>NC_080758.1:52653254-53258553 GCF_020826845.1 Diceros bicornis minor
TGACTCATTTTCTACCTGGGTTCACACCGAAAGCTCTATTATGGTGCCAGTCACACTTTACCACAATCAGACCTTAAGTGTAGAAACTTCCATCTCTTACTGCCTACCACAGAGCCTGATGTCCATTCATTCATCAAGCCCCTACAGAGTACCTACTATGTGCGAGGCAGAAGGGACACAGTGATAAAGGACACTCCTGCCTTCGAGGAGGTCCCACCAGGCTGGATGGGGGACAGACACCCAAGGACCTGGCTCTGACGTGGCATGCTGAGGGTGGGAAAGCCGAGGGAGCAGGGGACGTGGAGCACATTCTGTGATAAGAGTCCCCAGGAGGAGGCATTCGAGCTTGGTAGGATTCCACCAGGCAAGAAAGTGTGGGGGTGGCAGGAGCACTCCAAACAGAAACCCCAGCATGTGCCAAGGCCAAGAGGTGCACAGCTCATGACCAGGGACACTGGCTGGAGCCCAAAGTGATGCGGAAAGAGGAGCCTGGGGCAGAGGATGAGGCAGTGGTCAGCTGATCTTAGGCAGTTAGTGAACGAGTGATTGAGTGAATGAATGACACCCTTGATCATGAAGCCACTAATCTGGTGCTGGTCCCTAGACCTATTCCCTGGTCCCTAACAAGGACTCAACTTGGCTTCAGGGATATGTGTAGGGCTAGGATAGATCTCAGAGTGAACCAGATGGTTTAGACATGGGACAAGCCCTCATCCCAGGAGCCATGTGAGAAGAGGCTACGAGTGGCAAGACTGGCAAGTAGACACTCAGACCTGGGTTCTAGTCCTGGCTCTGCAACCTCCCAGCTGTGTGAGCTTGGGCAGGTGACTTGAGTTCTCTGAACCTGCTTCATCTTTTGATCTTATGAAGATGGCTATGGGGACTGACTAAGGAAGCTTGTCTGACAGTGCCTGGTGCAGGGTAGAGGAGGTGTGTGGAATCTTAAACTTTTGTTCAAGCTCAAGTTCCAAGCCGATGTGACCATTAGTTCAGAGCTTGGCAGCGGTACCATAAGGTGGAATTGGAAACTTTGGATCTTTGAACATTCCAGGCAGAGCTGGCTTCAAGGGCGTGTGATGGGGTCCTATGCTCAGAAGGCCCCATGCTTGGGGCTTCAAGTTCTGCAGTTGCCACCCTGAAGTTTTTAATCATTTCTCTTTGAATTTGTTTTCACGAGTAAAATCTGATGGAACAATGGAGCACTCCCCAGGGGCGTGGAGCCTCAGCCCTCATGTGTTACTGCCTCCTGCTGCCTCCCTGGGATGGTTTCTCAGCTGCTCGCTCCCCAAACCCCAGAACCATGACCTCGTCTACCCTCTGTCTGGGAGGAAATGGGTTGAGTCAGCCAGGAAGACACACCTCCCACTGTGAGTCACCCTCCACCCTCTGCAGGGGCCTCGGGGTAAGTGCAGAAAGGGTGAGTGCAGTGCACACCCGATGGTGTCTCAGGGCAGAGTGAGAAGACAGTGTCTGGCACTAGGTGGGTGACTCAGCACGGGCATCTTACCCACCCCTCATCTAGGTACCAATTGTATCATGGCACAGAGGTTAGAGGAGGTTGGAGGTTGAAATTGGGGGGTCGTCTGTCTGCCATGGGTGGGTTGGTGGGCTGTGAGAAGGAGAGGTCGACTTCCCCGACTCCACCCAGGGCCTTGCATTTTTCCCTTGCATCAGGCCCTACAAATCATGCATCCGACCCTCGTTAGAATCTATGTTTCCATTTTCCCATCCTCAGCTCAGAGTCCACGGTCCTCGTGTGATGTGGCCAAATGGCTCTGAACATCTGGTGAGCACGGTGAGATGAGGGGGGAGAGGCAATCACATCATTCGGCGCTGGGGTAGACAGCTGGTGAGGGGCGTCTAAGGGACAGAGAGCCAGCGCCTCCCAAACTTTAATGTAAATGGCAATCGACTGGGATGTTGTGAAAGTGCAGATTCTGATTCTGGAAGTCTGGGCAGGGCCTGAGATTCTGCATTTCCAACATGCTCTTGCTTCATGGACCACAGTTTGAGTAGTGAATTTCTACAAGGCTTAACCTAGGAGCAGCGTGGCCTCCAGACTCATGCGCGGTAAGCCCCTGTAGGAGCTCTTACAACAGGCAGAAGGAACGAATGCTTGGAACTGAGCCAGGATCCCACACTATGACGACCTACCCGGGACTCTGTGTCCCTGGACTCCAGCTGATAATGTGGGAATGCTTAGTCAATGTGGTCATCAGAAAAGTAACTAAAAACTCGCCCATAAATAACCTCACTCAATCCTCACAACCTGGCCAGGCAAGTATAAAAAGGCTGTTGTATAGATGAAGGAATGTAGGCACAGAGGATGGGGGGATGTACTCCAGGTTGCAACTGTCAAGTGGCAGAGGTAGGATCTGAACTCAGATCTAACTAAAGCCCTTCCCACTCTGCCAGCATCACTAAATTTAAGTTTCGAGGCTGGCATAGCTGTGACTGGAACCTGCTCCCCCTGCTCGTCATGTGCCCCCTGGTCCTGCAGGAGCCTGGAGTGTGAGGTGTTGGGCCTGTGCCCTGTGTCCCCTGGCCAGCCTCCTCTGCACCCCTAGCCAGCAGTCACCTCTGCCTTCAGCCGCTCGATATTGATCTCCCCATCCTCGATCTGCTGCCGTAGCTGCTTGGCCACTGTCTTCTCGCCTCCACGATCTGCAGCAGGTGCAGGTACTCCTGCATCAGCGCTTCATGCTCCCTGGCCAGGGTCTGGTAGCTGTGGACAGTCAGACGTGGTAAGACACTGTCTTCTTGTACCCCAGAGATCCAAGCAAAAGTGGGGCTCCCCCACTGACTGCTATTAGAAGATCCTGACTCCCAGACATGGTGCACAGGGCCTTGACCTGGCTGCTGTGTTGTTACCGACTGCTCTGGCCCCTTCTCCAACTCCTCTCTCACACTCTGAACTCTGGTCCCTCTAACTGATCCTGTTCTCTCTCCTCCCCATCCAATCCACCCCCAGGCCTTTGTACAGGCTCACTCTCTTGTTAAGGGTAATGCATCTGGTAACTTTAAGTTAAAGTCAACTCTCAAATGGAAGAACAAAGCCCAGAGGACAGCACATCTGTTTACAACACGGTTCACTGAGTATTTTGAGCCCACTGTTGAGACCTACTACTCAGAGAAAGAGATTCCTTTCAAAATATGACTGCTCACTGGCAAGTGCTGTGATTCCCATGGAGAGACTGATGCTGGTGTGTGCCCCCCTCCACACACACACAGAAGTTAGGAAAAGTCTTATGACTCGCATAATAGAGGTCTCCGAGGAGAGCAGGGCCAGAATCACATGCAGCTCTGAAATGGCTTGAGGGAGCAAAGAAAGGAGCCTGGCCTGGGTTTTTATTGTGGTTTGGGGTTTTAAACAAAAAATCTTCAATGAAATTTGTCAAAGATGGTAACGCATATTTTATTCAGAACCACTGTGATACGCAGAGACCCCTGTGATGTGATTCACAGCGGGGGAGAAATGAGGTTGGGCTTGACTCTAAATGCAGCATGGGCAAGTGGGTTTTCACAGCCAGGCAGCATGGTGGGGGTCAGGGGATGGAAAATTACTAAGAGAAAGTCAAGTGTTGGGGTTTCTGGCTAACCTGACCTAATAGGATTCTTACCAGAGACAGGCCAGCGTGATCAGACACCACCTGAGGGATGGTGGAGGAGGAGGAGGAGCCTGAGCAGATCTCAAGTGTGATCAGACATTCGTGTGTGGGTTCTGGTTAAACTGACTTTGCAAGGTTGTTGCTAAAACTGGATTTTACAAGGAAGTGCACAGACAGGCATACAAGAAGGTTCAGGGGCCTGACTAAAGTTTGGTCAAAGCGAAAAATCTTTGCCAGGGCTGAGACCAGGGCAAGACTTCTGCACACAGACAGGGATTGTGTGGTTGGATCCAAAGCCAATGTCAGAGAACAGAGCCTCCGGACTTGTTCCTCAGCTTGTCCAGGTGTGGACACGAGAGGAAGAGGGAGAGGAGAGGCGTAAGTTGTCAGCATACATCAAAAAGTGCGGAGTCTGACCGCTCATTACAAGGACAAACATGCGTACAAAAATATGCATTCACAATGGCTTGTTTTTATAGAAAGAAACACCAACAGGAAGCTCAAGAATGATCAGAACTGTGCACTGGGGGTGGCTGGAGGGGACCCAGAAGTGTTGGCAGTGACTCTTCTGAGGTTAGACTTTTCTATCTTACAGATTTATCTAATATAAATAGAGAAATTTACACATACCATGTTTTCCCATTTCATAGCTTTTCTTTAATTTAAACTTCTGTACATAGGAAACCATTCTAAGATTTAATTCCTTTAGCACACTAACGGTTACAAAAGAGTAACCATACGAAATGACATTTTCATATCTCTCGCTAAGTAAAAGGACAAGCTGCATCCTAGTTTGTCCTCCACTGCATCTCACACAGGCAGGATTTTCAAGAGTCAGTGGCACATTATAATGCAAGAGGGGTTTGGGATTAGCTCGTTAAACATAGTGGGATTAGTTTGATTAATTTTCTTCACATGAATTAAAATAGAAATTCCATTGTTTTAGCTTTTTAAATCTCAATGTTCTCTAGGGACAAGCACATGCAAACACTGATGTAAAAATGAAAATGCACCTGAAAACTTCAACACATTCATTTCACATCTTGAGATTCTTTTGCCTAAAAACAAAAACTCTATTTAGTTCTACAATTTTCTTGCCTTACTGACATTATATCTCTCCATCAATTCACATTTTTAATCCCAAGAAACTCAAAATGTTATTTCTCATACAGGAAATAAAATTACAAAGAGCTAAGGGAAACCAGAAATATAGGGCTGCACTGCTCAATCGATACAGGAATCCAAAGCAAAGAAACACAAATATTGGGATCAGCACAGATAAGCTGCCTGCTTCCCACAGGACAGAAGGAAAGCAATATGCAGAAAGTTAAACACATTCTAAACTCTCCTGGTAGAGACAGAAGCCCTGGAGTGGGTCAGTCCCTGGTGCAGAAGGGTGGCGATACCTGAACAGCCACAGGAATGGACTCTGGGAGCTCATACACCCTCCCCTGCCTGGGAAGGAAAAGAAGGGCTCCCTCTCTCAGTTTCCACTCTCACAAGTGAGGAGACTCTCGACAGGATGCAGTTTAATGTTGTAACTCAAATGAACCCTAAATTCATAAACTCTAATCCAGACACAGAACTCCTGACATACACAGACTTTCTCAATGTGAACAAATTACACTCTGCGGGGCCCCTACACTGTGGGTGTAAAACTCCACCCTACGTGTAGACACAGGCTCAAGGGAAGCAAAGGGACAACCTCAGGAAGGGCAGCAACTCCCTCCCCCTGTGCAGGTGCCTTCCCAGCTTTCCAGGGCTCTGTAGCTTCTCTCAGCAGAAAGCCTCCTTCTGCAGTGAGTATGAGCAGGGAGGACACCCAGGAAGAACGTGTGGGCCTCAAGTACTTCTCTGTGCAGGCTCAAGGGGGGCTTATCTTAGAGACCCTGACCCCAGGCCTCTGCTCCCAGTCACGTTGCTTTGGACCACAGTGACCTTGTAAATGGCAAACCCAGTGTTTGAAGAATCCAGCAAATTCACACAAACCTACACTTTAATGGAAAGGAGAGAAGAAAGTTGTAAAGCATTTTTCTAGTTCAACAAGAAAAGCCACATGTATTTATTACTTTCAGAAAATAATGTTAATTAACTATTTCCGTGGAAAGACATTGTTTTATAAACAATTAATCATATTACAACTTGCTGTGCAATTGTAAGCCCTGGAATTCCATTTGAAAATACTGCATCACAAGGAAAAGAACAGAACTAACAATATGACTACACACGCTCAGGGGAGGCAGAAAGGGAAACAAGAATTTTTAACACATACAATGTAATACTAGAATCTTTTTTTTTCTGAAATTTACCTATTTCTTGCGTCTTTGGAAATATTTTATACTGCTTTTCAAGCCCACTGATTACATAAACTTTAACTTTTGAAAACCTGAGGCTCCACTAAGTGAGTAAATCTTTTCAAGGTGACAAACCCAGGGAGGGGCAGTGCAAACAGGCCAGAACACCCAAGAAAGTTGGCACAGAGGAACCTCCACTCCAAGGCCTTCCCATAGGATGTCTGTGCCAGGAGGGAGCCTGGGAGGGGCACAGGGAGTTCATACGACAGATTCCAGGTGGCCATTCTCTGCTCTCCTCTCGTGGAAAAAGCCACAGACAAACTATAAATCTCACAGTCAACTCAGCCAAAACCAAACTCCCACAGCTCCCCACCAAGCAGGACCTCTCCAAGTCTCCCCAGCTAAGTTTCTTGACTCAGGCCATAAACTCAGCACCGACTTCAAGTCCTCCCTCCCCAGCCCCACCCCTCCCCATCTGTACACAGTCCTACTGTCTCGATCTCCAAACACACCCAGAATTCAACCTCCTCTCCCCACCCTGACCTACATCTCCAAGGCCTCTTGCCTGGCTTATTGCAACAGCACCCTAACTGGTCTCCTTGCCTCTGCCCCGGCCCCTCTGTGGTATGTTCTCAACAGAGCAGCCAGATCAAGTCTGCTAAACCTATGTCCAGCCATGTTACTCCTGCTCTCAAAACCTTCCAAAGGGTCACCATCTCATTCAGAATAAATCAATGCCCGAGTCCTCGTTATGACCAACAAGGGCCAACGATTGGGCCAAAATCACAACTCTGCTTTCAGCTCCTGCTGCCGTCACCGGCTGTGCCCTGGCCACACTGGCCTCCTTGCTGCTCCCAGAGCAGGCCACCTGCTCTTCCTCCTGCACTGCTTTTGGAGCTTGTTCAAAATCTACCTCTGCGGTGAGACCTTTCCTGGCTCTCCTGGCTACAACTCCACCCCCCTCCAGCCTGGCACACATCACTCTCCCACATGAGCCACACCATTGGTGTCACATCTAGAACGTCACCCAGGGCATGCTTTTTGTGTTTTGCTCACTTCTCTGGCACCAGTGTCTAGGACAATGCATGAACCAAACCTTGCGCTCAATAAGAAATGTAGCTTAATGAATGGATAACTATAAAAACTACCAGGAACTGCCTAACCCTTGGGCAAGGGAGGCCGAATCTGTAAGAACACCAGGGGCCAGGAGAGGCTGATCCATTAATCAGCCCTAAAAGGACGCACAGCATCATGTTAGAAAGAAAACTCCCCACCCCATCCTACAAATACTGTACATGTTCTTATCAGCATCAACAGAGGCCTTCAAACACAAACACCTTTTCTACTTTGAAGCAGCCTTCCGTGTCTCATTACCACTCATCGCATGTCTTTTCCTGACTTTACCATGATGACTTTCATATCTAAGGTAATATGACTGATATTAAACTGTGTTTTCTACCTTAACCAAGTCTCTCCTGGGAATGGTCGTAGGTATGTAAGCGGTAATAACCTGAGAACAGATGGAGAAGTAAATAATTCTATTCCTTCCCCCACCGTGTGCCCCCAGCAAACAGTGCATCACTGTCTGATTCTTTATCTTTTTTAAACAAAAGTCACCAGAAATACATCTGCTGAACATGCTCCTTTGGAAGTCAGCCACCTCACGTTTAAGTGGCCAGATGCCACAAACCATTGAAATATTGCCTACTAGTCTACTGTACCGTTCCCAAACTGAGATTTCAGTAAATTTACGTTGCAGCTGCCAGGAAAAGAAAAAGGAATTAAAAACAATGCCACCCTGCCGCCTGGTCAGCCTGCTTCGAGGTTCAGCCTGAGGCAGGCGGCACTCTGTGCTCAGGCCCTCTGGGCCATTCCAGCAGGTGAGTCAGCACCGGGCACTGTGTGGCCTTGGTCTGTGCCACCATCTCTGCTCTGGGTGCCTCGGGCCACTACGGCCTCCCCATGGCCACCAGCACCCACCTTATGGCCTCCACCACCCTCTCAGTCCCACCCCATGACCACCGTGCTCTCCATTGATTTGGGCTGAGGCCTACAATGTCGGGAAACAGGGTATTCTGGAAACGCTCTTCCTTAGGTAACTATCTTCTGGCATTTGCTGTGACTTTTCTGCTCTTTTGATGGCAGTGAGCCTGCCTTGATCTCTGTGATCAGGAATGTGGCTGAGCAAAAGCCGCTTGTACCTCTGGGATGGACGCACCTCCCAGATGCTCTTACTAGACGGGTCCTGGCAGTGCAGGGAAAGGTGGCTCTGCACTGGAGGTGAGTCCTGGAGAGGCATCTGACAGTGGACTCTGCATTTGACAGCATCCTGGGTGGTGGAGGGCGTGGCCCACTCCTCACCCGGGCGTTTACCCTGGGGACTCGGGGAAGGGGCTCTCTCTTCACTTCTTCCTTGGGCTCCGACAGCATGGTGAGGAGTTTGCCTGTCCCCTGGCTTGGCTCCCTTCATGAGGGCTTCTGGAATTCAGCCAGTTCAGTGAGTCCTTTCCTGCGCACTCCGCACTGGAGGTCCCAAAACAGTGCACTGAACACATTTTACTTTGAAAATCTCCTGGCAGATCCTTTTGTTTTGCATTGCAGGTTCTTGTTGTATTTTGAAAGAGCTGAATGCCACTTGTCTGTAGAATTATTGAAGGTTTACAATGGTTTTTTCTAAGTCGGAAGTTGTTACAATCTATCCAAAGAACTAGTAATGTGAGCTTGTTTCAGAGGTCAGCCACCCTGCTTTCTTGACAGTTCCTTCAGAGCCTGTGTCCCATAAGTTTTGTTACTCTTTTTGAGAATGAGGCAAAGCACTGCAGTGAAGGTTGCTCTTGGCATGTGTCATTGTTTAACGTGGTCTGGGGGCAAAGGAGGTGGTGGTCCTTTGGTAACTAGTCACAAAGCATTGAGAAAGGTTAGAAGGTCATGTTGCTTGGAACTCCCTGAGGACCTAGTATCCACCTGGTCTGGTCCACAGCGGACTCAGGGGGGCTAGATGACCTCAGGTGGAGCAGAAAGCCCTTGAGAGAGACCCCCCAAACCCCCATGTGCAGAGTTTGGTCTAAATAGAGAATTTACCTTAATGAGGAGAAGAGATGATGAAGTGTCTTGGTCAGTACCTTGCAGGGGCTTGTTGCTTTGTACAGAGAACAGCTTTCCTCCTGGTAAGGGGAGG
Organism: Diceros bicornis minor; assembly: GCF_020826845.1. Lineage (NCBI taxonomy): Eukaryota > Metazoa > Chordata > Mammalia > Perissodactyla > Rhinocerotidae > Diceros > Diceros bicornis. The sequence continues at coordinate 52,662,335 of NC_080758.1, forward strand.
ACAGGAGGAACACGCAACCACAACCCTTGGGGCTGACCTTCTCCTGGCGGCAGTCCTGCATACCTCAGCTACTTGAGCAGAGCTGGGGCCAGACGCCCCGCTGAGTGCCTGTGAGGCTCTGCTGTCCAACACCTGGCCTGGTTTTGAAATAGGGGGACCAACCCTCGCCATTTTAGCACTGCGTCCCATGGACAGCAGGAGGGTTGGGTAGCCATGAGCTTCTAGAAACTATTTCTGAGGCTTCCTGAAGCCTTTCCTGTTGTCTTGATGCCATCCTGTGCTATCTGCCCGAGTGTCTGTGTCCCTACAGGGCACTTACCACAGCCTGGGAGGAGGTATTCACCTTTCTTCCTCCTCTGCCTTAGATGGTCAGTTTCTTAAGGTAGACAGTGGGTCTTTCATCTTTCTAGTCCAGTAATAACTTGCAAGCAGAAGGTGCTTCTTAAATCTTTACTAAAGGTTTAAATGGGTAAATTGGCTACAGGTGTCGGTGTTCCCAAAAACACTTGTTTTGTTTCTATACTTGATTATTTTAGGGGTAGACATTTAATCCTTTCTTTCTAGTTACTTTTTCATTTATCCTTGCAGGCTCCACATAAAGTGCTCAATGTCTGGTTCAGTGGTTAAAAGCTGTTCACAGGGATGACTGGACCCCACTAAACATTCTTTCGTCTGTAGTGAACGTTTCACCAAAAAAAGCTCTTGGAAAGGCTGGATGGTCAGTATTACATGCTCAAGCCATGGCCGTGCCCTCCATCTTCCACCTGATTGAGAAGGGGGGGCTGAAGTCCGTGGCTGCCCCAGGAGAAAGGACACCAGGAAGGCCACCGGGGACCTAAGGAACATGCGAGTGAAGCAGATGGGAAAGGAGCTGCAGGTTCATCGTTGTCCTTGAGGGAAAACCTGAGGGCCTAGCAGGGCTCCCGCAAGTTGAAGCGAGCCACTGTGCAGGGTGAACCTGCACCCAGGGCTACCCAGGAAGCCGCCAGTCAGGAGCAGGTGCAGAGTCTCTGGAAGGAACTCCAGGATACAGTGTGGCCTCCACAGCATCAGGCAGCCAGGGAGATGCAAACATGTCTGCTATGGATGCTGACAATGAGACCCCCCTCCTCCCTGCCAGGGTCTCTTAGGTAAGAGTGGCATTTCCGTGGATGACTTTATCCCTCAGGATCTGGGGTGTGCAGATTTATTGGCTGGCAACTTTCTTACACTTTCTTCTCAGAGCACACTCGAGAAAGGTCATCTGTCCCCCACGAGGCTGTTGACCGAAAGAGGTTGAAGAGAGATGTGGAGCCCAGCTGCAGAGGGACCAGCCTTGTGCCTGACTAGGGCTTGGCCCAGAACCCTCAAGTTCATCATTCACAATGATGCCTCAGAAAGCCTCCCAGAGCCCCTCCACCCTCCAACAGATGTCACCTTAAAGCCAGACACAGAAGCTGTGCAGAGCAAGCACAGCAACACCGGCCCCACGTCTCTCAGAAAGGTCATCCTGTCAGCACTGGGGGCCCAAGAACTCCTCAACTCGCTGCACTCCTACTGCTTCTGCTCCCGGGGGAACAGGAGCACGTGTGCCACCTGTGGGAGCAGGTGGAGAAGAATGGCGAGCTGAAGAGGGGCAGCTGCCGACAGCCAGGTGCACACGCTGCAGGAGGAGCTGGACGAGCTGAAGGGAGGGGGCTCCCTGCCTTAGCAGCCTGGTGCCCCCCGCCGAGGTCAGTGCCCGTGCTCGGGGCTCCCCCACTGCCTGCTCATCATGAGGGGTTTCCTGCTATGCAGCAGACTGCCACTGACCACTTCTTTGTGCAGCATGCCTGCTGCTGTCTTGGGAGAAGGCTCTGCTGGTAGCTGCCCCTTGCAGACAGGGAGCCCAGGCTGCAGAGCTCGCCCCGCCAGTTCTAGGGTGCTCGAGAGGCAGCCGTAGTTGTCAAGGTTTAGCCGCTGGGAAAGGAGGCATTGCAGGTCTGCTGGGAAAGCCAGACCTACACAATGAACGGTGCCTGGATCCTTGTTTTTCCACTTGAACAGGAGAAAATCAGCTTCTGTTGCATCCCTCACACAAATGTAAATTCCAATGAGTTAGGATCTAAATGTGAAATAAAATCGACATAGTAACTATTAGAAAATTTATAGGAGACTCTTAAAGTCATGGGGAGGTTCTTTCCATTTGTGTTTTAATGAATATCCATGAACTGAAGTCATTTTGAACATTTTAATAATTTCTTTAAAATTTTAAACATCTTTTTGAGTAGAGTACATTCTCTTTTGTAAATATTAAAGCACTACAGAAATATATAAGCTAAGAAGTGGTAAAAACTCCTATTTCTCACCTACCTCCCAACTTTTATTCCTTGTTGGTAGTAAAATTTGTTGTGTAATCTCCTCAACTCTTCCCTGTGCTTTACATGCATATTTCTCCACCTGTACGAATAGATTGGATATATTTTTGGTGTGTTTATTGGCTATGTTTCTGATTTTCCCGCTCTCTTACAGTTTAGTAGTTGTAAACATTGGTTTCTCAATATTCCTTATGTATTGAGGGTACCATCTTTTGCCTGTTATACATCCATGGAAAACATTTCCCTACCACATAGTTCATTTAATCTGGATCAGTGCTCGTCTTCCCAGATGTCAGTAACACTTCAGGAGGGAAACGGCTCTATGTGACTGGCTGTTCAGGATCTCCGGGACCCCCAGGGCAACAACCATTAGGACAACACAAAACAAGAAACAAAACCCATCCTGCGTGTTTCCAGATGCATTCTGGTGGAAGGACAGCTCCAGTTGAGGACCGCTGATGTCTTGGTCAGAGTTATCCACTATGTTCTCCTATCACGTTAAAGCAGTTTCGGTAGTTTCTTGTACCTGATGGTACAGTTTGGTGCCTTTGTCTGTTCCTTTTGGTCAGACTGCGCAAGGTTTCTCACTGGTACAAGTCTTTCCAGAGAGCCAGCCCTTAACTCCATTGCTTAGGTCTGCATTGTTTTTCCCACCTCGTGAATCCTCACTTCATTCTGCTGTTGTTGGTTTTATTGTGGTGTTATTCTGGCTCCTGGAGGGAAGTGCTCAGCTTCTTCATGTAGAGTTGATATTCCTTGATACCTGCAGTGGAGGCTGTGTCTCTTCTGTCCCTTAGTCTCCACACCATGGATTTGGCTCATGCTGCTCTCAGTGCTGCTCATTTCTAAAGAGTTTGTCCTGTCTGTCTGGATCCCCTCTGTAACCTGAGAGATTTAGAAGGGTGTGGACAGATTTTCAAGTGGATAAGTTGGGGGAGGGGAGCCAATATTTTGTGATTATTTTTTATTTTTATTGCTTTAAGGTCCCGTAATATGGTTACTTATAGATTTCTGCTTTTTGGACTCTTTAGAGATTTCACTGTGGCTTAGCACACAATCCATTATGATGACTGTTTCATTGTGGTTTGAGAAGAATGTTTCCTCTCCACTAGTTTCTTATGTTGTTGTCCCTCAGGCTGAGGCTAGATCTAGCTTTTTTGTGTTTGTCAACAGATCTGTTTCCTAACTTATTGTATCACTTAAGGGGAAGAGGAAAGTGACTGAATTGACTTAGTATAAGGAAATAGGAGGCTATCAGATAATGGACTATCTCATACACAAGATTTTTTGCCCAAACCTCAAGGTAAACACTAAACAAATAATCAAAGCAAAACCACATATGATAAACAAAGAGAAAACTAGAAGAATCATAAGACAGAACAACCAAACTGAATTGGCAGTCCAAAACAAATGGGACAAGAAACAAAGGAAATGCAAAAGAACCAGAAAATAAGTGACAAAACAGCAACATTAAGCCCTCATATATCAATAATTACCCTAAATGTAAATGGATTGAACTCTCCAATCAAAAGATACAGAGTGGCAGGATGGATTAAAAAGAAAGACCCAACAATATGCTGCCTTCAGGAAACACATCTTAGCACTAAAGACAAGCACAGGGTCAGAGTGAAAGGATGGAAGACAATACTCCAAGCTAATGGCAAACAAAAGAAAGCAGGTGTTGCCATACTCATATCAGACAAAGTAGACTTCAAGATAAAACAGGTTAAGAAAGACAAAGAAGGGAAATATATAATGATAAAAGGGACACTACATCAAGAAGACATATCACTTATAAATATATATGCACCCAACTTAGGAGCACCAATGTACATAAAGCAACTATTAACAAACCTAAAAGGAGAAATCAACAACAACACAATAATAGTAAGGGATCTTAACACCCCACTTACAGCAATGGATAGATCATCCAGACAAAAAGTTAATAAAGAAATATTAGACTTAAATGAAAAACTGGACGAGATGGACCTAGTAGACACATACAGAGCACTCCATCCAAAAACAGCTGACTACACATTCTTCTCAAGCGCGCATGGAACATTCTCTAGGATAGACCATATGTTGGGAAACAAAGCAAGCCTCAATAAATTTAAGAAGATTGAAATCATAACAAGCATCTTTTCAGACCATAAGGCTATGAAACTGGAAATGAACCATGAAAAAAAAACTGGGAAAGTGACAAAAATGTGGAGATTAAACAACATGCTACTGAACAACCAATGGATCATTGATGAAATTAAAGGAGAAATCAAAAACTATCTGGAAACAAACGAAAATGATAACATGCCATATCAAACCATATGGGATGCAGCAAAAGCAGTCCTGAGAGGGAAACGCATAGTGATACAAGCTGCTATTTTTTTTTTAAGTAAACACTCTTTTCCTTTATCCCTGTCTTCTCTGGTACTTTAATAATGCTTATCTATTTCTTTTCATGGTATCCCATAATTCACACTGCCTTTCCCCATTCCTATGCAGTACCGTTTTTCTTTTTGTTTCTTTGACTGGATGATTTCAAACGACACATCTTCTAGTTCACTAATTATTTCTTGTACATGGTTGAATCTGATTTAGAACCTCTCTATTAAATTCTTCAGTTCAGTCGTTGTGTTCTTCAATTCTAGGATTTCTGTTTGTTTTTCCTTAATGATTTCTGTTTCTATAATGAACTTCTCACTTGTTCATGCACTGTTTCCTTATTTCATTTAGTAGTCTATCTATGTTTTCTTAGAGTTTTATGAATTTCTCAAAGAGGGTTGTTCTGAAGCCTTTGTGTCATAGTTCCTATATCTCCATTGCTTGGTCGGTCATTGGAGTTTTATTCTTTTTCTTTGGTGGTGTCATGAGTCTTTGATTATTCATGATCCTTGTGGCCTTCCATTGATGTCTGCAAATTTGAGGAAGTAGGCACCTCTTCCACCCTTTACAGACTGGCTTTAGCAAACCAAAGCCTTCACAGTCATCCCATCTAGGGGTCCTGGGTAGGCCATCTGGTGGTGTCCAGGGGCAAGCTTGCTGCTGGAGTCCTTGGACAGCCTGGTCCTGGGGTGAGTGGAAAGCTTGGGTCTATGGTATTGTGTCTGGCCCTGGGCACAGCTGGGCCCCTGAGATCATGAGTAGCCCCACTGGAGCCTGTTTTGGCAGGTCCTCTTTGAGAGCCTGCAGCCACAGGAGTCATCCAGGGCCATGAGAGTTCGCCAGTGCTGGGATGAGCTGAGAGCCTTGGTTCATGGGAGACTGCCAGGAGCCTGGCACCACGAGAGACAGTTTGTGCTGTGGTAGGCCAGAAGTCTGGATTCCTGGGAGCCTGCTGGGATCCTGGGGCCACAGGAGCTGCCTGAGGCTGCAGAAGCCAGCAGGCACTGGATCAAGATGGAAGCCTGGGTTCATGGGAACCTGCCGGTGCCTGGTGCCATGGGAGCTGCCTGGGGCCGCCTGAGTCAGCAAGCACCTGGGTAAACTGGGGGCCTGGTTTTGTGGGAGCCTGCAAGGAGCCTCGTTCCGTAAGAGCTGTCTACAGCTGCTGGAACTGGCAGGTGGTGTGGTGATCCATGGGCCTGAGTTCCCAGCAGCCCCCTGGGAGCCTGGTGTCATGGAATCTACCTGGGTTGCTGGAACCAGCAAGTGCTGGAGTGACCTGGGGTCTTGGGTTTGTGGGAGCCCACTGGGGTCTTGGGTTTGCCCTGTTACAGAAGCTGCCTGTGGCTGTGGGTGCTGCCTGTGGCTGCCTGGCATACGCAGGACCTTGGGTGAGCCAGGGTCTGGATTCACCAAAGCCCACCAGGAGCCTGGTGCCAAGGACACCACTTGTGGTCACAAGAGCCACCTTGGGCTGTTTAAGATGGCAGCTCCTAGGCTGAGATGGGGCCCTGGGTTCCCAGGAGCCCGGTGGGAGCCTGGTGTCAAGGATGCTGCTTGGGGCCACCAGAGCTGGCATGCTCCAGGGTGAGCCAGGGGCCTGGATTTGCAGAAGCCTGCAGGGAGCCAGCTAGGTCCACAGGAGTCAGCCTGGCACTGGGGCAGGCTGGCTAAGGTCAGGCAGAGTGGAGAAGTCCCTTCTCATTGGGAGGTGTTTGATTACTGATTCAATCTGCTTATTTGTTACTGGTCTGTTCAAGATTTCTATTTCTTCATGATTCAGCTTTTGTAGGTTGTTTCTAGGAATTTATCTATTTTGTCTAGGTTATGCAATTGATGAGTGTACACTAGTTCAGAATAGTCTCTTCTGATCTCTTTCTTTCTGAAGCATCCGTTGCAATGCCTCCTCTTTCATTTCTGATTTAGTTTGAGTCATCTTTCTTTGTTTTCCTAGATATTTTATCTAAGGGTTTCTCAATTTTATTTTTTCCAAAACTCAACTTTTACTTTTATTAATCGTCCATACTGTCTTTCATTTTTTTTCCACTCTCCTCTTGGTGACTTCCATCCTTCTGCTAACTTTGGGTTTCATTTTTTCTTTTTTTAATGCTGTGTGTTGTAAGTCAGGTTGTTTCTTTGACATCTTTCTTCTCTTGTAATGTACAAGTTTATCACTATAAATTTTCCTCTTAGTACTATTTTTGCTGCAGCCTATAAGTTTTGGTGTGTTTATTGTTTCTTTTTTTTTTTAAAGATTTATTTATTTATTTTCGCCACAAAGCCCCAGTAGATAGTTGTATGCCATAGTTGCACAGCTTTCTAGTTGCCGTATGTGGGACGCGGCCTCAGCATGGCCAGAGAAGCAGTGCGTCGGTGTGTGCCCAGGATCCGAACCCGGGCCACCAGCATCAGAGAGCACGCACTTAACCGCTAAGCCACAGGGCCGGCCCATATTGTTTCTTTTTGTGTGTGTGTGATGAAGATTGGCCCTGTGCTAACATCTGCCAATCCTCTTTTATTTTATTTTATTTTATTTTTTGCTGAGGAAGACTGGCCCTGGGCTAACATCCTTGCCCATCTTCCTGCACTTTATATGGGATGCTGCCACAGCATAGCTTGCCAAGCGGTGCGTTGGTGTGCACCCGGGAACTGAGCCGGCGAACTACGGGCCGCCGCAGTGGAGCGCACGCACTTAACCGCTTGTGCCACCCGGCCGGTCCCTATTGTTTCTTTTTGTATGTTTTGAGCTGTTTTCTAATTTCCCTTTTGAATTCTTCTTTCATCTACATTTTTTGTGTGTGAAGAAGATCAGCCCTGAGCTAACATCCATGCCAATCCTCCTCTTTTTGCTCAGGAAGACCGGCCCTGAACTATCATCCTTGCCCATATTCCTCCACTTTATATGGGATGCCACTACAGCATGGCCTGACAAGCATGGGTTGGTGCGTGCCCAGGATCCGAACCCAGGCCGCCAGCAGCGGAACACATGCACTTAACCGCTACAGCACCTGTCTGCACCCTGATCTACTTTTAAGTTTAAGAGTTTTTGTTGAACTTCCACATATTATGAATGTTCCAGTTTTCCTTCTGTTATTGACTTCTAGTTTCATGCCATTGTGTTTAGAAAAGTTACTTGGTATTATTTCAGTCTTCTTTAATCTTGTTAAGACTTGTTTTGTGACCTAACATGTGATCTGTTCTGGAAAATAGTCTGTGTGCCCTTGAGAAGAGTGTACATTTTGTTGCTGTCCAGTAAAATATTCTGTGTGTGTCTGATAGGTCCATTTAGTAGTTAATGTTTTCATGTCTGCTATTTCCTGATTTTCTGTATGGATATTCTATCCGTTAAAAGTGGTCTTTGATGTCTCCTACTATTTGCAACTTATATACGTGAGAGGGCTCTTATATTGGGTATATATAAAGATCTCTTAGAACTCAATTATAAAAGACAAGTCAATGAAACGGGGTAAGCAACTGGAATAGACATGTCTCCAGGAAATACATAGATGGCCAATAAGCACAAGATAGTTGCTCAGTATCATTAATTATTAGGAAAATACAAATTCAAAGCACAATGTGATACTATTTCACACTCAAAATGAAGGCTATATTCAACATAATGGAAAATAACAAGTGTTGGTAAAGATGTGTAGAAAGGGAAACCCACATACATTACTGGTGGGAAAGTAAAATGATGCAGCCACTGCAGAAAACAGCTTGTCATTTTCTAAAATCTTAAACTTAGAATTACCATTGACCTGGAGAGGCCCATGGTAGATATGTCCAAAAGAGCAAACTTGCCCATAGACATTCAAAGCAACAGTGTTCACAATGGTCCAAAAGTGAAACAAACCCAAATTTCTATCCAGTTATCACTGCATAAACCAAATGTGGCCTATTCATAATATAGGATATTATAAGCCATAAAAAAGAATTAAGTACTGCTACATGCTCGGCCATGGGTGAATCTTGAAACATGTGTGCTCACTGAAGCCATCCACAAAGGCAATAGATAACAGGATGCCATTTGAATGAAATGTCCAGAATAGGAAAATCCATAGGGGGAGAAAACAGATGAGTTGTTTCCATGGGTTTGGGTTAGCAGAAAATAGATTGTGAATGAGTATGGGTTTGTTTGGGGGTGTTGAAAATGTTCTGGAATTAGATAGTGGTGATAGCCACACGACATAATCATTGTGCTAAAAGCCACAGAAATGTATACTTTGAAATACTTAAAACGGTGTATTCTATGTTAAGCAGATTTTCCACATAAAATTTTTGAATTTTTTAAGTTAATCAGGGTATTGGTTAATTTTAAGTTGCTTAGTATATTTAATAAGTGTAATTAATGGAGTTATTAGGGGTAGGGCAAGTTGTAGCCAAGAGAGTAAACACCCGACGAGGGCTATAGTAACAAATCCTATGACTATACAAGCAACAGTCTAAAATCCAGTCCATTTCCATTGTCCCCAACTTGGAGAGACCAGCCATGAAAATAGGTCAGTGACCTCGGGGGCCTTTGGTATCTATTCAAAGATTTGGGTAATATTATGCAATATTTTAACCTCTTGGGCCATTTGGTGAAGGTAGGTTTGAACTTCTCTGTTGATGTACACTCAGCAAGTGTGGTTCTAGGAAAGGCACCAACCCCTCCTTCCTTGGCCGGTATAGACAGTCTAGGGCCAGACCATTTTCTAAAACCATTTAGGCGAGAGACTCATGAGAGTGTTGTTCAGGGGTTAGGATACGTTCCTATGGAGTTGTTGTCCATGTTCTGTTAAGGTTGTTGATACTTCTTAGTTGCCTCAGTTTCCTGATTTTGTGTGGGTAGGGCCACCGCACCTGTGCCCAGTCCAGTCAGTCAATCCTAGTAGAACTGAACACCCAGTGCTATAGGACTGACATTGTTTCTATGGGTTGGTGGTAGCCTGTCAGGGCAGGAAACTCAGGGGACCTGCGACCTGAGGGAAGCAGGCTGAGAGAGAAACAATAGTGCGTTGCACAATATAGCCTGGAGAAAGCTGCTCAGAGAGCTGGGGAAGAGAGACACTCACTGGGTGAGAGCCTTGTGATATCAGCCCACAGTGAAACCCAAAAGTGGATGCTCCTGGTGTGAAATATTCCTTAGGTGTCTTGAGGTAAAATAATTTGCACCCATTCACTGGTTACCTGTGCTATATGATTTCAGGGGGTATGGTTAAAGTGTTTGTCGGCCAAGAGCTGTTTGTGCCTGGGCACAAAATCACCAAGGTGGCCTCGAAGGGTACCCCAAAATGACCCCTCAAGGAGCAGTTGGGGCAGAAAGTGGGTGGAGCATTTTGAAGGAAGCCTGGGGCAAAGATGTTGTTCGATGGAGTTGGCTACAACTGAGTCTCTCCGCAGGGTAAGCCCTTTAGCTGGGGTACAGTAGGTGATTGGAGGCCAAGTGACAGACCCTGTGACTCCTGATTCCCAGTGCACGGTTAGACCTCTAAGCCCATTGGACATAAATGGTTGTGGTGTTTGTGAAGCATCTTGCTGGCAGTGTGGAAAGTATAGGGGACGTGTGGTGGGAGACGTCATGATAGTGTCGGGAGGAGCTGTGTGTGAGATTACGGTGTTGAGGGGGAAGGACTGGAGGCAGGTGCAGTGGGTGTGTGATTAACAATGGTCAATGAAGGGACAGCTGGGGTGTAACTGGGGAAATCAGGGACCAGCAGAAGTAATGTGTTTAAAACAAGACACCAGGGCAGGCCCAGCTGTTAAGTGCGCACGCTCCACTACTGGCGGCCTGGGTTCGGATCTCGGGCGTGACCGACGCACCTCTTCCCCAGCCATGCTGAGACTACATCCCACATACAGAAACTAGAAGGATGTGTAACTATGACATACAACTATCTACCTGGGCTTTGGGGAAGGAAAAAAGGAGGAGGATTGGCAATAGATGTTAGCTCAGAGCTGGTCTGCCTCAGGAAAAAGGAAGAGGAGGATCAGCATGGATGTTAGCTCAGGGCTGATCTCCCTCACAAAAAAAAAATAAAATAAAATAATGAAACAAGACACCAGGCCCTAATAGAGCCACTTAGCCTAAGTCTCACATCAACAAGCCGAGATTTAATTAGACTTTTTGCCCTCCCAGGAATAGAATCATAAACCAGTCAATTGGGAATCGCCTGATGAGCAGCAGGTAGGTCACCTTCCTAATAGAGCCCTGCCATCCCCTAAAGGAAGGTAACCTTGCAGTAACCAACCCTCTTTTTGGTGTAGTGTAATTTCCTTGTTCCTGCTCCCTTCTGCCTATAAAAGTCTTTCATTTTGTACAGCTCCTTGGAGCTCCTTTCTCTCTGCTAGACTGGATGCTGCCTGATTCATGAACTGTTGAATAAAGCCGATAAGATGTTTAAAATTTACTCAGTTTTATTTTGTTTTGTACCAGTTTGGTGGCAGCAGTGGGATCCAAAGGAGACATCTGATGGCTTAGGGGATGAGAAACACAGGCATTGGTACCTGCAAAACTTTTGAGTTCTCCATCTTTGTCAATGATTCTGAGAGCCGTGGGTAAGTTCCTCTCAGCAAGTGCTGTAGAGAAACACAGCAGGGGGCTGTGAGGGAGGGTTGGGCGTCACTTGGTAGGAGGGTCTGAAAGGCCTCAATAGGGTGATATTTGATGGGACCAGAATGACAAGAGGGAGCCAGCCCTTCAGGGGTCTGGGAGCAGTGTGTCAGGGAGATGGCACCACCGGTCCTGAGTCTCACAGGCAGAAGTGAGTTTGGCCAGAGGAGGTCAGAAATATGGCCAGTGCAGCTGGAAGGAGGCTGGGAGGAGAGAACAGGAGCTGGGGTGGAAGGTAGGGCCAGGGCCTGGTAGGCTGTGTCAGTTACCTTTCCCTCTCTGACTTCATTGCCCCTAACCTTGCTTTTCAAAACTACAAATGTTGACTATCTCACAATTTGTGTGTATCAGCAATGAGGCACGTTTTAGCTGGGTGCCTCTGCCTCACTGAGTTGAACAGGTTGGGGCTGTGGCCTCAACTGAGGCTCAACTGGGGGAGGACAAGCCCCCAAGGTCACTCTCAGCCTTCAGGATTCAGTTTGGACTGAGAGCCTGAGTTCCTTTCTGTCTGTTGGCCTGGGCACTCCCGTGCTTCTCTCCTCTATAGGCCTCCACATTGGGCAGTCCCAAAACACTGGTATTTGATTCCTCAGTTACAGGGATTCGACAGAGTGAGAGAGAGAGATGGAACATGAGAGAGGGAGTAAGAGGAAGTGAGAGACTTGTGTAGTTAAAATTTAGACAAGACATCCCATCACATTGGCTCTTATTATGTTCATAAGCCAGTTACTAACCACTTAGTGGTTCCACGGGGATGGCTATGCCATGAGTGGGGTTTACTGGGTACCATTGTGGAGACTTCCCACCTCATAGGCCAAGATGAGGCCCTTGGGTCTCATTCTCCATAAAACAGGAAACAGTTGAATGGTTTTATGCCACAGAAGGCAGTATCTAAATTTCCGTTAGTTTCAAACCCCTCATGATGCTGACCTGAAAATGAGGCCAAGTTGGGAAGTGACTGTTCCAATATCACATTGCTAGAATCCAGGCCTGTTTTGAGTGGTGTTCTGTGCTACATGTCACCCCTTCTTGTTATTCTTCCATCTCTAAGTTTGTGCCTTAGGTACATGTGACACCAGCCCACAGGGGTAATAGATATTATCTCATATACACCGGGTGAGGTCCCTAGGAAGTAGATTCTAGCCTGATCCCCATGGTGCAGGTTTGGAGACTAGGGAGGACCTGAGAGGCACAGGGACTTTCCCAGGATGCAGAACTGGTAAGAAAGAGGAGGTCTGCATTCATCTCTGTCTCCTCAAAGCTAGGACCTGAGTTAGGTTTCCAGGGAACTGTGGCTAGGGCTGTGTAGGCTCCTTGTGTACAGTTCAGGAAGTGACATGAGAGAGGAGGGTGAGCAGCCCGGGCTCAATGGGCAGCTCTGGAGAAATCTGATTGAGGTAAGGGTCCCAGGTAAAGGAATCTTGAAAAATGACCCCATCTCCTTGGTCCTAGGCCTCAACAGATCTTAGAACTCTGGTAACCAGGCACCCACAGCCCCCCATCCAGCTCACTTGAATGGAGACAGCCAAGAAGCAAAAATGTTTTGTTGTTGTATCCAAACTTTTGCAGGATCTGGCCTCAAAAAAACCCAGAAAGAGAATCTTTTTGATTGTTGCCGATGTTGGCTCAGCCCTCATCCCTGACGCCTCTGGGTGTCTGACAGGAGGCAGTGAAGGGTAACATGGGGGAGCCCAGGAAAGGCTAGTGCAGGCCAGGACACAACGGTGATCCCACCTGATCAACCCCACACTCCAGGCCCCTCATAGTGTGTGTGTGTGTGTTTGTGTGTCTGTGTGGAGTGGGGAAGGCAGGGTATGTGGGACAGGCCATTCCTAAGCAGGAGCTTGTTGTTAGGTGTCGGAAACCTGGTGGGTCTGTCACGTTCATACCCCAGATCATGGCTGACAGCATGAGAAGGTGAGCTCCTCTACTCATATATTATTGAGCCCTAGAGGTTTCATTTCCTTCCCTCCCTGACCAAAGATCTTTGCCAGGATGCCCTCTGTGCCTGAACTGAGGAGCAGACTTTTTCTTGGGGGTTGGCCTCAGTGGCAGTGTGCAGGCCACCCCTGATTCCCTCTGGCCCAGCTCCCAGGCAGTCTTTGCAGAACTCCACTCAGGAGGTCGTCGAGTAGCTGCCCAATGGTTTCAACTCCACCAACTCACTAGACAAGGAGCAGGTACATGAGGCCACCCACACCATCCAGTGCTGCTCTGAGATGACAGCAGGAGCAGAGGGCCTCCACACTCAGGACCTTGAGATGATGGGGTTGGACCAGAACTAGGGTGGGACCAGTCAGGGGCTGTCTCTTTTTCAAGCTAAAGGGGACGTACATGCAGGTAACCTTGTCTGGTTCAGAGCTGTGCTCCCTTGACCCTATTTCCCTTGTCTGTTGTGAGTTTAGGAGGCCACTGAGGCAGAGCCAGAGGCTAAAGGGGACTGCAGGCTGGCTATTCCTGGAAGAGAAGTGGGATCTTTCCTGTATTTAGAAGGACACATGGAAAGTCAGCTATGTGAGTGAACCTTTCTCTTTATCCCGCTCCAGAGTCAGCTCCAGAGTTTCAGCCAGCAGCAGAAGCAGAGCTGTGGGCAGTGGTGGAGGTAGAGCTGGCTCCAGCTCCGTTGACACCACACCCTCTAGCACTGGAGCCAGTGTCCCCTCTACCAGCAGTGTTGGAGGTGGAGCAAGGGCCAACATGGGCTCCAGCAGGAGTGGGAGCTGCTAAGTTGGAGTCACCTGGACCATCATTTCTAGTGGGAAGTCCGTCTCCACCTGTGGCTAAGAAGTGTGAGAAGAAGCCCAACCTACGGCCTTCCCTCCTAAGCTGGTGGTGGAGCAGTTGATCGTGATGGATGCAGTGAGCAGCTGGGCTCTGAGGGTGGGGTGGGGTAGGCCTTCCCTCTGCCATCGTTGCCCCAGACCTCATCCAGTCTCCTATGATCTGGGCCCGAATCCTGGCTCCACCCCTTACCAACCATACGACCTGGGCAACTTTCTGAACCCCTAAGCCTTTGCTTTCCACCTGCAGAGCGTAGAGGTGGACACTAACAGGACCTGCTGCACAGAGTGGCTATGCCGGCTCCTTGAAGAGAAGGAAGGGTGAGCAGGGCCTGGCACATCAGTAGTGGAGGGGAACTCACTGTATGCAGCCAGGTCCCTGGTGGCCCAACCGTCTGCTCAGGAAGCTCAACAGCCTCAGGACTTATTAGACACCTGATGTGTACTCCACTACAAGGGAGACAGACAAGGCCCGTGGTTGTAGCTGCCAGGGGAGAATGTGCATCAGAACGGGGAGTGTGACCAGAGGGGGATCAGTGTGTTGGAAGATGCCCCCTTGGGATGAGCCGAGGTGAGCCACCATCTGGAGCTTGGAGTTAGCCAGGACGGGCTGGATGCAAATGTCCCTCTCCCTTCCCTGCCAGTATTGGGTCCTGGGTCATCCTCTGGGTACCCTCAGTGGACAGAGAAGAAAAGCCAGGGACTCTCACAAGGCTCAGGCCACATCATGAGCTTCCTGAGCTCCAGCTCTAAACTGTGACCCCTGTGTGGGACTTTTGGGGATGTGGACACAGAGCTGGGGTGTGGCAATGTTGGGTGACACTCCCCCTGTTCCCCAGGAGCTCTTCCGGAAGGTGGTGCCCTCTCAGTGCCTGGGCTCCACCTGGGGCAAGAGGAACAAGCCCAGCAATGAGCACCTGGCACACACCGTCCGGGCCACCATCGACCACTTCAGAAGGGTGGCCAGCCTCGTCGTCACCACCTGCCTCGGGGACCCGAGCATGATGGCCCAGGACAGGGTGAGGGTGGTGGAGCGCTGGATCCAGGTGGCCCAGGTGTGCTGTGGGAGGCCCAGTGGAGCCCCTCTCTGGAGCCTTGGGAACTGCCTCCACCTTTATCAGATCCCAGGATTGCAGTGTGTGGTCTAAGCCCCTGCAAGTCCCTAGGCCCTTCTTGCCAGGGGAATGCTGACCTTGACTCCAGGTCCCACTGCGGGGATGCTCACTTCCTACCTGGCTCCCTCCCTGGGTTGAGCTAAAATCCTCCTCCTTGTGAGTGTTACTCTTTGGGTCCTAAATGTGCCCTTCTGGGGCTCCCTGAGCATCTGTCTCATCCAGGAGAGGAGATTTAAATAGAAGGGGACTGAAGCTAGAGCAAGCAGGGCTCCAGTACCCCACCTCACAGCTCATTCTCTTCCCTTCCCCAGGAGTGCAAGATCCTGAAGAACTTCTCCTCGCCCTGCACTGTCATCTCTGTTCTGCAGAAAACATCCATATGCCACCTGAAGAACACATGGGGGAAGTTTCCTGGTGGGTAGGCCTCTCTCCATAGGAGGACCAGGGTGGATGGGGGATCTCCCGTATGTCTGCCATTGGCCCCTCAGTCAGCTGGGAACTCCTGGGTGGCAGCAAATGCTTGGAACAGGGCCTGGGCCTCAGCGGTGTGTCTCTAAGTCTCCTGGTGTCCTTAGTGCACCAATTCTGCTTCAGGATTCGGTTTCTCTAAATGCCAGGTACTGGGTTGAGCCACATTGGAGATTTTCAAGTGTTTATAGCAACAGAACTCTATGCCCAGTTGAAACTGAAAGTGGTCAAAAGAGAGCTGCTCTGTATAGCGGGGGAATGGAGACCCCAGTGACCAACAGGAGAGCCCCCTCCCAGTCTCACAAGACCTTAGCCCTCAGAGGAGCCCAGTGAGAGCACTCCTCCAGGCAGTTTGAATCTCTCAGGTTGTCAAAGAAAAAGATTTGCACTCAGACCCCTCATATTATCCCTAAATTTATCCTTCCCTCTTTCTCCTCTCCTCAGGGAGCGCTCTGAAAAACTTAAGGAGCACTATAGCCAAGACGAGTCCTTGAGCAGAGAACTGATGACCAAGGTAGAGTGGAGGCTGGGGGTCTGGAAAGAGAGGAAGTGCCACGGGGGGAGGGGGACTGGGCAAGCTGTGGTTTTGATAGTTTCTCACTTGAACTTTCTCTGAAACGTTCCCATCTATCTTGTCCAGGTTAACAAGCTTAGGGATCTGTTTGGCCCATGGGCAGGTGGGGTGCCGTTTGTGGGCAGGAGGCCCTGGTCATGGGACACAGTGGTGTTGGCTGTGCTGTTCCAGGGCGAGTTGCCGAGCTGGCGCCATCAGCAGATTTCTGGCTTCCATGCACTTCCGTCCTGCTGAATGTAGCTTCTCCCAGACTGTTGGGTGGTTGGGTGGGTTTATCCCTCAGCCTAAACCTGTCCTCAGGAAGCCAGGCCCCTGCTGCTCCTTCTATCTTCACCATGTCTCCAAGGGGAGAGCACACTGCCTACCCCAGGGACGGGCACAGCAGAGAATTCCCCTGGCCCAGGTGGACAAACAAGATGCTCATCCTTGGATCTGAACAGCTGGACCAGAGACAGATATGTGTGCGTTCTGGGACCCCCCCTGGACGCCTAGAACAGTCATTCGAGTCAACAACGGAGTCTCACCTGAATGCCTGGTTGGCAATGACATATACCCCAGGTGGCTTATGAGTAGCGCCTAGGCAACTGATAGATTCTTAGTGGATCCTGCTGAAAGGAAGTTAGGAGCTTCATGTAAACAGGGAAGCAAAATGTCCTCTCACCCCTTCCCTGTTGATCAGAGGTGGCACCTTGGGGGTCCAGTTTCTGAGTGGATAAAGAAAGAGTTCAGTGCAGGGGAATATCCTGAGTGGTTCCTTGGGGGAGGAGAAGGGTTTGGCATTGCCTCTGTCCCAGCCTGGGGGCCAGACACTCCACGAGACTGGGGCAGGCAGGAGCCATTCAACCAGACTCCCAAGACACCACATCCTCTCCATCCACGCCTCGGCCCACGACCAAGCTTCGAGAGCTCGGGGGTCAGGACTATTGTCAGTGGTGGGGCTGGGGGTTAGGTGAGGATGTTGGAACAGGGTCTCTGGCTGGGAGGGCCAAGTGGCCTCTCCTCTGTGGCCCCTGAGCAACTCACTGCCCCTGTTTGGGCCTCTGTCTCCCCATCAGGGAAATGGAAGGATGGTGATCGTGTGGTGCAGGCCTCACATGGGGGTGATGAGGTAAGAGGGAGGAAAGGAATGTGGGAGCTTTCTGCCTGCTCCCTGGAGGGGTGAGGGCAAGAACAGCGATGACAGTCATGCGACAGTGAGTCCTCAGGAGAACCTGTGAAGTAGCTGGAGTTCTCACACTTTCCAGATGAGGAAACAGGCTCAGGGAGTCCAGGACGCAAGCCCAAGCTTACACTCAGAGAGTTGAAACTGGGCTTGTTCTGGAATCACAAGACCTTGGAGGGTGGAGTGGCATTGGTACCAGTTGACTCGAGTCAGATGTCCAGTGTCGGAGGCGAGTGGTGCTGGAGAGAAATGCAGTGAGGGGACTATGGCCTCACTGACACTGTCCTCGACCCTGACAGGAGGGGCCTTCCACGTTTGCCCTCCGGAAATCAACCCCCAGAGGGTGCAGGAGAAGGAGCAGCAGCAGCAGCAGGTGAGTGTGCCTGTGGGGGAGGGGCTCTGCGTTCCCAGCTGGAGGCCTCAAATCAAGAGAGGAGGGCCCTTTCTCTTGGTGCCACAGTGTCCGAATCCCCCAGTAGAAGTGACCGGGATGGCCTGGAAGAGCTGGTGCAGGATGGGTTTGTTGTGGGGAGGGACAGGGACCACATACCCTGTGATTTGCTAGAAGCCTGCCCTGGGAGAGGAGGAGGAGGAGTGTGGTGTTCTTGGGGTGTGAAGCAAGGAGGAATTGAGGGGAGGCTAGTAAGGGTCCTAGGCTGTTCCCCGTGGGAACCCTGGGGTGGGCCAGGAGGCTGTGGCTGTGGACTTTTCAGGGGAGGGTCTGCAGGGGGTCGACTTGAGAGCAAGGGCTCATCCCACCCGCACCCCAATGTCACAAGGTGTCATCCCCTATCTTGGCACTTTCCTTGGTGACCTGCTTATGCTGTGTCTGGCGATGGGTGATTATCTCGAGGTGGGTGAACCTGAGGCCAGGCAGGAAGGACCACGATCCTGAACCTTGGGATGCGGGAGCCCCCGAAATGTGCTCCGAGCTCTCAGCACTTGACACATCTCTCCTGGGAGCCTCGCAGTGGCCCCTGGGAGCTGGGGCATCAGGCCCATCTTAGAGATGAGTGAACAGAGGCTCCACCTGAGACACCCATTCCGGTTCCCCAGGCTGGGGAAACTCAGAGCTGCCTGATGGCACAGCCGCGTGAGGTTTTATCTGAGCTGGACTCAGCCTCTAACTCCCATGCTCCCCATGGAGGGAGAGAGGGGTCGGCCCCCCCCCAAGTCAGGCAGCACATAAGTTGCTGAGCAGTCCCCTCTGCCTGAGGCCTCAGCCTCCAAGTCTGTCATCAGAGAGGGTTGTGCTGCCAGGTCCCTCAGCCTCCCCCCATGTCCTCCTTCTCTGGAGCCCAGAGCCCGGCCTAGGTCCAAGTCCTGTTTTCTCTGCATGCTCCGCCCCCTCTGGGGACCTGGCAGTCGTGCACCATGAGAAGGGGTGGACATAAGGGGCTAGTCAGTCTATGGCATTCTGTCTGATGGACTCTGGCTCTCCACCTTCCAGGGGAATGAGATCAACCTTAAGAAAGGGACTGAGGTGAGCAGCTGTGGCACTCCCTGCAGGGGAGGGGAAGGAGGTGGAAATCAGAGACCCTCTGGGCAGAACAGTCCCTGGTTCCACCCCCTGTATCTTACATTGAGTGGAAGACTTCGATAACAGAGAAGTGGGAGACCCATCCAATTGGCGGGTTGGTTGAGGGGAGGATGGCATCAAGGATAACTTCTTGGAGGAGGGGCTGATTATTCCCATTCTGAGAACAGGTAGAGCCTGGATAGAACTGGTGGGACGGAGCGTTGCCAGGACTGGTCCCCTGCCCCACCCCTCACCCCCCACAAGGCCCCTGCAGCATCCCCCACCCAGGCCCTGTGTGCATCCTCTCCTTCCCTCTGGTCCCAGGAATACTGAGTCATGAGGGAGATGCTGCTGCTCCCAGTGGTTGCAAAGAATTACAACCAGAGCTGGAGGAGTGATTTGGGGCCTGATTCCAGGACATGGAGCTGCTCAACGAGAATGATAGTTGAGGCTGTGCAGGAGTTGAGTGAGGGCAGGGGTGGACTCTCCATGTTGGCCAGTCCAGAGAGCCTGTCTCCATGGCCCCCTGCTCAGCCCCAGGCCTTATTGCTTGGCGAACTCTGGGACACCCAGACTCCAGCTGCTGGGAAGGCAGTGGGGGGACACCTGAGGTGTGGCTCCTGGTAGGCTCAGAGGTGCCTCTCTGCCCTGTAGCTACAGCCTGTCCTGCCTGCTGGATCCCCAGATCTAGTTGGCCAGCAGAATATTCAAGGCCAAGAAGAGCCCGCCATCATCAAGTTCAGGGGTGAGTGAGTGTCTGGGCTGGGGTGACTGACTCCTAGGAGTTCAGTAAAGCTTTGAGCTAAGCGTGTCCTTGGGGAGTCCGATAGCTGGCACTGGGATCCCACCTCCACTACTGAGCAGTCCTGTGACTGGGGTGACTCTCTTCAGCTTCCTGAGACTCCGTGTCCTCCTCTGTGAAATAGGTGATAGTAAACGATTTCTCCCGTGGCAGGGACAAGTGGGGTACTGGTGGCTAACAGCACTGAGCACAAGGTCTGCAGCACCCAGTGCAGTGGGGACAGGGTGGGTGG
Organism: Diceros bicornis minor; assembly: GCF_020826845.1. Lineage (NCBI taxonomy): Eukaryota > Metazoa > Chordata > Mammalia > Perissodactyla > Rhinocerotidae > Diceros > Diceros bicornis. The sequence continues at coordinate 52,682,294 of NC_080758.1, forward strand.
CCATGATTCTGAGGGAGGCCCCCCAAGATAACCCGACACTTCTACTCAGCCCCCAGGCCCCAATACCGAGCCCCATACCAGTGGCCGATCACAGCCTCATCCTCAGTAGCCGGGACACAGCTGGGAAGCTTGCGATGCACCGGGCCAGCTCCTCCCACCTGACAGGAAGGGGAGCATTGTAAGCTGATTCCTGGAGTCCCCTGAAGCCCAAGAGAGAGAGGACGACCCCATCTCAGCTCCCTGACATCCCCCAGCATCTATGAACCCATTGGGGAGGGACAGTAGTTATTTGTTGTAAATAATAAATGCCATGTTTGAATATTATATTAAAGTCCTGTTCCCTTTACAGCCTGGAACTTGTGGTGTGGTTCTGTCACTTTCTGTAGGCATGTGAGGGAGACACAGAATTTCACATTTCTCCTTGAATCAAGAACTCTTCCGGGTCATCAGCTTATTGTATGTGGGAGAAGGGAGAAGGGCCAGCCCCTTCTCTGGCTAGTGGGGACAATCCCAAGTCCCCCTAACACCGAGGACCAGTTCATTTCAGTATCATTCAGCTCCTCCAGGTGCAGGCACAGCCCACCACCCCTTCTCCTGAGATTTAAAGGTTGAAGGTACTTTCACAGGCAGAGAAAAAAACCACTGAAATGTGGGTGACTTTAAAACAGCACTACGCAGGACCATGTCATGCCACAGGCAGGGGCTGCCTTCCTAATTCTGGAGGAAGAGGGAATGTTTTCTGCTTCTCTTCTTGAGGTTTCTTTTGACCAAATTTTAGGAACTTGTTTTCTAGTTCAATCTCTGGGAATATATCAGCTCTAAGTGGAGAAAACAATGGAAAAAGATCAAAATGTGCACGTTGAGAGGACAAGACCCGCGGAAGTTCATTTGCAGATGGACTAAAGGCAGGCAGGACTTTCCCTCCTGAGGGCCCTCTAGGGGCTCCATGTTCACCTCTGACCTAGATTTGAATCCTGCTGGAATCCTTGTCCAGGACCCTGAATTCCTTTTCCTGCTTGATTTGTATCCAGGAGGAAAGATTTGTGATGCAGCTTTTAAGGCTACAGCTGGGCCTTGTTACATAAACATTACTGCTCCCTGTGAACTAGGATTTTCAGCACCCCTGCCTTCCTTATGCAATTCCCTTTAGGACAGAATTTCCCTAGAAAGCCCCAAACCTCCTCCCTGACTTGGCCTGATGGATCCCGAGTGAGCTCTATTTTGCCAGGATAAGGGACCATAATCCTGGCCAGTCAGTGACCCCACATTGTCCCTTGCTGTCCAAGGTGACTTCTGAGCCCGTGTTCTTCTGAGGTCCATGGTCTTGGACAATCCTCAAGTTTACACACTCAGTGTTGGTGTTCCAAACTCGTCCAAATGGGGCAACTGGGCCCAAGCCCTTAAAGTGTGTCAACCCTGGGTGTCTGTGATTTTTTCCCCAGTCTTGTGTTGTGGTTACATTACAACCACCTGCTGGGGTGTGAACCCTGTTTGGAGCTTTGAAAGATCAGGTATGACGGGGTTGTGGGGGGCTCCAGCAGGGAAAGCCACGGAACTGATGATCCATGGACGTACATGAACACAGCCTTACCAATTAAAATACTGAAATGCTCCCCATCTGGTGGTGAATAGACACTGCTCTGAGCTCACACCGAGAACCCACCACATGACTAGAAGCTTTCAAAGGGTTACTAAGTGGCATTTTGAAGCTCTTCCCTTGGGAACACCCTGTAAGACGAGGGCCAGATGAATCGCTTGGCACTTGTGAGTTATCGCCTCCTTTCTGATGGCTGCAAGTGTCATCCAGACACACAGGCTGGACTCTGTCAGGGAAGCCTTCTCAGGACAGCCAGAAGCTGAGGATGAATTCTGGTTCCCGGCATCCCAGGCCCTTCCTGACACAGCATAACCACCCAGGAAAGTGGTTTGGTAATGAAAAAACTGGGAAGGCCATACTTTCCCTCCAAAGAGAAAGAGAAGTGCCAACAGTGAAAGATTGATCCCCTAAATAGACAATTGAATCCCAACAAGCAGTGGGTTCTTGTCAGATTACTGATGCTGAAAAGGCCTCTTTTGATAATAGCACGATCCCCCAACTGCCGTGTCCATCTACATGAATCAAATTTCCAACACATATGGATCTAAAAAACTGAGGGAAATCTGGTATTTCCTTAGATGCAACTCTGAAGTAGCATGCAACAAAGAACATAAAAATGGAGACTTAGAAGTAAATATCTAATTTGAGAACATAGACATCGAAGTGCTTTTGAAATATTTTGGAATCTATTGGAATATTACACAAAAAGAATAATCCACTTTAAGTAGGTTTTACTGTGACTGTGGGGAAAAACTGAATCATCCCGTGACGTTGATAACTCTCTGCTGACTTGAAAGTAAAAATAAATAATGTGCATAGTAAAGGAAAATGAGAGAACAGCATGAAAAAAGAAGATCTTTCTCTCCTCACCTGAAACTCAACCTCTCACCTCAGAAAGAAACCACTGTCTATATTTTCTATTTCACGCAGCAGAGTTTAATAAAAGAAACGTATTGGTATGTTTTAAAGTTTCAAGAGCTCAAAGCAAGGAAACATTAGGGACGCTGCCAAGAGACCTCACTGAGGTGCCTGCTCCATTTCATCTGCTGTCAGGACGTCCTTCTTGGCCCCTCACTTTCTCTGCCTCACTAGCAAGTCTGTCCGCCATCAGTGCTACCACCAGTCTCTCTCCTGTGCTCTTCACTGCCCTTTCCTCCTTCCTGATACCTTCCTCAGTCGCCAGAAATTGTTGGCAGTGGAACTGTGGAATGCCCAGATCAGCTCCTGGAATCATCTCTGCCAAATCTGAAGACCGGCAGGAGTGGGCATGGAACCTGGAGTGCAGACTACCTGCGAACACACCTGGCAGGGATTCACCTGTGTGACTAGGTGCAAGTTTTTGCAACGCTTTGGCAAGATTCAAAGGACTTACCAGTTTTCCTGCATTGCTGCAGGCCTGGAGTCCTTGCGGTCTCTCGGGCCAGCAGACCTGGTGAGGCTGGTCCAAAGTGTCCTCCCAGAGACCCGTCACAGCCAGAATGGGATGGGATTCTAGTATCCGGCCTCTTGAATATGTCACTGGACATCCTCAAAGGGTTGAAGATGCTTAAACCAGGCTTTGGTTTGGACTGGTTCCCACAGTTACACTGCTTCCTCTGTGAAGACGTAACTATCATCCTTCTTTTCTTCTTACCTTACAAAAATAAATCATGAAATTGGGTCAAATGACAAAGGAACCCTGACTTTTTAGGACAATTATCCTGGTTGTTTTGTACTTCCACCCTCCCTCTGTCCTCCAGGGATAGATCTGACTTGTGTCCTGGGATGTCATCAGGCAAAGTTGCATCAAGAACAGAAAGCTCAAGGTCAAAATTTAAGGCTACTCCAGATCATTTCTCCTCCCCCATCCTGTTAACACCCCTCCTTGTTTGAGTGTGTTTCTATTATATTCTTGTCCTTGTCACTCTAAACCGCACAAGTCCTGACACTCCCTCTCAGGGCAGTCGGTCCCCAAACCTTTACTAAATCCCAAATCCTACCATTTCTGTGTTTTCTGACTACTCATTTGCTTAATCCATTGACCACTTGGTGTTCATAGAAGTTAAATCAATAGCGACATTATCAACCACCCCCTGTTAACGACTTACTCCCATATCCCAGATGTTCACATAATCCAAACGGTTATGGTCAAAAGTAAATAATTCAGAAAACGTATTCACCCATCACAAATTCCTGATCTCTAATACTTTTATTCAAACACTCATACAGTAGATACCTGTCCCTCAAGATCAGAAGTAATGCCAGATCACCGATCCCCACCTTAAGTTCCTCCTACACCTATCAATCCTGGATTCCATGGACTATGATCTCAATACTTTCCTTGGAATAATAAAAAATTCCTTACCACTCATTTATGTTGTAAACCTCCAAACCAAGACGTTCCCAATTATCTGCCATGCAGTAGCTACTGCTGGTCTTATAACAAACTGAAGAAAAAACATGAAACATTATCTTTTGGTACCATTGTAAAAACAAAACCATCTGCATCAACTGGGAAGCACCCATAATGCCTGAAAATTTTGTTCTCTTTTTTTGTGTTGGGTCAATAACAAAAAGAAAAATCAATTAAAAAATGGGCAATGGACCAGAATAGACTTTTTCCAGTGAAGACATACAAGGGACCAATAGGTGTATGAAAAGGTGTTCAGCATCACTAATCAGGGAATGCAAATCAAAACCACAATGAGCTATCACTTCACACCTTTTAAGATGGTGATTATCAAAAAAACTAAAGATGGCAAATGTTGGTGAGGATGTGGAGAAAAGCAACCCTTGTGGGAATGTAAATTAGTACAGCCATTATGGAAAACAGTGAGCTTCCTCCAAAAATGAAAACTAACATATGATGCAGCAATCCCACTTCTAGTATATACCCACAGGAATTGAAATCAGGGTCTCAACGAGATACCTGCTCTCTAATGTTCATTGCAGCTAATTCACAATAGCCAAGACACGGAAGTAACCTAAATGTCACTGATGGATGAATGGAAAAAGAAATGCAATATTAATCAACCTTGAAAAAAGAAGGAATTTCTGCCATTTTTGACAACATGGATGGACCTGGAAGACATTATGCTAAGTGAAATAAGGCAGACAGAGAAAGGCGAATACTCACTTATATGTGGAATCTAAAATAGTCAAACTCATACAAGCAGAGGTTAGAATGGTGGTTACCAGGGGCTGGGGGGATGGATAAATAAGGAGCTGATGGTCAAAGGATACAAAATTTCTGTTATCAAGATAAATAAGTTCTGGAGATGTAGAACAAGCATAGTGCCTACAGCTGACAAGACTGTATTGCATACGTCACATTTGCTAATAGAGTAGATATTAAGAGTTCTTACCACAGAATAATAGTACAAAAGGAGTTGAGAGAAAACTTTGGGAGGTGATGGATATGTTTGTGGCCTTGATGGTGGTGACAGTCTCAAGGGTGTATACTTAGGTCCAAATCCATCAAGCTGTATATGGAAAAGTAAGACATAATCGTTGATTCCTCTGCACCTTGAAATACACCGTGTCCTCATCACAAGAGAAAAAAATTTGTAACTATGTATGGGGATGGATGTTAACTGGACTTATTGTGGTGATCATTTCAACATATATACAAACAATGAATCATTATGTTGTACCCCTGAAACTAATATAATGTTGTATGTCAACATTACCTCAATAAAGACAATATAACAGAGAAAACCATTTGAATATTGTAAATGAGTTCAGTGAATCCCTGAAACTGCCCCATTCCCATATGAGAGTTACTGGAAGCAGAGAGGATGAAGTAAGATGGAAGAAAGTTGTACAAAACAGTAATCAAATTAAAATCATTTAAGTTGCTATGAGCTCCTTGTGGCAAAGTTCTTTGAGCACTGATCATTCACCTTTTCTTGGAAAAGCATACTTTCAGATCCAACCCATAATAGTTTCATCATTTGCTCTAATAAGAAAATTTCAACTTAATAAATAAAACCAAAAGCATCCCTTATGTATGAATAAAGTTAGTGAACTTTACAGAGAAAAGAGCATATTTGCACACTCAATAAAGGAAACAGAAGAACTGAATGATGATTGATTCTCATTCAAGCTTATCTTTGAAAGCCAGTAAAACCAGGTTATCTTTTCAAGGATGTGTGTAGAGCTGTCAGCCTTGGAAGACAGAAATAGTGACCTCCTCTGGAGCAAAGGGCAGGCTTGCTTACTGCCCAGTATAATAGAAATAACACCCCTCTCTGGGGCAAAGGTCAGCAGACTTCCTGCCCATTATCAAAGATTTGAGTTCCTTAAGCTCTGAGTTCTTGCAACCCTCTGCATGTCACCCGGCACACTGTGTATCACCCTGTAAGAAGTGGGATTTAGTGAACCGGTGCAAATGCTGATACTCTGGCCACTGCTATTGCTGTGACATTAAGTCCTTTGTCTCTGACCCATGGGTCTCATGTCTTTTGCCAAGATCTATAAGACCATAGTAGGCTGACTTATTAACTTGCAGGTAAGGTAAAATATCAGGCCTTTCACAGTTCCTGACAAGCGCTTTAAGTAACTAGTAGTCCTAGGAACAGAGAGTTACCCAGAACAATATGCATGGATGGTCTTCATAGAAGACTTCATGCAACCAAAACTTTAATAAGGCTCTCTGACCTCTTTTATTTCTACCCCAATTAGAAGGAGAGGCACCAAGCTATTACAGACCTATGGCTTGTGCAAGCCACCTGGAGACCTAGTGACCAGAAACTTCCCATGGGGAGCAAAGACAGATGGGCATATTTCCAAAGTGGACCCATCTGCCTCCCTATCATCCAAAAGACAGTACATTATCTTAATTTATGATGATTTCATTCATTAAAATCTTGTGATGGGCCAAAGATACACTTCTAAGAGGAGTGAGGCACATGGCAGTTGTAAGTAGATTAACAGATTTGGTGAATATGAAACTCTAAACTAAACTTAGTGTTCTAATCAATTATAAGGTACAACAAATTTAATTAGATCAATTAAATGATATTTAATGGTATGCCTGATTATTACTCTGCAATAATGATCAAGAAGCTCATATAAATAACTATAATTGGTCTTACTTTAAAATATGATAGTCAAGACTTTTTGAGATAAGCTGGAGAGAAGGAAGGGGAGAAATAGATAGCTGCTCTAAAGCCACTTTCAAGACAGCTGGATCTACATGTAACCCAGGAGATCGAGGCAGATGGCTGTGTGCCTAGATCCTCCCTGAACTGTGGTTCTCAGGGATGTCACGGGGCTGAAGCAGCTTTCTGAATCGTGTTTACATGTCCATGTGTACAATACCCCTGACCATGAGGATGAAACACCATTCAATCATCCCTTACACCTCTCTAATTTACAATTAGATTTCAAAATCATTGTATCATTACATGATCATTTATTCCTCAAACCTGTAGGATGGCGAGCTAAAAGAAAATCAAATTTCAATGGCTTCTTTTCTTTCAAGGACCAAGACGTTCTTTCACAGTTGGAATACGGATTAGAGGATAAATCCAAGTCAATGGAAACAACTTAAGAAATGAACAGAGGAATATTTCATTCCTATATATACACAGTTTTCACTGTGGCAAAAACAGAGTTACATTTTAAAAAATGAGAATTTTTTGAAATTTTATAGATATTAAAGACATTGTTTTGCTTATATTCCCTTTGGTTTACCAAATGAAACTCACTCTTTAATGGGCATTTCTAGCATTGAGTGCTAATAACAGCAGCTTTTTAAAATTCTTATTTTTCCCCGGTCAAAGACCAAGGGCAGAGGTCATCAAGAGGTCAAGTCTAATCTACCTACAGATGTGGCAGGCTTAACTATGGATGTTCAAGCCAGACATTGCCAGCAGAACCAAATCTCTTCACCCATAGGTGAGTTTTTACTAGTAATCACAGAGACTTAAGAATATCAAAGGAAATTCTGTGGTTTTTTTGTGTGTGTGTGTGAGAAGGACCAGTCCTGAGCTAACATCCAATGTCAATCCCCCACTTTTTTGCTGAGGAAGACCGGCTCTGGGTTAACATCCGTGCCCATCCTCCTCTACTTTATATGGGACACTGCTACAGCATGGCTTAAGAAGCGGTGCATCGCTGTGTGCCTGGGATCTGAACCGGCAAACCCCGGGCCGCTGCAGCGGAGTGTGTGGGCTTAACCGCTTGTGCCACTGGGCAGGTCCTCAAAGGAAATTCTTTATTAAGAACCAAAGTTATAGATTCCTATCTTGGATTCATTACTTTGAATTTTTGACCCAAATCATATATATCGATTGGACCATGCTCAATTCTATGATCTTTGGAAGATTCAGCCTACAGCTGAAGAGAAACAGATGCGACACCAATATCTTATCCTCTCTGAAGTCCAACTGAGAGCCCCTGGAGTCAGAAGTTTTCAAGACAAGAAAAAGTCATCCTTCTGAACAGAGAGAGTAGAGGCTATTCAAACATTCAACTTTAAATTGTTAACATGACTCGTTAGAATGTGATGGAGCAAGCATAATACCTTCTAAGTTTCAAGATTTTTCTCCAGAATACTGAGATGGATGACCTTGAAGGCCAATTTCCCCATAAATGTATTTATTCAGTGATAAAATTAATTTCCCTATAAAATAATTCCCATAAAAATGTTAAAAATATATCATAGTCTCTCACTAAAAGGAAACAAAGCAAACTGAGCAGTTGAATAGCGGTGCAATAAATTCCATACAATGATCTTACTGCAGCGTTATGTACAATAGTGAAACTGGATGTAATCCCATTTCTATCAAAGAAGAAGTAAACAGATTATGGTATTCCTGTTCTTTGGAATACCTCTAAAACATTTAAAATGGTAAGTTAGAATGATGTGCACTGATAACGGGAAACGTCTATGATATATGGTTTGGGAAACAGCAAATTGCAAAACGATGTAGTTATGTAATTTATGTTAAAAAACTTTATGTGTGTTTATAAATACATAGGAAATGTCCAGAAGAATAAACCCCACCTTGTTAACAACAGTTCCCTCTGAGTAGAGCAGTGAGTTTTCAGGGAAGAGGATGAAAGTGGAGGGTTTCGTTTTCTATAGATCTGTGTAATTTGACATTTTTAACAGGGTGTATTTCTTTCATAATTAGAAAAATGAGTGATGTGGCCATTTTGTGCAGGGCAACAGTATTATGTTCACCAGTCTCTGTACTGTATGTTACTGCACAGCACGGACTGTAGGAGAAAGCCCAGGGGAGCAATGAAGACAAAGAAGACATGACACCCGCAAAAAGTCAGTGGAGTATTTCTACATAACAAACCTTCCAGGCGAGTGATGGTCAGTGTCCACTGCTCCAGCTCTCGCAATAAACCTAGAACCTTCCCAGGATAAGCCTGAGGACCACGCCCAACTAGTCCACTGCCTGCCCGGGGCCTGTATATGCAAGGTGACTGCCATCAAGCAGATAATGGACTCAGGATGGGGTGAGAGGCGGAGTTCCAAGTGGAGATTCAAAATGTACCAAGAAATTTTGTGAAGTGAAGGAAGCTACTCGACCTCTCTGAGCCTCAGTGTCCCCCCCCTGTAGAATGGGGATCACAGGTCTACTTCACAGAGCTGTTGGGGAAGATACATAAAAGTGCCTGTGACAGCCAGTGTCTACATTATTAACAAAGTTGTATCTGACTTCAGAATAATCGATGAAAAGAATAATGTTAATGAGACCAAAGACGAGATGCCCAGCTTCATAAGCAGCATGAGAATGAGAGGAGCTCTGACTAAGCAGGGTTCTTCACAGCTCCACTGGAGAGGACGAACACGGGCTACACCTGGATAAGTCAATGTTGTACAATGACTCGTGTAGTGAGGGTGGGTCCCTAAAGACACTGCGAAATACAGTTACACACAGTGGCTCCTAGGAAACAACTACAAAGCAATCAACACAGCAGATAGGAATAGGAAAGGGGCAAGCAGAGGAGGGCAAGAGCCACAAAATCTGATGGAAGACACTGAACCACGATGAGCTCCCAGCTCTGTCAACAGCTGTTGTGGTTGCGCTAGGAGATCAAACTTCTTAGAAAGCCATTGTGGGGACGCTGGGAGCACAGTGGTCACTGCAGCCACACCTCAACAGCAGTGCATCGGAGCACACACACCCCAAAACTTTCCTCTCCATTAATTCTTGTTTTAAGTTGATGAATATCCTCATGTTTCAATGTCTCCTTCCAACCCTTGTGGACGAGTGTTGTCAGAACCCCCTGAAAAATGCACAGGCCAGAGTAGGATGGAACACTGGGCGCTGGGGGAGCAGCGCTGCACCTGACCACACGCACTATCACCTGGGCCTATTGAACACGAGAGAAGAATCCGAGGATGCGGTCTAATGAGAATTCCCTGTCTTGCCACATTCAGAGACACCACAGAGTTTCTCGTCCATTTTACAAAATAACATTTTACAAAAATGTTAGAGAATTCATGTGTCATTTATTCATAAAGAGGCAAATTCTTGACAAAGTGACAGGGTCCAGTTTCCATGACCAGGTTTTTCAGTTATTTTGATAATATCCCACATTCAGGAATCGGAAATGTAACCTACTGGGATGTGTAATATAAACAAGGACTTTTTTTCATGTAGATCAATGCCCAGATTTTTGGGGAGGACATAAGTCGTGAAAGCTGCTAACCACTCCTCCACAGGTTTCAATAGAACTTTTAAATTAATTTACCAATCTCAGGAAAAGAGATTTTGGCCATTCAAATTTTTTATTTCTGCATTCAAGTGTACAGTATAGCCAAGAGAATAAACAGAAAAAAATTGACAAGAAGATCTTGCTTGCATTTCATCTTTTGCAAATAAGCAAGCTATTTTATGCTCTGTTCCTTTCACTATTCTAATCAATTTTTAAAGAATACGGTACATCTGACTATCCCTGGGCGTGTTTATCCGGGAACTTTGCCGGAATCCAAAGCAGAGATGTTAAAGCTGACGAATTTCAAATGCTGCCCAAGTGCTGTCTACCTTACACATCCGTCTCCCAAAGGTGGACCACCGGTCTCTTCCTGAGGGATCAGAGTCGTCACCTGTGTCTCTGAGAGACTGGCCACTCAGGCCTGAGCTGAGATTAGGTGATCAATCTAAAGGGCAAAATGCTTAAGCTATTCTCATCTTAAGGATGCTGTTTCAGAGGCCTCTGCACTGGAATGGGTTGGTGAAAATGGCCTACTAGATACTTTCCTGGGAATTGGCTTGTTCTCCTCTGCTCTTAGCGGATCCTGGGGAAACCAGTGATTAACATCAAGGATGCCTCAACTTCCACATCTGCAAAAAAGGCAAGCAACAGCCAATGTTACCACCCTGCAAAGCTCTTAAGTTGTGCTTGTAAGAGGGGCCACAAGGGCGAATTTCTCCCAAAAGCTAATGAAATGTTGGCACTTTGGCTGGAGAAGGCAGAGGGCAACATGCAAAGTGGAAAGTTTCTGGGATGTCAAACCAGTTCCCATAAGCATTTTAGAGAAGCACCTGGCCCTGGACTAGGTAGGAGGCTGTGGAAAGACCCACAGGCATGCAGGTGGGAGGAGGAATCAAGCCACGGAGGGAGGCGGTGTGGAAGAGGGATGAGTCTGGCTTCAACTTTGGACAAAAGCAGTTGCACGCTGCAGGCCAGAGGCTGCCCATGCAGCCTCCACACCCTCCTAACGCCCTGGTCCTTCTCGTCCCATCACATCCCTCCGGGGCTCAGTCCACGTGGAGCAGGTGCAGGACAAGTGTCTGCAGCCAATGACGGTTTTGCCCTCAGCCAAACACACACCACCCTGTTCCTCCCCCTAGGGCTAGGCACCGCCCTGTGCCCAGAGCATCCTGGGAGTTGTAGTCCTGCAGCCCTTCAGGCTGCCTGCTGGGAGCAGTTAAGAGACAAAAGCTCCCAGCATGCACAGCTAGGGGCCCCAATTCCTGCCTCGTCCCTCCGTCCCTGGGCCCCAATCCTCTGCTTCTCGACCCCACTCTCTACCCCGCCTCTTCTCTATCCCACACCCACCCTTCATGCCCTGTGCACCCCCCAGAGTATGCGCAGTGAGGATGGACTGCATCCCTTGAGCCCGGTACTCAGATAGGGGTGGGGCTCACCAGACTAGCTGTTGCTGAGGATGCTTGCAGCCCTATTGGAAGCACCCTGGTCAGTATTTGAAAAGTAAATTCAATATCTAAAATGGAAATACTGGGTGCCTGGGATCCTGGAATTTGCCTTTTCAAGGCCACCGGTCCTACCATCCCCTGCATCCCTCCAGGCTGCCATGATCCTCCCTCTGGACCCCGTGGTCAGGGTCGCTGCAGAGATCCTCCTTTTGGACCCCACCCACCTGAAGGGCCCATACCTTGGTCAGGCATCTTAGAAGGACTGCCCTGAGACATGTCATAAAAAGGAGAAAACATCACAGTGCACAGCCCCAATTCCTGCATTGTACAGACAGGAAACTCAGATGCACTGGTAAGTGACCCCTAAGCCACTTTGGGTAACCACACTCATGCCCCTTGTCCGACGCTGCACACAGGCTTGTTCACTGGACTTCTTTATCCCAGTGTGGACCTCTTGGCCTCGTTAACACAGACAACAGCACCAAAACTTCTCGTTGCTCTTTCCCACTATGTTAAGCAAGTTTGTGTAGGAAGGTAATATGCAATTTCTGCTCTACTATAGGGCTGGCTCCTTGGCAACCAGTTTTAATATCCCTTTTTAAATATACCCTCAGAATCACAAAATAATTAAGCAAAATAATTTGTTGCTGTTGGGGGTTATGGTGATAATTCTCTGAAGTCATTTTTCCATTTAGCTACTCTGACTCCAAATACTACAGCACCACATGCTTCTCAGACTGGTGGATGCACAGCTCCACTTCTTTGCAGAGAGGATGCACAACAGCAGAATATCCGTGGCCCGACTTTCTGGAGCATCAGTATTACTACAAGATTTAGAAGAAGCAAAGTTATGTCATTTCCGAGGTAAGGAGTTAAAAACTTAAAACTAAGATGAGGTGGGAAAGTCATATGCCATTAATAATTGTCAGTAATCTGTGCCTGAAATGTCAGACTGTCTCTGAGACCCTATTTCCCATTGTTTTCAATAGGAAAAATTAGAAAACATAGCAAATCTATCGAAAAACCCTACCAATTTCCTAAGTCATGATATGGCACCCAGACATAAGTTACGAACATCATGTGCTCCTCGTTTTGTTCCTCATTCAACCCAGTCCCACAGGTCTTGAATGCATGCTGTGAACACTGCACTGTGCTAGGTGTCGAGGCCTTGGTGAGCATCATCGTGGGAGTGGAACTTGCTGGAGAAAGATGACATCATAAAATCTCAAAACCATGCCAGTTACCAAATTGAGGCAAGAATGGAAAGACCCAGGGGACCACACAGGGTGAGGGCATTAATAGATACTTGGGAGTATTAAAATCCATCTGATGATGTCATGAGTGAATGTGTTCCACTTTAAAACAAAACCCTGCTGTTATTCTGAGATATTGAGTTAGGATCTTTGTGCAAATATGCAGGATTTAAAATGTTTATTGATGTATAACATGCGTACAGAAATATATGCAGAAGTCATCCATGTAAACCTCAAAGAATTATTATAAAGTGAACACACTTGTGTGACCAAGAACTAGCAGCAGCTTCACTCAGACCTGAACAATCCCTTTCTTCCTCCTTCCTCCTCAAAGGTAACCAATATCTTACCAAAAAACACTGTATATCAAGTTTGTCTTCTTATACAAGTGTTTTATTACAGAAAATTTCTGTTTTATTACAGAACAATATCTGAGAGCATTCTGCTCTGTGGATGCCAGAAAATTTTAAACAATATACAAAAAAACAAAATAGCATAGTAGGCCCATCACCCAGCTTCAACAACTACTAATCATCTGCCATTTTTGTTTCATCCACACTCCATCCCATTCCCACCTCACTTTATCATTTTTTTAGTCTTTTGTGTGTGTGTGGAGGTAAGATGTACAGTGAAAGGCACAAATCTCAATTCTACAGTTTTGGCAAATAAACATGCCCATATAACCTTCACCCCTTTAAGAATAGAATGTTTCCAACACCCCCAGAAAACTCCTTCCTGTTCATTCTCAGGCAATTTTTTCCTTCCCCTGAGGCAACCTCTGTTCTGGTTTTTTCACCATAGGTTCATCTTGGCTGAAATCATCCCACGTGTATTGTTTTCTGTCCAGCTTGCCTCCCTCGGCACGAGGTTGATGAGACTCACCCAGCATGTGTGTGTCAGCGTTTGCTCCTTGGCACGGCTTAGGGTGTTCTGCTCTGTGGATGCCCTACAGTGTGCTCGTCTTCCTCCTGGGGACTTGCAGGTCATCTCCTGTGAACATTCTTGTACAAAAGCTTTTTGTATGCTGTTTGATTCCTTTATTAGCATTTAAGTGACACACATTTTGCACTTTTTAGTGGTTGTTCCAGATTACAATATACATCTTTAATTTATCACAGCCTACCTAGACTTAATAGTGCACCAGTTTAATCAATGTAAAATATGGAAGCCTTGCTACAGAACAGTTCCATTTACCTCTGTCTGTCCTTTGTGCTATTGTATTCATAAATTTTACATCTACTCATGTTATAAATCCCACAATACAGTGTTATAATTTTTGCTTTAAATAGTCATAGGACTTTTAAATAAATTAAGAGAAAAAAGTTAAGTATTTGGAGGTAGATGCTTTGAGGTTCTGCAAATGTACTGTTTCTTCTTTAAGTTTCACCCACAGTTTTTGCATTCACCAGTCAGTCTTGCCCACAGTAATTATTACTGTGGTGTTCTAGTGGCAATTTTCTATTTCACGCTATCCAGCTGCGGTTATTATTTGGAATTCTGTGAGGAAGATTCCCCTCCTCCCTCTCCCTTCCTTCTTCCTCTCTTTCTCTCTTTCTTTCATTCTTTTTTCCCCCTTTTTTCTTTCTTTCTTATTTAATCTTTTTTATATCAGTATAGACTCATGGATATTTATTTTATTCTCTGGGTAATAATCCAATGCTACCATTATTTATTTTGTTGCTCACAGTTTTCCAACTTGAGCCATTGGGAAGTCTTTCAGATTGATTGCTTTTGACACATCTCATCATTTTCTGTGTTTTTTTTTTAAAGCACTTTCAGACTTCCTGGCACTACAAGATGCTCCAGGCTTATCTTGTATTTTCCATCTCCAGCCCTAGAAGTACCCATTTCTCCAAGAAAACCTGCTTATTTTTATTGGAAAATGATATTTAGAAACCAAGATCTAGGAGCTAGGTGTGCTCATTGATACTAGGGTGTCACTGCTTCTAGACCCTCTCAGCAGAGCTTGGAAATGTATGTATGAATATAAACTCAGGTATACACATCTATCAATCGATCTATCAGTCTATCAATCTGTCTATCTGGATAGATATATTAAAAGAGGCATGGATTCATACTGAGAATTCCAACTCCAATCCAGCACCACAGAGTTTATTCTAGCATTCTCCTTTTGCTTATTTGTAACTTCTTTCACCAACAGTGAGAAACTTAACTCCAGTTAGCTACAATATATTTACTAATGTGTCAACTACTATCAGAATTGCTAATCCATACCCTTATGAAAAACAAACTTACCACCTAGAGTACAGTGTTTGTGTCGAGTACATTAGTTTTACAGTATCCCGTCAAAACATTGTCTTCCACAGTTACTCAGGTCAGGACCTTTCATCTCCACACCTTCAGTGTGGTTATGTCACATGCTTATAATACAGTGAGATTCATTTGTCACTTCATTCCATCTGAGTTCCCTAGCATCCTGATTGATTTTTAAAATTTGCAGAGTAAAATTCACTGTTTGTGGTGTACAGTTCTATGGGTTTTGACAACTTTATGGTCGTATATCCACCCCCACAGTACCATACAGAGCTGTTTTATTCACCCCCAAATTTCTCTCATGCTGTCACTTTGTAGTCAACCCCTTCCCCCACTCCATCCGTTGGCAACCACTGATCATTTTCCATCCCTGTATTTCTGCCTTTGCTAGAATGTCATATAAATGGAATCATATACTATACAGCCTTTTGAATCTGGCTTCCTTCCCTTAGAGAAATGCATCCAAGATTCATCCATGTTGTTGTGTGAATTAAGAGTTTATCCTTTTTATTGCCAAGTAGTATTCTAATGTACCGATGCACCACAGTTTCTTTCTCCATTCACCTTATGAAGGACATTTAGTTTGTTTCCATCTTTGACAATTATGAATAAAATGGCTATGAAGATTCACACAAGGATTTTTGCTTAAACATTAGTTTTCAATTTGTTTCACTAAATACCTAGGTGTGGGATATCTGTGTCATATAATAAGTATATGTTTAACTTTATAAGAACCTGCTAAACTGTTGTCTGAATGCAACTATCATGTTGCATTCCCAGTTCTAGTTGCTCCTAGTCCTCACCAGCACTTTGTAGTTGCAATTTTATTGGTATTTGCAATTTTATTTTTTTATTTTAGCCATCTAATTGGTGTGTGGTATCTTGTTGTGGCTTCTGCTTCCTTTATGAAAGTGAGTTCTGCTAAATATAGGATCCTGTGTTGACTTTTGGGTTTTCTTTCTGTACTTGAAAGATGTGAATTTGTTGTTGATTTGTCTATTTTTTTTTTTTTATAATATATCATCCTTCATTCACGTTATTTCTCCTTCTATGTAATGTCTTCCCTGGTATGTATGTATTTCCCTGAATGCTTTCAGGATTTTCTTTTTATCTTTGGATTTTAACAGCTTGACTATCATGTGCCGAGGTATGGTTTTATTTTGTATTTTATTTTGTGGGTTTGTTGACTTTCTTAGATCTAAAATTTTAGATTTTCCACCAAATTTTGGAAGTTTTATGTTATTACTTATTGATTTGCCTTTCTGTCTCATTTAATTTTTCTGTCATTCCTCTCTCTGCTGGGGACTCAATCATCTCACAGGTTGTAAGGCTCTTTTCATTTTCCTTCAAAAATTTTACATTCTTTTCTTCAGACTGGATAATTTCTTTTGCTCTGTCTTCATGTTTCTTCTACTGTTTCTAATCTACTGGTAAACTCATAAGTACTTTTTTTTATTTCATCTTCCTATTTGGTTCGTTTTTATAATTCCCATTTCTCTGCTGAGTTTCCACATCTGTTCATTCATTATGAGAATATGTTTCTTTACCACCATTATCATCTTTATAAAAGCTAATTTCTTATCCTTGTCTGCTAATTGCAACAACTTGGGGATAGTTTCTACTGCCTGCTTTTGGTCATATATGGATTACATTTTCCTATTTCTTCAAATCTCATGCTTTTTTAAATTGTGTACTGGAAATCATGTATGATAGTTATAGAGACTTTGGATTCTATTGTATTCCTCTGAAGAGTGTTGTTATTTTTCTAGCAGGGAGTTAACTTGGCTGGACTGAAACTCCAATCCTATCTCCTTTACAGTGGGCATAGCTGAAATCTTCAATCAGATCTTTCATCTTCCAACTGCTGTTTTTACAATAGTCCCTCTGGGACCTACCCTGCATGTGTGTTGTTCAAAGATCTGCCAATTTGGTGTGTGTGGGGGGGAGACTTTCATACATATTTTGAGATTTTCCTCTTAGTGGCTCCCTCCTTTCCAGAATTTCTCCCCTAACTTTCCAGCTACTCTGGCAGCCCCAAAATACATCCTCTAACATTACAAGTAAGACTGTAGTTTCTCCCCTGTCTGGGCCACGTACAGATTTTGGAATGCTTTGAGTTAAAAGCCTCAAGCTTGCAAATATCTCCTGGTGCAATTCCCATCATTCAAGGGAAGACTCCCTCTCAGTTCTGCTTGCTTTGGAAGAGATTTATACATACACACATATACACATTTATTGTATGTGTATTACATATAGATACATGAGTCTATGTAAATATATATATATAAAGTATATATATATACTATATATATACAATATGTATATACTATATATATATATACAATATGTATATATAATAAATATATAAAATATTTTATGCAGATTTTATCACTGTTATCTGTGAGAGTGTTAGTTCAACAACACTCCACTCCACCATTACTGGAAGCCAGACCTCGGTTTTGTTTCTTTTTTGGATTTTATATAAATGGAATTATACAATACATAGCCTTTTGAATATAATTTCTTTTATGTATCATTATGGTTGTGATATTCATCCATGCTATTGCATGTAGCTAGTGTTCGTTCATTTGTTGAAAATAATTAATTATTTAATGGTCATAAAATATGCATAACATAAAATTGACCATTTTAACCATTTTTATGTGTACAGTTCAGTGATATTCAGTACATTCACATTATTGTGTAGCCATAACTTCCAACCATCCACCGAACTATTTTCACCTTGCACTGAAACTCTGTGCCTATTAAGCAACAACTCCCTGTTATCCCTCCCTCTTGCCCCTGGGAACCACCATTGTCCTCTCTATTCCTATGAATTTGACTTCTCTAAGTACCTTATATGAGTGGAATCATACAGTATTTTTCCTTTTGTGGCTGGCTTTATTTCACTTAGAATAAAGTCTTCAAGGTTCATCCATGTCATAGCATACGTCAGAATTCCTTCCTTTTTTTTTTTGTTTTTTGGTGAGGACTATCGGCCCTGAGTTAACATCTGCCAATCCTCCTCTTTTTGCTGAGGAAGACTGGCCGTGGACTAACGTCCATGTCCATCTTCCTCCACTTTATATGGGAAGCCGCCACAGCATGGCTTGCCAAGCAGTGCATCAGTGCGTGTCCATTATCCGAACTGGTGAACCCCTGGCCACCGCAGCAGAGCGCAGGCACTTAACCGCATGCACAACCGGACCGGACCCAGAATTCCTTCCTTTTTAAGGGTGATTGGTATTCCATTATGTTATAAACCACATTTTTTTTTTTTGTCAATTCATCCTTTGATGGACACCTGGCTTACTTCAAGCTTCTGGTTATTTTGAGTAATGCTGTTAAGAACACGGGTGTACATATATGTCTTTATACCTCTGCATTCACTTCTTTTGGAGGTATACCCATAAATGGTGTTTGAGATTCATTTTTTCACATGGGGGAGGGTTCCCCACACCTCCAACAAGAAATACTTGGAATGGCAGCTGGTCGTCAGATAATTCAACTCAATTTGATGCTGTCAACCCAGAGATACATCCGATTCCACAGGTTGAGGGCTCAGTCCTATAAGACTGCACACCCACCCAACCTCACTTCAACTTCATATGTTAGTTAGAAGCCCAGGCTGTTTCCTGTACTTCTGACTGACTGGCTGTAAACCAGAGCTTCCTACAACCTCCTCCTTGGGTTTGATTAATTTGCTAGAGTGGCTCACAAAACTCAGAGAAACATTTACTAGATCACCAGTTTATTATACAAGGATATAACTCAAGAACAGCCTGTTGGAAGTGGTGCATAGGGAAAGGTATGTGAGAAGGGACACAGAGCTTTCATGCAATCTCCAGATGCACCACTCTCCAAGCACTCCTTGTCATTGTCAACCTGGAAGCTCTCTGAACCTCCTTCTATTGGGATTTTTATGGAGGCTCCCTCACGTAGGCATGATCAATTATTAACTCAGTTTCCAGCCCCTCTCCCCTCTCTGGAGGATAAGGGGTAGGGCTAAAAATTCCAAGCTTCTAATGAGGGCTTGGTCTTTCTGGTGACCAGCCCCCATTTAAGAGCCCACCCAGAGTTGCCTCAATAGAACAAAAGATTCTCCTAGTGTTCTTATCACTTAGGAAATTACAAGAGTTTTAGGAGCTCTGTGTCAGGGAATGGGTCAAAGACAAATATTAGAACAAGAGATGCTCTTAGTGTTCTTATTGTTTAGGAAAGTAAAAGGTTTTCAGTAGCTCTGTTCCAGGAATTGGAGGCAGACACCAATAAATATATTTTCTATTATTTCAGAACCCATAAGTGGAAATTCTAGATCATATGGTAATTCTATTTTTAATTTTTGAAGGAACTGCCATACTGTTTTCCAGTTTTATATTCTCACCATCAAAGTATAAGGGTTCCAATTTCTCAACATCCTTACCAACGCATGTTATTTTCTTATTTTGTGATAGTAACTATCCTAATGGGTGTGAAGAGGTATCTCATTGTGGTTTTATTTTTGCATTTTCCTGATACTTTGTGATGTTGAGCATCTTTTCATGTGTTTATTGGCCATTTTATATCTTCTTTGGAGAAATGTGTATTCAAGTCCTTTGTGCATTTTTAAATTGGTTTTTTTTTTATTGTTGAGTTGTAGGAGTTCTTTATATATTCTAGTTATTAATCCCTTATCAGATATGTGATTTGCAAATATTTTCAGCCATTCTGTGTGTTGCCTTTTTACTTTGTTGATTTTATCTTGTGATACAGAAAACCTTTGCATTTTAATGAAGTCCAATTTGTTTTTTTGTTGTTGCTTATGTCTTTGGTGTCATATTGAAGAAATCATTGTTGGCAATGGCATTTGGACCCAATGACATGCAGCTTTTTCTCTGTGTTTTCTTCTAAAGATTTTATAGCTTCAACTGTAACATTTATATCTTTGATCCATTTTGAGTTAATTTTTAGATATCGTGTGAGATAAGGGTCCAACCTCATTCTTTTGCATGTGGGTATCCAGTTTTCCCAGCACCATTTGTTGAAAAACTTATCCTTTCTCCAATGAATAGTCTTTGCACTCTTGTCAAAAATCATTTGACCGTATATGTAAAAGTTTATTTCAGGGCTCTGTATACTACTTCGTTAGTATATTGTGTTTATTTATGCGAGTACTACACTGTTTTGATTACTTTGTAGTAAGTTTTGAAATCAGAAAGTGCGAGTTCTCCAAATTTGTTCCTCTTTTTCTAGATTGTTTTGTCTATTCAGGGTCCCTTGAGAGTCCATATGAATTTTAGGATAGATTTTTCTATTTTTGTAAAAAACATCATTGGAATTTTTACCTCCTTGTGTAAGTTGATTCTTAAGTATTTTACTCTTTCTGATGCTATTGTAAATAAAAATATAATGATTGTAAATTTCTTTTTCAGATTACTTATTATTAATGTATAGAAGAACAACTAATTTTTTCATGTTTATTTTGTGTTCCACTAGTCTGCAGAATTTATTAGTTCTAACAATTTTTTTTTGTGGAATTTTTAGGGGTTTCAACGAATAAGATATTATTTGTAAACAAATATAATATTGCTTCTTCCTTTCCAATTTGGATGTTATTTCTTTTTTTAGCTAGATCTTCTAATATCATGTTGAATAGAAGTGGTGAATTTATGACAGTGTATTGTTCTGTTATGTATTTCACTTTTTTAAAAAGAGTGATAGGGCCGGCCCCGTGGCTCAGCGGTTAAGTGCGCGCGCTCCACTGCTGGCGGCCCGGATTTGGATCCTGGGCGCGCGCCAACGCACCGCTTCTCCGGCCATGCTGAGGCCGCGTCCCACGTGCAGCGACTAGAGGGATGTGCGGCTATGACATACAACTATCTACTGGGTCTTTGGGGGGAAAAATAAATAAATAAAATTATAAAAAAAAAAGAGTGATAGTTGAGGCCACTTAGATAATCAAAAGTTGAGAAAATAAGGAACTGATATACTCTGTAAGCTTCAAATATTTTCAAGCATAAGATACAATAAGAACTAAAACTAACAAAATGGTAGAGGAGATAGAGATAAGAGGATGAAATTGCAAAACTGAATCTATGATAATATCACAATGGCTAGCGTTGTGGTGCCAAGAAGGTGGTGAAGTCAAAGAATTCGTAAAGATGATAATAAACAGACTGCAAAGAAAAAGACTAAAATTTTTATAGAGAGAATTTTACAGCGATATTACAGATAGAGAACAGGGAAGAGAAGTTCGATTAAGAGACAATCTGCTTCTTAAATTACTTCCACAGTAGAGAACAAAAAATCAATTAGCTGAAATACTTATTCCCCTCTATGACCCTATCTTTATCTGCAAAATCTCAGCCCTGGATCAATGTCACAATCCTCCTTTTCCATACTTGGGGAACAGAGCAATTAAGCTCATCTGAAACCTCAACTGCCCAGCCTGTGAAATAAGGCCGGCCATCCATTCTCACAGAGAAGCCAACTGGAGGTAGGATTTTTGCTTCTGAATTCAGCTGAACATCTTCAAAGAATTGTATCTGGCCTTCCTTATCCAGGGCTATCAGTGAAGGGCTGGCTGGCTTTCAGAGAAGAGCAATTCACAGTCAGCTGAGACATTTTCCGGTGAGCTCTCCAGAGAAGGCTGCGGGGCTTGACAGTAAGAATTGATTTCTATACAGGTTATAATTTTTATTTATTCAGAGATTAATAAAGAAATTTACATGGTAAGTATTACTTGTTATCAAGAACCAATATTGTCTATTCTCTGGTCAGTTATGCAAAATCCTCCTCTCAGGGTCCACTCATGGACAAAGCCCAGATTTAATCTCCAACTGTCTGCCAGGCACTCTGTGGTCCGTGGGAAGCCCTCAAGTTGGCAGCCTCTTCCCTTGTGTCCTGTGCTGGTGTTTAATCTTCCATCTCTTCAGGGTGCAACTAGACAGAGGCCTATCAGATCCTCAAGGGACTTGACATTGGAGAAATATACTTTTCATTATCTTTAGATTTCTACACTTTTCAAAAAGACTTTCAGCATTTCCAGTAATTGTGCAGCAGTTTACCCAACACTAAGGTTCTCACTATTGAAAATTAAAATAAATAAATTTTGTAAAGCAAAAAAATGATCTTTGCAATTTTGTACAGAATCTATGTAATGGGTGCATCCTTATAAATGGAGGAAAGATAACAAATTTAACTATTTTGGTTAGTTAACACAGTAAGTAATATACTTTATATATTATCAATTTTGAGATTATTTGTATTTAAAAATACTGCTTCAAACCCCTAAATCATTGTAAGTGGTAGAGTCTGCCATCTGCTTTGGCTGAACAGTTATATACAACAAGTCAGCCAAAATTCCTCCATTCCTGTATAATCTTATATATGGGTGGTAATGGTTAGTTCTTATAGATTGTTCGAACACGTGCATATCACAAAACACAAGTGGCCATTAAAAATTAAAATATTCACCAAATACAAGGTTATCTGATTCCCAGAAAAAGAAAATATTACTGTAACATTAAGGCTAAAACTGTCAAAAAGGAAGCCAAGATACACTCAAGTCAAGCTTTTGCTGAAAAGTTAATTGTCTCATCTTTGAAAATTTATCATGTTTATTATGTAAGCAAGATACTTTCAGAGCTTAGAATATAGAAAGTCATTATTGGTAAGTCAACATTGTGATCATTTATTTTGTAAATGTTAATGCGAGAGATGTAATTCATTTTCTACTATATTAGGATTATCAAGTTCCGCTAAATCTAAGGCCACGTTACTGGCAAGTTGGGATACCTCTAGACATCTGAAAAATATGAGTCCTACACAGAAGCTTATACATTCTCTATTCATCAGGTTCTAAATTCTAAAACCTTCTAAGGTTTTGGAACAAACCAATGGCATTCCAAATTGACAGTAGGGCATACATGATCCTATAGGAAGAGAAATTCAGATTTTGTTTTTTTTTAAATTTTATTTATTTATTCATTTTTCCCCCAAAGCCCAAGTAGATAGTTGTATATCATAGCTGCACATCCTTCCAGTTGCTGCATGTGGGAAGTAGCATCAGCATGGCCGGACACGTGGTGTGTCGGTGTGCACCTGGGATCAGAACCTGGGCCACCAGCAGCAGAACACGTGCACTTAACTGCTAAGACACGGGGCCGGCCCAAAAATCCAGATTTTAAATAAAGGAGCTTGTGCACAAAAATAAAGTACGTATTCAAGTCTGAAAGGGGATTTCAAGAAGGAAGGGACCCTCAGAACATGTGGTAAGTGGTAAATAACTTACCAAGGGCTCTCTAAAGGAGAACATATTGTGAACAAAACAGCTTCACAGGCAGAGAGCTAAAATGGCATCTCTGGAACCCTTAAAATGAAACAGACGCTCAACTATTTTTTCCTAAAACTTAAAATGCGTCTTATCCTCCAAACAAATACCACCTCCCTGCCTTGCGGCTTACCTGGGCATGGTGACGTGTTGGAATCATTTCTTTAATTCCCTGGCTCTTAAACTTGATGGGCACCAGAAGCACTGGGAGGCCTTGTTGAAACCCAGATTGCCAGGCCCCACCCCAGAGTTTCCAGTTCAGCAGGTCTGCAGCAGCACCTGAGAATTTGCATTTCTACCCAGTTCCCAGGTGATGCTAATGCTGCTGGTCCAGGGACCCCACTTTGAGAACCACAGCCTAACTTACACCCTATATATGGTTACCAAATCCATTATTTCATCCTTTGGTTGCTACTTTTCATTTATCACATCAACACCTTAGCTCTGAATCTCCTCACCTAGTAATGGGAATACTTGGAGAGTTTCACAGCTGGTTCTCCTTTCCGGCTCAGTTCTCCCTCTTCCTCTCAATACTACATTCTCTTGCCAGGTAATTGTTCCTTAAACATCAGTTCATCATAGTTCTTCCTTGCTCAAAAACTCATGGCTAGGGGCCAGCCCCGTGGCGTAGCAGTTAAGTGCTCATGCTCTGCTGCTGGCAGCCCAGGTTCGGATCCCAGGTGCACACCAATGCACCGCTTGTCAGGCCATGCTGTGGCGGCGTCCCATATAAAATGGAGGAAGATAGGCACAGATGTTAACCCAGGGTCAGTCTTCCTCAGTAAAAAGAGGAGGATTGGCCATAGATGTTAGCTCAGGGCTGATCTTCCTAACCAAAAAAAGAAAAAATTCATGCCTCTTATGGTGAGCACAAGACATTTTAAATTCTCTACTTGGCTCATAAGGTCTTTAATAGCCTTACTTGAATAGTAAAATGTGGACACCCTGTTCCCTACCTATCTACTATAAAGGAGTATGTGAGGATTACATAAGATACAGTCAGTTTTCATTATGCACAGTGTGACATTCTATAAATTCACTGTGAACACTGAATCAGTGAATATGCTCCTACGGGAACACTGCTCCTACGGGAAATGCAGGGTTAGGTTCCTGCAAGCTTTAGTCACATTTTCTTCAACTGATCAATACATAACTTTGTTTTCTGTGTTTCTCTTTAAAGTCACCTTATTTAATATATATTGTTGATATATTAACATTGAACTCACACCAACAGCACTGTAACTCGTGACTGAAAGAAGCTTGTCTAACACACATACTTTCTCTGTAAAGGCACGTCACAGCCTCTTGCTCTGAGGAACACCAGGCAGCATTGCAGCACTACACATGGGGGACATATTAAACAGCAAAGTCACCAACACAACGCACAAAAAGATAAGAAATGGGGCACTAAATAGACTGCAAGAAGGACACTTGTTTACAGTATGGGCTGAAACAAGAGGGCAGAGCGTCACCTTGTTCCCCTCAGCTGGGACATGCACGTCGAGTGAATCAAATTTTTCAACACATTGTGCATATCTACAAATGGACATGAAAGCCCTGAGAGTGTTGATTTGGGGGCTGCCAGTTCATTTTAGCTAATGGGCAAGTGTGCAAACCCGGAATCCACAAATAATGAGGATCAACTATATTATGAAAGCATCTTTTCAAAACCAGAGTATTGCTCAGAAATAAGAGCAATTATGATAACATAACAGCTAACGTTTAAGTGCCTACTATGTGCCAGGAGCTCTTCTAAGCACTTTATATTAGTTAATGCATTTCAATCTCACTAAAACCCTATGAGACAGGAGTTAGCAGTAGCCCCATTTTATAGATGAGGAAACTAATGCTCAGAGAGTAAATATTTTGCACAGATTCCCCAGTTAAAAGTGGAATAACTGGGATTGGTGCCCAGACAAACTAGTCCAAAGCCCACAACCTCAACTACTATGGTAGGAATGTGAGCGAATTTTCTATCACTCCCCAAAAAGCCCCTTCTGCTCCACCAAGTGTGGTCTCCCACATACTTATTCACTCATCAAACATTTTCTGAGTGCCCCAAATGTGTCAGGTACTGTGTTTAGATACTGGAGGGACAAATAGAATGTCAATGCAAATAATCTATAACCAATATATAAATCAAAATTGGGTTGAGTTTATTATGAGCCAACCTTTGAGAACCATATAACCCGGGGGAGTCCTTTCATGAAGAATGGGAGCACTCCAAAGAAGTGGGGTGTACAGAGTGCTTATATACCATCAAAGAGCATGTACCACATGTGATTGCAATGTCTCTTTTACAATAGCCACGACATTGACCTGTTGGCACGTTGATTGATGGACACAGTGGGTATCAGGTCTGCTGTCTCCATGGGCGTGGCTGTTGTCTCAAGTTGGGTGGTCACAAGATGAGCACAGCAATCAAATCCTAGCCTAGGGAGAAATGCTTATCCTTAAGGAAATGCCAATGTGGGGGAAGTTGCATTTACATCTTAAGGGCATTGTTCTTGTCTTTGGGACATGTTAATTGCTTAAAGTGGGTATATAATGGATGAACAGAGGCTACAGGCCCCTTTTGGAAAAAAAAATGGTCAAGCCCAAATAGTTTTACACCAAATTGTTTCCTCATGTGCTCCAA
Source organism: Diceros bicornis minor (assembly GCF_020826845.1). Classification (NCBI taxonomy): domain Eukaryota; kingdom Metazoa; phylum Chordata; class Mammalia; order Perissodactyla; family Rhinocerotidae; genus Diceros; species Diceros bicornis. The sequence continues at coordinate 52,708,473 of NC_080758.1, forward strand.
TATATCCTATCACTGGCCATTTATTTATCATTTTCCCCCTTTTGATGTATAATCTTTCAACAGAAAGCATTGATGATCAAAATATTGTCCCTCAGAGCCAGGGTGGTTCCTGCATGCCCTGGGTCTATCAGGTCCCTCAGTGCCAGGCTTTTATCTCGTCTATTTGCCCAGTTGTTCACGTTGGGTGGAATTAGTTGGATATTGTAGACAAGCAAAGAGGTATATATATATATATATATATATATATATATATATATATATAAACAGAGGAAGCATTTCATGGGTTTTGGATTAATTTTAGGTTGTTGCACAAACATTGTATATGCACTTCTTTTAATATTTTTTATATTTTATATTATATTTATTTTTATTTTATATTAAAAAATATATTTTTAAATATATATAGCCCCTTATGTTACATTGTGCACAATTATATAATAAGTACGGTAACAATGATAATAATTAAACATTTTTTGAAAAGATTAGTTTAAAATGGACAATATCCAGAAAAGGGTATTTGTCCAGGGTTATAAGATTGATTGGCCATCTCAAGTCACTGAGCCACCATTACTCTAGTTTGCATGCCAGTCTTACAACACTAAGTAAAGAAAAAAATAATCAGTTTGAATATTATGATTAGTACAAGAATTCCAAGAAGTAATAGAAATAGGAATTGCAATCCAGTTCAAAAAAGGGAACCAATACCAGGAGGGAGCCAACCAAACAAATCAAGGCTGGGTATAGGATCGCTTAAAGCATTCACCTGTTTTTTCATGTGCTTTAGTAGAGATGACACATTGGAAGACTCGTCAGGTATAAACATACAGCATTCAGTTTGAATGATCGCACGTGTACCACCTTGGGTTGCTGTAAGAATATCTAAGGCCATTCTATTTTGAAGGACGGCTTTTCTCGTTAAAGACATTTCAGTATTTAAGAAAGCTATTCTTGCCTGACTATCGTTAAGGGCTTGTTGAGTAAATTTTGTCAGAGCCTCTATATGTGATATGACGTCTTCCAGCCCCAAGGAAGGAGCAAATATAGCTGCTAGGTGGTCATACCAGTGGAACACTGAACGAGCCCATCTGGCCTTAAGGAAAGGCAGATTAGCCACAGATATTAGCTCTGGTCAAATCTTTCCCTGTATCCAAGAGAAGCCAAGAGTGCAGCGCCCTAGCCATCCTGGTGGCAGCCAAGGCTAGAGATTTGTTCCACATAACCATTGAGTTCCATTAGGAGCCATCCAATAGATGCCTGGTCTTCGAGACCAGTCTGTTCCAAACCAATCCCTTTTTTTATGTATAATAGTATTCTGACATTACTCGGGGGATATCCAACCCATCTTTAGAGTGTAATTTGGTAGATTTTGTTTGGAATGATTTCTCTGTTCCCAACATAAAGGTGCTGGTATGTTTAAAGATCCATGGCTAGGAGTAAGCCAAACATACCCATCCAAATTTGTGTGAAACCTTCCATAGTTTTTACTGTAATGTCTGGTTTCTTTTGTTTATCTGCAATTTGTTCGGATAATTGGATGGTTTGAGTAACAGAAAAAGAATAACCGTGTCCTGTATTATTAATAGTATGGGCTATTGACCATGTTTCAGGATCATAATTAGTAATATCAGATGAACTGTGAACATTAGAACTAGATCTTTCTATCACAATAAATTGCTTTAGAGCTTTCCAATCTGTGCCTTGAAAGGGAAAGACCCACCAAGGCAACCCAGAGGTGTTAGAAAGCGGAAGTTGGCCACATAGCCAACAATTGGACTGATTTTTGTGAGTAGCAAAGAAATGTGCCCATTGCAGAAAAACATTGCCATCAGAGGTCCATTCAGATGTAGACTGGAAAAACAAAGCATTAGGGAAACCTTGAATGGCATTTTTTTTTTGTAATCAACAAAAGGTTTTGTAATTAGGTTATGATCTATCTTATAAAGTTGAAGGGTAAAGCATTGGTGTAGGAAAATGGTAAGGCAATCTAGAAATTGATTATTTTAGCAATTACATAAAGCTTAAACACTACAAGGGTTTAAATGAGGAGATATAAGGTTAGGAATACGGGCCTGGTCCAGAGTCTCGGGACAGCTGTCTTCAACAGATGTCATCTTCTTCTCATCATGGTTTGGAGATATTCGTCTTGGTCAGTCGAAGTTGGGTGTCAGAGACTGGAGTTGAAGTCCATTCAGGAGGAGAAGACTATGTTAAATGAGAAATGTGAATCCATGAGTCTACGCCTTTTAATTTTGCAGCACATGGATTGGTTAAAAGCACCTGACATGGTCCTTTCCAACGGGGCTGTAAAGAGTCCTTTATCATGTGTCTTTTCCAATAAAGAAAATCTCCAGGTTGTAATCCATGATCCTTAAGGTCTTCGTCTCCCGGGAGCTTACTGTGAAAAGAATTAGCTACCAGTTTCTCATTTCTTTTAAGACCCTCAATGAGACCTTGACAATAATGTAAAATATCTCCTTTAAGTAAAGTTGGTTCATACATTTCTTCATCTAATTGCATAGGTTGTCCAGTTATTATTTCGAAAGGAGACAGTCGATATTTACCAAATGATGTAGATCTAAGACTAAGGAGCACTAACGGAAGACCTTTTGGCCATGAGAGATTAAATGCTTCTGAAAGCTTTGCCAATTGAAGTTTGATCCTGCTATTAGTTCTTTCCACCAATCCTGAGGATTGGGGATGGTAAACACAGTGGAAATGCTGCATTATTGGCCAAATATTACAAATAGATTTAATTATTTGTCCGGTGAAATGAGTTCCCTTGTCACTATGTAACTCGGTAGGAATTCCTCAAGCAGGAATTATTCTCTCTAACAGTAATTTACCTACTGTTAGAGCCGTTGCTCTTCTGCAAGGAAGGGCCTCAACCCAATGTGAGAACATACAGATCATTACCAAGATGTATTTATATCCTTGAGGTGGTGGCATTTAGACAAAGTCCAATTGCCATACCTCAAAGGGTCCCTTAGGAAGGGGAAAGTGACCTTGTGACCCATGAAGTGGTTTCCCTGGATTCTACTTTGGGCATATAACACAACGAATATAAGTTGTATGGGCCACTGTGGGAGAAAGTTTCCAAAAGTATTGTTTTCCCCATAAAATCATCTTTTCAGGTGCCCAGTGGGTTAGTTGGTGTATATGTTGGAGCAGGGGCAATTGTGCTCCAACAGGTACTATGGGTTTCCTATTGGGCCCAAACCACATCTGTGAGGGGAGTCTAAAATTCCCCCTTTTGACTGCCATATCTGTTTTTCTTCTTCCGTGGCCACTTCTTGGGCCTGTAGAAGGAAGTCTTTTCCTGGGTTAGTAGAGTTACTAGGAAGCAGCAGGCATTCTCGAGGCTGGGTAGGGCAAGACTTCAAGGCTGCTTGTTTAGCAGCTGCATCAGCAAGCCGTTTTCCTTTAGCTTCCAAAGTATCAGATTTGGAATGCCCTAGTATTTTAATAATCGCTAGTTGTCTCGGCAGCTGTATAGAATGTAATAATTCTGCAACCTGTTTCTCCGTCTTTATAGGCTGATCTGAAGAGGTTAAAAACCCTCGTTGTTTCCACAGCATTCCAAAGTCATGTGCTACTCCGAAAGCATAACGGCTGTCAGTGTCGATATTTGCTACCTGGTCTCTGGCCAATTGACAAGCTCGAGTTAAAGCAATTGACTCGCCTTGCTGTGCTGACTTTATCTCTGGTAAATTACGTCTACTGAGGACGTTACTGCATATCCAGCCCGATAACACCCTTGTTCATCCTTTGAGTAAGATCCATCTGTAAACCAAATTAGATCAGCATTATCAATGGGAGTTTCTTGTAAATCATTCCTAGGAGTAAGTAGGTAATTAGTTAATAAATGTAGTCATGGGCGTCTTCTTCTTGTGATGCTGGAAGTAAAGTTGCAGGGTTAAGATTATTACACCGGGCTAAGGTAATATTAGGAGCAGAGAGCAACAGAGCTTCATAGGAGGCTAGTCAGCTGACAGAGTAATGCTGAGTGTGATGAGATTTTAGGAGAGATTAGACTGAGTGAGGAACATAGATAGTCAAAGGAGATCCCATCACTATTTCTTCAGTGGTCTTGCATAAGAGCGCTGCTGCTGAAATGGCTCTCATACAAGGCGGAAGCCCTTTTGCCACTGAGTCTAACTGCTGACTATAATACCCTATAGGTAGATGTCGACCTCCGTGTTTTTGAGTTAAGATACCTAAGACATTTCCTTTATCTTCATGTACGAAGAGGAAAAATGGCAAGCTGTAATTAGGATGTCCTAAGGCTGGTGCTTGGGCCAAAACAGACTTAAAGGTAGTTACTGCCTTCTCTCCTTCTGGTGTCCATTCAATTACATCAGGCTGGTCAGACTTTAGTAATGTATATAAGGGCTGGGCAATAAGTGAAAAGTTAGGTACTCAGTTCCTGCAATATCCAGTTAGTCCTAGGAATCCTCAACTGTTTCTTTGTCTTAGGGAGAGAAAAAGCCAGGATTCCTTTAATCCTTTCAAAATCAATCAATCAACAGTCCATCCTTAGATATCAAGTGTCCTAGATATTTTACAACAGGCAGGCAAAAATGCAATTTGTCCTTGGACACTTTATGCCCCTTAGATGCTAGCTGTTGCAACAGATAAATTGTGTCCTTCTCAGAATCCAACTTAGTGTTTGAACACAAGAGAAATCATCCACATATTGAATTAAAGTGGAGTCATTAGGGAATTCTATATTCACTAAATCAGCCTGGCGTATCCGGGAAAAATAAGTGGGCATCTCAGTATAGCCCTGTGGCATAACTGTCCAGGTATCCTGACGATCTTCCCACGTGAAGGCAAAAAGATATTGACTATTATTTTCTACGGGAATGTTGAAGAAGGCACTGCATAAATCAGTGACTGAGAAATAGCAGCTGTTAGTTGGAATGGCCGAGAGCAAAGTGTGTGGGTTAGGAACCACAGGATGTCGGGGAATCACGATGTTATTTATAGCTCTCGGATCTTGAACAAATCTCCAGCCTTTCCCATTTGGCTTTTTACAGGCAACATAGGTGTATTACAGGGACTAGTACAAGAAATTATAAGTCTCTTTTCAAGAAATCCTGAATGATAGGGTTTATCCCATTTAATGCCTCTGGTCTAAGTGGATATTGCCGAATATTAGATAGAGGCTTAGGGTTGTCAACAGTCACCTTAATAGGAGTGGCTGATTTAATTTTCCCAATATCTGAAGAGGATGATGACCATAATTCTCTAGGCACTTGTAATAACAGGTCATCAATTTTCTCTTTTATTTGAGTCATTGATTTCACAATCATCAACCTTTCAGCAATTACAGTCTGGTCAGCATCCTGATTTTCTGAATCTAGAATCATTTTGCCCTTTCGTGAAAAGGCAATATGGACGTTGTATGGTTCTAGAAGATCTCGTCCAATCAAATGAATTGGAGCACATTTAACCAGGAGAAACACATTTTTACTGTGATGGTTCTTAATTGAAAAATTATTGGTTCTGATTTAAAAACCTACATTGGAAAATTCGAAACCTCTACCATTTCAACTGCCCGTTTACTCCGAGGGAGAGGGCAATGAATAAGGGTAGGGTTGAGGACAGATAAGGTAGCCCCGGTATCTACAAGGACCTTTAAAGTTTCTCCTCCATTATTTATCTAATTTCCCCTAAGGCATTTGTGAGGAGGAGGGGAAATGCCCTCTCGTAATCCTTGGAGCAGCCCTATTCCTGTGTTTTGTTGTCACCCCCTAAATCCCATTTGAGTTTATGGCAGTCTTGTTTGAAATGACCGGGATTTTTGCAATAGTAACAAACACGGTGATTTCGTTTCTGGTCAGATTTTAAAAGGATGGCGTTTGTTGGGCCACTAAGCTGTTGTAGCTGTATACTCATAACCTCAGTGGCCTTTTTTTTTTGCTGGAGGGTTTTAAAGATTTTATTTATTTATTTTTTCCCTCCAAAGCCCCAGTAGATAGTTTATGTCATAGCTGCACATCCTTCCAGTTGCTGTATGTGGGATGCATCCCCAGCATGTTCCGGAGAAGTGGTGTGCGCCTGGGATCCGAACCCGGGCTGCCAGCAGCGGAGCGCGTGCCCTTAACCTCTAAGCCACGGGGCCGGCCCTCTGGAGGGTTTTAGATAGTTTATCCGTAATAGTGACAAGAGCACTAGTGTGCATTAAAGTCCAATCCAGTTCATGTCTCTTAACTAATTTTGCTAATTCCTCATCTAATCCTTCCAAGGAAATTGAATTGAAAATTGAATCATTTTAATGATCCTCAAAACATTCGGGAGCCGCCCCAGAGTGCTGTTTGAAGGCTCTCTCAAGCCTTTCGAAATAATCAAAGATAGAGTCCTCGGGTCTGTGCTTACATTGATGGACTTTAGCCCAATCTATCCTCCTGGGAAAAACTACTGGAATGGCTTTGTGTAAGTTTCGAGCAATATCCCTACACTCCTTAAGGTGGTGAGGCTCATGCTTATGGAAATCCTCCAGGGGGTCTCTCCAATCTGCCTCTTTTATCCATTCATTTGCTTTGTTCTCAGACACCAGCAAATGCACAAGCTGATATAAATCTAAATACCCTGTGCATATGTTCTAACAATAAAATCAAATTCTTGAGCAAACTCTAAAGGATCTTGCAAAGGGCCTGGGAAGTCCTTCGTCAAATTCTTAAATTCAGTTCTAGTCCAAGGAGTATACACAAGAGCAGGCTCACCTCACCCAGTAACAGGTTTCTCCTTAAAGGCAGCCACTATAACTTTAGGACTTTCAGTATCTGCTCCCTGAGAGTTACTTCTTGTTTTCTCTAGGGGTGGAGGAGGAGGGGAAGGTGAAGGAGGAGGAGGAGGTGAAGGAGGAGGAGAAGGTGACGGAGGAGGAGTAGGTGAGGGAGGAGGAGGAGAGGAAGGAGGAGGAGGTGTGGGAGGAGAGAGAGGAGGAGGAGGTGAGGGAGGAGGAGGAGGTGAGGGAGGAGGAGGAGGAGAGGGAGGAGGAGGAGGTGAGGGAGGAGGAGGAGGTGAGGGAGGAGGAGGTGAAGTGGATAGGTCAGGGTACGGAAGCTCAGAAAGGAAAGGATACACGGGTGCTGAGGGAGAAGGAGATGAGCTCTGAGGTGCTGAAAGCAGCGGTGGTGGAGGAGGTAGAGGAGGTGAAGGGGGTGGACAGCTTCTGACTTCTTATCTCTCTTTAATTCAGAAATATTCTCAGTCAGTTTATGGTTAGTCTCCTGTAAAGAGGTCATTTTATCATTATTACACTTTGAAGCCTCTAAATGCCAATCGTAATAATCTTCCCCTTCTTTTGTTTTGGTTTTATCGCCGGCTTTTTCAACATGGGCGTGCAAATACAGTAGTTTTCAGAGGTCAAACGTTCCCCATTTTGGCCATTTACGACCTAAGTCATCCTTAGTTAACCTTTCCCATTTAGTTAAATACTTGCAAGCATTGTTTCCGTATGCAGTATACGGGAAACCAGCGGGAGTCCCCGTCGGGGGTTGTCCATCTGGAAGCCGGCAGGCTTTTGAAGCACGGTTTCCCATTTTTAGTTCTGTTTGTTCGTTTGTTTTTTCTAAAGTCTGAACAACTTCTTGAACTGTGTAGTGGGTCACAAGTGTGCTGCTTTGAGTGTTATTCCCTAAAGGAATGTCGTAATCACTGTCTTATTTGTCTAGGTTTCTCCCGCTGGCAGTCTAGGACCACTGTGGCGGTTCGGAGCGCGGGTGACCAACCCTCATGTGCGCATCCCCGGACGAAGCTATAATTAATTAACGTGAATGATAACGGAATGCCTTATAGGACGGCTACACATCGTGAGGTTCACCTCTGACACTCCTACTGAGGTTTTTCAGTCACCTGTAAAACGCCTTTTCAGCCGGGAGGAGCCATGTCTCTTTTCTTCATAGCTGAACAAGATCAGACTCTCATTTCTCTATCAAGCAGTTTTGTTCAGACCTTATAAACATAATTCTTTCTAATTTTAAAGCCAAATTAAAAGGACAACCAACCCAGTTTACTCCAAGCTTCCCCTAAAGTTCCTTGGCCTGGGAAATTCCCCCTAGGTTTTTCTCCACCTAGGAAATGTACTGGTACCCTTCAAAGCCTCTAGTCTTAATATCTTAAAACAGCTCAAATAAACTCTTGGACTATCAACTTAAAATAAAGAGGTCCAGGATTCAGGAGAACTCACCAGGGTCACCTGAAGAATGCAGTGATCCGGGTGGGGCTCAAAGTGCCCCTGCGGTACCAACTGTCGGTTCAGTGTAGATTCCAGGTGGTATCCGGTGGGTTTCTCTGAGATCCTGCCGCAATTACACCAAGAAATGTCGATGCAAATAACCCATAACCAATCTATAAATCAAAACTGGGGTGAGTTTCTTACGAGCCAACCTTTGAAGACCATATAGCCTGGGAGAGTCCTTTCATGAAGAAATGGAGCACTCTGAAGAAGTGGGGTGTACACAGTGGTTATATACTATCAAGGAGCACGTATCACATGTGATTGCAATGTCCCTTTTACAATAGCCGTGACATTGACCTGTGAGCACCTCAATTGATGGACACAGTGGGTATCAGGTCTGCTGTCTCCATGGGCGTGGCTGTTGTCTCGAGTTGGGTGGTCACAGGATGAGCACAGCAATCAAATCCTAGCCTAGGGAGAAATGCTTATCCTTAAGGAAATGCCAATGTGGGGGAAGTTGCATTTACATCTTAAGGGCATTGTTCTTGTCTTTGGGACATGTTAACTGCTTAAAGTGGATGTACAATGGATGAACAGAGGCTACAGGCCCCTTTTGGAAAAAAGTTATAAAAAATAGGTCAGGCCCAATTAGGTTTACACCAAATGGCTTCCTCATATGCTCCAATGTATCCCACTGCATGCCATTTATTTATCAAGAAGAAGGATAGTCTCAGCTTGAAGGAGCTCACTGTCTATGAGACATGAATAAAACAACAGTTATGGAAAAGCAGATAAGTACAGGGTCCCAGAGTGGGGACATCAAAAGGAGTCTCTAGATGGAGACCTCTCAGGAAAAGTGTCCAAGAGGAAGGAACATTTGATATGAGTTTAGATTAAGAAATAGGAATTAAGTTGATTAAACAAGGAGTGCAGTAGGAGTGCAGTAGACACACATAAAAAAGGCAGATATAAAGGATGCTAAAGCTTTCAGAATATGGGGGTATTTTTAAGGCTGGAACAAAGCGAACATGTAGGAAACAGTGGGTGATGAGGCTAAAGATGAGGACAGCAAGGGAAAGCCTGCGTGTCCAGCTCAGGAGTCTGAATGTTCTCTCCAATGCTCTGAGCAGTCATTGAAAGAGTATAAGCAGATGTCACATTTAAACAAATTTAGATTCTAGAAGGTAACTCTGGAGGCATTGTGGAGGAAAGATTAGAAGAAATTAAGACTGGAAGTAAAGGGACCTGTTGGGAGATTAGGCAGTGATCCAGATAAGATAGGCCTTGGCTCAGGCGGGAGGTCTGCAGGTGGATTAGGCCAGGAAGTGGGAAGCAGTGCTGGGCTCCTGGAGGAGGAAACTGAGCTCCCTCTCAGTCAGGGGAAGACTGTGCCTGTCATGGCCTCCCCACCCCCATGCCCAAATGCCATGTTCCTTTCTATGTCTGTACCTTTCCTCTCTTCCCCCATCTGAAATCCTCACACTTTCTTCCCTCCACCTGCCCAAAAGTGGTCCCTTTGAGCACTTGATGTAGTCCACCTCTCCTAAGAAGCTTTCCTTAATTACAATTTCTCGATAACATTCCCATTTTTTTTAGGTTCTCTAATACAACATACACTAAATACCTTGGCAGAATCAAGTGACATCTTGCAAGCCATGTCATGTATGTGGAGGAGCTTGGAACCTTATAATTCTTTGTATTTCCTTCAATACCTACCACAAATACCTTGCACATATAGGTCATGCCTTTAGATTAGCTGCTTGAACCATTTGTCTTTCTCCGCAGGTCAACAGTGTTGACCAGAACAAATGAATTTTACACCTTCTCAAACTCAATAGAGCCAAGATGGAACTTCATTCCCCCCGCAAGCCTTACTGTCCTAGATAAAAGCAAAAACAACTTGTGACATCTAATTCTTTCTCCACATTCTGATCTCAAATTGCAACTGTTTTCCAGATGCTAACTGGTTTTCATTCTTAAAACTGACAGAAAATTTTCTCATTATTTCCTTTTCTTTCTTTTTTTGTGAGGAAGATCAGCCCTGAGCTAACTTCTGATGCCAACCTTCCTCTTTTTGCTGAGGGAGAATGGCCCTGGATTAACATCTGTGCCCATCTCCCTCTAATTTATATGGGATGTTACCACAGCATGGTTTGACAAGCGGTATGTCGGTGTGCACCAGGATCCGAACCTGTGAACCGGGGCTGTCACAGTGGAGCACGGGCACTTAACCGCTGTGCCACAGGGCTGGCCCCTCTCTTTATTTCTAAAGCTGAAATGTCTCAATCGTTCTCTGGGCTAGTTGGAGTTTCTATAAAATGAAAATGTACATTCCAGAAAAATCCTTAACTTTCCAGAATAATCCATAATATATTATGGTAAACACCTTGGCAAAATGTCACTGATTTTCAATGTCAGTGCCTCCACAAGGGTATCCTTGCATTGTCTCCCCTCCCAACCACCTCTCACTGTGCCCCTCCCCAGGCTCATGGGCTCAAAGTGTTTACTGAGCACTAAGAATGATCAGAGTCTGAGGGAGACTTCAAGGATGACTAAGCCATGTTTTCTGACCCCAACCAGCTCTCTCCATCTCTCCTTTAACCTCTATTTTTCTTATTTTGGTTTCTACTTTAGTTGTTTACTTGTCTTGTGAATTGTTTTGTGGTTTATAATTACCATGTAAATTCATATTACTTTTTGCCTTAGAGTTTAGAAAGAACTTACATTAAACAAGGTTTTCTCCCAGCCCTTTGATGTGTCTAATATCTTCCAATGCAATTCAAGTGGCTTCTTGTTTTTACGTCTCCATCATTATTCCTTCAGAATTATGTTCACCCCACACTTTTGATCTGACCAATGCTGCTTTACTCTTTAAATTTTTCTATGCTGAGACACGTGAAGAATCCCTCAAGCACCATCAACTAGGCTACCCCACATTCCTCACATCTGTTTCCTTGATTTGTTCCTAAATAAAGATATTTCTCTTTTTTTGTGAGGAAGATCAGCCCTGAGCTAACATCCATGCTAATCCTCCTCTTTTTTTTTGCTGAGGAAGACCAGATCTGAGCTAACATCTATTGCCAATCCTCCTCCTTTTTTTTCCCCCAAAGCCCCACTAGATAGTTGTATGTCATAGTTGCACATCCTTCTAGGTGCTGTATGTGGGATGCAGCCTCAGCATGGCCAGAGAAGCGGTACGTCAGTGCGCGTCCGAGATCAGAACTCAGGCTGCAAGTAGTGGAACGTGCAAACTTAACCGCTAAGCCACAAGGCCGGCCAAAGATGTTTCTGAAACTAATAATAAATTGTACCAAGTGGTCATTGTATAAAAAGCACTGACACAGATACCTTATAGAGAACAAATGGAAAAGAATATTCAATTCCTCAGATAGGTTTGCAATCAAATGAGACATTGAGGGGACCAGGGGGCACTGATCAGAGCAGGATCCTAAGAGAAGAGTTTTAAGTCAATTTCAAATGAGGTTAAAACTGGAATGAGATAGTATTTTACCAGTTAGCTGAAATCATAAGCATTTTCCTGACCTTTGAGAGTTTATTTGCGTATAAACTGTACATGTGGGGTAAGAGAAGGCTTATATTGTTTAATTTCTTTTTATTATTCAGCACTTTGTAATAGATGTGGCTATTCACAATTAATAAATATCATAATGTGGAGAGACCCAACTTTCAACTGCTTGATATTATCAATTCTTACACAAAGCTAGAGTTTCAAAGATCAAATTTCATTCTAGTTACCTGTCAACTAGTCTATTTATATCGGAAAATTGCTGAGTTTTAGGAAAATACTTCAAAACACAAATTTTATATGTAATTTCAAAAGCAAAAAATTAGTTAAAAACTGGGTGGTAACCCGTTTTGCTACCATATATTAATCTTTAACATGGGAGCAAACATTTTTAGAGAATATAATTGATATTTGCCTATTTGTATATTGTAGAACGTTAAAGGAGTTACAGTTTTAATAGTATTTCAAATACCAGAGAATAAAAAACAGAATTGTTTCAGTTTTATGAAATAGTTTCTTAGACGTAGCAGATTTTCACAGCATATTACTTGAAAATAAAATAATCAGTTAGTGAGGTTTAAGCAATGTGGTTTTATTTTAAACTTGCTCATTCCATAAGAGCATCAATAAAAGCGCTTCAGGTGTAGCTGACGCTCTGTCCCTCCATATGAGCACCAGCTGCGTTTGCTTTAAGCATCAGACTCTCGGGCAGCACCATAGCCCTCAACTCCATTTAGTTGAGAAAAGGCTTTATGAGTCGTGTGTTTTTTCTAGGGGTATGGATCTCCCAGACTTATTAACTAGAGGGTGAGAGTAAGAGTCAGAACACATTCATTAAACTCCAGTGTGCTCAGGTGAGAGGGTAAGTACCTGAACTCACATCTGAAGAAGAACTTAGAGGATGCTTTCTGACTCTGCTTCATGCCTCTGACTAAGCAGTCCTGGACATCCCTGTTACGGCCACAGAATAACACAGGCAGCCTTGATGGACCAGAAATCCTCCTATGTCCATCATTTGTACAGAGCAAACTGGCTTAAGACCTCTTGTTTCCTGCTGCAGTGGTAATTTACAGACATACAGAACTGCGATCTAGTGACTAAGAAGAAAACAGCAAGGTGCTTTACATGGAAAATGAAATTGTAAGTGTTTTAAAAAAGAACAGTGAAGCACTAAAGTTGGTAAAGTTGACACAAAGTTGACACAATGTGGCACAACAAAGTTATAATAAAACTGAAAAATGTGTAGGAGAAGTAATCAGTTGTTCTCTATGCCTCTAAAATATGACTTGACATTTGACTCATAAACAGTATAGTTTAAATATAATAGGATAACTTTGGAAGTAAACTTCTCATCTCATCTCATCCAATGATGTTGGCAGGAGCCGGTATTAAATAGCCAGATGGTGAGTACCCATGTTGAAGTACCATTTTTATCACAGTGGAGAGAATAGAGGCATAAAACCCAACAGACTGATGTTCAGATCTTCCCTCTACCCTTGATCAATTTTGTAAACATGGTCTTTTTTATTTTTTTTTGTGAGGAAGATCAGCCCTCTGCTAACTTCTGCCAATCCTCATCTTTTTTTGCTGAGAAAGACCGACCCTGGGCTAACATTCGTGCCCATCTTCCTCCACGTTATACGGGACGCCGCCACAGCATGTCTGGTCAAGCAGTGCATTGGTGCGTGCCCAGGATCAGAACTGGTGAACCCCAGGCTGACGCAGCAGAGTGCGTGTGCTTAACCGCTTGCGCCACAGGGCAGGCCCCTAAACATGGTTTTGTTTATCAGTTAAATATGAATTATAATAGTTACTTTAAAGGATTACTGTAAGAATTGCATGAGGTAATATATATCACTCCACAACCGGTGTGGAGTGATAGTTAATTCTCCCGCCCTGTCTCTCTTCTATGAAACATACACAAATCATCTAAGGAGAGAACTCGTCTATACAATAAACTTATGACAAAGAGTCAATGGCTCCAGAAGTAAGGGCCACCATTGTTGAGGGCTTAACCTCAACTGCTTCCAAATACTCTTAACTCTCAATTAATTTTATGTGCTTTCCGTCTTCCAGACACTTCACTGGCTACAAGGAAAGCAGAAGGTGTGAAATTTAAATTGATCTATTTCACCCTTGAATGTCCAAGCTGTAACATCAGGTGTTTTAAATCACCTAGTTCATCAGGTTTTCTGCTTATTACTATATATTTTACCATGGTTCACTGCCTGAGAAAAATAGAAATTCATTATAATTTTACTCACATGAATATATATCTTAACTATTACAGCTGGAATCTTAATATATAGAGCAATATTGTACATGTTTTGTCCTTGTTGATAGTACAGAATACTTTTGTCCAGGTTTTCTTTGGCATTATCTTATTTAATGAAGAACTCAGTAATATATGTCCTGGAGATAAAGATTTAGAAAAATCTAACATACTATCCTAGTTATGCCTCAAAAAAAAATGCTATAAAATAATGAGAGGATATTTTGAAGGCACTATTTTTCCTAATTATTTCCAACTTTATGTCCCTTTAACTCTTTTTAATCATTCTGCATCTTATTTGCTATTGGCTAATCATCTCACAGTAATTAAATAGCCCTCAGCTGAGTCCACCATGCCTCTTCAAGTGCCCCAGGCTGATGTCACTCTCATAGTTGACAAAAAGAAGCTGGGAAAACCTGTTTTGTGGCACTATTCTTAAGGATATCTTTACTCTTACAATAATAAAGCTATATTTTTGAAAGGCACCAGTGGATTATAAAATCAAGTACTTGACCAATGTTGTATCCTCATTTTCCCTCCAGGGGGAGCACAACTTTCATGTGTAATGCAGGGCTGCTGCTTTATTGTTTTTTCCTTTCAAGATATTACTTGTAAAACATGTCGACGTAAATAATCTATAATCAATCCATAAATTAAATTGGGGTGAGTTTATTATGAACCAACTTTTGAGGACCATGGCCCAGGGCCTTCCTTCCCTAAAGAAGGAAGGGTACCAAAGAAGTGGAGTGTACAGAGCTGTTATATACCATCAAAGAGCATGTATCACATCAGATTGCAATGTCCCTTTCACAATAACCACAAGATCGCCCTGCCAGATTGCCCTGCCAGAATAGCTATTGATGGACACAGTGGGGAGGGCGTGGCTGGTGTCAGGTTTGTTGTCTGGAGCTGGGTGGTCACAGGATCAGTGCAGCAGTCAAATCCCAGCCTAGGGAGAAATGCTTATCCTTAAGGAAATGCCAAGAAGGGGGAAGTTGAATCCTTATATTAAGGGCATTTATTCTTCTCTTTGGGACATGGCAAAGCAGATACACAACGCAGGTGACAGGCCCTTCTGGAAAAACAAACCCAGGCCAAATTTGTTTTACCCCAAACGGCTTCCTCATATGTTCCAATATATCCTATTGCTTGCCATTTATTTGTCATTTTCTCCCTTTTGATCTATAATCTTTTGATAGAAAGCATTGAATGATCAAAATATTGTCCCTCGGCACCAGAGTGGTTGCTGCCTGCCCTGGGTCCCTCATGTCCCTCGGTGCCAGGCTTTTATCTCATTTATTTGCCCAATTGTCCACCTTGGGGGGAATTAATTGGATATAGTGGACAAGCAAAGAGGTATATATATATTAATAGAGGAAGCATTTCATGGGTTTTGGATTAATTTTAGGTTGTTGCACAAACATTGTATCTGTGCTTTTTATGAATCCTTATATTTACGCTATTCACAATTATAGAACAAGTACAGTAACAATGATAATAATTTAACATCTTTGAAAAGATTAGTGTAAAATGAGTTCTTAGGCATAGTCCCTATGAAAAAAGGAAGTTGGTCCAAGGTTATAAGATCAATCGACCACCTCAGCTTTCATTACTCTAGCTTACATGACAGTCTTACAGCACTGAGTATAGAAAACAGCAATTAGTTTAAACATTATGGCTAGTACAAGAATTCCAAGAAGTAATAGAAATAGGAATTGCAATGCAGATGGAAAAAGGGAACCAATACCAGAAGGGAGCCAACCGAACAACTCAAGACCGGGTGCAGGCTCGCTTCAGGCATTCACCTGCTTTTTCATGGGCTTTAGCAGAGACGACACATTATAAGACTCGTCAGGTATGAAAACACAGCATTGAGTTTGAATGATTGTACATGTACCACCTTGGGATGTAGTTAAAATATCTAAGGCCCTTCTATTTTGAAGGACAGTGTTTTTATTAAAGACATTTTAGTATTTAATAAGGCAATTCCTGCTTGACTGTCTTTAAGGGCTTCTGTATGTGATGTGACACCATTTAGCCCTAAAAAAGGAACAAATATAGCTAGCTGCTCGGTGGTCATACCAGGGGAACACTGAATGAGCCCGTCTGGCCTTAAGCAGCGGCAGGTTGGCAGCAATTGTCACTGTGAATCCTTCGCTGCATTTAAGGGAAGATCGGGTGCAGAGTTTTAGCCATCAGGCCAGTAGTCAAGGCCAGAGATTTGTTCTATACAACCATTAAGTTCTATTAGGAGCCACCCGATAAATGCCTGGACTTTAAGACCAGTCTGTTCCAAATCAATCACTTTCCTTAAGTATGATAGTATTCTGAAAATCTTAAATGTAACAATTATAAAATAGGTATACAGTTTAAGCATAACAAAGGTTTAAATGAGTGGATGTAAAGTTGGGAATACAGTCCTGGTCTGGAGTCTTGGGACAGCTGTCTACAACTGATGTTGTCTTCTTCTCATCCTATTTTGGAGATATTTGCTCTCTTCCTATAAGGAGGAAGATACTAAACTTATTAGGCTTACTCAGTATGTTAAACTACATGGGAAGCATTGTCAGACAAGTGATGATAAACATGCTTAGGTGGTAGTTTGTGGGTAAATGTTATTGATATAGGCGTTTTAAAATTGTAAAAATTACTGAAATTCTGATCTGTCCTGGTTATCAGTCATAATTCTGGTTATTATTATTTTAAAGTGTCGTATGTCACAAAATTAACCAAATTTCTTTGTCAATTGCCATTTTGAGGTCTTGTTAGCAGACTTATTTCTTTGCTCTAATGCTTTTGCAAAATGTTTCAACTTCAGAAAAATTCATGGAAAGGACTGTGACAGTTACACTGGAGTACAGGCTTCTGATAAACTTGTTGATCATAAAACTGAACTGGGTAAGAAATTACAGAAATATGATGGAGAAACTGATGACTTCATGAGGCCACTAACAAAAAGATTGGGATCAAAAATGGATTACACAGGACTGAATGAACTGATAAGGATGATTATAATTTTTATGATTTTTTATTTGAAGTATTGTGGAATTTTTAATGTTTTGTTTTTTCAAATTTAAGGAAAACTTTTTCTCTTTTCTCCTGAGCTAGCTATGACTTATAGCAATTTGCTAAATGATACTTTTGTAAGCAATATTAAATATTTCTCTTTTTCTCTCTACCTGATCCCTCCAGAATTTAAAAACTCTTAGTAAGTAAGTATTGTTGTTTTCATGGCAATATAGTTATTCGCATAAGTTCAATAAGAATCTGTTCTCCTTATAACAGGACACAATTGGAAACACTGGTTATATTACCAAGGCTGTGACTGGAACATCATATTTGCGATGTAGCCATACAGTTTAGAGGAATGAAGATTGGACTTTATGGAATAAAGCCATGTGGAAATATTGGCCTGGTACCTTATGTTCAATGTTCCAAGCAGCATTTACTGGATAAGTAAAGAATGTCACTTATGTAGCAGGTACAAGGAACCTCGAAATATTTTGGGGGAATCTCGGAAGAGAGGAATTCACCCAAATGTGTAGGTATTGCAGGTGTGGGGAGAGAGGGAGAATCCCCCTATGCCCTTTTCCTTAAGGATTTTATGGCTGCCCAAATAATCAACAAGACAGGTTAACAGGAGAAAATAATACCAAGTTTAATAACATGTATACATGGGAGAAAGCAGGGACACTGCGTTTCTCAACACAATAGCAGAAATTCTCGTTTTACATACCATATGGAGCTAATGACAAAGGAGGATGTTGGGGGTGGGGGGAGTCAGTTACAGGAGATTACCACTAAAGCACAGTAAACAAGAGTAAGGCTGTTATGCAGATTTAAGGCCTCACTTTTCACATTGATAAGTTTCTAGGAATGAGTTCATCCCCCCTCTTCCCAAATACAGAGAGGGAGATACCTTTACAAATGGAGATTTCCCTTATAAATGTAAATGTCTGTCTGGCAACTCCTTGCAGGGCCATACAAAGAGACAGTTCTGGAGACAGAACTTCTGATAAGATGGGCTTGTTGGTGCCTTTTCTATTGTAACATCTATTTTACAATATATTACAGCCATTAGATAGAAGATCTGTTCCAGGAAGGAGTTACTACGTCAAATTCTTTAGGCAGTTAGTGGGGGAGGTCAAATGTTCTCAGAGAAAACAACCAAGGTAAAGAGATAGATTTCAGGGTGGCCAAATCTTGATCTCTCACATTATGAACTACAGTCCCTAAATTAAGGGTCACTCTTTATGTTGTACAGTTCCATGGGTTTTGACACACATATAGTGACACGTAGCCACCATTATGTACAGAACAATCTCACCACCCTAAAAATCCTCTGAGCATCAGATTAGCTCTTAGTGGCTTTTTAAAATATTAACAGTTGTCAGAATGACGTAAATTTTTACGACGAAAAATGTTCCACAGGTGCTAAGTTTTGTTAGTCTCACTATTATGATCACTATTAGAAATAATGAAAAAAATGAACCCCTATATAAATAGCAAAAATCACAGAATTTTAAAGATAAAAAAGATCTGGAAGTTTAGGAAATCCTACATTCTTCAAGACCCTGCCCTCCAGTCTCTCAGCTTTCTGTGTCATTTATCTGCTGACTCCGCTGAGCAGAAAGAAAGAAATCGATAAAGAAAAACAAAGCAAAAAACAAATTTTGGTTCTAAGTAGTCCTCTTGAGCCCAAGTTAATCAAGCATGGATTCTTTTTTACTTCCTATTTGCATCAGGAACATAATTACTAGCTAGAGCCTAATTTGAGAATATTCATTAGAAATGAAAGATGTCATATTTAAGAACAGAATGGAATTCACTGAGGTTTTATTCTTGGGATATTTGTAGGATTAAGTCAGGACATGCTGCGAGAGTGATAAATAAGTTCTATATATTTTTCTTCTCCAAGACCATGGATTTCAGACACATTTTATACCCATGTACTTTGCAACAATGAAAAACAATTGAACACTGACCTTGAATATTTTGCCCTCAGATTCATTAGTCTTTAAAATATAAATTGAGCAATTTTATCTAGATGAGTGAAAGACTATGGAGACTTCTAGAATGTCACGTTAGGTCCTTTAGAAGTGAAGAATTGACTTTATAAAGCATTTCTATTCCTTCTCATACCTTGACAATACTGCTACTGTGACTCTGTTTTAAAGAGGATAATGGCAGGCTTTACTCTGATTTGCACCTTTTTGTTTTAAGTGCATTTACTTAACATTTCTCAGCCTCTTTAAAACTTTTATCATTAAGCTCAACCTTCATTTAAATCACCAGACCTATTTGATGAAGGCGACGTGAATATTTACTTGTAAACTCCTCAGAAATTACTGATTTAACCTTACTTCAGATGATCCATTGTAGAACTCAAACTGGATTTCCCAGGCCCCTCAGAACGGCTCATAACTGTGTGTTTGTACATTTATCTGGGAAGATATTATCCAAGGGTAATTGTTCTTCCCAAATGCTTTCTTTACCTCAAACAGCAATACTTCCAAAGTTTTAATGAAAATGTGGCCAATTTGGTGAAAACCAAGTGACTTGTTTGTTTTAGCATGCCAATGAGATTAAGAAAATAAGTATTTTAACAATTGTTATTGATTACTAAAATCAGAAATTAAGAAAACAAACTTCTTTGTCCAAAGACATTTCTGCAAGTGAAATCATCGGAAAAACAGACAGCTAGCCTCCCGTTTTAACCACTCAATCATAAGAAATGTAATATGGTGGGCAAACATGTGAGCGTTGTCACCTGCACGAGTCCCCAAAGCTGTGTCCCCATCACGGCCACAGATCAGGGGAAGGAGCCAGCAGAGGGGAGACAGCTGTGCCCTCAGTGTCCTTCCTTCCTAGGTCAGAACTCAGTCCCAGTTGCTCGCTGTCTAGTCTTCTGGGGAAGCAGAGAATTCTTCTGGGGACACGACACGACACATCAGGTGTTAAGGATGTCATTCTTCTTTTTTAAACAAATGTTAGATCATGTAACGTGCTTCTCAGGACAGGAGGAGCCACCTCAAGGGAAGGCAGATTTTCTCCAGGAGCTGATGGTCATCCAGGGAGAGCAGAGTCAAGGGCTGCAGAGAGCCAGCCCGCTTCCGCTCTCCCTCTCAGGGACACCTTGGACCCCACACCCCCACCCCCCTCCCGGTGCCCCTCAGAGGTTCCCATTGTAGCCTTGGAGGCCGCGCATGCGCAGGACTGGCTCTCAGAGCGGCAGAGGGGATGGCGAGCTGGAGAGCCCCGGGGAACGTGCACTGGAGGCGGGGTCCCTGGTGCGGAGGTGGCCTCCTCGGAGGTTTGTGTGGGGGGATGGGTGGTTTCTGGATCCTTCCTCCAGGATTTTCAGCGCTGGGGAGCTCTCCTTTCTGCAGTGTGGAGGAGCGCTGGGCAGGAGGCGGCGCTGAGGTAGGCGGTGGGCGGCGGGCTCGGCGTGGAGATCTCCGCCGCAGATGGCGGGAGCGCGGTGGGGGGTCGGCGGATGGGGCCGGGGGCCGGGGCTGCTGGCGGGCTGCCCCAGGTGGGGGAGCCCAACTCTGTCCCTTGGAGGAGCAGAGGAACGCCGCCTGGCCGGCGGGCCCCTCTGCCTTGGCGGGGCCCCACCCCGGCGGGGCCTCCTGTCCACCCAGCGGAGGTGCAGGGGGCGGCAGGGAGTCGCCAGCCCTCTGCGCGCGCCCTTGAGTTCGTGCCCCCGGGGGCCCCGTCTAGGCCAGGTCTCTACATCCCCGGGTGAACACTTTCCTTCAGAAGATGGACTGTGGTCAGCGCTCCTCTGCCTGACTCCGCTCAGGCTATTGGGCTCCTCATTTTGTTCTTGAAACAAATAAACGTTCCTACTTCCTTGGGACCACCTTCAGAGAAAAGCCTAATCCCATTAATGGTTTCTGATAATTGACTCTATATTTGCAAGGGGAACTTTGAAGCCTGTGAATTGTTGTAAACTGCATTTAATGAAAGGAGCTTTAAACAGTCTTTGGTGAAAATTATGTAGCTTCCTAATAATAACTCACCATATGTTAACATAGACTGATGACTGATCAATTGATGATTGACATAATGTGTACGGAATTTTGTTTTCAGTGGAAAGGTTTTTCTTGGCAGTTGGTGCTAAATTTAAAATCGGATAAGGAGGAGGTTTTTAGAAGTAGTATATAGTGTGTGTTTTGTCTCCATACTCATTTAGAATTGTAAGATTGATTTGGAAAGCTCATAGAACAAGAATTTTCAAATTTTGATTTGGCTGAGAGGGTGAAAGGTTAAAAGGCCAAATACGGTAGGATTTCATTTATATGATATTCTAGAAAAGATAAACCATAGGGAAAGACAACAGATCGTTAGTTGCCATTAGTTTTAATATTTAGTTAATCATTTAGTTTAATAGTTTAATCATTAGTTTTAATATCTCTGATTAATAAAATACATTTTATTGATAGCAGCCTAATTATAGTTTTGGATGATACCAGAATTTAACAACCTATTAAATTCTGCAGTAGGAACAAATGACATGTTGGTTATAGGTGTCTTTGAAGTGTAAGTATTGTTGGTAATGAATCTAAATAAGCATTTTTGGATTGTGAACTACTGATTTTTTTACTAGATCCTGTTGGACATGGCATATTACAAGTTTCAAAAGGCTCTTTAAATTATTGTAGCAGGCTGAAGCTATTAAATTGTAATGTAAGAGCTTTATAGATGAAACAGGCAAAAATACAAAAAGCCATTTATCTTTTTATCTTTGTTAAAAAATCAAGTAAATCTTACCATATACATGAATGACTTTTGGCTAGACAGACCTGAACTTGACAAGATGGACTCATTAATATAGTGAATTTGTTTTGCATTGTTAAAATGGGAGAGGACATATGTTTTTCCTGAGGGTGACCCAAGTCAATATGGTAGGTTTCGCTGTTTATATGCTCTTTCTGAGTTACAATCTTGATTAAACAGCTTGTCATAGACGTACCAAGAAATTTGGGCCATTTTATGTATCAATATTTTAAGATATCCTATTTCCCTGATAGTTTCCAGTTTCAGGGTATCTGGGAAAAACAGTTTCTGAACATAGGTACTTTGGAATATAATTTTTGATTGTTGACATTGAATCATAGAATTGTGGAGTTGGAAATAATTTTAGTGGTTGTCGAGCCTAACCTCTTCATTTTCCAGGAAATGGAAAGTGAGGTTTCTCAAGTTAAGTTGTCCATAGTCTGACTGCTACTTAGTGGCAGAGTTGGAACTATATGCTCAGATGCTTGTCTCCAGATTCCTAGTACAGTGCTGTCTGTGCTACATACTATTAAGTAGACAAACCAATGAGTTACCTTCCCAGATCACATATGTAGCCAGCAGGGTTGATTCTTTCCCATATGCATATTTCCTTTCTTTTTTAAATAACTACTAACCACAATTAACTCATTCCCATACCATGTTTAATGACTATACTTGTGTGTGTCTCCTCGAGCACACGTGGATTCCCTAGAATGGAAACCTGCCTGTGAGTGGATTGCTGGACAAGGGGCTGATGTGAATCTGCAACTTGACGAGCTGCAGCCAAATCATCCTCTGAAGTTTTAACAATTTCCATTCCCGCCAACAGTGTCTGAGTCATCCTTGCCCTGGGAATTGTCAGATTGGGATTGTCAGATTTTTAAAGTTTTGCCAATCTGATGAGTGAGAAATGATGTATTTGTTTTCCTCTTTGTACAACTGTTTTGACAAAAGCATAGAGCTGTGCAACTACCAAAATCAAGACACAGAACAGTTCCAGTACCCAGAACTCCCTTGAGCTGCTCTTTTGTAGTCAACTCTTCCCCCACCCTTAACCCCTGGCAACTGATGATCTGTTGTCTTTCCCTATGGTTTGTCTTTTCTAGAATATCATATAAATGGAATCCTACAGTATTTGGCCTTTTGAGTCTGGATTCTTTCATGTAGCACAATACATTCATTTTAGTGTTCATCCATGTTGTTGTCTGTATCAGCAGTTCCTTCTGTTTTATTGCTGAATGTAGTATCGTGTGAATGTACCACAGTTTATCCATACAGCAGTTGTAGGACATTTGAGTTATTTTCAGTTTTGTCTTTTTTGACTATGAATAAAGCTGCTATAAATCTTTGCAAACAAGTTTTTGTGTGAGCATTAGTCTTCTCCTCTTGGGTAAGCACATAGAAGTGGAATTGCTGGGTCACATGGTATGTGTATGTTTAACTTTATTTTAAAAACTGTTTGTGGTAGCAAAGTCATGGCCCACAAAGATGTCCTAATCCCTGGAACCTGGGAATACATTAGTTTACTTGGCAAAGGTGAATTAAGTTTGCAGATGGAATTAAGGTTGCTAATCAACTGACTTCAAAATAAGGAGATTATCCTGGATTATTCAGGTGGGCCCAGTGCATCACAAAGGCCCTTAAAAGGGAAAGAGAAGCAGGAGAGTAGAAAAAAGATGCAACAAGGGAGGCAGGGCAAAAGAGGTGCAGAGTTCTTGGTCTTGAGGGTGGAGGAGGGGGGCCATAGGCTAAGGAACGTGGTGGTCTCTAGAAGCTTGAAAAGGCTAGGAAATTGATTAACATTTACAGTCCCCCCAAAAGAACCTAGCTCTGCCAACACCTTGATTTTAGTCCAAGGAGACCCGTGTCAGACTGCTACCCTACAGAACTGTAAAACAATAAATCTGAGTTGTTTTAAGCCATGAAATTTATGTTGATTTGTTACAGCAGCATAACAAACTCCACTTTAAAACTGTTTTCCAGGGGCCGGCCCCATTGGTTAGTGGTTAAGTGCGTCCGCTCCAATACTGGCGGCCCAGGTTCGGATCCCGGGCATGCACTGATGCACCGCTTCTCCGCCCATGTTGAGGCCGCATCCCACATAAAGCAAATATAAAGATGTGCAACTATGACATACAACTATCTACTGGGGCTTTGGGGAAAAAAAGAGGAGGATTGGCATGAATGTTAGCTCAGGGTTGATCTTCCTCACAAAAAATAAATAAAACTGTTTTCCAAAGAGGCTGAACCACTTTGTCTTCCCACCAGCAATGTAGGAGTGTTCCAGTTACTTTCCACCCTAAATTAACACTTGGTATGTTCATCCTCTTTAATTCTAGTCATTCCAATAGGTACGTAGCAGTATCTCAATGTGGTTTTTATGTGCATTTTTCTCACGATTAATGACGTTGAGCATCTTTTCCTGTGCTTATTTGCCATCTGTGTATCTTCTTTGGTGAAGTGTCCAAATCTGTGCCCATTTTAAACTTGGATTTTCTTATTGCCGAGTTTTGAGAGTTCTTTATAGTCCTGTCAGATATGTGATTTGCAAAGGTCTTCTCCCAGTCTGTGGCGTGCCTTCTCCATCCTCTCACCAGTGTCTGTGGAAGGTCTGTGTAACGTAACTCGAGAGGCTCCACATGACCTTATTGTCCTTCGTTGAGAAACAGAGTGAGGTTGGAGCACCTGAGTCCAATCAGACGTTGATCAGAGTTGGGGCTGGGTCTCACTTTTAGTAAACCCAGCCCTTCCGCTTTCCCCGGTTCCTGTTTGCTGTGCTCCCCTCCCCCGCACAGGGGTCTGGTTCTAAGTCTGGTAGATCTCTCTCTCTTCAGGTTTGGGAGCCCACAGAAAATTCAGCTACAGCCTTCAGACATCTCAGCGCAGCTCTGCAGCCTCCTACCTTACATCGCTTCACAATATGGCAAATTCCCTGAAGGTCAGACTAGCAGTATGTTTGACTTAGGCCACTTCCACCACTTCTGGAGGTTTCACTTTGTTTTGTGGAAGCTTTTGGCCTAGATCCCCAGATTCCTGTGTGGCACCAAAACTTAGTACATGTGCTGTGATAAGAGCAGTTGTGTGTCTGAAAGCCCTCGGGTTTCCTCTGCCACACCAGTCCTGCAGAATCACTGCAAGTTTGGCTAGTTTCTCTTTTCCCTATCCGAGGCTCTGACTGAGCAAACCAGATCCTCAGCAGGCACCCAGAATCAGAAAACGCCTGCAGGGGAAAGAAAGATAAAAATCCTTGCCCACATAAAAGACTTTTTCTTCTTTTTGGAATTTTAGTTGTTTGATTCTGAAGTTCTCTGATGCTCTGAAAATATATTTATGATTTATCTGGCTTTGTCCAGTTTTGCAGCAAGAATGCTTTCCTGTCCTAGTCTCCTCTAAAACAGAAGTTCTCTTGTCATTAGTTTTTAACTCCATCAGTTATACATTGTCAATATTATTATTGTTTCATTAAGTCATGCTTTCAATGATTTATTCAGATGTGTAACCGTTTTTATCCTCACCATCCGTTTTTACCTCTTGGCATTTCTTCTTCTGTCAATTTCTTTCTCCTTAAAGTACATTCTTTTATAATTTTTAAGTTTTCTCCTTGAGGAAGATTAGCCCTGGGCTAACATCTTTGCCAATCTTCCTTTATTTTGTATCTGGGTCGCCACTATGGCATGGCTGATGAGTGGTGTAGGTCCACACCTGGGATCCAAACCCACAAACTCAGACCTTGGAAGCGGAGTGTGCTGAACTTAAACCACTACACCAGGTGGCTGACCCCCTTAAAGTACATTCTTTAGAAGATCCTTAATGAGCATTTGTTGGTGGTAATACTCTTAGTAAGTGTTCCCATAAAAATATCTTTAAGTCACCCTAGTCCTTGAGATATGGTTTGATTGGATATACACTGAAAGTTATTTTCTCTCTGTACCTTGAATATTTAATCCAACTCTCTCTTGTCTTCCACTGTTAAGAAATGTATCATATGTCTAAATGTAAGTCTCTGTAAGTGTTCTGTTCCTCTGTGGGGCTTTGAGTATCTTCTTTTTTATTTAGTGTTCTTTGCTTTCCCTGGATGGATCTGGCTCTAGATTTTTTTTTTTTAATTGTTCTTGAGATGTATTCAGCTTCCTGAACCTAGAGTAGAAGTCTTTTAGGAATTCTGTAAATTTCTGTTATTATGTGTCAATATTCCTTTAAATCATATATATATTTATATTATTTAATTCAAAAATATATAAACATACACATTCATTATATAATCATTAAATATATATTTAATTCAATATATTATATTATTCAATATACTGATTTATATTATTCAAAAAATATACATATATTATTTATATATGTAGTTTCCTGTACTTGACCAAACTCAAGCCAGGCTCCTTTGAGCCCTATTCTTGTCTAGGCCTCGATCTTGGCCTATAATATCTACAGCCTCTCAGCACAAATGATTTCACCTCCCCACACACAGTTTATAAGACTTAAAAACTGACATAGTTTCTAACAGCTCAAATCCACATCCTTAGGATGACCACTGCCCCCTTAAAGTGCCTGCCTGAGAAAGCTCAAGGCAGCAATAAGGATTGACTGTTCTGGCCAACACTCGATCATTGGACCCTGACATTCCTTTCTTAGAGCATTTACCCAAAAGTGCTTACAACTGTGAATCTTTCCTCTGTCCTTTTGAGTTGTATGTGTGTCTCCTATAACTCAGGAGTGCATTTCTCAAGGTCCTGAGAGCCATTGGAGGACAGGGTGTCTGTCTCCCAGACTCTGTGAGAGCAGAGAAGTGAAACTTTGATCATTTCCAACTAGCAGACACAACTGGCCAGATCACATTGCACTGACCAACACTCTGTAACTTTCCCCTCCCTGACTCTACTGAGCCCCTGCTCACTCCTCTGCCTGCTTCCTCATTCTCCCTTTCAAATGCCCAGTCACCTCTGTACAAATCAAATTGAATTCAGTTCATCCTGTTCCTTCTTCCCTATTGCAGTGGTATATGCCTGATTAAAATCTGTCCTGACCACTTTAACTAGAGCCTGGCTTTGTGTATACTGTACATTTAACACACATACAGATAATCCCATGCATATGCATACACACGCATATACAAACACAACCTTGGGCCCTCCAGGACCAGTTAAACTGACCCCATCTTATCAACAGAGTATTTAAGAGTTTTCTTTCAGGAACTGAGACCCCTCGTCCAGTTCAGACCAGTTGGGACCACCAACTCATCAACTGGGAGTTCACAAATGCTTTATATGTGACGTTTTTGACATCAAGGAGCTAAAAACTCCATTCTCCGATCATGGTAACACTGCCAATTTGTGAACACACATCCGATGAAGAGCCATGAAGCTTGACTTTGCTTGTGCAGATCATCAATTCCCTCACTTCTCCTTACTTCCAATCATGTACCTCCACATGTCAGACCACCCTGCCCTTCATCCCATAAATTGTGCCCCAAGCCCTGGATCAGGGCTTGAGATCTGAGACAGACACATGCCCTCTGTCTCCTTGAAGATCAATCTCACAAAATAAAGCTACACTTCATTTCCCAAAAGCTGATGCCAGAATAATTGGCTTTTTTAATGTGCATTGGGCAAAAGAACCCCAATATTGTGCAGTAACATCAATACATATATATACACTTACTGGTTGTTTTCTCTTTTTTATTTTCTTTGCTGAGGAGGATTCACCCTGAGCTAACATCTGTTGCCAATCTTCTTCTTTTTGCTGAGGAAGATTCACCCTGAGCTCACATCTGTGCCAGCCTTCCTCTATTTTGTATGTGGGTTGCCACCACAGCCTGGCCACTGATGGGTGGTGTAGGTCCACGCCCAGGAACTGCACCTGGACCACTGAAGTGAAGTTCTCTGAACTTAACCACTAGGTCATGGAACTGGCCCATCTCTAATTGTTTTGAAGATGTTACTAGATATGCAGTTGAAGTTTCACTATGATCTCTGGATTTCCTTGCTGCTCCTTTAGTCCCTCACTTCAGTGTATGTGTTTTTTGCTCCATCTTTCATGCTAGAGAAATTCCTCAAATATCAAGTGGTCCTTGGCTACCTGTTCATATGTTTGTGATGGGAAGAAAACAGCTGAGTAGGATCTCTGTGGGCCTGATGGAGCCTGTGAATGTCTGGACTCAATGTTTCTTCAGGGGTGTTGAGTGTTGAACTAGTAACAGGCAAACAATGTTGGTGCCCACACTGATCTCTAACAACTTACTTATTCCACACATTCCCACAATGACAGACATCCTCTGAACATGTGGAAATGCTGACAACACACACCCACACCCACATACACACTATTTGCAAATGACCAGCAGCATTCACACTGTAAACTACACGATAATGAACACTGATACTCAGAAGACACACACAGACACATACAGACCACTCACTGTCTCAGAGACCACAGTGACTTGAACTCTCTAAACACACACACATCAACAAAACACACTTTCACATAGATGCCATAATAGCCATGCACCCTGTGACCATACAGAATTGCTGAACACACACACATCCACACAACAAGGAACGTGGTTGTGCACGAGTGGGCTTGATCAAGAGGTTTTTCACACCTCAGCATCAACATGGACACCCCAGGGCGAGAGAGAGGGGCAGAGGGCACAGGGAAAAAATGTGGGGAGCTGTCAGGAGGCACTTGCATAAAGCACATATGATACCTACAAAGCTGGTTGCTAAATGACATATGACTCAAGGGTATGAGGACCCAAAAGGATCTGAAATGGTACAAAAAAGGTGACTGATACAAACCCATCACAAGATATTTAAATGTAAGGAACAGCGATATTTTAAAAGGCACTGAAGAGAGTGCATCAAAGCTTAGATATAATTCCAAACAATTAATGACATGGAATTCTGGCCAAAGAACAGCCATTATTGCTGTTAAAATTCCTATTTAAATGTTTCTTATAAAATTATAGAAATATTCCTTGAAAAATGACAAATATTCATTGGTTTAAAATATTTAAAACATTTCAGGATAAAATTACTGCAGGTTCCACTTTTTTTTTTTAAAGATTTTATTTATTTATTTTTTCCCCCCAAAGCCCCAGTAGATAGTTGTATGTCATAGCTGCACATCCTTCCAGTTGCTGTATGTGGGACGCGGCCCCAGCATAGCCGGAGAAGTGATGCGCGCCCGGGATCCGAACCCGGGCTGCCAGCAGCGGAGCACATGCACCTAACTACTAAGCCACGGGGCCGGCCCCAGGTTCCACTTTTATTGAGTAGCTTTTCTTGGGCAGCTATAAGAGCTGGACAAAGCACACAACAGCTGTTTGGAGGGTTGTAGAACATCCTGTGCAAACAGGACTTGGGGGTCTACAATCTCTGAGACAAAGGAAACACAAGATTGTGAGCACCAGCTCCATGCGGCTTCTCCCCTAAGGCATTTGCTATTTCAGTGGTGAGAGAAGAGAGTCTGAGCAGAAAGAGGAGGAAAAATGAACTGAAATTTGGTTCCAGCCAAGTCCAGTAACTTCTGCTTCCAGTCAGATGTGGTAAAGGCAGAGCAACAGTTAAACATTGATTTAATAAATACTATATGTTTGAAAACACCAAAGGGATGTGGAAGCAAACAGGACTAGATGAAATAAAATTTCAAAAAGGAAAGAGCCTTTTTAGGTGAGATTGCCAGACATGCCCTCACCCGGGGGAATTTGCTTAATCTGGACTCTGATAATCAGACCTGTCTTACCAAAAGACAATTGTAAGTACAGTCTGTCAGAATTGATCTATGTTAGCTTTTAAATAGCACAAGTTTTCTTTGACTGTTAATTTTTACTGCCTCCACTAGGAGACTCTATGTAGGGAAAGACATTGTATCATTTGCCACATGATCTCCAGAACATTCTTCAGTTTGGGCTGTATGACTTCTATAAATATTTGTTAATTGTTGGTTTCATGAATGCTATGGACTGAATGTCTATGTAATCCAATTTCATAAGTTAAAATCCTAATCCCCGACGTGATGGTATTTGGAAGTGGGGCCTTTGTGAGTTAATTAGCTTAGATGAGGCCATGAGTGTAATGCCCCCATGATGAGATTAGTGCCCTTACAAGGAGATGGAGGGCCAGAGCTCTCTCTGCCAGATGAGGGTAGAGCAAGAAGCTGTCCTTCTGCAAAACAGGAAGAGAGCTATCACCAAAAGCCACTCAGCTTGAACCTAGATCTTGAACATCCCAGTCTTCAGAACTGTGAGGAATGCACTTCTCTTGTTAAGAGTGCCCAGTCTAGGGATGGCCCGGTGGTGCAGTGGCTAAGTGCGGGTGCTCTGCTTCGTGGCCCCAGGGTTCATAGGTTCAGATCCCGGGCATGCACTGATGCACTTCTTCTCAAACCATGATGTGGCAGCGTCCCATATAAAAAGTAGAGGAAGATGGGCAAATACGTTAGCTCAGGGCCAATCTTCCTCAGCAAAAAAGAGGAGGATTGGCATCAGATGTTAGCTCAGGGCTGATCTTCCTCACACAC
This sequence comes from Diceros bicornis minor, assembly GCF_020826845.1. Lineage (NCBI taxonomy): Eukaryota > Metazoa > Chordata > Mammalia > Perissodactyla > Rhinocerotidae > Diceros > Diceros bicornis. The sequence continues at coordinate 52,738,764 of NC_080758.1, forward strand.
ACACACACACACAAACACACACACACACACACACACACACACACACACACACAAAAGCCAAAGATGCCCAGTCTAGGGGTCTGCCCCATGGCCTAATGTTTAAGTTCAATGAGCTCCTCTTCGGTGGCCTGAGTTCGGTTCCTGGACACAGACCTATACCACTCACCAGCAGCCATGCTGTGGGCATGACCCATATACAAAATAGAGGAAGACTGGCAAGGATGTTAGCTCATGGTGAATCTTCCTCAGAAAAATATAAATAAATAAAGTGCCCAGTCTATGATATTTTTGTTACAGCATCCCATACTGACTAGGACACTGACTGTGTGAATAAGTTCATTTAGATTGACGATCCTTCTTCTACATGACACGTTATTGTCAATCATTCCTAAATTGATGTGAGTCAAATTTCCCTTAAGGATCATAAAGATGTTAAGACCCTTCTCCCTAGTTATGCACATATTGATACACATGAAAACATGTTGCGTCAAGTGCTTTATTGACAACTTAGTCTCACACTAGATCTTATTGGCCTTCAGTGAACCTCAGTGTTACAGTCAGTGTATTCCCCAAAGGGCAATAAAGGAAAGTCCCTGGACTGAAGAGGAGTCGGTATCCATCGTGCAGCTCCTGCCCTCTGCCCAGTCAGCTCCAGGGCAGGGTCAATTTACAAGATAGGCTTTTTTCCAGGCAGCTCTGTGTTTCTCCCAGCCTGTTCTCATTTAGGATGATCTCACCAGGAGGAATGAGTGGAAATTTGGAGGGAAGAGCTACAGAAGGCATCTCCCAGGGGAAATTCTTTGTGGTTACATGACCTAGAATATGGACACCTGACTGCTCTAATGTGTCCTGAAAATGGAACCCTTCCCATGTCTGCCATATCCTTCCATGTCCTCTTTCCCCTCCATCTCTCTGTTCTTGGTGGAAAAATTCCCTTGGCAACGACAATAAAAAAATGAAGGTAGGGAATGGCCCATTTCCAGTCTCAGAATTCTGTGAAATTTTACTGCCTATCCCCAGTCTCCCAGGACTGACACTCTTTTTATTCTTTTAAGATTAGATTACATTTTAATCTCCTTTAATCAGAGTTTTCTCTCATCCTTGTTATGTATATACATGTTCTAATACATAATATTGAAAACATTATTTTTGGCCCTACAATTTCCAGATTCACTCATAGTTGTTTTCTGATGGAAGCATGCATTTGTAATTATGTTTATAACTCCATTAACTATAGAAATGACTAAATGATGAGTAGTAATGTACTAATACAGGAAAATGGTCCATTTTTATTCAACATAAAGTTTCATGTTTTCATCAAGACAAATACATGAATACTTAATTGTTCAGCAAAAACTCTGTGTACAAGTAAGCAATTATAAATCTATTGGAGTTGGTTTACCTTGTCGATTATTCCTTGTTTCCGAATTGTGCATTCAGAATTTCCATGAACCCATTAGAATCCTGCATCTTTATCCTACCATTTTATTTTTTTTGTTATAATTTTTATTTATTTATTTTTTCCCCCAAAGCCCCAGTAGATAGTTGTGTGTCATAGCTGCACATCCTTCTAGTTGCTGTATGTGGGACTTGGCCTCAGCATGGCCGGAGAAGCGGTGTGTCGGTGTGCGCCTAGGATCCGAATCCGGGCCACCAGCAGCGTAGCTCTCGCACTTACCACTCAGCCATGGGGCCAGCCCTATCCTCCCGTTTTAAATACTAGGTAATTGACAAAAGTCCACATGACTTGTTCAGTTGTGTGCTAGTGGATCCTTTGTAGGGTGTCTTCCCAGTTACGTTTTCAAATGATCATCGACAAAAGTCCACATTACTTGTTCAGTTGTGTGCTAATGGGTCCTCCGTAGGGTGTCTTCCCGGGTACGTTTTCCAATGTGAACTCCAGCTGATGGCCTTGTGACACTGATATAAATACTGGTGTCTCCACAGATCATGGGGACAATGATGTGTGGTCCTTTAGATAGTCATATATAACCTAATACTTTTCATCCTATTAGTGTAAGGAATTCTATGGTAGGTAGATTGGTGACAATTAACAAAAGATGATTGATTATGAACATGCTGTTAGGGAGAAAAATTGAACCTCTGGGTATAAAGGTTTACTTTTTATGCAATTAATCAGCCGCCCTAACAAACCCTGTTTATAGGCAGGTCTATATACATATATATATTAGATTAAGATTATGTCACCTATTAGTTTGAATGTGCTTTTGTAAAGTATGCCTTGTTTCTCTTGCCCTTTCGTACTGGGAGAAATATGGAATAGCTAGAAACTGACTGGATTACTCTGGTCTGAACTCAGATCATGTAGGGCTTGAATCGTTTAACAAATGAGAGATTAATGGCGGCTACACCACTGGGATCTCCTGATCCAACATCGCGGTCATACACCCTATAGTGGATATGGACAGTAAAATAGGACTGTGCTGTTTTCCCGAGGGTAACTTGTTCTGTTGATCAATATTTTGGATCAATAAGTGATAAAATATTTTGACTAGCTGGTCTAGATTTTAATCACTCAGAGGTTATTTTATTCTCTGAGGTCACCCCAACCAAAATTGTTAGTCCCTTTAAGTTTTGTTAGCCCTTGATTTGGCTTACCTTTGATTTTTTTAAATTAATTGGAGCTCCATAGGGTCTTCTCGTCTTTGTCATTCCCGCCTCTTCAGGGAAAGGTCAATTTCACTGATTAAAAGTAAGAGAGAGTAAAACCCTTGAGTGGCCGTTCATACAAGTCCTCATTTAGACAACAAATGATGATGCTGCCTTTGCAGGGTCCAGTCACTGTGGCCTTTACACCGTGTCACTGGGCAAGCAGTGCCTGTAACACCAGAAATGCCAGAGGAGATGCTTTTGGTAAACAGGTGGGGGTTGTGTTTGCCGAGTTTCTTTTACTTTTTTAAATCTTTGCTTGAATGCCTACCTGTGTTGGGTTAACAGTTAATGTAATAAATAATTATTGGGTTGAATTTATTTTATTGTTAACTTTCGGTGATTATCTATCTGTTCTAAGATTATGCAAGGAGAAATAATTCTTGTTCCTCATAGTAACAGTACTACTTCTATGAATTAATAGATTAATGCAGTATTAGATTAGGAGTTAGTTTCTGAGATTGAAATTAAGATAAGTATATTGTTGCACCTGAAGGCTTTCTTAATTGGTGGCTGAATTTAGGCCAACTAGTGTATTGTTTGTACTCCCTCTCTAAGGAAGGTTGTATCCTGTATCTAAAAGGCTGTACCTCTTTAGGGCTGAGTCTGGGGAAGGCAGGAGGCTGGACAAGTGTGGAGCTGGCTCTGGCCCAGAGGGATGAGCAAGAGACACAGGACACCTGCTGCCACACACAGCCACAGCAGACATCACCAATCAGTCACGACATGCTGGGCTGCAGAGCCCAGAGAGCCCACCAGTCCTCAACAAGTTGCACACGGAAGCCACTCCCGGGCAGAGCAGGGGGCAGTGATGAACCCATTTGCCATCCCAGCTCCCCTAAGACGTGCTCCAGGCCTCCTTTCCCCACTTACTCCGCCAGCTCCTCACTGTCCTCGGGACTCAGGCCTTCAAGGCCCGCCAGCAGGCTGCTCCAGCACTTCTCCTTCCTTACCATCGCCTCCCCTCTCTGCTCCCACTCTAGTTCCAAGGCAAGTTACCTGTGGCTCCTGAGTGATGCTCCTTGGCCTGGAAGGGCCTTCCTTCACGTCATCCACCCTGTGCATGCCTACTTACCCTTCAAGAGTCGACTCCAGTGATGCCTCCTCAGGAAGCCCTCCCTGACGCTCCATCTCCCTAGGCCTGCTCTGGGCCACCACTCTGCCTCCTGCCCACATCTGTCACTGCCTGGAACCTTGCTGGGCCCCATTCTCTGGTCTTCACGTGTACCCCAGCCCCTCAGGTGGGAAGGAAATTCTTAGGCTCAGGGCAATGGAGCAGATTCCTGGACTGTGGTGACACTGCCCACCCCAGGAGAGGTCATTCTTTGGGCCTTTTCCAGCTTTGGCCCATTGCAGCTCAGCTGGAGCCAGGACACAGGGAGGCTGGCTCTGGGCCCAGCAGATCACAGCGTCGGCTTAGGGAAAAGTTACAGGCGGCCACACAGAGGGGCTCGGGACAAAACTCCAAGTCGATGATACCCTTGCTAAGGGCAGCAGGGGCCAAAGGCAGCTGCACAGGCCACAGGAAGTGCTGGCGAGCTTTTCATCTGCTCCGAGAGTCCCAGGGCTGGATAGAAGGAACTCAGGAGGCCCATCTGAGGTGCAGGTCACCTCGGGGGCATGCAAGCAGAAGCTGAGGGTCCCACAGCAAGTGGAATCTGAAGAGGTGACCCTCAAACTCCTTGCGGCACTAACGTCTCTGAGTTGGAAGTCAGTCCCCTCAGTCACAGCCTCTAGCTGCCCCCTCACAGGGTTGTGCCTCACAAACACCGCTCCCAAGGAGAGTGGAGGCTGAGGGTGAAGGCAACCTCCTACCCGTGAGAACCGCTGTGATCACGGCCTCCCACAAGGGGCTAAGGATGATGAGCAAGGGACAGAGGGACTGACCCACATGACTTCCCCTCGGATGCTGAACATGCTTGTGATTCACCAGGCCAATCAGTATCTGTCCTTCTCCTCCACTCCTCTCTCCCCAAAAGGACATGTCAGTGTTTACTATGACATCCAAAGACACATCAAGGGCATCTGGGAAGAATCATGTGTACATCTGGAGAGAAGGGAACTGTGAAAACCAGTAATATCTGCATCCATGTGTGCAGATACCGACATCTACATACAGCTGTCACATTCTTCCAGCAGCCCTGGAATACTCCACAATCATGTTGGCAGGTTTTGGCACATAGTAGCCAAACGAACTGGTGGTGTCCCCAAGTGCCACCACTGCTGGGGTCTACCTTGAGATTTGGGGGAGGCAGGGTGCCATGCCCCATCTCACAAAAGTCTGGCTGGTGTCCAGGAGGGTCTCACAGCCTTCGACAATCATGCCCTCCATGGCTATGTTTTCCTGGATGCTCTTTGTCTTGTTTACTTCATTGTACATTATCCTGTCAGGACAGAAAATGTCAGAGACAGGCTGCCCCCGTCTCTCAGGGAGAAGGGAATGCCGGGCGTCTGGCCAGACCTAGGAAGAAGGCCCGGCACCCAGGATTCTCAGGTGGAGCCTGTGGTCACAAAGGGGGAGAGAGCATGCATATTGAATGCCCGCTCTGCCGGGCACTCTATGGGCATGGTATCACATCATCCTTCTCATAGCCCAAGGAGACAGGTGTTGGAAATGGAAATGGAGATTAACAGCTAGAAAGCAGGTCTGATTTAAAAGTTTGAACCACGTGGAACTGAGACGGCAAAACTGGGAGGACAGGAGTATAGGAAACAACCTTTCTTCATTACTCTGCCCCCCACACCACTACTGGCCTTATCTCCATCCATAGAACTCCACCCACCCATCCTTCCTCAGGGCCTTTGCATTTACTGTCTCCACCCCTCCCTCAATGCATGTTATATAGCTGCTTCCTTAATGTTCAGGTCCTGGAATGGCTTAGTTTTGGAGCACCTGGCAATCCAGCTGGCTCAATGAAAGTCTGACTCCCGTAGGCTCCAGCATGTTTGGTGGGAGCAAGACACACCTTGTCCCTTAATGTGAGAATAAGGACAACTCTCCTATTTGTCCTGTTCTGACTGCCGCAACACCCCTCCTCCAGGAGGTGGCGCCATTTAACTGCTTTTTAAAAATAGCATTGGTGGTGGGGCCGGCCCCGTGGCTTAGCGGTTAAGTGTGCACGCTCCGTTACTGGCGGCCCGGGTTCGGATCCCGGGCGCGCACCGACACGCTGCTTCTCCGGCCATGCTGAGGCCACGTCCCACATACAGCAACTAGAAGGATGTGCAACTATGACACACAACTATCTACTGGGGCTTTGGGGAAAAAAAGGAGGAGGATTGGCAATAGATGTTAGCTCAGAGCCGGTCTTCCTCAGCCAAAAAAAAAAAACAAAAGGATTAGCGTGGATGTTAGCTCAGGGCTGATCTTCCTCACACACAAACAAATAGCATTCGTTGGAAAAGAGGCCTGTGAGTTGCCAACTTTGTTAAGAGCCTTGGTGGGTTTTCAGGAGTCTTAGGAAGATAGTAATTTTGTGGGGATGAGCATCTGGAGAAAGTACCCCACTTACTCCAAGAAAAGCACAAATGTCTTATTTGTCTGCTGATGCCTCAAATTCTACAACCACGACCAGATCACCAAGAGGGCTGCTTAATATGCATGGCTTCCAAAGTTCTCTAGTAGACACTGTCCAATTTAACCCTCCCAGCAAAGAGAGATGACACTGGTCGAGCTGGATCGGTGATTAACGAACTCAGCGATGAGCCAATTACTGGGCCCCTCTGACCCTCAGTGTGCTCACCTGTAGAATGTCGGAGTGAGGATGGAAAAGAATGCATTTCACGTGCTGACCTCAGGCCCAGCACACACGGCAGGTGCTTGAGTAAAGGGCCGTGATCACTGTTGCTAGTATCACTGGTTGCAAAGGTGTTATTATCCAACTATTATTACCCGTTGTTTTCTGGCTATCAGACTGTGGCATGGAGATGGAGTCTCTTCCTTAGAATCCTCAGTCCCTCCCTCCCAGCAATGCTCTTCTCAGCAGCCCAGTCCCTAGCCCTCTTCTGGAAGGGTCGGGGCACAGGGAGGCACCATTCAAGGATATGCTAGTTCCCTGGATAGGGATTCATTTTTGGAAGTTAGCAAAGGTAAACAGAACCATTTCTTTTAACGATGGTGGAGATTTTGCTGAGGAGGGCTGTATTTGCTACAAACAAGGGGGCGATCCCACAGTAGCAACACTAGTTTCACTGTTAGACAAGTGCCAGCTGCAGCTGCTCAGGACCCCTGCCAGCCCCGGCTGGGTTTTGTGCTGAAAGCCACACCGTCCACGCAGCTGGGGAGGAGTTCCCAGGGCCGCAGTCTACCGGGGCAGCTGGAATTGACAACCTGGGTTACAGTGAGCCCAAGAGATGAGGTTCAGGAGAAAAAGCGGGACAAAGGCCAGAGGTAGGAGAGAGTCAGCCCCAGGGCAGGAGTGTTTCTGAGCACAGCCAGGGAGGGTTTGTTATCTGATGGCTTCCTGCAGGGCTGGGAGCTTTCCTCAGTCCCCCAAGGGAGAGAGAGAGGAGGATGAAAGGGCTGCTGTCAGGGCTATAGGAAAACCCTCCTCTGTGCCACTAGGGGTGTGTTCAGGCCAGATGCAGGGGATCAGGTGATCAGATGAGTAGGCTTCGGGAAAGGGGATCGGGATCTTAGGATAAATGCCTTGGCACTCATGTGCCTTCCTTGCTATGGCCCGCACCGGTACAGGGCATGCCACAGGGATGAGGAGCCTCGTTGGAGTCCCAAGTCTTCTCCTTGGGGAAGTGTGCAGGATTTGGCTCCTTGGGTCATGAGAGGACTGGGGTCTCCACCCCACAATGGTTTTTGTTAGTCTACAAACACACTCTGATTACATCTGCTCCCTGAATGAACCCCTACTCCGCGGCCTGTGCCCTGCCCTAGTCCAGCCTGGTCCTCCCTCTGCCCAGCTGGGAGACGTGGCCCTACTGGCTGCCTTTTGCTGGGCTCGGGAAGCCATTTAGGGCACTGAGTGGTTGGCAGGGCTGGGTACTGGATCCTACATGCTGCAGACCGACCCTCCTTTGCAGATTCTGGCAGCCCATCGTTGAGTACAAGGCTGCTCATCATCTCTTAGCCTCCATAAGGTGCAGACCCCAGGGCTCAGCTCTTGGTACGCACCTCGTTCCTGCCTAAACCTACTCCCTTGGTGATCTCACCAGTCTTGTGACTTTAAATACCATCTCGAGCTGATGGCTCCTGAATGGCTCACTCCCTTACACTTCAGACTCAAACGCCCTCCTCCATCTTGTCCCCTCCACCACTGTTGTCCATCTCAAGCTCAACATGCCCCCAGTCAAGATCCAGTGAAGCAAGAAAGATTTCCCCTCCACACCTGCCCATCCTGCCAGTTTTTCCATCTTGGTTAGCAGCAACTCCAACCTTCTGCTTGCTCAGCCAAAAACTGTCGAATCACTCTTGCCTCCCATCTTCTCTCTCCCCACATCTAATGCATCAGAAACTCCTGTTGGTTCCATCTTCAAAACACACCCCGAATCTGAACCTCCTCCTCACCTCCACTGCCACCACCTGGTGCAGGCCACCGTCAACTGCTGCCTGGGCTGTTGTAGGCGCCTCCTCCCTGGTCTCTCTGCTTCTGCCCCGGCAGAGGAAGGATCCCCCTGGGCTTTGGAGACTGAATGAGGGGCAGCGGAGGGGCCTTGACCAGAGGGCTGGGGCCTCTGACACTGGAAAAGTCAGGCGTTTGTCCATCCATGACACTGCCTGCTGTGACTGCACCCTTGGGCACATGAAGGCCCATCAGCCAGGACTCCCTCTGGGGCTCCTATACCACAGGTTGTGAGACACTGACACTGGAGAACAGGGGAAGTTGGCAGAGTGTCTGCGAGTCCCTGGGCGGATCCCTGTTCTGGCAGATGGGCCCACGTGAGTGCCCAGGGCCCTTCCTCAAACCCCATCTGTGCCAGGGACAGCACACCACCCACACCATCCCACCAACTGCCCCCTGAGCTTGAGCTGTGAACTCCTCAGATTGCTCCGGAGACCCTGCTTCCAGGTGGGGCAAGCTGGGGGTGCCCCAACCACCACCGCTTGGGATCCTAACCTGAACATGATATTTTAGCATCTGGGGCTCAGGAAACTCCTGCTGGGGAGCATCCTTAGCCCTGGCCTTTCCACTGATGGGGGCACCCCGGAGCCGGGCTCACCCAGAGAGCTCCCCCAGTTTAGCCCTGGCATCGTCCAGTCTGTTGGCTCTATGTGCTCGTGAAAAGTGGGCCAGGAGCTCATGCAGTGTCAGAATGTGCCTGGGAATCTGCGGCAGGGAGAGGCAGGGGGACAGGGACAGAGGCAAGGAGAGAGACAGTGATGAAGTAAGTCAGAGAGAAAACAGCAATGTAGAGAGGGAGAGAGAGTGACCAAGTGGACGGAGAATGGTTCTCTCAGCAACCAGCACTCTCATGAGCAGGGATGAGGACGGACACCCACAGCACTTCTGATCTCAACTCTAATGTGGAGGATCTTCCAGGGTCTTGTTTGGGGCAAGAGCCCAGATCTTGATGCTCTAAGCCAGCAGGAGAAAGGGCCTGGAGGTGGGCTCAGTACCAGGAGCTCCCGCTCACCTTCCCACACTGCATGCTCTGCGGAGCTGGACAACCCTGCGGTCTGCTGGGTCAAGGGCTGGCCCTAACCCCATTCTCCAGGCAGCTCAGAGCTGGGGCCTGTTAGGGTCTGGGCTCTCCCGGCCATGGCTCCATGGTGCCCCCAGCTGTGGCTTGTTCCCAGCTGGGGCCCTCACTGCCATGGACCCCCAGAAGGCTCCCAAGGCATGTGCCCTCAAGGACAGGGCTAGGTGTCAGCTGGAACATGGGGTCAGTGAGGAAGATCTCCAGAACTCTCTCCTTGCAGTCAGTTTGGCCTCATAGTGCTTCAGCAGCTTGTCAAAGTCACTGTTCTGCTTGCAGTGGGCCAGGATCTGCAGGCTGTACTGGTAGCTGGAGACCAACTCCTGATAGAAATTGACCATGGGCAGCAGGATGTCTAATGGGTCTGCACGAGGAGTGGCTCCACAAGCCCTTGGTCACCCAACCCCACCCACAGAGGTTGAGACATAGTTCAGAGCTCCCACCCAGAGACACCCTTGACTTTGAGGATGATTCTGGCACCACTGCCCTATCCAGGGCCAGATAGTTGGCCCCAGGCATCAGGACACCATCAGAGTCACAGATCTTTATAGAGATGAGGCCCCATCTTGTCTGACACCTGTGTATTGGAAGGTCGGAGAGGGCTGTTGTGGGTGCTGTGGTGTGCCTCGCCGCCTGAAGGGTCTGAAGGGCTACCCAGCTCCGGAGTTTTGGGGGTTCAGCTGAGGCCTCCGTGGTCACTGAATTGCAGCTCCACATCCCCCTCAGCCCTGGCTCCCCCAAGAGGCCTCCCTCCCAGTGTGCCCCACCAGTGACAGAAGTGACTCATCCGAGGTCATAAGGTGAGTCAGTAGCTGGCCTGGAACCAGGTCTCCTGAGTCCTCCATTCCAGGGCTTCCCTCCACAAGACATGCCCTCCCGAGTCACGTCCCTTCAGCTGTCTGTCCCTTTATCCATTTGTCCCTGTCCTTCCACACCTCCCCAGGCTCAGCAACTTGGGTCTGCTGCTGGCCTGCTCTGTCCCAACCTCTTGGAAACACAATACCCTGCCTTCCAGCTCCCGAAAGCCCAGCCAATCTCCCCAAACCTGCCCTTCAGTACTTGATTGGCAGGGATGGGTCCACTGAAACCTCTGCTTATAAACTCCATTAAAGAAAAACATGCCTCCTTTGCAATAAACTCTAAGTGGGAGCTTACACAGGGCATTCCACTACCCATGGGACGGCACCATCACCCACACAACTACAGGAAGTGCAGACCTCGTCTTTCTAGGGCCTCTTCCCATTGTGACCTTGGGGGAAAAGCGGGGCTCTCTGACTTAGGGAAGTGAACAAGAAAATGTCACACTCAGTGTGGGAGAGGCTCGATGCAGGTGGTCCTACTGTGCAGCCCTCGGGGCCGTCAGGGCGTTGCAGTCAGCTCAGAGAGCAGTGACGCAGGGTGGAAGGAGTGGGAGCCTTGACCGTGCTTCTACCTTTTGTTTCAGTCATTCTACTTTTGGAAACCTGTCCCAAGGAGACGCTCTCTCATAGGAACATTTCAGTTGCAGAGATGAGTGTTTCTAGTAACAAAAATTTGCAACAACTTTAAGAACCAATGATGGGAGATGGCTGCATGGATGATGGCATGCTCACAGGTACTGGAGGATCATACAGCCATCAAAAAGCATACTTTCAGCATGAGAAAACACTTGTGCTATAATGTTAAGTAAAAAAACAAGCACATCAAGATTCAAATTCAACATTCATATATGTGATATTATGTAAATAAAGCGGGGGGAACATCCCAAGGTCTGTGCATAGAAAAAAATTTGAAGAAAACACAACAAAGTGTTTACAGTGGTTATCTTTGGGAAGGAGAACTATGGTTGGTATAGCTTTGAACATTTTCTGATTCTCTAGATTGTCAAATTTTCTCAAATGGGTTCATATACATAATTTTTAAAAGGGAAAAGTAGATAAGGAACTAAAAATATATCACTTCCTCCTAGAAAAACAGCTTTTGCCAACTTGTCTTTCCTCTTCTGCTCCCTCTGAGGGATTCTGTGTGTTTTAAGGTGTGTTTTACACCCCGGGAGGATGGAAGAGCTGCCAGCCTGGAGGAGTGGGCCCTGGAGAGGGACTTCTCAGGTGGATTTTGGTGCAGGTGGGGCTGGGGACCTCTACCAGGGCTGCCTCCTCACCCAGATCCCAGAGGGCCAGCTGGAGATGCAGGTCTTCAGGCCTTGGTCAAGATCTGGTGCAAACACACGATGGCCTCACTGACAGAGGAACCACAGGGTAAGCTCCGGCCACGGAGTTCCTGCCTCTCCAAGACCTCGCCCACAAGTCCAGCAGAGCTGAGGGGACTAGGGAGAGGGCAGGGGCTGCCACCACCGGTGGGACTCGAGCAGCCTTTCTCAAGTGACACCTTATGTGAAAACACCATCAGCGGGATGGACTATGTAACTTGTGGCCCACTGCAGAGAAAATATGCAGGACCCCTTCTTAAAAAATGACAAAATTTCAAGATGGTGACAGCAGAGCACTAAACCAAACATAGACTTTTCTAAACATGGATCACACGCCCCAGAAGCTGGCAGAGGACGGGAGCTGCTCTCGCTGCCAGCCTTCCTGGCACCGTCAGTGTCCACCTGCTGCGGTGACCCCAAGGGATCTTAGAGGAACTCAGGGCTCTGGAGAATTCAGAGGAAATGCCACTGATGATGTGAAAAGAGCTAGGGCTTGAGACCCACACAGATCAGGCTCAAATCCACCTTATCCTGCTTCTCAGCTGTGTGACCTCCAGCAAGATGCCTAATATCTCTGAACCTCAGGTCTTTCCTGTAAAATATGAAGGTGAAATGATGTCACTCCTGTAAGTAATGGGACAATTTGAGGGCCTGGTACAGAGAAGTTGCTCAGTAAAGACTACCTCTCGACCACCCCCTTTTGTGGGGACAACTTAGAAAAGCAAAAACACCCAGATTCTCCCAAGCACATGCCCTGTCACCACCTAAAGATCCCTGGGTATCATGCCTTCTCACTGGCAGCTTAGCACCAGGTTGGGTAATGGGCCTCTGAGCACCCCTGGCAGCCACATTTGCCGTGGCTCCCCTCCCAGCACCCTCTTCCCCGCCCATGCTCCCCAGCCAGCCAGCTCCAGAACACAGCCCGAGTCTCCTCCCTCAGGATGAGCTGTAAGGATACCAGAGAGACTTCCTGCAGCCCCCTCCCCTCCCAACTGTTCCTCCTCTGTTCTTGTTCATCACCCTCAGCTCCTACCACCCTGGAGACCTGGGAACCACCCCAATGTGTCTGGTGTTTGAGCTGAACGACAGAGGGGAAGCCAAAGGGACTCTGTCGTGCACCCCATTTGTAGACAGGAAAACAGACCCAGAGAGAAAGCGTGAAGCCCCCGGGAGTCAGGGCAGCCCCAGCGTAGGAGCCTGTCCTCATATCCCTGCAGTGGTCTCTGTCTTTCTCTGCCACATCAGATGCCCCTCCCTAGTCCCATTCTCCACGTGTGCTCTCTGCTCCCTCCCTCTATGATGACCCAGCACTTTGGGTGTTGGAGTCCCCTGGTGCTTTCCTCTTCTGTGAGCTGCCACGGGGCTGTCTCCTCTCCCAGCAGTTTGTGCCCTGAGGGCAAACCCCCACCTTGGGGTCTCACTCTCTCAGTACAACAAGAGCAGGGGTGGAACGTGCTTAGTGGGCACAGAGACACACTTGAGCTGTGTGGCACACGTCCAAAGATAGTAGCTCAGGAAATCACAAACATGCCACAGAGCCAGCTCCCCTCCCTTTCCAGGGCATGTGGCTTTGTCCCCTCAAGGCCACTTGCTGAAGCACAGGATGAATGGGCTCTGACAATTGACGGAATGGAGCACTTTGAAAGCAAAATGGGACAGTTAGCCACTCTCCACTTCCGGGTTGCTAAAACTACACCAGCCTGTGCTTGAAGAGCGGCTGAAAATATCTAATGGAGAAATATTCAGTGTCAATGCAAGCTTTTCTATTTTTTCCATTCTCTGAGAACCTAGGCACATGAAATAATGGCTGTTCTTGGATCTGAACTCTAAAGAACTAAGGGACTCACACACAGGCTCATGGAGAGCTCAGAGACACGTGGATGCCCAACCAGCACCCTCACTGCCCTGATTTCATCACCCCCATGCCAGTCTGCTCTCTTTGCCAGTTCTGGGATTTGCACGTGGTAGCCTTTTCTCTTTAGGATTGTGGGGTATGCGTGTGGGTGTGGGTGTGTGGGTAAATGTAGTCTGTACGTAAAACTGATGGCGCTCTTCTCAGAGGCATCTACAGGACATCTACTCCCCTGGGACCAGAGCAAAAACCAGATGCAGTCAGGTCAGATGCTCTGCTGCCTGCACAGGCAACACTGGCAGTCTGGGAGTCTGATTTAAGGATTGTGCTGGGTGGGCAATGCTCTGGAGAGCTGTGAGCTTGGAGACCTTGCAGAAGCCTTGGGCCACGGCCCACCCCTGCTAGGAGCCAATGTCAGGATGGCCGCAGGAACCCCAGCCCCTCTGAGATCACAGAGACAGCCTTTCTCTTATCCTGAAGGTTCCTTCTGAGGATGCATTTGCTTTGGATCCAGGTTGGCTTGGCTGACGTCCAAGGCCTGCTCAGTTGACCTTTGTCAATGATGACCACGGAGAGTTGGGAATTCGGCTTATTATCCCAACTCGCTGGCTAGAGTCCAGCTCTGGCTACCCAACCTGGCTCAATGTCGGGCGTCTCAGCTGAGCCCTGCCCACTTGCCATCCCACAGTCTGGCCTTCTTGGCCCATCAGAGGCAAACCCTCATTTGCCGCATCCCTCGGCGGCACTGCTCGTTCGCTCCTGCCCCACCACAGTCCCCTCTCTGGAGACAGTGTCTTTAATCCAGAATGCATTTAGTCGGTGCAGTCATTGATGGAGGAATTAGTCCATGGTTTTCTCTCTTTTGTTAGCAGTCAAGGTTTTGCTAAAGATCTCTGTACTTCCTGTTTTTCAAACAGCTGCCACACAACTCAGTTCTCTCTCCTTCCTTCTCCATTCCCTCTGGCCTCTTCCAAGCCTAAGAGATGCCCATCTCTGTCTCCCTTTGTGCCAATCCTGTCAGCATGTCCTGATGGAGTTCGTGTGGTGGCACCATGCTGGGCATGGGTGAGACAGCCAGAGGGGGATAAGTCAGATCCCTTCACTGGAGGAGTTTCCAGCCTAAGAAAAGGGTCAGAAACCCACAGAGGTAACTTATACTCCAACAAGGTGAGGCCAGAACAGAGGTGGGCCCCTAATGCAGTGGGAGGGTCTCACCATGGAATCCACAAGTGCTACTCAGAGGTTTAGAAGGACAAAACAGGAGCACAATTGGGCTGGCCCCGTGCTGTGGTAGTTAAGTGCATGAGCTCCGCTGCTGGTGGCCCGGGATCCAAACTGATGCACCGCTTGTCATGCCATGCTGTGGTTGTGTCCCATATAAAAGTGGAGGAAAATGGGCACAGATATTATCCCATGGCCAGTCTTTCTCAGCAAAAAGTGGAAGATTGGCATGGATGTTAGCTCAGGGCTGACCTTCCTCACAAAAAAAAAAAAAAGAAACTCAACATGTGTGCTAGAGTATAGAAGGAATTGGAGCAGAAGGGATGATGTGAACAAAGATGCAGAATACAACAGGGTGTTGAGTTCAGGGCAGCAGGGGTGGGGATGGCAGGAGGAACATGGGAAACAGGACTCAAGGCATGGAGTGGGCCCTGCAGAGAGGCTGCCTGGGGAGGGTCAAGGTGGCCCTCTCCATGTCAAAGTTGGTTTGTAAACATGATCCCAAGGCTACAGTTTTACTACAAACCCTGAACTGAAGATCTGTGCAGTTTCTTGCAGAGTCAGCCTTCCAGGATTCTGAGTGCTCCCAAGCCAGGAAAATACCATGACCACCTCTAAATTCCTACCCTTCCCTTTGGGCTGCCTGAGCCGTCCCAACTTACTTCCAATCATAAATGGGAGAAAAATAACTATTAAAACAATGAAATGGTGCCAAACTGAGGATTCTAGAGGAGGGAAGGATTCTTCTCAGAAGAGGATGTTCCCTTTGTTTTAGATGGTCCTTGTAGCTTTTTGGTTACAAAAGATGAAGCCCAAGAGGACTCTTTAGATGGGAGAGAAGAGACTGAGCAGAGCTGGACAGTTTTGCTTAATAACTTTGCTTTTGTTTGGGTGTGATCTCCCGTTACCTCTAGGGAGAGTTGGCTGCTGGTGGGGGCTCTGAGTGTAGAGGGTATAGAGGGAGTAGAGACAGGGCCAGTGTCCTCGATGTCTGACCTGTGCACAGCCTGCTAAGAAGGGTCTAATGCCTGGTTTAAGGCTCTGCTGTTGTTGCCTTGAAATTCTTAAGAGCCCTGCATTTTCAATTTGCACTGGGCCCAGCAAAGTATTTAGCTGATCCTGAAAAAAGGTGTAGACAAGGGTATATTGGTAAAGGATTAATGACCAGCTCTCTGAAAGAAAAACTCTGATTGGTAGCACTGGCCAATTTCCATGCTGTAAACATTCCTACCTTGGCCCATTTTAAGCTACCAAAGAGTGAATAACAAGCTTGCAAGATTCTTGAAAATTTCACAACCGACTTGCAAGTTGGTGTGAGCCAGCTCCAGCACATCACTGGATGTAAGGCGAGGGTCTTGGCAGATAAAGGGATTATGAACACCCCCGCACCACCACCAAAATGGCAGTTGGGAGAGTGTGGAGAGAGGCCAGCGTGAGGAGAGGAGGTCAGCAAGAAATCCCTGTAGCAGGAAAGGCTGAGTGACAGGAGGGCAAGGATGTCTTCTATTCAGCTTTCAGCTGTTTTCTGTTTCAGTACTGGAAACCCCCTCGAGTGCATCTAAGCCTTTCAGAAAGTCTGGTCCATACTTGGCCCATGTTGAGGGCTTGGGGAGTGAAGGAGGAGCCAGCTGGGTGTCATTAGGGCTTTCCTGGATACTCTGGTTCTCCTCCTGGGTCAGGGCAGGACTGTACTGCCCAGGGCCCTGAAGTCGGGTGCGGTCATGTGACTCGCTGTGTCCAATAAAACTTGAGCAGAGTTGTCAGGCATCATTTGCCACATTCCTTCCCCTGCCCTGGGACTGGTGAATTTCCTGATGGTGGGAGCCCCGTCAGCCTGTGTCCCTGACTCTGAGTGAGAATTTTGTGGAGCAGAACACACAATGGACACACAGTGTGAGAGAAAAAGCATTCTTTGTTGTTTTAAGCCTCTGAGACTTGGGGGCTGTTTGTAATTGCAGCAGAATCTAGCTCCACCTGACGGACACATGGAGCGACCACAAGGGGGTAAGGAGCAGTCAAGACTGAGTGGAGACTGGCACTGTGAGAAGTGATACAAGAAGCCAGGAGAGCAGAATTGGAAGCCAGATGTGGCCAGGAAAATGGAAGACCCTGAAAATCCTCAGGAATACGTGGGATGGGGCTTGAGGGAGTTTTCTGGCTATCAGGTGACACAGTGTTTCCTGAATATGCACATTTTATATGGCCCGTCTCCCCAGCAAGGAAGGAATAACGTGTGTGGCAGGCACAGGCCACGGATCTACAGCCAGGAGACCCAAAGTTAAGCCTGGATTCCAGCGCTGGAAGTGACCTTGGAGTGACCTTGGATAAGTCCTTTCCTCTTCTGTGGACCTCTCAGTTCTCAGATCCCTCCCAGCTCTGACATTCTATGACCCTCTGTCTTTGTCACGGGCATCACTCATCACTTACTTGGCTCCTCAGCACCTCCTGCCTACCTGATGGCCTACTTCTTGGGAAATGGGCTCTGTTTCAACTTCCTGGAGCCCCTCCAGAACATACAAGTGCCCTCTGCTCTGCAGGGTGTGCGTGTGTGTGTGTGTGTGTGTTTGTGTGTGAGAGAGAGAGAGAGAGAGAGTGAGAGTGAGTGAGTGAGGGAGTGAGAGAGAGAGAGAGAGAGAAAGACTACAGCCAGAAAGGTTTACCAAGCTGATCTTGCAAAGTCTTACTTAGGGGCCGGCTACATGGCTTAGTGGTTAAGTGCACCCGCTGCGCTACTGGTGGCCCGGGTTCGGATCCCGGGTGCGCACTGACGCACCGTTCGTCCAGCCATGATGAGGCGGCGTCCCACATACGACAACTAGATGGATGTGCAACTGTGATATACACTTATGTACTGGGGCTTTAGGGAGAAAAAGGAGGACTGGCAATATATGTTAGCTCACAGCCGGTCTTCCTCAGCAAAAAGAGGAAGATTGGCATGAATGTTAGCTCAGGGCTTATCTTCCTCACACACACACAAAAAAAGCCTTACTTTAAAATATCGTTTTCCCTGGAGAGTAATATACTCAGTTGGAAACGTTGCTCCTAATTCTCACCACAAAGGCCTCTGCTGCCACGCTGACACAAACACACACACACACACTTTCACCAAAACTGACCAGTTTTGTGCTCTCCAGCACCAGAGAGGGCCCTGCCCTTTGCACCCACCCCTTCTCTGGCCTACCAACCCCCGAAAACTTTCAAGGCCATATGCGATATGAACCCATACCTTCTTTGGCCATAAAATGACTCGTTTTCTACCTGGGTTCACACTGCAAACTATATTATGGTGCCCATCACACTCTACCACAATCAGACCTTAAGGCTAGAAGCTTCCATCTCTTTGCTGCCTCCCACAGAACCTGATGTCCATTCATTCATCAAGTCCTTACAGAGTACCTACTATGTGCGAGGCAGAAGGGACAGAGTGATAAAGGACACCCCTGCCTTCAAGGAAGTCCCACCAGACCAGGTGAGGGACAGACACCTGAGGAGCCGGCTCTGCCATGGCATGCTGAGGGTGGGAAAGCTGTGGCAGCAGGGGTCATGGAGCACATTCTGGGATGAGAGTCCCCAGGAGGAGGCATTTGAGCTTGGTAGGATTCCACCAGGCAGGGAAGCGTGGAGGTGGAAGGGGCACTCCATACAGAAGCCCCAGCATATGCAAAGGCCAAGGTGTGCACAGCTCATGACCGGGGACACTGGCTGGAGCCCCGAGTGATGGGGTAAGAGGAGCCTGGGGAAGAGGATGAGGCAGTGGTCAGCAGATTTTAGGCAGTTAGAGAATGAGTGAGTGAGTGAATGACCCCCTTGATCATGAAGCCAGTAACCTGGTACTGGTCCTTAGACCTATTCCTTCGTCCTTAGCAAGGACTCAGCTTGGTTTCAGGGCTATGTGTAGGGCTAGGATAGATCTCAGAATGAACTAGATGGTTTAGACATGGGACAAGCCCCGATCCCAGGACCCACAAGTAGAGTGGCAAGACTGGCAAGCAGACACACAGACCTGGGTTCTAGTCCTGGCTCTGCCACCTCCCAGCTGTGTGAGCTTGGTCAGGTGCCTTGAGTTCTCTGAGCCTGCTTCCTCGTTCCAACCTATGAGGATGGTTATGGGGACTGACTAAGAAAGCATCTCTGACAGTGCCTGCTGCAGTGTAGAGGAGGTGTGTGGAATCTGAAACTTTTGTTCAAGCTCAAGTTTCAAGCTGATGTGATCATTAGTTCAGAGCTTGACAGCGGCACCATAAGGTGGAATTAGCAACTTCAGAGCGTTGAACATTCTAGGCAGAGCTGGCTTCAAGGGCGTGTGATGGAGTCCTGTGCTCAGAAGGCCCCATGCTTGGGGCTTCAAGTTCTGCAGTTGCAACCTTGAAGTTATTATTTCTCTTTGAATTTGTTTTCATGAGAAACATCTGATGGAACAATGGAGCACACCCCAGGGGCTTGGAGCCTCAGCCCTCATGTGTTCCTGCCTACTGTTGCCTCCCTGGGATGGTGTCTCAGCTGCTTGCTCCTCACATGCCGGCACCCCCAGAACCCATGACCTCCTCTATCCTCTGTCTGGGAGCAAATGGGTGGAGTCAGCCAGGAAGACTCACATTCCACAGTGAGTCACCCTCCACCTTCTGCAGGGGCCTTGGGGTAGGTGCAGAAATGGCGGGTGCAGTGAACACCCGATCCTGTCTCAGGGCAAGGCAAGGAGACAATGCCTGGGCACTAGGTGGGTGACTCAGCAGGGGCATCTTGCCCACCCCTCATCTAGGTACCAAGTGTATCATGGCACAGAGTTTAGAGGAGGTTGAAGGTTGATATTGGGGGGTTGCCTGTCTGCCATGGGTGGGTTGGTGGGCTGTGAGAAGGGGAGGTCGACTTCCCCGACTCCACCCAGGGCCTTGCATTTTTCCCTTGCATCAGGCCCTACAAATCATGCAGCCAACCCTGGTTAGAATCTGTTTCCATTTTCCCATCCTCAGCTCAGAGTCCACGGTCCTTATGTGATGTGGCCAAATTGCTCTGAGCATCTGATGCGCACTGGTGAGATGAGGGGGGGAGAGGCAATCACATCATTCGGCGCTGGGGTAGACAGCTGGTGAGGGGCATCTAAGGGACAGAGAGCCAGCGCCTCCCAAGCTTTAATGTAAATGGCAATCGACTGGGATGTTGTGAAAGTGCAGATTCTGATTCTGGAGGTCTGTGCAGGGCCTGAGATTCTGCATTTCTAACATGCTCTTGCTTCATGGACCACATTTTGAGTAGTGAAGTTCTAGAAGCCTTAACCTAGGAACAGCGTGGCCTCCAGACTGATGCCCGGCAAGCCCCTGTAGGAGCTCTTATGACAGGCAGAGGGAACGACTGCTTAGAACTTAGCCAGCAGCCCACACTGTGATGACTCACCAGTAACTCTGTGTCCCCGGACACTTCAGCTGATAATGTGGGAATGCTTAGTCAATGTGGTCATCAGCAGAGTAATTAAAAACTCGCCCATAAATAACCTCACTCAATCCTCACAACTTTATCAGGCAAGTATAAAAAGGCTGCTTTATAGATGAAGGAATTGAGGCACAGATGATGGGGGGATGTACTCTAGGTTGCAACCGTCAAGTGGCAGAGGTAGGATCTGAACTCAGATCTGGCTAAGGCCCTTCCCACTCTGCCAGCATCACTAAATTTAAGTTTCTAGGCTGGCATAGCTGTGGCTGGAAGCTGGTCCCCCTGCCCATCATGTGCCCCCCCGATCTTGCAGGAGCCCAGAGTGTGAGGTGTTTGGCCTGTGCCCTGGGCCCCCTGGCCAGCCTCCTCTGCACCCCTAGCCAGCAGTCACCTCTGCCTTCAGCCACTCGATATTGATCTCCCCATCCTCGATCTGCTGCCGTAGCTGCTTGGCTACTGTCTTCTCGTCTCCATGATCTGCAGCAGGTGCAGGTACTTCTGCATCAGCTCTTCACACTCCCTGGCCAGGGTCTGGTAGACGTGGACAGACAGATGTGGTAAGACACTGCCTTCTTGTCCCCCAAGAGATCCAACCAGAAATGGGGCTCTGCCACTGACTGCAATTAGGAGATGGTCCTGACTCCCAGATATGGTGTGCGGGGCATTGACCTGGCTGCTGTGCTGTTACTGACTGCTCTGGCTCCTTCTCCAAATCCTGTCTCACATTCTGACCTCTGGTCCTCTAACTGATCCTGTTCTCTCCCCTCTCCCTCCGATCCACATCCTAGGGCCTTTGTACAGGCTCACTCTCTTGTTAGACATAATGCATCTGCTGACTTGAAGTTAAAGTCAATGCTCAAATTGAACAACAAGGATGTGACAGCACATCTGTTTACAACATGGTTCACTGAATATTTTGAGTCCACTGTTGAGACCTACCACTCAGAGAAAGAGATTCCTTTCAAAATATGACTGCTCACTGGCAAGTGCTGGGGTTCCCATGGAGAGACTGATGTTGGTGTGTGCCCCCCTCCACACACGCACCAAAGTTAGGAAAAGTCTTATGACTCGCATAATAGAGGTCTCTGAGGAGAGCAGGGCCAGAATCTGAAGTAGCTCTGAAATGGCTTGAGGGAGCAAGGAAAGGAGCCTGGTCTGGGTTTTTGTTGTGGTTGGAGGTTTTAAAGAAAAATTATTTAATGACACCTGTCAAAGATGGTAAGGCATATTTTATTCAGAACCACTGTGATACGTAGGGACCACCGTGATGGGATTCACAGCGGGGGAGAAATGAGATTGGACTCTACTCTGAATGCAGCATGGGCAAGTGGGAATTCATGGCCAGGCAGCATGGTGGGGGTCACAGGATGGAAAATTACTAAGAGAAAAAACAAGTGTTGGGGTTTCTGGCTAACCTGACCTAACAGGATTCTTACCAAAGAGAGGCCAGAGTGATCAGACACCACCTGAGGGATGGTGGAGGAGGAGGAGGAGCCTGAGCAGATCTCGATGGTGATCAGACATACGGGTGGGTGTTCTGGTTAAACTGAATTAGCAAGGTTCTTGCTAAAACTGGATTTTACAAGGAAGTGTACAGACAGGCCTACAAGAAGGTTCAGGAGCCTGACTAAAGTTTGGTCAAAGCAAGAAATCTTTGCCAGGCGTGAGACCAGGGCAAGAGTTCTGCACACAGACAGGGATTGTGTGGTTGGATCCGAAGCCAGTTCCAGAGAAGGGACTTCTTAATCCTGGTGGGGAAGGAAAAAGCCTCCCAAGAACCATTGCCCCAGCCCCGCCCAGCACGCCCCTCCCCTCCCTGACTCCCTGCTGCCCCTCCTGCCCCAGCAGCCATGGGCTTGTCAGGCCAGCGCCAGAGCACCGAGGGCGGATGGAAAGAGCGTCCAGACCCGCAGGGACCTGGTTGTCAGACGCACCGGTCTCACTATGGGAGCTGCCCCCACCCGCTCCACCTGAGGAGCTGCTCCCCCCGACGGCCCCGCCCCAAACCATGCCAGCCAGTCCCAGCGGCTAAGAGTCCAGGCGAGCACAGTCTTCCATGCTGACCGGTGCAGGTGCCCCTACCCGCGTCCCTCTCCCCGCTGCCCAGGAGAATGAGCAGAATGTGATGCTCAACCACTGGGGCCAATCCAGGTGAGCAACGTGGGCAGGGCCAGAAGTGTGGGCGGAAGTGCATCGGTCGCCATCTTGGCGTCCGGCGGGGCCCCTCTCGGAGGGCCGGCCACATTCTCCCTCCCCCCTCGGTCTGGGTCATTTGCTATGAACACCGCAGCAGCGACCCATCAGGGCAGCGGAACAGACGCGTTTTGGCAGCGCTACCCCAGGGTGGGTGCATCAGGCAGCAGTTTGCCTAGGCCCACAGATGTGGCCATCTTGCTTTACGGAGGACAGATGGGCACGCGCCGCCATCTTGCCATCCTGCGGGGCGTGGGGACCAGCTCCCACTTGCTGCACAGTGTCGCTTTGAGCCCTACTCTTGTGGCAGTCCCACTGTGGGGCGGAGAAGAGGGGGCCGGAGCCTGGCAGCATGACAGCCTGAGGCCCGGGATGGTGATCACTGCACTGCCACGAACTGCTCCCACCACTGGGCAACGAGGAGAAACAGCCATCTCATTCCACAGGTAACCAGCTGCTGCCGCCCAGTCAGACCCCTGGTGTTCCAGCCCAAGGCAGGCAGCACTCTGTGCTTGGGGCCTCGGGGCCGGTCCAGAAGGTGAGTGAGCGCCGGGCGCTATGTGGCCTTGGTCTGTGCCACTGTCTCTGCTCTGGGCACCTCGGGCCACTGCGGCCATCCCATGGCCACTGGCACCCACCTTATGGCCTCCACCACACTGTCACCCCCACCCCCTGGCCACTCTGCTCTCCACTGATTCAGGCTGGGGCCAACAATGTCAAGAAACAGGGTATTCTGGAAACACTCTTTCTTAGGTCACTATCTTCTTGCATTTGCCATGACTTTTCTGCTCTTTTGATGGCAGGGAGCCTGCCTTGATCTCTGAGATCAGGAATGTGGCTGAGCAAATGCAGCTTCTACCTCCAAATTGACACGCCTCTCAGATGCTCTGTTGCTAGAAGGGTCCTGGCAGTGCAGGGAAAGGTGGCTCTGCACTGGAGGTGAGTCCTGGAGAGGCGTCTGACTCTGCAGATTCTGCATGTGACAGCATCCTGGGTGGAGGAGGTTGCAACCCACTCCTCACTGGGAGGCTTACCCTGGGGACTCAGGGAAGGGGCTCCTCTCTTCACTTCTTCCTTGGGATCCCACAGCAAGATGAGGGGTTTGCCTTCCCTTTGGCCTGGCTCCCTTCATGAGGGCTTCTGGAATTCAGCCAGTTGAGTGAGTCCTTTCCTGCAGACTCTGCAATGGAGGTCCCAGAACAGTGCACTGAAGACATTCTACTTTGAAAACCTCCTGGCAGATCCTTTTGTTTCATGTTGCAGGTTGTTATTGAATATTTAAAGACCTGAATGCCACTTGTTGTCTTTAGTCTTATTCAAAGTTAACAGTGGTTTGTTTTAAGTCGGAAGTTGTTACAATCCATCCAAAGAACTAGTAATGTGAGCTTGTTTCAGAAGTCAGAGAACATGCTTTCTTGACAGTTTCCTTCAGAGTCTGTGTCCCAAAAGTTTTGTTACTGTTTTTGAGAATGATGCAAAACACTACAGAGAAGGTTGCTCTTGGCATGTGTCATTGTTTAACGTGGTATGGGGGCAAAGGAAGTGGGGGTCCTTTTGTAACTTGTCACAAAGCATTGAGAAATGTTAGAAGGTCAGGTTGCTTGGAACTCCCTGAGGACCTAGTATCCACTCGGCCTCATGAGGGTTAGATGAACTCAGGAGGAGAAGAAAGCCTCGAGAGAGACCCCCTTCCTCCCCATGTGCATAGTTTTCTCTAAATAGAGATTTTACCTTAATGAGGAGAAAAGATTATGAAGTGTCTTGGTCAGTACATTTCAGGGGCTGGTTGCTTGGTACAGGAAGCAGTTTTCCTCCTGGTAGTGGAAGGACAGGAGGAACACAGAACCACAGCTCTTGGGGCTGACCTCCTCTTGGCGGCAGTCCTGCATCCTCGGCTGCTTGAGTAGAGCTGGGGCCAGGCGCCCTGCTGAGTGCCTGGGAGGCTCTGCTGGCCGACACCTGGCCTGGCTTTGAAATAGGGGGACCAATCCTCCCCATTTTAGCACCCAAAGTCCTGCATCCCAGGGACAGCAGGAGGGTTGGACAGCCATGAGCTTCTAGGAACTATTTCTGAGGCTTCCTGAAGCCTTTCGTGTTGTCTTGGTGCCATCCTGTGCTCTCTGCCCGAGCATCTTTGTTCCTACAGGGCACTTACCACAACCTGGGAGAAGGTCTTCACCTTCCTTCCTTCTCTGCCCTACAGATGGTCAGCTCCTTAAGGTAGACAGTGGGTCTTTCATCTTTCTATTACAGTAATAACTTGCAAGCAGAGGTGTTCCTTAAAACTTTACTAAAGTTTTAAATGGGCAAAATTCCTAAGTGTGGGTGTTCCCAAAAACACTTGTTTTGCTTTTATAATTGATTATTTTAGGGGGAGACATTTAATTCTTTCTTTTTAATTACTTTTTCATGTATCCTTGCAGGCTCCACATAAAGGACTCAAAACGTCTTGTCCAGTTGCTAAAAGTTGTTCACAGGGATGACTGGACCCTATTAAATATTCTTTCATCTGTAGTGAACATTTCACCAAAAAAAACTCTTGAACAGGCTGGAGGGTCAGTACTACATGTTAAAGCCCACGGCCTTGCCCTCCATCTTCCACCTGACTGAGAAGGAGGAGCTGAAGGCCACTGCCGCCCCAGAAGAAATGAGACCAAGATAGCCGCCAGGGACAAGAGGAACATGCCAGTGAAGCAGATGGGAAAGGAGCTTCAGGTTCATCCTCATCCTCGAGGGAAAACCTGAGGGCCCAGGAAGGGTCCCGCAAATTGAAGCGAGCCCTTCTGCAGGGCAAACCCGAACCCAATGCCACCCAGGAAGCCACCAGTCAGGAGCGGGCAAAGAGTCTCTGGAAGGAACTCCAGGAGACAGTGTGGTCTCCACAGCGTGAGGCAGCCAGGGAGATGCAAACAGGTCTGCTGTAGATGCTGGCGATGAGACCGCCTCTTCCCAGCCAGGGCCTGCTGGATAAGAGTGGCATTTCCGTGGGTGACTTTATCCCTCAGGATCTGAGGCATGCAGATTTATTGGCTGGCATCCTTCTTACAGTTTCTCCTCAGCACACACTCAAGAGAGGCCATCTGTCCCTCGAGAGGCTGTTGACCGAAAGAGGCTGAAGAGAGATGTGGAGCCCACCTACAGTGGGGCCAGCCTTGGGCCTGATGAGAGCTTGGCCCAGAGCCCCCACGTTCATCATTCACAATGATGCCTCAGAAGCTCTCCCAGAGCCCCTTCACCCTCCAACAGATGTCACCCCGGAGCCAGCCGTGGAAGATGTGCAGGATGAACACAGCAACACCGGCCCCAGGTCCCTCAGCAGGGTCATCCTGTCAGCGCTGGGGCCTAAGAACTCCTGGACTCGCTGCACTCCTACTGCTTCTGGTCCCGGGGGAACAGGAGCACGGGTGCCGCCTGCAGGAGCAGGTGGAGAAGGACAGCGAGCTGAAGAGGGGCAGCTGCCGACAGCCAGGTGCACACGCTGCAGGAGGAGCTGGACGAGCTGAAGGGAGGGGCTCCCTAACTGAGCAGCCTGCTGCCCCCAGCCGAGGTCAGTCCTGGGGCTCAGGGCTCCCCCACTGCCTGCTCCTCATGAGGAGTTTCCTGCTCCACAGCAGACGGCCCCTGAGCACCTCTGTGTGCAGCATGCCTGCTGCTGTCTTGGGAGAAGGCTCTGCTGGTAGCCGCCCCTTGCACACAGGGAGCCCAGGCTGCAGAGCTCACCCCGCTCGCTCTAGGGTGCTCAAGAGGCACCGGTAGTTGTCAGGGTTTAGCAGGTGGGGAAGGAGGCATTGCAGGTCAGCTGGGAAAGCCAGACCTACTCAATGAATGGTGCCTGGATAGTTGGTTTTCCACTTGAACAGGAGAAAATCAGCTTCTGTTGCATCCCTCACACAAATGTAAATTCCAATGAGTTAGGATCTAAATGTGAAATAAAATCGACATAGTAAACTATTGGAAAAGTTATAGGAGACTCTTAACATTATGGGGAGGTGCTTTCCATACATGTTTTAATGAATATCCTTGAACTGAAGTCATTTTGAACATTTTAATAATTTCTTTAAAATTTGAAACATCTTTTTGAGTAGAATACATTCTCTTTTGTAAAAATTAAAACACTAGAGAAATACATAAGCTAAGAAGTGGTAAAAACTCCTATTTCTCACCTACCTCCCAACTTTTATTCCTTGTCGGTAGTAAAATTTGGTGTGTAATCTCCTCCACTGTTTCCTGTGCTTTACCTACATATTTCTCCACCTGTACAAATAGGTTGGATATATTTTTGGTGTGTTTCTTTGCTATGTTTCTGATTTTCCTGCTCTCTTACAGTTTAGTAGTTGTAAACATTGGTTTCTCGATATTCCTTACATATTGAGGGTGCCATCTTTTCCCTGTTATACATCCATGGAAAACATTTTCCTACCACATTGCTCATTTAATCTGGATCAGTGCTTGTCTTCCCAGATGTCAGTAACACTTCAAGAGGGAAACGGGTCTATGTGACAGGCTATTCAGGATCTCCGGGACCCCTGGGGCAACAACCAGTAGGACAACCCAAAACAAGAAACAAAACCCATCCCGCATGTTTCCAGATGCATCCTATGGGAAGGACGGCTCCAGCTGAGGACTATTGATGTCCTGGTCAGAGTTATCCACTATGTTCTCATATCACGTTAAAGCTGTTTCTGTAGTTTCTCGTACCTGATGGTACAATTTGGTGCCTTTGTCTGTTCCTCTTGGTGCCTTTGTCTGTTCTTCTTGGTCAGACTGACCAAGGTTTCTCACTGTTACAGGTCTTTCCAGACAGCCAGCCCTTGACTCCATTGCTCAGGTCTATGTTGTTGTTCCTGTCTGGTGAATTCTCCCTTCATTCTGCTGTCATTGGTTTTATTGTGGTGTTGTTCTGGCTCTTGGAGGGAAGTGCTCAGCTTGCTGTACAGGTGATATTCCCTGATACCTGCAGTGGAGGCTGTGTCCTTTCTTCCGTCCCCTTGTCCCCACGTCATGGATTTGCCTCATGCTGCTCTCATTGCTGTTCATTTCTAAAGAGTTTCTCCTGTCTGTCTGGATTCCCTCTTTAACCTGAGAGATTTAGAAGGGTGTGGACAGATTTTCAAGTGGCTATGTTGGGGGAGGGGAGCCAATATTTTGTGATTATTTTTTACTTTTATTGCTTTAAGTTCCAGTAATATAGTCACTTATAGATTTCTGCTTTTTGGACTCTTTAGAGATTTCATTGTGGCTTAGCACACAGTCCATTGTGGTGACTGTTTCATCGTGGTTTGAGGAGAATGTTCGCTCTCCACTAGATGCTTACGTTGTCCCTGGGGCTGAGGCTAGATCTAGCTTTTTTGTGTTTGTCAGCAGATCTGTTTCCTAACTTACTGTATCACTTGACCTGTGGCTTTTTAAGAGAGGTAAGGTAGGTTTCCCTGTGGAAAGGGAAGGCACTTCCCTTGGGGTGCCTGTGTCTTCTTGTTTGTCCAGTTTTGCTTTATGTTTCAAGACCATATTGTTAGGTGCATAAGTGTCCCTGACAGTTATCAACACAGAGAACCCCTTTTTGTCCCATTTAAAGTCTTATTTCTTTATCTCCTTATTTTCAACCATATTATATCCCTTTATTTTATAACAATATTTTAACTCAACTTGAGAACCTTCATGTTTTTATAGAGCAATTTGATCTATTTACAATTGTGATTATTGATAAATTGGAATGTGAGTCTACCATTTAATTTAATTTTTAATTTGTTAGGTTTTCTCATGATTTTTCTATTCCTTTAGTGGGTGTCTTTCAGCTTTTAGGAACAACCATTTCTGCCTCTCTTTCTGTAAATGCTTAGAGTTGATCAGTTCCTGTGTTTTACACTCCCAACTCATCACCTTCCGGTCCCCGGCTTGAGAATATCTGATCTTAGTTCTGTGTTCTTATTTTCCCCATCAAGCAACCATGATTGGATGTAAGTATACGTTTTATTGGTTACTTTGTTCACAACTGTTTATTGTATCCAAATTTTTCCTCCTTTTGGAAAGATTTGATGCTATTTTGGAACTCATATGACAGTGAAATTTTGAGACGAATCGAGTCTGAGATAGTCCTTAGGTACTGATGCTGGGGAGCTAGCACCTAACCTCTTAAAGTTGCATCAGTGTGTCAGCAGAGTCGGGATGAGGTCAGAGATATTTAAAAACGTGGAATTGAATGAGGTTTCCTGGAGACACTGTAGCTGTGGAAGGGCCCTGGGCCCAGCCTAGGAGCAGGCAGTGTTTGCAGAGGTGTAGCTGAAGAGGGTCCAGGAAAGGGGCCTGAAATGGTGGAGCATGAAGTTGCAGGAACCATGAGGGGAAAGGGTATTGCAGAAAGGAAGGGTGCTCAGCTGGATGGGATACAGCTCTGATCAGAATGGAGAAAAGATGGCTGGACTCGGCCACATGGGATCACTGGTGACCTCAGTCTCCTTGAGAGGGTGAGAATAAAGCTGGGTCTAGAGTGGGGGAAGGGAAGCCATGGGAGGGCAGTAGGTATGAGGCACTTTATTTAAGAGGTTTAGCCATGAAGGGGAGTTGGGAAAGTGGACAATAACCAAAAGGGAGCATGGGTCCAAGGGAGAGTTTTGTTTGTAAGGCGGAGATTAGCTACAAGGTGTCTGTGCTGCAGGTAGGACCAGATGGGGAGGAGGAGTCTGCTGGGCCCTGAAGAGGTGCCGGGCTGGGCTCCTGTTATGAGAGGTTTGGGGATTCGATTGGAGAGGTAAAAGAAACTTTCCACTCCAAACAAATGGACTGAAGGTATATTTTATTATAGAGAGGATGGTAAAGGTGATAGTCCGCAAACAGATCTGAACAGGTCAAATAATAAGAGGGAAAAAACACCAGCTCGACTGGAAAGGGAAAACATCCCCATCGGCTGAGATAGCAGCACATTTGAATAGGTCATATAATAAGAGGGAAAAACATCAGATCTATCGGATAAGGAAACCCCAGATCGACTGAAGTGAAATGACACAAATCAACCAGAAAGAGAAACACCAGGTTGACTGAAAAGAGAACACATCAGATCTATTACTTCACAATAAATCAATTACTCACAACATCCATGCCCCACTGCTGGGAGAGTCCTGTCAATTGACACTGCTGGGCGGGAATCACAGTCCTGGGCAAGGCGTCTCTTCCACAGGTGGAACTCTCACCGTGTCTCAGTCTCCAGCAGTTTATATAAGCAGTTACAGAGTTTACAGAGAGAGCATTCAATGTTCCCATGCACAAATGGTTATCAGTGGCGTACTAGCACTGAGCCCCACCCTCTGGCTATTGTCCCAGCCCAGTAGTTGTGTACGTGCATTGTTTACCCTGCTTATCCTCCCAGCCCAGCTCACATGGCCAGTCTGCCCCAGGCTGCGGCGCTTGAAGGGCCTTGAATTTTTTACACATTGCAACCATCTCCATGGGAGAAGGACCAGTTCCCACCATGCAGAAAGCAGCTTTTATATTTCTTTTTGTGCTGGTGGCTGTAGGTCAATGGAGCGGCCAAACATGGCTGTACTAATGTCAAGAGAGCTCCGCTGCCTGGTGACGGGCAGAGAGCAAGAGGACAGATGTGGTCGTGGAAAGGGCGCCCTGTGCCTCTGCTCCTGTATTCCTGGAGCGTGAGGTGGGCAGTGGTTGGGAGTGGAGGGGCGATGCAGAAGGTGTTAGGTGAACGGCAGGGGGAGGAGGGAGAGGGAGAGAGGACACTGTGGCTTGGTCTTCATGGCTCACATGGAGCTCCCCACTGGGATCTCCGATCACCAACTGTTGACTCTCTTTGATGTTTTCATCAAAATGTCGGCTCTCTTGATGGTTCCCAAGGCTATTATGAATTTGTTCATCAATGAAGGAATCTTTGGGTCATTTTTAAGGGATTCTATGTCAAAGGGGCTCTACATGTGTTTATTCAGTCCATCATCTGTACCCAATCCCTTTGTTTTTGGACAGATTCCATACAACAGAGCAGCCGAGCCAGTGGCCTGCAGGTTCCAGGGTTAGGGAGATTTGCCCTCCAGAAAGCCGATGCTGGTTGGTATTCTCACAGGACGTGGTGCTCTGTCCCTGAGCCCGCTCTAATTCTGGGTGTCATGACATTATAAATCCTGGGGCAGTTCTGTCAGGGCCCATGGTTGGCATTTCTGTGATTAGTGAGGGCAAACATTTTTCTGTGATCATTATCTGTCACTTCCCTGACTGTGCTGTCACCTGCCTTGCTCACTGAGCTCTGAACCTTCCTGGTAGAACCAGGACGTTCACTCTCTATCCAGTGTGATTGCACGTTCCCTCAGTGTACTTGCTTCAAAAATATCTGTTTTCTTCACATTCTTTGATTCCTTGTACATATAATCTAGATTTAATCTGGAGCTTTAAAAATGTTTTATTGTGGAAAACCTTGAACATACACAAATTAAACAGAAAAGTGTGATAGCCCCCCATGTTTCTATTACCCAGCTTCAACATTTATTAATATTCTGATATTCCTGTTTCGTCTATATTTCTACCCACTCCCTACCTTCCATTGATTATTTTTTAATTAATAGATTGTTTTTTAGGAAAGTTTTAGATGGACAGAGAAATTCAGCAGAGAGTGCAGAGCATTTCTCCCTCCTCCCCCACAGTTTCCCCTACGGTTAACATCTTGCTTGACCACCTGTGTTAGTGCAGTCCATTCCTTACAAGTGAGGAGCTGATGCTCATAGAGCGTTCATAACCAAGTCCGTAGTTTACATTAAAGTTCATTGTCTTGCTGTCATGTACTTGGATTTTGACAAATGCATAATCTCATGTATCCACCATGACAGTATCCTACGGAAGAGTTGGATTGCCCTAAAATCCCTGTGCTTTACCTCTTCGTCCCTTGCCCCCCAACTCCTGGCAACACTGATCTTTATACTGTTTCTCTAGTTTTGCCTTTTCTGGAATGTCGTGTAATTGGAATATATGAAAACTATGGAACAGTGTATATAGCCTTTTCCGGTTGGCTTCTTTCACTTAGCAGTATGTATTTAAGTGTCCACTATGTCTTTTTGTGACTTGATAGCTCATTTCTTTTTTTTTCCTTTTTGTATACTGAGTCAAAATATACATAACAAAAAGTGTTTCATCTTAACCATTTTTAAGTGTATACTTCAATGGCGTTAAATACATTTCCACAGTTGTACAGTCACCACCACTATTCATCCACATAACTCTTGTAAATCTGAAACTCTATACCTATTAAACAATAACCCTCCCTTCTCCCCTCCCCCAGCCCTTGGCAGCCACCATTCTACTTACTCTCTCTATGATTTGACTACTCTCAGTTCATACAGTATTTGTCTTTTTGTGACTGGCTTATTTCAGTTAGCATAATGTCTCCAAGGTTAATCCATGTATAGCATATTGGAGAATTTGCTTCCTTTTTAAGACTGAATAATATTCCATTGTATGGATATACTACATTTTGTGTATCCACTCATGTGTCAATAAACACTTGGGTTGCTTCCACGTTTTAGCTATTGTAAATAATACTGCTATGAACGTGGGTGTACAAATATCTCTTCAAGGCTCTGCTTTCAAATCTTTTGGGTGTATATGCAGAAGTGGAATTGCTGGATCACATGATAATTCTATGTTCAATTTTTTGGAGGAACATCCACACTGTTTTCCATAGCAGCTGCACCATTTTACATTCCTATCAACAGTGTACAAGTGTTCCCATTTTGCCGCATCTTGGCCAACACTTGCTGTTTTGTCTTTTCGATAGCACTCAACTTAGTGGGTGTGAGGTGGTGTCTCATTGTGGTTTTGATGTGCATTTCCCTAATGATTAGTGGTGTTGAGCATCTTTTCATGTGCTTATATGCCATTTCTAAGTCTTCTTTCGCAACGGAGTCTTCAAATCCATGCCCATTTTTGAATTGGCTTGTTTTTTATTTGTTTAATTTAGGACTTCTCTGTATATTCTGGATACCAGTCTCTTGTCAGAAATATGATTTGCGAATATTTTGTCCCACTCTGTGGGTGCCTCTTGATGTACCAACTTATAAAATTTTCATGGAGTTCAATTTTTCCATTGTTTTTCTTTTGTTACCTGTGCCTTTGGTGTCATATCCAAGAAATCATTGCCAAGTCTGGTGTCATGAAGATTTAATCTCATGTTTTCTTCTAAGAATTTTCTTGTTTGAGGTCTTACATTTATGTCCTTGATCCATTTTGAGTTAATTTTTGTATCTAGTGTTGGATGGGGTCCAGCTTCAAGATTTTGCATGGGGATATCCAGTTTTCCCAGCACCATTTGTTGAAAAGAAACCTTTCTCCATTCCATGGTCTTGGCACCCTTGTCAAAAATCACTTGACCATATATGTGAGGGTTTGTTTCTGGGCTTGCTATTCTATGCCATTGATCTCTATGTTTGTCTTTATGACAATACCATACTATTGATTACTGTAGCTTTGTAGTAAGTTTTGAAATCAGGAAGTGTGAGTCCTCCAGTTTTGTTCTTCTTTTGCAAGATTGTTGTTGGCTGTTCTGAGTCCCTTGAGATTCCATGTGAATTTTAGGACGGGTTTTTCTATTTCTGCAAAAAATATCATTAGGATTTGGATAGGGAATACATTGAATCTGTAGATTGCTTTGGGTAATACTGACACTTTAACAATAGTAAGCCTTCCAATCCATGAACATGGGATGTGTGTCCATTTATGAACGTCTTCTTTAATTTCTTTCTGAAATGTTTTGTAGTTTTTATGGTGTAAGCCTTTCACCTCCTTGGTTAAGTTAATTCCTAAGCATGTTATTCTTTCTGATACTATTATAAATGAATTGTTTTTGTAATTTCCTTTCCAGAGAGCTCATGGTTCGTGTATAGAAATGCTGCCGATTTTTGTGTGTTGACTTTGTATCCTGCTACTTTTCTGAATTCATTTGTTAGATCAAACGGCTTTTTTGTGGAGTCTTTTGGATTTTTCTACATACGACATGATATCATCTTCAAACAGAGACCATTTTACTTATTTCTTTCCAATTTAGATGCCTTTTATTTATTTATTTATTTTTATTGCCTCATGGTTCTGGCTTGAACTTTCAATACTGTGTTGAATAGAAGTGGTGCAAGTGAGCATCCTTGCCTTGTTCCTGATCTTAGAGGAAAAGCTTTCAGTCTTCCATCATTCAGTAATATGTTTGCTGTGTGTTTTTCATATATGGCTTATGTTATGTTGAGGCACTTTCCTTCTATTCCTAGTTTGTTGAGTGTTTTATCATGAAAGGGCGTTGAATTTTGCCAATTGGTTTTCTGCATCAATTGAGTTGGTCATTTTTTTCCCCTTCATTTTCTGGATGTGGCTTATTACATTGATCGATTTTTGTATACCAGGAATAAATTTCACTTGGTGGTAGTGTATAACTCTTTTAATATGCTATTGAATTCATTTTTAATTGGCTAGTATTTTGTTGAGGATTTTTGCATCTATGTTCATCAGGGATAATGGTCTGTAATTTTATTTTCTTTTAGTGTCCTTGTCTAGTGTTGGTATCAGGGTAATGCTGGCCTCGTAAAGTGAGCTTGGAAGTGTTCCCTCTTTTTCAATATTTGACAGAGTGTAAGAAATCTTGTTTTTAATACTTCTTTAAATGTTTTGGTAGAATTCACCAGTGCAGTCATCTGGTCCTGGGTTTTACTTTGTTGAGAGATTTTTTTTTTAGATTTCTTTAAATATTAGTGACATATAACATATGTAAGTTTTAGGTGTTCAAGATGGTGATTTGTGAAAGGATTACCACAATACCCTGAGTTAACACCTCCATTCCCTCACATAATTAACTTGTTTTTTCTAGTGATCACTTTCAAGATCTACTCTCTTAACAAATTTCAAGTCTATAATATAGTATTGTTAATTATGATCACCATGCTGTACATTAGATCCCCAAAACTTGTTCATTTTACAGCTAGAAATTTGTGCAATTTGACTCACATCTCCCCATTTCCCCTAACCCCGGGACCCTGGGAAACCCATTCTTGTCTCTATTCCTTTGAGTTGGGCTTTTTTCGATTTCACATATGAGTGAGAATATATAGTATTTGTCTTTCTCCGTCTGACTTATATCACTTAGCGCAATGCCTCAAGGTCCATCCATGGTATCTCAAAATGCAGGATTTCATTCTCCTGCATGGCTGAATAATATCCCATTATATATTACATGTATACATATATCTCACATTTTCTTTATCTATTTATCCATTGAGGGACACCTGGATTGTGTCCATGTTCTCTGTTTGTGAATAATGTTGAAATGAACATGGGGGTGCAGATATCTCTTCAGAATAGTGACTTCATTTCCTTTGGATATACAAGCAGAAGTGGAATTGCTCATTTATATATATTTCTATTTTTATTTTTTTGAGAAAATTCCATATTTTTTCCATAGTGACTGTAGCAATTTACATTCATACCATCAGTGCACAGGGTTCTCTCTTCTATACAGCCTCGCCAACACTTGTTGTCTGTTGTCTCTTTGAGAATAACCATTCTAGCAGGTGTGAGGTGATATCTCATTGTAGTTTTGATTTCATTTCCCTGATGATGAGTGATTACGAGCATCTTTTCATGTACCTGTTGACCATTTTTATGTCTTCTTTGGAAAAGTATCTATTCAGGTCCTTTGACCATTTTCATATTGTTTTGTTGGTTTCTTTGCTGTTGAGTTGTAAGAGTTTCTTATATACTGTGGATATTAACCCCTTTAGTTTGCCGATTTTTTCATTTGCTATGCAGAAGCTTTTTAGATTGATGTCATCCCACTTGTTAAGTTTTGCATTTGTTGCTTGCACTTTTGATATTATATCCAAAAAACTCGATGTCAAGACCAGTTTCATGGGGCTTTTTTCTCTATATTTTCTTCTAGTTGTTTTATATTTGGTGTCTTACCTTTAAGTCTTTAATTCAATTTGGGATCATTTTTAGAGTGGTGTAAAATAGAGGTCCAATTTCAGTTTTCTGCATGTGGTTATCCAGTTTTCCCAACAGCATTTGTTGTAGAAACTATCCATTCCCCATGGAGTCTTCTTAGCTGACTTGTCAACTGTTAGCAAACTGTATGTGTGTGGTTTTATTTCTGGGTCCTTGATTCTGTTCTATTGGTCTAGGTGTCTCATTTTATACCTGTATCATACTGTTTTTATTACTATAGATTTGTAATAAAATTTGAAATCAGAAATTGTGATGCCTTCAGCTTTTTCTTTCTCGGGGTTCCTTTGGTTATTGGAGGTCTTTTGTGGATCCACATGAATATTAGGATTATCTGTTCTATTTCTCTGAAAAATGCAATGGGAATTTTAATAGGAATTGCAGAGAATCTTGAGATGGCATTGAATAGCATGAACATTTTAACAATACTAATTCTTCTGATCCATGAGCATAAGATATCTTTTCATTTCTTTGTGTCTTTGATTTCTTTCCTCTGTGTCTTATAGTTGTTAGTTTCTAGATCTTTCACCTTCTTGGTTAAATTTATTCATGAGTATTTTACTATTTTTGATGGCATTGTAAATAGGATTTTTTTCTTTATATCATTTTTTTTAATAATTTTTATTTATTTATTTGTTCCCCCAAAGCCCCAGTAGATAGTTGTATGTCATAGCTCCACGTCCTTCTAGTTGCTGTATGTGGGACTCGGCCTCAGCATGGCCGGAGACGTGGTGCGTCAGTGCGCGCCCAGGATCCGAACCCCGGCCGCCAGCAGTGGAGCTCGCACACTTTACCGCTAAGCCACGGGGCCGGCCCTTTATATCATTTTTAAATAGTTCATTGTTAGTGTAGAGAAAGGCAAGAGATTTCTATATGTTGATTTTGTCTCCTGCAGCTTGAGTGAATTTGTTTATTAGTCCTAACAGTTTGGGGAGGAGTCTTTAAGTATTTCTCTACATAAAATCATATCTGCAAACAGAGACCACTTTGTTTCTTCATTTCCAATTTAGATGCTTTATATTTCTTTCTCTGGCCAAATGTCTCTGGTTAAGACTTGCAGCAGTATGTTGAAGAGTGGTGTTGAGACTGGGCTCCCTTGTCTTGTTCTTTGTCTTAGCAAGAAAGCTTTCAACCTTTCACTGTTCAATATGATGTTAGCTGTGGGTTTGTCATGTAAACCTTTTATTATGTTTAGGTATGTTCCTTCTGTAACCCTTTCTTGAGAGTTTTTATCATGAAGGGGCGTTGAATTTGTCAAACTGCTTTTTCTGATTTGAGAGATTATTTTAGGATTTTTATCTTTCATTCTATCAATGTGGTGCATCACATTCATTGATTTGCATCATGTTGAACTTGATCATGTTGTTTGATCCTTTTTTTGAGTTTAGATAGTTTTGTTACAATGTGTCTTGGAGAAGAATGTTTTAGTTTGAAATTTTAGGGTGACTGATCGGCTTCAGGACCTTGGATGTCTACATCTCTCCCCAGATTTGGGAGGGTGTCAGCTGCTACTTTTTTAAGTCAACTTTCTTTTCCTTTCTCCCTGTCTTCTCCTCTGGTACTTTAATAATGCTTATCTATTTCTTTTCAAGGTATCCCATAATTCACACTGCCTTTCCCCAATCTTATCTGTTCCTTTTTTTTCTTTTTGCTCCTTTGACTCGATGATTTCAGATGACACATCTTCTAGTGCACTAATTATTTCTTGTACATGGTTGAATCTGATTTAGAAGGTCTCTATTGAATTCTTCAGTTCAGTCATTGTGTTCTTCAACTCTAGGATTTCTGTTTATTTTTCCTTAACGATTTCTGTTTCTATGTTGAACTTCTCACTTGTTCATGCACTATTTCCTTATTTTATTTAGTAGTCTATCTTTGTTTCCTTAGAGTTTTATGAATTTCTCAAAGAGCATTGTTCTGAAGTCTTTGCCACATAGTTCCTATATCTCCATTTCTTTGTCGGTCATTGGAGTTTTATTCTTTTTCTTTGGTGGTGTCGTGGATCTTTGATTATTCATGATCCTTGTGACCTTCCATTGGTGTCTGCAAATTTGAGGAAGTAGGCATTTCTTCCACTTATTACAGACTGGCTTTAGTAAACCAAAGCCTTCACATTCAGCCCATCTAGGGGTCCTGGGTAGGCCATCTGGTGGTGTCCAGGGGCAGGCTTGTTGCTGGAGTCCTTGAGCAGCCTGGTACTGGGGTGAGTGGAAAGCTTGGGTCCACGGTATTGTGTCTGGCCCTGGGCACAGCTGGGACCCTGAGTTCACGAGTAACCCCACTGGACCCTGGTTTGGCAGGTCCTCATTGAGAGCCTGTGACCACAGGAGTCATCCAGGGCCATGAGAGTTGGCCAGAGCTGGGATGATCTGAGAGTCTTGGCTCACGGGAGCCTGCCAGAAGCCTGTGCCATGAGAGACAGTTTGTGCTGGTGTGGGCCAGAAGTCTGGATTCCTGGTAGCCTGGGGCCACAGGAGCTACCTGAGATTGCAGGAGCCAGCAGGCGCTGGGTCAAGATGGAAGACTGGGTTCATGGGAACCTGCCAGTGCCTGGTGCCATGGGAGCTGCCTGGGGCCGCCTGAGTCAGCAAGCACCTGGGTGGGCTGGGGGCTTGGTTCTGCAGAAGCCTGTCAGAAGCCTGGTTCCATGAGAGCTGTCTATGGCTGCTGGAACTGGCAGGTGGTGTGCTAAGCCACGGGCCTGAGTTCCTAGTAGCCCCCGGGGAGCCTGGAGCCATGGAATCTACCTGGGGTAGATCTCTTAGAACTCAATTATAAAAAACAAAGAAGTTTGAAATGAAACTTCATTCAAAGAAATTTGAAATGAAACCATTTTCATTGGTTACCCAATGAAAATGGGTAACTAGCTGCAATG
Source organism: Diceros bicornis minor (assembly GCF_020826845.1). NCBI lineage: Eukaryota > Metazoa > Chordata > Mammalia > Perissodactyla > Rhinocerotidae > Diceros > Diceros bicornis. The sequence continues at coordinate 52,776,810 of NC_080758.1, forward strand.
GACATGTCTCCAGGTGAAACACAGATGGCCAATAAGCACTAGATAGATGCTCAGTATCATAAATCATTAAGAAAATGCAAATTCAAAGCATAGTGTGATACTATTTCACACTCAAAATGAAGGCTATACTCCACATAATGGAAAGTAACAAGTGTTAGTAAAGATATGGAGAATGGGAAACCCACATACATTACTGGTGGGAAAGTAATTTGATGCATCCACTGCAGAAAACAGTTTGCCATTTTTAAAAATCTTAAACCTAGAATTACCATGGACCAGGTGAGTCACAAGGTTGGTATGTCCAAAAGACCATTGGAAACATATGTTCAAAGAAAAACTTTTCCATGGATATTCAAAGCAACATTATTCACAGTGGTCCAAAAGTGGAACAAACCCAAATTTCTATCCAGTTATGACTGCATAAACCAAATGTGCCCTATTCATAATATAGGACATTATGGAGCCATAAAAAGGAATAAGCTACTGCTACATGCTCGGCCATGGATGAACCTTGAAACATGTGTGCTCACTGAAGTCGTCCACAAAGGCCACAGATAGCATGATGCCAATTGAATGAACTGTCCAGAATAGGCAAATCAATAGGGAGAGAAAACAGATGAGTTGTTTTCATGGGCTTGGGTTAGGAGAAAATAGTGTGAATGAGTATGGGTTTGTTTGGGGGTGTTGAAAATGTTCTGGAATTAGTTAGTGGTGATAACCACACGACATAATCATTGTACTAAATGGCACTGAACTGTATACTTTAAATGCTTACAACAGTGTATTCTGTGTTAAGTAGATTCTCCATAAAAATTTTGAATTTTTTAAATTAATCAGGGTATTGATTAATTTTAATTTAGTTAATTTAAAGTTGGTTGGGATAGTTAATAAGGGTAATTAATAGAGTTATTAGGGATAGGGCACATTGTAGCCAAGAGAGTAAATATCCGATGATGGCTATAGTAACAGATCCTAAAATTGTACAAGCAACAGTCTAAAATCCAGTCTGTTTCCATTGTCGCCAACTTGGAAAGACCAGCCATGAAAATAGGTCAGTGATCTCGGGGGCCTTGGGTATCTTTTAAAAGATTTAGGTAACATTACGCAATATTTTAACCTCTTGGGCCATCTGGTGGAGGTAGGTTTGAACTTGTGTGTTGATGTACATTCAGCAAGTGGTTCTAAGAAAGGCAAAAACCCCTCCTTCGTTGGTTGGTATAGACAATCTAGGGCCAGGCCATTCTCTAAAACCATTTAGGCAAGAGACTCATGAGACTGTTCCACAAGGGCTAGGATAGGGTCTTATGGAGTTGTTGTCGATGTTGGGTTAAGGTTTTTGATACTTCTTGGTTGCCTCAGTTACCTGATTTTGCGTGGGTAGGGCCACCGCACCTGTGTCCAGTCCAGTCAGTCAGTCCTAGTAGAACTGAACACCCAGTCCTATAGGACTGACAGTGTCTCTATGGGTTGGTGGTAGCCAGTCAGGGCAGGAACCTCAGGGGACCTGCAACCTGAGGGAAGCAGGCTGAGATAGAAACAATGATGTATTGCAGAATATAGCTTGGAGAAATCTGCTCAGAGGGCTGGGGAAGAGAGAGCCTCACTGTGTGAGAGCCTTGTGATATCAGCCTACAGTAAAACCCAAAAGTGGATGTTCCTGGTGTGAAATATTCATTACGGCCTTTGGAAGTAAAACCAGTAATTTGCACCCATTCACTAGTTACCTATGCTATATGATTTCAGGGGGTATGGTTAAAGTGTTTGTCGGCCAAGATCTGTTTGGGCCTGAGCACAAAATCACCAAGGTGGTCTCGAAGGCTACCCCAAAATGACTCCTCAAGGAGCAGTTGGGGCAGAAAGTGGGTGGAGCATTTTGAAGGAAGCCTGGGGCAAAGATGTTGTGCGATTGAGTTGGGTAAAACTGAGTGTCTCCGCAGGGTAAGCCCTTCAGCTGGGGTACAATAGGTGATTGGAGGCCAAGTGACAGACCCTGCGGCTCCTGATTCCCAGTGCACGGGCAGGCCTCTCAGCCCATTGGACATAAATGGTGGTGGTGTTTGTGAAGCATCTTGATGGCAGTGTGGAAAGTATAGGCGACGTGTGGTGGGAGACGTCATGATAGTGTCGGGAGGAGCTGTGTGTGAGATTACGGTGTTGAAGGGGAAGGACTGGAGGCAGGTGCAGTGGGTGTGTGACCAACAATGGTCAGTGAAGGGACAGCCGGGGGGTAACTGGGGAAAGCAGGGACCAGCAGAAGTCATGTGTTTAAAACAAGACACCAGACCCAAATGGAGCCGCTTAGGCTATGCCTCACATAAACAAGTCGAGACTTAATTAGACTTTTGGCCCAGGAATAGAATCTTAAACCAGTCAATCAGGAATCACCTCATGCGCAGCAGGTAGGTCATCTTCCTGATAGAACCCTGCCATCCTCTAAAGGAAAGTAACCTTGCAGTAACCAACCCGCTTTTTTATCTAGTGTAACTTCCTTGTTCTTGCTCCCTTCTGCCTATAAATTCCTTCATTTTGTAGAACTCCTTGGAGGTCCTTTCTCTCTGCTAGACTGGATGCTGCCTGATTCATGAACTGTTGAATAAAGCCAATAAGATGTTTAAAATTTACTGAATTTTATTTTGTTTTGTACCAGTTTGGTGGCAGCAGTGGGATCCAAAGGAGACGCCTGATGGCTTCGAGGATGAGAAACAGTCATTGGTACCAGCAAAACCTTTGAGTTCTCCATCTTTTTCACTGTTTCTGAGGGCTGTGGGTAAGTTTCTCTTGGATCTGAGATCCACTCTGTTTGCCTTGACCTCCTGATCTACCTGGCTTTCCAGTCCAGGGTCAGTGGGTCAGTCTAGACTGACAGGATGCTCTAAGAGAGCATCAGTCTTAGCACTTGGTTAGTCAGCAGTGCCAGGCAAAGGCTTAGTGGTTCAGCTTGAGCTGCCAGATGGTTCTGCCAGGAACCCGAGTCCCTGGCCCTTAGTTAGTCCACAGTCCCCGTTTGTTGGGGTCTGCTGGGTGAGTCTGCAGTCTCCATGTGTTAGGGTCTGCTGCTTCAGTCCGTGGTTCTTGCTAATGGAGAGGAGTGGAAGAAATGTGTGCTCCATGCACATCCAATCTTTGAAAACTTCCTGCGTGCATTTTACATGCATTTTGACCTCTGTTGACTGTTGATGGGTTCTAAGGAAATGGTGAAGGCACAGTGAGGAGGAACTGTGGGTTTCTTCACGACTACCTCGAGGAGGGCCCCCCCCCCACCTGAACAGCCATCCGGCACTATTAGAAATGAAAGACATCCGATCACCGTGGATTGGAACACTCCTTATTGTGACGGTGTCAACATTATCCAAAGAGATCAACAAATGCAGTGCAGTCCTTATCAAAATCCCAAGGGCATTTTGTACTGAAATAGAAAAAAACCCATCCTAAGATTCTTATGGAATCTCAAATAAGCCCAGATACCAAAAATAATCTTGAAAGGAGATACTAAGTTGGAGGACTGATTCTTCCTGATTGAAAACTTACTATAAATCTACAGTATCAAAACAGCATTGTCATGGCATAAAGACAGCCATATTGAGCAATGGAAACAGAATTGAGAGCCCAGAAATTAACCCTCACCCATGTGATCAAATGATGTTTGACAAGGGTGCCAAGATTATTAAATGGGGAAAAGTCTTTTCAACAAGTTGTGCTGGAAATAGTGGATATCTACATGCAAAGGAATCAACTTGGACATTTACCTAACACTGTATACATAACTTGATTCCCAGTGAATCAAATACCTAAGTGTAAGAGCTAATGCTATAATACCCTTAGAAGAAAACATAAGGCAAAACTTGACAAGATAGGATTTGGTAATGATTTCATGGTTCTGACACCCAAGAGCAGCCAATAAAATAGGAAAATACATATGCTGGACTTCATGGATATTAAAAAGTTTTGTGCCTCAAAAGCCATTATCAACAGAGTAAAAGCACAACCCATAGGATGGGCGACCATATTTGCAAACCATGTATCTGACAAAGGCTTAATATCCAGAATAGTTAGAGAACTCCTAAATTCAACAACAAAAAACAAACAACTCAAATCAAATTTGAACAAAGTATATGAGTAGACATTTGCTCAAAGAAGATATGCAAATAACCAATAAGCATATGAAAAGATGCTCATCATCAGTAATCATTAGGGAAATGCAAATCAGATACACAGTGAGAGACCACCTCACATTCATTAGGATGGCATCTATCAAAAAGAAAAAAAAAAGAAGAAGAAAAAGAATAGAACCACTGTTGGCCAAGATGTGGAGAAGTTGGAACCCTTGTGTATTGTGGTGGGAATATATAGTTGCTGTAGAAATCAGTATAACAATTCCTAAAAAAAATTAAAAATATAATTATATAGGACCCAGCAATTCCTATTCTGGGTGTATACCCCACCAAGGAGTTGAAAGCATGTTCTCAAAGACATATTTCAACACTCATGTTCATGGCATCATTATTCATAATAGCTAAAACATGGAAGCCACACAAGTATTGTAATCAAGGAAGGGCTTACAGCCCAATGCACCCATTAGCCAAACAGGATACCCTCTCTTGTAGAAGGGGAAAAAGCTTTATTACGAGGTTGGCCAGCAAAGAGACGAAGGTTAAATCTTTCTCCCCAATGGGCTGTTGAAAAGGGCTTGAAAAGGGCAAAGGAGCGGGTGCAGTAAGTTTGGGAGCAGTCCTAGGCATTTTGTGCAAGCACAGATTTTCATGTTCTGTCACACATCCCACGTTCAAAAGATGGTGTCCTTAACATGATTGGCAGGGGAGTTCTTGGTCCCCCAGTTCATCCTCCAGTCACTTATTTTGTGCAAGCACAGATTTTCATGTTCTGTCACACATCCCACGTTCAAAAGACGGTGTCCTTAACATGATTGGCAGGGGAGTTCTTGGTCCCCCAGTTCATCCTCCAGTCACTTATGCAGTTGCAGTTTGAGTCTTGCAAGCCGTCTTGTTGTCTCATTGGTTCAAAGTAGTTGAAACTTGCTTAAGGAAGAGAAATGGAGTTTCTGAAAAGCAACTCTCGGCCCAAGATTAAATCCTTAGTAAATATCATATGGTATATGGCTTAAAAAAGTAGTCTCCAGGGTACTGTTGAAAAAAATCTGGCTGGGGCCCCATTTTATTTTGGGCTTGGTTGTGGGCCTTGCTATGGTATCTGTCCAGGGATGTATGGATGAGCAAAATGTGCTATATACATACAATGGTATATTATTCATCCTTGAAAAATGAAGGAAAGTCTAATATATGGCACACCATGGATGAACCTTCAAGATATTACTCTAAATGAAATAAGCTAGTCACAAAAATACAACCTTGTGTGATTTCCCTTCTAGAGCTTCCTGAAATCACCAGATTCAGAGAGACAGAAAGTAGAATGGTGTTTGCCAGTGGGTGGGAGGAGGGGGAATGGGGGATTATTCATGAATGGGTATAGAGTTTCAGTTTTGTAAAATGAGAAGTGTTCTGAAGATGGATCGTGGTGATGATTGCACAGCAATATTAATGTCTTCAATACACTTCAATACACATTAAAACATACTTAATGTATCTATGGGGCCTGATGACTTGTCCTGGCCGAGCACATGCTTGTGCTGTTGCACATCTTACCCCTCACTGTGCAGTTGGGAAACTGGCCTAGAAAGAGGCAGGTACTGTCCCAGACCACAGGAGGTCGTCAGAGTCCTGAAGACTAGAGAGAGCTCCAGCTTACTTGGCCAAGGCTCCACCTCTTCCCTCAGGTTTCCTTTGGCAATGAGTGGCTTTAAGATCCTAGAGGATTGCTGCGCACCCTTTTCCATATGGGGTCATTTTCCTCTCCTCATCATCACACCTGCACAGGCACACTCCGTCACACTTGACTTCTCATATGGAGAACACTGAGGTGCAGTCAAGAAAGAGCTGACACCGGGGATGTGACAAGAGGCAGGAGGGAGAGAGGTTGGAGGCAGCTCTCCCACGGGGCAGTAGCATCCGTTCTCCTAGATTCGTGCACAGGGGCCCAGAGATGGGAAGAGGAATCCCTAAGGTTCCTAGGTGTCTACCTGTTCCAGATCCATCCCTGGCCCAGCCTGGGGATCACAGGACTGGGGTCCTGCAGTCCACCTCTGTGGGCACCCAAAACTGTGATGAGCCCATCCTCCCTTTGTGTAGGCATTGGGAACAGGAGAGAAGATCTCAGTGAGGGTCCTCCTGTATAAAGTGGAGTGCATCCAGCGAGTGACTCCAAGTGTTCCATGCACTCACTACATGTCTGTTGGACTAGGTTCTCTGTTGATGACCTACTGTGCTCTGAAACCCTGAGAAAATGATTTCCAGCCCCTGGAGATCCTTTAGAACTGACGAGGCTAGGGGGCTTGGGTGGATGAGAACTGAGGATAAGGAAGAAGATGCCAGAGCACTGGACACCAAGTCCAGAGTCCAGGGAGAAGACTAATCCTTGTTGGACCCTTGCGGTCCTCATCTGGAAGTAGGGGAAATCATTGTCATGGCTGCAGTTAGGATGCCTTAGGAGTGAAGAGGACACCTGGTGGGGAAAAGCAAGAGAGGTGCACGGTAGGCTCCCGAGATTCCTCCCACTCCCTCGAAGCTGACAGGTCCTGCTGCTTTACCCCTGGGACCCTGGAGAGCATCTGCCTTGAGGACACCTGAAGAAAGATTCCTTTCTGTTTGGAGTTCCGGCCTGGGCAGCAGTGCTAGTTCTGGCCACGAGGGGGCGGGCAGCCTCTTGTGTCAGTGGCGGCCAGTGAGTTTTTGCTTTTATTTTTTTTCAGTTGTATTGAGGTATACTTGATATACAGCACTAAGTTAACATTGCTGTGTGGTATATTTGAAACTTGCTAAGAGAGTAGATCCTAAAAAGTCTCATCATCAGGAAACAATCTTTTTTTCTGTTTGGTGATTGATGTTAACTAAACTTATTTTGGTAACCATTACATAATATATATATATATCAAGTCATTCTGCTGTAATCCTGGAATTTACTTGGTGTCCACTGAACTATTCTTGAGCTCCTGGAGCAGCGAAGAGTCAACCAGAGGTCTTTCTGGCTGTCCCCCTGCCTCAGAAACAACTTGTACCTCCTATTACTAGTGTTCATCTCCACAATGAAAGTTGGTCAAAAGCAGGGGGCGGGGTGCAAGATCTACCCATATACTCATTCAGCAGCTGTGTCCTGAGCACTCACCCTGTGCCAGGTGCCCTGGTGGGCTGAAGTGCAGGATGAAAATGACCAAGTGGTCCCTGCCTGCCGGGAGCTCACAGTCTAGAGGGGAAATGGACAAAAGCAAAGACATGAGAAAGAAAAGAGCAAGTGCTGTAGAGAAACACATCAGGGGGCTGTGAGGGAGGGCTGGGCGTCACTGGGTAGGAGGGTCTGAAAGACCTCTCTAGGGTGACATTTTCTGGGACCGGAATGACAAGAGGGAGTCAGCCTTGCACAAGTCTGGGAGCAGTGTGTCAGGGAGATGGCACCACTGGTCCTGAGTCTCACAGGCAGAAGTGAGTTTGGCCAGAGGAGGTTAGAAAGGTGGCCAATGCAACTGGAGGGAGGCTGGGAGAAGAGAACAGGAGCTAGGGTGGAAGGTAGGGCCAGGGCCTGGTAGGCTGTGTTCGTTACCTTTCCCTCTCTGACTTCATTGCCCCTAACCTTGCATTTCAAAACAACAAATGTTGACAATCTCACAATTTGTGTGGGTCAGCAATCAGGCATGTTTTAGCTGGGTGCCTCTGTCTCAGTGAGTTTAACAGATTGGGGCTGTGGCCTCAACTGAGGCTCGACTAGGGGAGGACTGGCCCACAAGTTCACTCTCAGCCTTCAGAATTCATTTTGTATTGAGAGCCTGAGTTCCTTTCTGTCTGTTGGCCCAGGCACTCCCTTGCTTCTCTCTTCAATGTGCCTCCACATTGGGCAGCCCCAATACACCGGTATTTGATTCCTCACTTCCAGGGATTTGACAGAGTGAGAGAGAGAGAGATGGCACATGAGAGAGGGAGTAAGAGGAAGTGAGAGACATTTTTAGTTAAAATTTAGACAAGACATCCCATCACTTTGGCTCTTATTATGTTCAGAAGCCAGTTACTAACCTCTTTGTGGTTCCACGGGGAAGTGTATAACATGGGTGGGGCTTACTGGGTACCACTGTGGAGGCTGCCCACCTCATAGGCCAAGATGAGGCACTTCGGTCTCATTCTCCATAAAACAGGAAACAATTGAATGGTTTTATGCCACAGATGGCAATATCTGAATTTCCATTAGTTGCAACCCCCTCATGGTGTTGACCTGAAAATGAGGCCAAGTTGGAAGTGACTGTCCCAATATCACATTCTTGGAGCCCAGGCCTGTTTTGAGTGGTGTTCTGTACTACATCCCACCCCTCCTTGTTATTCTTCCATCTCTAAGTTTGTGCCTTAGGTACATGTGACACCAGCCCACAGGGGTAATAGATATTATCTCATATACACCGGGTGATGTCCCTAGGAAGTAGATTCTAGCTTGATTCCCATGGTGCAGGTTTAGAGACTGGGGAGGACCTGAGAGGCACAGGGACTATCCCAGGATGAAGAAATAGTAAGGAAAAGGAGGTCTGCATTCATCTCTGTCTCCTCAAAACTAGGTCCCTAGTTAGGTTTCCAGGGACCTGTGGGTAGGGCTATGTGGTCTCATTGTGTACAGTTCAAGAGATGACGTGGGGTCATAGACCTCAACAGATCTTAGAACTCTGGTAACCAGGCACCCACATTGCCCCATCCACCTCACTTGATTGGAGACAGTCAACAGGCAAAGATGTTTTGTTGTTGTTTCCCAACTTTTGGAGGATCTGGGCTCAAAAAATCCCAGAAAGAGAATCTTTTTGGTAGTTGGCGATGTTGGCTCAGCCTTAATTCTTGACGCCTCTGGGCATCTGGCAGGAGGCTGTGAAAGGTAACACGGGGCAGCCCAGGGGAGGCTAGTGCAGGCCAGGGCACAGCTGTGATCCCACCTGATCAGCCCCACACCCCTTGCCCCTCTTTGTGTGTGTGTGTGTGTGCATGTGTCTGTGAGGAGGAGAGAAGGCAGGACATAAGGGGCGGGTCATTCCTGAGCAGGTGCTGGTTGTTAGGTGTCGGAAACCTAACAGCTAGGTCATGTTCATACTTCAGGCCATGCCTGGCAGCATGAGAAGGTGAGCACCTCTACTCATATTGTTACCGAGCACTAGAGGATTCATCTCCTTCCCTCCCTGACCAGAGTTCTTTGCAGAGATGCCCCTCTGTGCCTGAACTGAGGAACAGATATTCTCTTGGTGGTTGGCCCCAGTGGCAGTGTGCAGGCAGCCCCTGATTTCTTCTGGCCCAGTTCCCAGGCAGTCTTTGCAGAACTCCACTCATTAGGTTGTCGAGTAACTGCCCAATGGTTTCAACTCCACAAACTCACTAGACAAGGGGCAGGTACATGAGGCCACCCACACTTTCCAGTGCTGCTCTGAGATGAGAGCAGGAGCAGAGGGTCTCCACACTCAGGAGCTTGAGATGATGAGGTTGGACTAGAACTAGGGAGGGACCAGACTCAGGCTGTCCCTTTTTGAAGCTAAAGGGGATGTACATGAATGTCACCTTGCCTGGCTAGGAGATGAGCTGCCGTGACCCTCTTACCCTTGTCCGGTGTGAGCTTCTGGAGGCCACTGAGGCAGAGCCAGATGGTAAGGGGGACTGCAGGCTGGGTATTCCTGGAAGGGAGTGGGATCTTTCTTGTGTTTAGAAGGTCACATGGAAAGTCAGCTATGTGGGTGAATCTTTGTTTTTATCCCACTCCAGCGTCAGCTGCTGAGCTCCAGCCAGCGGCAGAAGAAGAGCAGTGGGCAGTGGTGGAGGTAGAGCTGGCTCCAGCTCCGTTGACACCACCCCCTCTAGCACTGGAGCCAGTGTCCCCTCCACCAGCAGTGTTGGAGGTGGAGCAAGGGCCAACATGGGCTCCAGCAGGAGTAGGAGCTGCTTAGCTAGAGTCACCTGGACCATCATTTCTAGTGAGAAGTCCATCTCCACCTGTGGCTCTTAAGGAGCGTGAGAAGCTTAATCTCATGGCCTTCCCTCCTAAGCTGGTGGTGGAGCAGTTTACCATGATGGATGCGGTGAGCAGCTGGGCTTTCAGGGTGGTGTGGGGCAGGCCTTCCCTCTGCTATCGTTGCCCCAGACCTGATCCAGACTCCTATGATCTGGGCCCAAATCCAGGCTCCACCCTTTACCAATCATAAGACCTGGGCAACTTTCTGAACACCCAAGCCTTTGCTGTCCACCTGCAGACCGTGGAGGTGGACATTAAGAGGACCTGTTGCACAGAGTGACTGTGCCAACTCCATGAGGTAGAAGAGATGGAAAGCTGGGTGGGCCCTGGCCCATCTGTGCAGGGAAGGGCTCACTGTGTACAGCCTGGACCCTGGTGGCCCAACCGTCTGCTCAGGAGTCTCAACAGCCTCAGGACTTATTAGACGCCTGATGTGTACTCCACTACAAGGGAGACAGACAAGGCCTGTGGGTGTAGCTGCCACGCGGGGATGTGCATCAGAATGTGGAGTGGGACCAGAGGGGGGATCAGGGTATTGGAAGATGCCCCCTTGGGATGAGCCTAGTTGAGCCACCATCTGGAGCTTGGAGTTAGCCAGCACGGGCTGGGTTCAAATGCCCCTCTCCCTTCCCTGCCAGTATTGGGTCCTGGGTCATCCTGTGCTGGGTGTCCTCAGTGGACAGAGAAGAAAAGCCAGGGACTCTCACAAGGCTCAGGCCACATCCTGAGCTTTCTGAGCTCCAGCTCTAAACTGTGACTCCTGTGTGGGACTTTGGGGGCTGTAGGCACAGACCTGGGGTGTGGCAGGGCTCGGTGACACTCCCCCTGTTCTCCAGGAGCTCTTCCAGAAGGTGGTGTCCTCTCCGTGTCTGGGCTCCACCTGGGGCAAGAGGAACAAGCCCGGCAATGAGCACCAGACACCAAACGTCCAGGCCACCGTCGACCACGTCAGAAGGGTGGCCAGCTTCGTCATCATCCCCTGCCTCGGGGACCCGAGCAAGACAGCCCAGGACAGGGTGAGGGTGGTGGAGCGCTGGATCCAGGTGGCCCAGGTGTGCTGTGGGAGGCCCAGTGGAGCCCCTCTCTGAAGCCTTGGGAACTGCCTCTCCACATTTATCAGCTCCCAGGATTGCAGTGTGTGGTCTAAGCCCCTGCACAGTCCCTAGGACCTTCCTGCCAGGGGCCCGCTGACTTTAACTCCAGGTCCCAGTGAGAGGATGCTCACTTCCTACCTGGCTCCTTCCCTGGGTTGAGCTAAAATCCTGCTCCCTGTGAGTGTTACTCTTTGGGTCCTAAATGTGCCCTTCTGGGACTCCCTGAGCATCTGTCTCATCCAGGAGGGGAGATTTAAATAGAAGGGTACTGAAGCTAGAGCAAGCTGGGCTACAGTGCCCCACCTCACAGCTCATTCTCTTCCCTTCCCCAGGAGTTCGAGATCCTGAAGAACTTCTTCTCGTCCTGCACTGTCAACTCTGCTCTGCAGAAAACCTTCACAAGCCACCTGAAGAACACACGGGGGAAGTTTCCCGGTGGGTAGGCCTCTCTCCATAGGAGGACCAGGGTGGATGGGGGATCTCTTGTATGTCTGCCATTTGCCCCTCAGTCAGCTGGGAACTCCTGGGAGGCAGCAAATGCTGGGGACAGGGCCTGGGCCTCGGCAGGGGGTCTCTAAACCTTCCGGGGTCCTTAATGCACCAGTTCTGCTTTAGGACTCGGCTTCCCTAAGTGTCAGGTACTAAGTTGAGCCAAATTGGAGATTTTCAAGTGTTTATAGCAACAGAACCCCATGCCCAGTTGAAACTCAAAGCAGTCAAAACAGAGCTGTTCTGTAGAACTGGGGAGTGGAGACCCCAGTGACCAACAGGAGAGCCCCCTCCCAGTACCATGAGACCTTAGCGCTCAGAGGAGCCCAGTGAGAACACTCCTTCAGGCAGTTTGAATCTCTTGGGTTTGCAAAGAAAAGGGATTTGCATTCAGACCCCTCACATTATTCCTAAATTTATCCCTCGTTCTTTCCCCTCCCCTGAGAGAGAGCCCTGAAAATCTTAAGGAACTCAATAGTCAAGACAAGTCCTTGAGCAGAGAACTGATGATCAAGGTAGAGTGGAGGCTAGGGGACTGGAAAGAGAGGAGGGGTGCGGAGGAGGGGCACTGGGCAGGCTGTGGTTTTGATAGTTTCTCCCTTGAACTTTCTCTGAAACATTCCCGTCTATCTCATCCAGATTAACAAGCAGAGGGATCTGTTCTGCCCATGGGCAGGTGGGGTGCCATTTGTGGGCGGGAGGCCCTGGTCATGGGACACAATGGTGTTGGCTGGGCTGTTCCAGGAGGAGTTGCCGAGCTGGCGCCATCAACAGGTCTCTGGCTTCCATGTATGTCCATCCTGCTGGATGTAGCTTCTTCCAGGCTGTTGGGTGGTTGGGGTGGGTTTAGCCCTCAGCCTAAACCTATCCTCAGGAAGCCAGGACCCTGCTGCTCCTTCTATCTTCACCACATCTCCAAGGGGCTGCATCCTGCCTGCCCCAGGGATGTGCGTGGCAGAGGATTCCCATGGCCCAGGTGGAAAAACAGGCTGCTCATCCTCAGGTGAGAGATGTGTGTGCATTCTGGGACTCCCCACTGGACCCCTAGAGCAGTCACTTCACTTGAATCAACCACAGGAGTCTAACCTGAGTGCCTGGTTGGCAATGACATATGCCCCCAGTGGCTTATGAGAAGCGTCTAGGCAACTGATGGATTCTTAGTGGATCCTGCTGAAAGGACCTTAGGAGCTTCATGTAAACGGGGAATCAAAATGTCCTGTCATCCCCTTCTCTGTTGATCAGAGGTGGCACCTTGGAGGTCCAGTTCTTGAGTGGATAAAGAAAGAGTTCAGGGGCCGTCCCTGTGGCGCAAGCGGTTAAGTGCGCGCACTCCGCTGCGGCGGCTCAGGGTTCGCCGGTTCGGATCCCGGGTGCGCACCGACGCACCGCTTGTCGACCTATGATGTGGCAACGTCCCATATAAAGTGGAGGAAGATGGGCATGGATGTTAGCCCAGGGCCAGTCTTCCTCAGCAAAAAAAGAGGAGGATTGGCAGATGTTAGCACAAGGCTGATCTCCTCACAAAAAAAAAAAAAAGGATTCAGTGCAGGGGAATGTCCTGAGGCGTTCCTTGGGGAGGAGAAGGCTTTGGCTTGGCCTCTGGCCCAGCCTGGGGCCCAGACACTCCACGGGACTGGGGCAGGCAGGAGCCACTCAACCAGACTCCCAAGACACCCCGTCCTCTCCATCCATGACTCAGCCCAGGACCAAGCTTTGAGAGCTCAAGGGACAGGACTCTTGTCAGTGGTGGGGCTGGGGGTTAGGCAAGGATGTTGGAACAGGGCCTCTGACTGAGAGGGGCAAGCGGCCTCTCTTCTGTGGGCCCCTGAGCAACACACTGCCTATGTTTGGGTCTCTGTCTCCTCATCAGGGAAATGGAGGGATGGTGATTGTGTGGTGCAGGCCTCACAGGGTGGTGTTGAGGTAAGAGGGAGGAAAGGAATGTGGGAGCTTTCTGCCTACTCCACCTGGAGGGGTGAGGGCCAGAACAATGATGACAGTCTTGTGACACTGAGTCCTCATGAGAACCTGTGTGGTAGCCGGAGTTCTCACACTTTCCAGATGAGGAAACAGGCTCAAGGAGGCCAGGCCACAAGCCCAAGCTCACACCCAGAGTGAGAGTTGGAGCTGGGCTTGTTCTGGAATCACAAGACCTTGGAGGATGGAATGACATTGGTACCAGTTGACTCAAGTCAGATGTCCAGTGTTGGAGGCCAGTGGTGCTGGAGAGAAATGGGGTGAGGGGAGTATGGCCTCACTGACACTGTCCTCGACCCTGGCAGGAGGGGCCCTCCACGTTTGCTCCCCCAGAGAGCAACCCCCAGAGAGTGCAGGAGAAGCAGCAGCAGCGGCAGGTTAGTGTGCCTGTGGGGGAGGGGCTCTGTGCTCCCAGCTGGAGGCCTGAAATCAAAAGATGAGGGCCCTTCATCTTGGTGCCACAGTGTCTGAATCCCCCAGTAGAAGTGACCAAGAGGAGGGCCTGGAAGAGCTGGTGCAGGATGAGTGTGTTTTGGGGAGGGCAAGGGACTGCACACCCTGTGATTTGCCAGAAGCCGGCCCTGGGAGGTGAGGAGGAGGAGTGTGGTGTTCTTGGGGTGTGAAGGGAGTAGGAATTGACGGGAGGCTGCTGAGGGTCCTAGGCTGCTCCTCGTGGGAACCCTGGGGTGGGCCAGGTGGCTGAGTGTGGGGACTTTTCAGGAGAGGGTCTACATGGGGTCGACTTGAGAGCAAAGGTTCATCCCACCCACACCCCGATGTCACAAGGTGTTGTCCCCTATCTTGGAACTCTGCTCAGTGACCTGCTGATGCTGCACCTGGTGATGGGTGACTATTTCGAGGTGGGTGCACCTGAGGTCTAGGCAGGAAGGACCAGGATTCTGAGCCTTGGGATGCGGGAGCCCCCGAACTGAGCTCTGAGTTCTCAGCACTTGGCACATCTCCTCTCATGAAAGCCTTGCAGCCACCGCTGGCAGCTGGGGCATCAGGCCTATTTTAGCGATGAGTGAACAGAGTTTCTGCCAGAGAAACCCATTCCAGTTACCCAGGCTGGGGAAGCTCAGAGTTGCCTGATGGCAGAGCTGCGTGAGGTTTTATCTGAGCTGGACTCAGCCTGTAACTCCCATGTTGCCCATGAAGGGAGAAAGAAGTCGGCCCCCCCCAAGTCAGGAAGCACATAAGTGCCTGAGCAGTCCCCTCTGCCTGAAGCCTCAGCCTCCAAGTCTGTCATCAGAGAGAGTTGTGCTGCCAGGTCCCTCAGTTACACCCCCATGTCCTCCTCCTCTGGAGCCCAGAGGCAAGCCTAGGTCCAAGTCCTGTTTTCTCTGCATGCCTGGCCCCCTCTGGGGATCTGGCAGTAGTGCAACATGAGAAGGGGTGGGCATAGGGAGCTAGTCAGGCTAGGGGTCTTTGTCTGATGTACTCTGGCTGTCTACCTTCCAGGGGAATGGGATCAACCTTGAGAAGAGTACTGAGGAGCAGCTGTGGCACTCCCTGCAGGGGAAAGGAAGGAGGTGGAAATCAGAGACCTTCTGGGCAGAACAGTCCTTGGCTTCACCCGCTGTATCTTACATTGAGTGGAAGAGTTTGATACCAGAGAAGTGGGAGACCCATCCAATTGGCGGGTGGGTTGAGGGGAGGATGGCATCAAGGAAATCTTCCTGGAGGAGGGGTTGATTATTCCCATTCTGAGAACTGGTAGATCCTGGATGGAACTGGAGGGAAGGATGGTTTCCAGGACTGGTCCCCTGCCCCACTCCTCACCTCCAACAAGACCCCTGCAGCATCCCCCACCCAGGCCCTGTCTGCATCCTCTCCTTCCCTCTGGTCCCAGGAATACCGAGTCATGAGGGAGATCCTGCTGCTCCAGGAGGCTGCAAAGAATTACAAGCTAGAGCCCGAGGGAGCCATTTGGGGCCTCGTTCCAGGACATGGAGTTGCTCAACGAGAATGAGAGGTGAGGCCGGGCAGGAGTTGGGTGAGGGCAGGGGTGGACTCTCCCTGTTGGCCAGTCCAGAGAGCCTGTCTCCATGGTGCCCCACTCATCCCCCGGCCTGATTACATGGTGATCTCTGGGACACCCAGACTCCAGCTGCTGGGCAGGCAGTGGGGGGACCCCTGAGGTGTGGTTCCTGGTAGGCTCACAGGTGCCTCTCTGTCCTGTAGCTACACCTTGTCCTGCCAGCCAGAGCGCTAGACCTAGTTGGCCTGCAGAGTACGCAAGGCCAAGAAGAACCGGCCATCATCAAGGTCAGGGGTGAGTGAGTGTCTGGGCCGGGGTGACTGACTCCTAGGGGTTCAGTAAGGCTTTGGGCTAAGCGTGGCCTTGGGGAGTCGGATAGCTGGCACTGGGATCCCAGCTCCACTATTGACCAGTCCTGTGACTGGGGTGACTCTCTTCAGCTTCCTGAGACTCCGTTTCCCCCTCTGTGAAATAGGTAATACTAAATGATCGCTCACGTGGCAGGGACAAATGGGGTACTGGTGGCTGACAGCACTGAGCACAGGGTCTGGAGCACCCAGTGCAGTGGGGACATGGTGGGGGGCCATGATTCTGAGGGAGGCCACGCAAGATAACCCGACTCTTCTACTCAGCCCCCAGGCCCCAACCCCGAACCCCATACCAGTGGCCGATCACAGCCCCATCCTCAGCAGCGGGGACACAGCTGGGATGCTTGCGATGCACAGGGTCAGCTCCTCCCATTTGATGGGAAGGGGAGCATTGTAAGCTGATTCCTGGGGTCCCCTGAAGCCCAAGAGAGAAGGGATGACCCCATCCCAGCTCCCTGACATCTCTACCTCAGCACCTACTCACCCATTGGGGAGAGACAGTGGTTATTTGTTGTAAATAATAAATGACATATTTGAATATTATATTAAAGTCCTGTTCCCTTTACAGCTTGGGAGTTGTGGTGTGGTTCTGTCGCTTTCTGTAGGCATGTGAGTGAGACACAGAATCTCACATTTCTCCTTGAATCAAGAACTCTTCTGGGCCGGCCCCGTGGCTTAGTGGTTAAGTGCGCACGCTCCGCTGCTGCCGGCCTGGGTTCGGATCCCGGGCGCACACCGATGCACCGCTTCTCCGGCCATGCTGAGGCCACGTCCCACATACAGCAACTAGAAGGATATGCAACTATGACATACAACTATCTACTGGGGCTTTGGGGGAAAAAAATAAATAAATAAAATTATAAAAAAAAAAAAGAACTCTTCTGAGTCATCAACTTATTGTATGTTGGAGAAGGGAGAAAGGCCAGCCCCCTTTTTGGCTAGTGACATCACTCCCAATTCCCCCTAACTCCGAGAACAAGTTCATTTCAGTATCATTCAGCCGCTCCAGGGGCGGACACGGTCCCCGGCCCGTTCTCCTGGGATTTAAAGGTTAATGGTACTTTCACAGGCAAAGCAACAACCACTGAAATGTGGATGTCTTTAAAACAGCACTACCCAGGACCAGGTCGTGCCATAGGCAGGGGGTGCCTTTCTACATTCTGGAGGAAGAAGGAATGTTTTCTGCTTCTCCTGTTGAGGTTTCTTTTGACCAAATTTTAGGAACTTGTAGTTTTCTAGTTCAATCTCTGGAATTGCATCAGCTGTAAGTGGGGAAAACAATGTAAAAAGATCAAAACATGCATGTGGAGAGGACAAGGCCCGCAAAGGTGATTTGCAAATGGACTAAAGGCAGACAGGACTTTCCCTCCTGATACCCCTCTAGTGCCTCCATGTTCACCACTGACCTAGAATTGAATCCTGCTGGGGTCCATGTCCAGGACTGTGAAATCTGTTTCCTGCTGTTTTGTATCCAATGGGAAAGATCTGTGACGCAGCTTTAAGTCTACCACTGGGCCTCATTCCATAAACACGACCGACCGCTCTCTGTGAACCAGGATTTCCAGCACAACTGCCTTCCTTATGCCATTCACTTTAGGGCAGAAATTCCCTAGAAGGCCCCCAGCCTCCTCCCTGGCTTGGCCTGATGGATCCCGGGTGAGCTCTGCTTTACCAGGATAAGGGACCATAATCCTGACCAGTGAGTGACCCCACACTGTCCCTTGCTGTCCAGGTGACATCTGAGGCCGTGTCATTCTGAGGTCCATGGTCTTAGACAGTCCTCCAGTTTACATACTCAGTGTTGATGTTGCCAACTTGTCCAAATGGGGCAATTTGGCCCGAACCATTAAAGTGTGTCACCCTTGGGTGGTTGTGTTTTTTTCCCCTGTCTTGCGCTGTGGTTACATTACAACCACCTGATGGGTTGTGAACCCTGTTTGGAGCTTTGAAAGATGAGGCATGACAGGGGTGTGGGGTGGTCCAGCAGGAAATGCCACGGAACAGATGATCCATGGTCGTGCATGAACACAGACTTAGCAATTAAAATACTGAAATGCTTCCCATCTGGTGGTGAATAGACACTGCTCTGACCTCACACCGAGAACCCACCCCGTGACCAGGAGCTTTCAAGGGGTTACCAAGTGGCATTTTGAACCTCATCCCTTGGAAACACCCTGTAAGACAAGAGCCAGATGAATCGCTTGGCACTTGTGAGTTATCGCCTCCTTTCTGATGGCTGCAAGTGTCACCCAGACACACAGGCTGGACTCTGCCAGGGAAGCCTTCTCAGGACAGGCAGAAGCTGAGGATGAATCCTGGTTCCCGGCATCCCAGGCCCTTCCTGACAGGGCACAGCCACCCAGGAAAGTGGTTTGGTAATGGAAAGACTATGAAGGCAATACTTCCCCTCCAAAGAGAAAGAGAAGTACCAATAGTGAAAGCTTGATTCCTCAAATAGTCAATTAAATCTCAACAAGCAGTGAGTTCTTGTCAGATTACTGATGCCGAAAAATGGTCTCTTGATAATAGCATAATCCCCCAGCTGCCATGTCCATCTTCATGAATCAAATTTCCAACACATATGGATCTAAAAAACTGAGGGAAATCTGGTATTTCCTTAGATGCAACTCTGAAGTAGCATGCAAGAAGGAACACAAAAATGGAGACCTAGAAGTAAATATCTAATTTGAGAACATAGACATCGAAGTGCTTTGGAAATAATATTTTGGAATCTATTGGAATATTACACAAAAAGAATAATCCACTTTAAGTAGGTTTTACTGTGACTGTATGGGGAAAAACTGAATCATCCTGTGACGTTGATAACTCGCTGCTGACTTGAAAGTACAAATAAATAAAGTACATAGTAAAGGAAAATGAGAGAACAGCATGAAAAAGGAAGATCTTTCTCTCCTCACCTGCAACTCAACCTCTCACCTCAGAAAGAAACCACTGTCTATATTTTCTATTTCACGCAGCAGAGTTTAATAAAAGAAACGTATTGTTATATTTCAAAGTTTCAAGAGCTCAAAGCACAAAAACATTTGGGATGCTGCCAAGAGACCTCACTGAGGTGCCTGCTCCATTTCATCTGCTGTCAAGACGGCCTTCTTGGCCCCTCACTTTCTCTGCCTCACTAGCAAGTCTGTCCGCCATCAGTGCTATCACCAGTCTCTCTCCTGTGCTCTTCACTGCCCTTTCCTCCTTCCTGATACCTTCCTCAGTCGCCAGAAATTGTTGGCAGTGGAGCTGTGGAATGCCCAGATCAGCTCCTGGAATCATCCCTGCCAAATCTGAAGACCGGCAGGAGTGGGCATGGGACCTGGAGTGCAGACCACCTGCGAGCACACCTGGCAGGGTTTCACCTGTGTGACTAGGTGCTAGGTTTTGCAACCCTTTGGCAAGCTTGAAAGGAGTTACCAGTTGTCCTGCATTGCTGCAGGCCTGGAGTCCTTGCAGTCTCTCTGGCCAGCAGACCTGGTGGGGCTGGTCCAAGGTGTCCTCCCAGAGACCCTTCATTGCCAGGATGGGATGGAATTCTAGTACCCAGCCTCTTGAATATGTCACTGGACATCCTTATAGGGATGGAGATGTTTAAACCAGGCTTTGGTTTGGACTGGATCCCACAGTTATGCTGCTTCCTCTGTGAAGACGTGGCTATCATCCTTCTTTTCCTCTTACCCTACAAAAGTAAATCATGAAATTGAGACAAATGATAAAGGAAGCCTGCCTTTTTAGGACAATTATCCTGGCTGTTTTGTACTTCCACCCTCCCTCTATCCTCTGGGAATAGATCTGACCTGTGTCCCGGGATGTCATCAGGCAGATTTGCATCAAGAACAGAAAGCTCAAGGTCAAAACTCAAGGCTACTCCAGATCATTTCTCCTCCCCCATCCTGTTAACACCCCCTCCTTGTTTGAGTGTGTTTCTATTCTTTTCTTGTCCTTGTCACTCTCAACCTCATAAGTCCTGGCACTCTCTCTCAGGACAGTCGGTCCCCAGTCCTTTACTAAATCCCAAATCCTACCATTTCTGTGTTTTCTGATTACTCATTTGCTTAATCCATTGACCACTTGGTGTTCATAGAAGTTAAATCAATAGTGATATTATCAACCACCCCCTGTTAACGACTTACTCCCATATCCCAGATGTTCACATAATACAAATGGTTATGTTCAAAAGTAAATAATTCAGAAAACATATTCACCCACCACAAATTCCTGATCTCTAATATTTTTATTCAAACACTCATATAGTAGATACCTGTGCCTCATGATCAGAAGTAGTGCCAGATCACCGATCCTCACCTTAATTTCCTCCTACACCTATCAATCCTGAATTCCACGGACTATGATCTCAATAATTTCCTTGGAATAATAAAAAATTCCTTACCACTCATTTATGTTGTAAACCTCCAAACCCAGAAGATCCCAATTATCTGCCATGCCGCAGCTACTGCTGGTCTTATAACAAGCTGAAGAAAAAGCATGAAACATGATCTTTTGGTACCACTGTAAATACAAAACCATCTGTATCAACTGGGAAGCATCCATAATGCCTGGAAATCTTGTTCTCTTTTTTCGTGTTGGCTCAATAACAAGACGATAAATCAATTTAAAAAATGGGCAAAGGACCAGAGTAGACTTTTCCTAATGAAGACATACAAGTGGCCAACAGGTGTATGAAAAGGTGTTCAGCATCACTAATCATCAGGGAATGCAAATCAAAACCACAATGAGCTATCACTTCACACCTGTTAAGACTGCGATTATCAAAAAAACTAAAGATGGCAAATGTTTTTGAGAATGTGGAGAAAAGGAACCCTTGTGGGAATGTAAACTAGTAAAACCATTATGGAAAACAGTATGGAGCTTACTCCAAAAATGAAAACTAGCATATGATCCAGCAATCCCACTTCTGGTATATGCCCACAGGATTGAACTCAGGGTCTCAAAGAAATACCTGCACTCTAATGTTCATTGTAGCTAATTCACGATAGCCAAGATATGGAAGTAACCTAAATGTCACTGACGGATGAATGGATAAAGAAATGGAATATTAGTCAACCTTGAAAAAAGAAGGAGTTCCTGCCATTTTTGACAACATGGATGGACCTAGAAGACGTTATGCTAAGTGAAATAAGGCAGACAGACAAAGGCAAATACTCATTTATATGTGGAATCTTAAATAGTCAAACTTATACAAGCAGAGGTTAGAATGGTGGTTGCCAGGGGTTAAGGGGATGGAGAAATGGGGAGCTGATGATCAAAGGATACAGAGTTTCAGTAATCAAGATAAATAAGTTCTGGAGATCTAGGATATGGCATAGTGCTTACAGCTAACGAGACTGTATTGCGTACATCACATTTGCTAATAGTGTAGATACTAAGAGTTCTTACTACACAATAATAGTAATAAAGGAGGTGAGAGAAAACTTTGGGAGGTGATGGATATGTTTGTGGCCTTGATGGTGGTGACAGTCTCAAGGGTGTATACTTATGTCCAAATTCATCAAGTTGTATATGGAAAAGTATGACATCATCATTGATTCTTCTGCACCTTGAAGTACGCCGTGTCCTCATCACAAGAGAAAAAAATTTGTAACTATGTATGGGGACATATGTTAACTGGACTTATTGTGGTGATCATTTCAACATTTATACAAACACTGAATCATTGTGTTGTACCGCTGAAACTAATTTAATGTTGTATGTTAACTTTACCTCAATAAAAAAAAAACAACAACAGAAAAAACCATTTTAATATTGTAAATGAGTTCAGTGAATCCCTGAAACTGCCTCATTCCCATATGAGAGTTACAGGAAGCAGAGAGGATGAAGTAAGATGGAAGAAAGTTGTACAAAACACTATTCAAATCAAAATCATTTAAGTTGATATCAACTCCTTGTGGCAAAGTTCTGTGAGCACCGATCTTCTTTCACATTTTTCCTGGAAAAGCATACCTTCAGATCCAACCCATAATAGTTTCCTCATTTGCTCTAATAAGAAAATTTTAACTTAATAAATAAAACCAAAAGCAACCCTTATGTATGAATAAAGTTAGTGAACTTTACAGAGAAAAAAGCATATTTGGACAATCTCAATAAAGGTAACAGAAGAACGGAATGATGATGAAGTCTCATTCAAGCTTACCTTTGAAAGCCAGTAAAACCAGGTTATCTTTTCAAGAATGTGTGTAGAGCTGACAACCTTGGAAGATAGAAATAGTGGCCTCCTCTGGAGCAAAAGGCAGGCTTGCTTACTCCCCAGTATAATAAAAATAACACCCTTCCCCAAACCAAAGGTCAGCAGATTTCCTGCCTCTTATTGAAGATTTGAGTTCCTTAAGCTCTGAGTTCTTGCAACCCTCTGCATGTCTCCTGACCCACTGTGTATCATCCTGCAGGAAGTGGGATTTAGTGAACCAGTGCAAATGTTGATACTCTGGCCACTGCCATTGCTGTGTCATTAAGTCCTGTGTCTCTGACCCATGGGTCTCGTATCTTTTGCCAGCATCTGTAAGACCATGGTAGCTAACTTATTCGTTTGCAGGTAAGGTAAAATATCAGACCATTGACAGTTCCAGACAAGCCCTTAAAGTAGCTAGTAGTCTTAGGAACAGAGAGCTATCCAGAACAATATGCATGGATGGTCTTCATTGAAGACTTCATACAACCAAAACTTTAATAAGTCTCTCTGACCTCTTTTATTTCTACCTCAATTAGAAGGAGAGGCACCAAGCTTTATAGACCTAGGGCTTGTGCAAGCCACCTGGAGACCTAGTGACCAGAAACTTCCCATGGGGAGCAAAGACAGATGGGCATATTTCCAAAATGGACCCATATGCCTCCCGATCATCCAAAAGACAGTACATTATCTTAATTTATGATGATTTGATTCATTAAAATCTTGTGATGGGCCAAAGATACACTTCTAAGAGGAATGAGGCACATGGCAGTTGTAAGCAGATTAACACATTTGGTGAATATCAAACTCTGAATTAACTTTAGTGTTCTAATCAATCAAAAGGTACAACAAATTTAATTAGGTAGATTAAATGATATTTAATGGTATGCCTGATTATTACTCTGCAATAATGAACAAGCAGCTCATGTAAATAACTATAATTGGTCTTTAAAATATGATAGTCAGGACTGTTTGAGATAAGCTGGAGAGAAGGAAGGGGAGAAATAGATAAAAGCTAGCTGCTCTGACACCACTCTCAAGACCCCTGGATCTACATGTAACCCAGGAGATCTAGGCAGATGGCTGTGTGCCTAGATCCTCCTGCACTGTGGTTCTCAGGGATGTCACAGGGCTGAAGCAGCTTCCTGAATCTTGTTTACACGTCCACGTGTACAATACCCTTGACCATGGGGATGAACCACCATTCATTCATACCTTACACCCCTCTAATTAAAAATTAGATTTCAGAATCATTGTACCATTACATGATAATTTATTCCTCAAACTTGTAGGATGGCGAGCTAAAAGAAAATCAAATTTCAATGGCTTCTTTTCTTTGAAGGACCAAGATGTTCTTTCACACTTAGAATCTGGATTAGAGGATAAATCCATAAAGTCAATGGAAACAACTTAAGAAATGGACAGAGGGATACTTCATTCATGTATACACAGTAATCACAGAGACTTGAGGATATCAAAGGAAATTCTTTATTAAGAACCAAAGTTATGGATTCCTATCTTGGGTTCATTACTTTGAATTTTTGACCCAAATCATATACATTTATTGGACCATGTTCAATTCTATGATCTTTAGAAGATGCAGCCTACAGCTGAAGAGAAACAGATACAACACCAATATCTTACCCTCTCTGAAGCACAACTGAGAGCCCCTGGAGTCAGATGTTTTCTAGACAAGAAAAAGTCATTCTTCCTCTGAACAGAGAGAGTAGTGGCTATTCAAACATTCAACTTTAAATTGTTAACATTACTTGTTAGATTGTGATGGAGCAAGCCTCATACCTTCTAAGTTTCATGATTTTTCTCCAGAATACTGAGATGGATGACCTTAAAGTCCAGTTTCCCCATAAATGTCTTTATTCAGTGATAAAATTAAATTCCCTATAAAATAATTCCCATAGGGCTGGCTCCGTGGCTTAGTGGTTAAGTGTTCTGCTACTGGTGGCCCGGGTTCAGATCCGGCATGCACTAACACGTCGCTTCTCCGGCCATGCTGAAGCCACATCCCACATCCAGCAACTAGAAGGATGTGCATCTATGACGTACAACTGTTTACTGGGGCTTTGGGGGAAAAAAAGGAGAAGGATTGGCAACAGATGTTAACTCAGAGCCAGTCTTTCTCAGCAAAAAGAGGAGGATTGGCATGGATGTTACCTCAGGGCTGATCTTCCTCACACACAAAAAATAATAATAATAATAACAATAATAATTCCCATAAAATTGTTAAAAATATATCATAGTCTCTGACCAAGAGGAAACAAGGAAAATTGAGCAGTTGAATAGCAGTGTAATAAACTCCATGCAAGGATCTTACTGTAGCATTATGTATAATAGTGAAACTGGACATAATCCCATCTCTATCAAAGAAGAGATAAACAGATCATGGTATTCCTGTTCTTTGGAGTACCTCTAAAACTTCTAAAAAACTAAGTTAGAGTGGCGAGCACTGATAAGGAGAGACATCTATGATATATGGTTTGGGAAACAACAAATTGCAAAATGATGTAGTTATGTCATTTATGTTAAAAAAACTTTATGTGTATTTATAAATTCATAGGAAATGCCCAGAAGAATAAGCTGCAAACTCTTAACAATAGTTCCTTCTGAGTAGGGGAGTGAGTTTGCAGGGAAAGGGATGGATGGGGGAGGTTTCACTTTGCTCTACACAGATCTGGGTAATTTCACTTTTTTTACAGTATGTAACTCTTTCATAATTAGAAAAATGAGTAATGTGACCGTTTGGTGCAGGGCAACAACATTATGTTCCCCAGTCTCTGTACTGTATGTTACTGCACAGCACGGACTGTAAGAGAAAGCCCAGAGAAGCAATGAAGACAAAGAAGACATGACACCTGCAAAAAGTCAGTGGAGTATTTCTACATAACAAACCTTCCAGGTGAGTGATGGTCAGTATCTTCCACTGCTCCAGCTCTCCCAAGAAACCTAGAACCTCCCCAGGGTAAGCTGGAGGACCATGCCCGACTAATCCACTCCCTGCATGGGGCCGGTTTGTGCAGGGTGACTGCCATCAAGCAGAAAATGGACTCAGGATGGGGCGTGTGCCTTTGGAGAGGCTGGCAGAGAGGCACAAAGTGGAACACCAGCTAAGTGCACACACCTGAGAGGCGGAGTTCCAGGTGGAGACTCAAAATGTACCAAGAAACTGTGTGAAGTGAAGGAAGCTACTCAACCTCTCTGAGCCTCAGTGTCCCCCCCCCTGTAAAATGGGGATCACAGGCCTACTTCACAGAGCTGTTGGGGAAGATACATAAAAGTGTCTGTTAGAATCAGTGTCACATTATTAACAAAGTCGTCTCTGACTTCAGAAAATCGATGAAAAGAATAATGTTGATGACCAAAGATGAGATGCCCAGCTTCGTAAGCAGCCCCAGCAGCATGAGAATGAGAGGAGCTCCGACTAAGCAGGGTTCTTCACAGCTCCACTGGAGAGGATAAACATGGGCTACACCAGGATAAGGGGCTGTTGTACAGTGACTTGTGTAGTGAGAGTGGGTCCCTAAAGACACTGTGAAATAGAGTTACACACAGTGGCTCCTAGGAAACAACTACAAAGCAATCAACACAGCAGATAGGCGTGGGAATGGGGCAAGCAGAGGAGGGTCAGAGCGACAAAATCTGATGGAAGACACTGAACCACGATGAGTTCCCAGCTCTGTCAACAGCTGCTGTGGTTGCGCCAGGAGATCAAACGCCTGAGACTGCTATTGTGGGGACTGCTGGGAGCACAGTGGTCACTGCGGCCATACCCCAACAGCAGTGCATCAGAGCACACACACCCTGAAACTTTCCTCTCCATTAATCCTTGTTTTAAGATGATGAATATTCTCATGTTACAATGTCTCCTTCCAACACTTGTGGACCAGTGTCATCAGAACCCCCTGAAGAGGGCACAGGCCAGAGTAGGATGGAACACTGGGGGCTGGGGGAGCGGCGCTGCACCTGACTACACGGACTATCACCTGGGCCTATTGAACACGAGAGAAGAACCCGAGGATGTGGTCTAACAAGACTTCCCTATCTTACCACATTCAGAGACACTACACACTCTCATTCTTTCTTTACAAAACTGTTAAAGAATTCATGTGTCATTAATTCATAAAGAGGCAAATTCTTGACAAAGTGACAGGGTCCAGTTTCCATGACCAGGTTTTTCAGTTGTTTTGATAATATCCCACATTCAGGAATCGGAAATGTAACCTATTGGGATGTGTAATATAAACAGGGAGTTTTTTTCATGTAGATCAACGCCCAGATTTTTAGGGACGACATAAATCATGAAAGCTGCTAACCATTCCTCCACAGGTTTCAATAAGACATTTAAGTTAATTTACCAATCTCAGGAAAAGAGAATTTGGCAATTCAAGTTTTTTGTTTCTGCATTCAAACATACAGTACAGCTAAGAGAATGAGCAGAAAAAAATTAACAGGAAGGTCTTGCTTGCATTTTATCTTTTGCAAATAAGCAAGATATTTTATGCTCTGTTCCTTTCACAACTCTAATCAATTTTTAAAGAATATGGTACCTCTGACTATCCCTAGGCATGTTTATGTGGGAACCTTGCCAGAATCCAAAGCAGAGATGTTAAAGGTGACGGGTTTCAAATGCTGCCCAAGTGCTGTCTACCTTGAACATCCCTCTCCCAAAGCTGGATGACTAGTCTCTTCCTGAGTGATCAGAGTCGCCATTCGTGTCCCTGAGAGACTGGCCACTCAGGCCTGAGCTGAGATTAGGTGATCAATCTAAAGGGCAAAATGATTAAGCTATTCTCGTCTTAAGGTTGCTGCTTTGGAGGCCACTGCCCTGGAATGCGTTGGTGAAAATGGTCTACTAGATACTTGCCTGGGAATTGGGTTGTTCTCCTCTGCTCTTAGCGGATCCTGGGGAAACCAGTGATTAACCTCACAGATGCCTTAACTTCCACACCTGTGAAAAAGGCAAGAAAGAGCCAGTGTTACCACCCAGCAAAGCTCTTAAGTTGTACTTGCAAGACCAGCCACAAGGGGGAATCTCTCTCAAAAGCTGATGAAAGGATGGCACTTTGGCTGGAGAAGGCAGAGGGCAGCAGGCAAAGTGGAAAGTTTCTGGGATGTCAAACCAGTTCCCATAAGCATTTTAGAGAAGCACCTGGCCCTGGACTTGGTAGGGGGCTGTGGAAAGACCCACAGGCACGCAGGTGGGAGGAGGAATCAAACAACGGAGGAAGGCGGTGTGGAAGAGGCACGAGTCCGACTTCTATTTTGGACAAAACCAGTTGCACGCTGCAGGCCCTTGGCTGCCCATGCAGCCGCCACATCCTCCTAACTCCCTGGTCCCGCTAGTCCCGTCGCATCCCTCTGGGATTCAGTCCACGTGCAGCGGGTGCAGGACCAGAGTCCTGAGTCAAGGGCGGTGTGTCCCTCGGCCAAGCGCACACAGCCCTGTTCCTCCCCCCAGGGTTAGGCACCGCCCCATGCTCACAGCCTCCTGGGATTTGTAGTCCTGCGGTCCTGCAAGCTCCCAGCATACACAGCTAGGGGCCCCAACTCCTACCTTGTCCCCCCGCCCCTGGTCCCCATCCCTCTGCTTCTCCACCCCACTCTCTATTCCGCCTCTTCTCTATACCATGACCACTCTCTATGCCCTGCCCACCCCCCAGAGTATGCGCAGTGTGGTTGGGCTACATCCCTTGAGGCCAGCACTCAGGTAGGGGTGGGGCTCACCAGCCTGGCTATTGCTGAGGATGCTTGCAGCCCTCCTGGAAACTTCCTGGCCAGTATTTGAAGGGTAAATTCTATATCTAAAATGGAAATATTGGGTGCCTGGGATTCTGGAATTTGCCTTTACAAGGCCACCTGTCCTATCATCCCCTCCATCCCTCCAGGTTGCCATGATCCTCCCTCTGGTTCCCGTGGTCAAGGTCGCTGCAGAGATCTTTCCCTTGGACCTCGCCCACCTGAAGGGCCCATACCCATCATAAAAACTCAAAGCCATGCCACTTGCCAAATTGAGGCAAAAATGGAAAGACCCAGGGGGACACGGAAGGATGAGGGCATTAATAGATCCATCTGATGATGTCATGAGTGAACGTGTTCCACTTTAAAACAAAACATTGCTGTTATTCTGAGATATTGAGTTAGGATCTTTGTGCAAATATGAAGGATTTAAAATGTTTATTGATGTATAACATGAGTACAGAAATATATGCAGAAATCATCCATGTAAACCTCAAAGAATTATTACAAAGCGAGCACACTTGTGTGACCAAGAACTAGCACCAGCTTCATTCCAGCGCCAACAATCCATTTCTCCCTCCTTCCTCCCAAAAGGTAAGCGATATCTTACCAGCAAACACTGTATATCGAGTTTGTCTTCTTATACGAGTTTTTTATTACAGAACAATTTAAACAATATACAAAATAAACAAAATAGCATAGTAGGCCCGTCACCCAGCTTCAACAACTACTAACTGTCAGCCAATTTTGTTTCATCCACATTCCATCCCATTCCCACCTCACTTTATTATTCTTTTAGTCCTTTGTGTGTGGGGGGTGTAAGATGTACGCACACTGAAAGACACAACTCTCAACTGTACAGTTTTGGCAAATAAACATGCCCATATAACCTTCACCCCTTTAAGAATAGAATAGTTCCATCACCCCCAGAAAACTCCTTCCTGTTCCTTCCCAGGCAATTTTTTCTTTCCCCCGAGGCAACCACTGCTCTGGTTTTTTCATCATAGGTTCATCTTGGCTGAAATCATCCCAAGTGTTTTGTTTTCTGTCCAGCTTGCCTCCCTCAACACGAGGTTGATGAGACTCACCCAGCATGTGTGTGTCAGCGTTTGCTCCTTGGCATGGCTGAGGGCGTTCTGCTCTGTGGTTGCCCTACAGTGCGCTCGTCTTGCAGGTCATCTCCTGTGAACATTCTTGTACAAACCCTTTTTTTTGCTTCTTAATTCCTTTATTAGCATTTAAGTGACACACCTTTGCATTTTTTAGTGGTTGGTCCAGATTACAATATGCATCTTTAACATATCACTGCCTACCTAGACTTAATAGTGCACCAGTTTAATCAATGTAAAATATGGAAGCCTTGCTACAGAACAGTTCCATTTACCTATGTCTGTCCATTATGTTATTGTTGTCATAAATTTTACATCTACCCATGTTGTAAATCCCACAATACAATGTTATAATTTTTGCTTTAAATAGTCATAGGTCTTTTAAAGAAATTAAGAGAAAAAATTTAAGTATTTGGAGGGAGATGCTTTGAGGCTCTGCAAATGTACTGTTTCTTCTTTAAGTTTCACCCACAGTTTTTGCATTCTTCAGTCAGTCTTGCTCACAGTAATTATTACTGTGGTGTTCTAGTGGCAATTTTCTATTTCATGCTATCCAGCCACGTTTTTATTTGGAATTCTGTGAGGAAGATTCCCCCCCTACTTCTCCCTTCCTTCTTCCTCTCTTTCTCTCTTTCTCTCATTCTTTTTTTTTTCTCTTTCTTTCTTCCTTTCTTATTTAATCTATTTCATATCAGTATAGACTCATGGATATTTATTTTGTTCTCTGGGTAATAATCCAATGCTACCATTATTTATTTTGTTGCTCACAATTTTCCAGCTTGAGCCATTGGGAAGTCTTTCAGATTGATTCCTTTTGACACATCTCATCATTTTCTGTGTTTTTTTTAAAGCACTTTCCTACTTTCTGGCATTACAAGGTGTTCCAGGTTCATCTTGTATTTTCCATCTCCAGCCCTAGAATTAGCCACTTCTCCAAGAAAACCTGCTTCTTTTTATTGGAGAATGATATAAATGCAGATCTGGGAGCTAGGTGTGCTCATTGATACTAGAGTGTAACTGCTTCTAGACCCACTCAGCAGAGCTTGGAAATGTATGTATGAATATAAACTCAGGTATACACATCTATCTGTTGATCTATCCATCTATCTATCAATCTAACTATCTATCTGGATAGAGATATTAAAAGAGACATGGATTTATACTGATACTTCCAACTCCAATCCAGCACCACAGATTTTATTCTAGCATTCTCCTTTTGTTTATATGTAACTTCTTTTACCAACAGTGAGAAACTTAACTCCAGTTATCTACAATATATTTACTAATGTGTCAACTAGTTTCAGAATTGCTAATCCATACCCTTATGAGAAACACATTTATCACCTAGTGTACAGTGTTTTTGTCCAGTACTTTAGATTTACAGTATCCCGTCAAAGCACTGTCTTCCAAAGTTACTTAGGTCAGGACCTTTCACCCCCACCCCTTCTGTGTGGTTATGTCAGGTGCTTGTAATACAGTGAGATTCATTTGTTGCTGCATTCCATCTGAGTTCCCCAGCATCCTGATTGATTTTTAAAATTTGCAGAGTAAAATTCACTCTTTGCGGTGTACAGTTCTACGGGTTTTGACAACTTTATGGTCGTGTATCCATCTCTACAGTACCATACAGAGCTGTTTTTCACCCCCAAAATTCTCTCATACTGTCTCTTTGTAGTCAACCGCTTCCCCCACTCCATCCCTTGGCAACCACTGATCACTTTCCATCTCTGTAATTCTGCCTTTTCTAGAAAGTCATGTAAATGGAATCATATACCATATAGCCTTTTGCATCTGGCTTCCTTCACTTAGAGAAATGCCTCCAAGATTCATCCATGTTGTTGTGTGAATCAAGAGTTTATCCTTTTTATTGCCAAGTACTATTCTAATGTCCCGATGCACCACAGCTTCTTTCTCGACTCACCTGATGAAGGACACTTAGTTTATTTCCAGCTTTTGGCAATTATGAATAAAATGGCTATAAAGATTCACACAAAGGTTTTTGTTTAAACATTAGTTTTTAATTTGTTTCAGTAAATACCTAGGAGGGGGATATCTGAGTCATATAATAAATGTATGTTTAACTTTATAAGAACCTGCTAAACTGTTTTCCAAATGCAACTATTATGTTGCATTCCTAGTTCTAGTTGCTCCTAGTCCGCACCAGCACTTGGTATTTGCAATTTGATTTTTTATTCTAGCTATCTAATATGTGTGCGGTCTCTTATTGTGGCTTCTGCTTCCTTTATGAAAGTGAGTTCTGCTAAATATAGAATCCTGTGTTGACTTTTGGGTTTTCATTTTGCACTTGAAGGATGTCATTTTGTTATTGATTTGTCTCTTTTGTGTTTGATAATGTATCATCCATCATTCACATTATTTCTCCCTGTATGTAATGTCTTCCCATGTATATATGTAGTTCCTTGACTGCTTTCAAGATTTTCCTTTATCTTTGGATTTTAGCAGCTTGACTATCACGTGCCTAGGTATGGTTTTAATTTGTGTTTTATTTTGTGGGTTTCCTGACTTTCTTGGATCTAAAATTTTAGATTTTCCACCAAATTTTGAAAGTTATGCTATTACTTATTGATTTACCTTTCTGCCTCATTTAATTTTTCTGTCTCTCCCCTCTGCTGGAGACTCAATCATCTCACAGGTTGTAAGGCTCTCTTCATTTTTCTTCAAAATTTTTACATTCTTTTCTTCAGGCTAGATAATTTCTATTGCTCTATCTTCATGTTTCTTCTACTGTTTCTCATCTACCGGTAAACTCAAAAGTATTTTTTTATTTCATCTTCTTATTTGGTACTTTTTTGTAATTTCCATTTCTCTGCTGAGTTTCAACATCTGTTCATTCATTATGAGAATATTTTTCTTTACCACCATGATCATCTTTATAATAGTTACTCTCTTATCCTTGTTTGCTAATTGCAACACCTTGAGGATAGCTTCTACTGCCTGCTTTTGCTCATATATGGATTACATTTTCCTATTTCTTCAAATCTCATGATTTTTCAAAATTGTGTACTGGAAACCATGAATGATAGTTATAGAGACTCTGGATTCTATTGTATTCCTTTGAAGAGTGTTGTTGTTTTTCTAGCAGAGAGTTAACTTGGCTGGACTGAAACTCCAATCCTGTCTCCTTTACAGTGAGCATAGCTGAAATCCTCATTCAGGTCTTTCATCTTCCAACTGTTGTTTACACAAGGCCCTCTGGGGCCTACCGTGCATGTGTGTTGTTCAAAGATCTGCCAATTTGGTGTGTGTTGGGGGGAGACATTCATACATATTTTGAGATTTTCCTCTTTGTGTGTCCCTCCCTTCCAGAATTTCTCCCCTAACTTTCCAGCTACTCTGCCAGCCCCAAAATATGTCCTGTAGCATTACAAGTAAGACTGTAGTTTTTCCCCTGTCTGGGCCATGTACAGATTTTGGAATGCTTTGAGGCAAAAGACTCAAGCTTGCAAATATCTCCTGGTGCAATTCCCATCACTTAAGGGAAGACGCTGTCTCAGTTCTGCTTGCTTTGGAAGAGATTTATACATACACACACATACACATTTATTATATGTATATTACATATAGATAAATGATTCTCTATAAATATATATAATATTTTATGCAGATTTTATCATTGTTATCTGTGAGAGTGTTAGTTCAACAAGCTACTCCACCATTACTGGAAGCCAGACCTTGTCTTTTTTGGATTTTATATAAATTGAATTATAAAATATATTGCCTTTTGAATATAATTTCTTTTATGCCGCATTATGATTGTGATAGTTATCTATGCTATTGCATGTAGCTAGTGTTTGTTTATTTGTTGGAAATAATTAATTTTTTTAAATGGTCATAAAATATGCATAACATAAAATTGACCATTTTAACCATTTTTAAGTGTACAGTTCAGTGATATTCAGTACATTCACATTATTGTGTAGCTATAACCTCCAACCATCCACAGAACTATTTTTACCTTGCAGTGAAACTCTGTGCACATTAAGCAACAACTCCCTGTTGTCTCTCCCTCTTGCCCCTGGGAACCACCATTTTCCTTTCTATTCCTATGAATTTGACTACTCTAAGTACCTTATATGAGTAGAATCATACACTATTTTACTTTTGTGGCTGGCTTTATTTCACTTAGCATAAAGTCTTTAAGGTTGATCCATGCCATAGCATGTGTCAGAATTCCTTCCTTTTTAAGGGTGAATGGTATTCCACTGTGTGTATCCAGCACATTTTTTTTGTCAATTCATCCGTTGATGGACACTTGGCTTGCTTCCAGCTTCTGGCTATTTTGAATAGCACTGTTAATGACAGGGGTGTATGTATATGTCTTTTTACCTCTGCATTCAGTTCTTGAGGGTGTATATCCATAAATGGTGTTCTGAGATTCATTTTCTCCCATGTGGGAGGGTTCCCCAGACCTCCAACAAGCAATTCTTGGAATGTCAGCTGGTCGTCAGATAATTCAACTCAATTTGATGCTGTCAACACAGAGATACATCCGATTCCACAGGTTGAGGGCTCAGTCCTATAAGACTGCACACCCACCCAACCTCACTTCAACTTCATATGCTAGTTAGAAGCCCAGGTTGTTTCCTGTACTTCTGACTGACTGGCTGTAAACCAGAGCTTCCCACAACCTCCTCCTTGGGTTTGATTAATTTGCTAGAGTGGCTCACAAAACTCAGAGAAACATTTACTAGATCACCAGTTTATTATACAAGGATATAACTCAAGAACAGCCTGATGGAAGTGGCGCATAGGGAAAGGTATGTGAGAAAGAGCACAGAGCTTTTATGCCATCTCCAGGTGCACCACTCTCCAGTCACTCCTTGTCATTGGCAACCTGGAAGCTCTCTGAACCTCCTTCTATTGGGATTTTTACTGAGGCTCCCTCATGTAGGCATGATCAATTATTAACTCAGTTTCCAGCCCCTCTCCCCTGTCTGGAGGATAAGGAGTAGGGCTAAATATTCCAAGCTTCTAATCAGGGCTTGGTCTGTCTGGTGACCAGCCCCCATCCAGGAGCCATCCAGGAGCCCACCCAGAGTTGCCTCAATAGAACAAAAGATTCTCCTAGTGTTCTTATCACTTAGGAAATTACAAGGGTTTTAGGAGCTCTGTGTCAGGGATGGAGTCAAAGACAAATATTAGAACAAGAGATGCTCCTAGTGCTCTTATCATTTAGGAAATTACAAGGGTTTTAGGAGCTCTGTGCCAGGAACTAGAGGCAGAGACCAATAAATATATTTTCTATTATTTCAGAACCCATAAGTGGAAATGCTAGATGATATGGTAATTCTATTTTTAATTTTTGAAGGAACTACCATACTGTTTTCCACAGTTTTATATTCTCACCATCAGAGCACAAGGGTTCCAATTTCTCAACATTCTTGCCAACATGTTATTTTCTGATTTTGTGATAGTAACTATCCTAATGGGTATGAAGATGTATCTCATTGTGGTTTTATTTTGCATTTTCCTGATTCTTAGTGATGTTGAGCATCTTTTCATGTGTGTACTGGCCATTTTTTATCTTGTTTGGAGAAATGTCTATTCGAGTCCTTTGTGCATGTTTAAATTGGGTGTTTTTTTAATTGTTGAGTTGTGAGAGTTCTTTATATATTCTAGATATTAAGCCCTTATCCGATATGTGATTTGCAAATATTCTCAACCATTCTGTGGGTGGCCTTTTTACTTTGTTGATAGTATCTTGTGATACAGAAAACTTTTGCATTTTGATGAAGTCCAATTTGTTATTTTTTTGTTGCTTATGTCTTTAGTGTCATATTAAAGAAATCATTGTTGGCAATGGCATTTGGACTCAATGACACACAGCTTTTACCCTGTGTTTTCTTCTAAGGATTTTATAGCTTCAACTCTAACATTTACATCTTTGATCTATTTTGACTTAATTTTTGTATATGGTGTAAGGTAAGCATCCAACCTCATTCTTTTGCATGTGGGTATCCAGTTTTCCCAGCACCATTTGTTGAAAAACTTATCCTTTCTCCAATGAATGGTCTTTGCACCCTTGTCAAAAATCATTTGACTGTATAAGCAAAGGTTTATTTCTGGGCTCTCTATACTATTTCATTAGTATATTGTGTGTATTTATGCCAGTACCACACTGTTTTGATTACTTTGTAGTAAGTTTTGAAATCAGGAAGTATGAGTTCTCTAACTTTGTTCTTCTTCTTCTAGATTGTTTTGGCTATTCAGGGTCCCTTGAGGGTCCATATGCATTTTAGGACATATTTTTATATTTTTGCAAAAAACATCATTGGAACTTTTACCTCTTTGAATAAGTTGAGTCTTAAGTATTTTATTCTTTTTGATGATATTGTAAATAAAAATGTAATGTCTCTAGATTTCTTTTTCAGATTACTTATTATTAATGTATAGAAGAACAACTAATTTTTGCATGTTGATTTTGTGTCCCACTACTCTGCAGAATTTATTAGTTCTAAAAATTTTTTTCTGGAATTTTTAGGGGTTTCAACATATAAGATAATATTTGTAAACAAATATAATATTACTTCTTCCTTTCCAATTTGGATGCTATTTCTTTCTTTTTCTTGCCTAATTGCTTTGTCTAGAACTTCTAATACCATGTTGAATAGAAGTGGTGAATGTGGGCCTTCTTGCCGTGTTCCTGATCTTCGAGGAAAAGTTTTCAGTCTTTCACCCATGAATATGGTGTTCTGTGTGAATTTCTATATACGGCTTTTATTATGTTGAAGTAGCTTCCTTATATCTGAGGGTTTTTAACATGAAAGCATGTTCAGTTTTGTCAAATGCTTTTTCTGCATCCATTAAGATGATCTTTTTATTTTTTCCTTCATTTTGTTAATGTAGTTTATTACATTGATTTATTTTCATATATTGAAACATCCTTGCATTCCAGGAATAAATCCCACCTAAAAATGATGTATAATCCTTTTAATATGCTGCTGAATTTGGTTTGTTACTATTTTATTGAGGATTTTTGTATCAATATTCATCAAAGATATTGTACTTTTCTACAATAGAAATTGTACTTTTCTCTTCTATTGTATTCTATTATAGTTTTCTATTTCTGTAGTTTCAAACACCTGTCATTTTATTTTCTCTTAGTGTCTTTGGCTCTGATATCAGCATACTGCTAACCCCACAGGAGGACTTTAGAAATAGTCTCTCCTCTTCAACTTTTTGAAAGAGTTTGAAAAGAATTGGTGTTATTTAATTTAAAAAAAAGGCTTTGTGCCCAGGAATAAATTCAGCATAAAATAAATACAAATATTTTTTAAAAATGTGAAAAAGTTGTTTTCCTAAAAGAAATTAAAAATGAAGCAAGTACATTACTTACCACTTTACTACTTAAAATTTTTTTAACCTAATAATAGGCATGAAAAAATTGTTAGAATTAAAATGACTCAAGTGTTCATTTTCTTCATTACAAATTTTCTGACAGAAGTATATGATACCATCATGTATGACATCTTTTATCAAAAAATGGTCATTTTTTGTAGTATTTGAGAACATTACGAATTTTCCCAGTAGCCTCTGACAATACTCTGATATGCAAAGTTATCTTTTCAACATATATGTCTTATCATCATCCTTACCAAATTAACAAACTCTGTCAGGTGCTAATTAATTAACTACTTTTCCTATGATTCAGGTTCTCCGCCATTGATTTCCCTAACCATCAGGAAATTCTACAACTTCTGCAAGATTAACAATTTTACCTTACACTGTATTTCTCTCATGTGGTCTAAAACATCCAAAAATCATTGATAAACTGACCCTGCCCAAACTAAAGCATGGTGAATTATAAAAGATGGTCTCTGTTAAGTGGGGAAGGATTTCAGGTTGAACTTAATTTTACAAGTGGTCAGTTTATTACAGTGTATTGTTCTGTTATGTATTTCACTTCTTTTTTTAAAAAAGTGATAGTTGAGGGCACTTAGATAATAAAAAGTTGAGAAAATAAGGAACTGATATACTTTGTAAGCTTCAAATGTTTTCAAGCATAAAATACAATAAGAACTAAAGCCAAGAAATGGCAGAGGAAATAGAGATAAGAGGATGAAATTGCAAAACCGAATCTATACTAATATCTCAATGGCTAGCGTTGTGGTGCCAAGAAGGTGGTGAAGTCAAAGAATTCATAAAGATGATAATAAATAGACTGCAAAGAAAAAAGACTGAAATTTTTATAGAGAGAATTTTTACAGCGATATTACAGATCGAGAAGAGGGAAGAGAAGTTGGAGTGAGAGACTATCTGCTTGTTAAATTACTCCCACTGTAGAGAACAAAAATCCAATTTGCTGAAATATTTGTTTCCCTCTATGACCCTATCTTTATCTGCAAAATGTCAGCTCTGAATCAATGTCACAATCCAGCTTTTCCATCCCTGGGGAACAGAGCTCATCTGAAACCTCATCTGCCCAGCCTGTGAAATAAGGCCGGCCATCCATTCTCACAGAGGAGCCAACTGGAGGTAGGATTTTTGGTTCTGAATTCAGCTAAACATCTTCAAAGAATTGTATCTGGCCTTCCTCATCCAAAGCTATCAGTGAAGGGCTGGCTGGCTTTCAGAGAAGACCAATTCACAGTCAGCTGTGACATTTTCTGTTGAGCTTTCTAGAGAAGGCTGTGGGGCTTGTCAGTAAGAGTTGATTTCTGTACGGGTTATATTTTTTTATTTTATTCAGAGATTTATAAAGAAATTTATATGGTAAGTATTACTTATTATCAAGAAAAAATGTTGTCTATTCTTTGGTCATTTAAGCAAAATCCTCCTCTCAGGGCCCACCCATGGACAAAGACCAGATTTAATCTCCAAGCGTCTGCCAGGCACACTGTGGTCAGTGGGAAGGACTCAAGTTGGGAGCCTGTTCTCTTGTGTCCTGTGCTGGTACTTAATCTTCCATCTCTTCAGTGTACTACTAGACAGAGGCTCAAAGGACTTGACATTGGAGAAATGTACTTTTCATTGTCTTTAGACTTTTACACTTTTCAAAAAGACTCTCAGCATTTCCAGTAATTGTGCAGCAGTTTACCCAATACTAAGCTTCTCACTATTAAAAATTAAAATAAATAAACTTTGAAAAGGAAAAAAGTGATCTTTGCAATTTTGTACAGAATCTATATAATGGGTGCATCCTTATAAATGAAGGAAAGGTAACAAATTTAACTCTTTTGGTTAGTTAACACAGTATTATATTTTATATATTACCAATTTTGAGATTATTTGTATTTAAAAATACTGCTTCAAACCCCTAAATCATTGTAAGTGGTAGAGTCTGCCATCTGCCTTGGCTGAACAATTATATACAGTGTCAGCCAAAATTCTTCCATTCCTGTATAATCTTATATATGGGTGGTAATGGTGGGTTATTATAGATTGTTTAAACACGTGCGTATCACAAAATACAAGTGGCCATTAAAAATTAAAATATTCACCAAATACAAGGTTATCTGATTCCTAGAAAAAGAAAACAATACTGTAACATTAAGGCTAAAACTGTCAAAAAGGAAGCCAAGATAGACTCAAGTCAAGCTTTTGCTGAAAAGTTATTTGGCTCATCTTTGAAACTTTATCTTGTTTATTATGTAAGCAAGATACTTTCAGAGACTGGAATATGGAAAGTGCTTATTGGTAAGTTAACATTGTGATCATTTATTTTGTAAATGTTAATACGAGAGAAGTAATTCACTTTTGGGCCGGCCCCGTGGCTTAGCAGTTAAGTGCACGCGCTCTGCTGCTGGTGGCCAGGGTTCGGATCCCGGGAGCGCACTGACGCACCGCTTCTCTGGCCATGCTGAGGCTGTGTCCCACATACAGCAACCAGAAGGATGTGCAGCTATGACATACAAATATCTACTGGGGCTTTGAGGGGAAAAAATAAATAAATAAAATCTTAAAAAAAAAAAGAAGTAATTCACTTCCTACTATATTAGGATTTTCAAGTTCTGCTAAATCTAAGGCCACATTACTGGCAAGTTGGGATACCTCTAGACATCTGAAAAATATGAGTCCTACAGAGAAACATATAAATTCTCTCTTCATCTTGTTCTAAATTCTAAAACATTCTAAGGTTTTGGAACAAACCAATGACATTCCAAATTTACAGTAAGGCTGCATGTGCCGTACATGATCCTATAAGAAGAGAAATCCGAATTTTAAATAGAGGAGATTGTGTACAAAAATAAAGTACATTTTCACGTCTGAAAGGGTATTTCAAGAAAGAAGGGATTCTCAGAACATGTGGTAAATGGTAAATAACTTACCAGGGGCTCTCTAAAGGAAAACATATTGTGGAAAAAAGATCTTAAATGCAGAGAGCTAAAAGATCTTAAATGCTGGAATCCTTATGATGAAACAGACGTTGAACTACTTTTTCTTAAAGTTTAAAATGCATCTTATCTTCCAAACAAATACCACCTCTCTGCCTTGTCGCTTACCTGGGCATGGTGACGTGTTTGAATCATTTTTCTAATTCATTGGCTCTTAAACTTGATGGGCAGCAGAAGCACCTGGAGGCCTTGTTGAAACCCAGATTGCCAGGCCCCACCCCAGAGTTTCCAGTTCAGCAGGTGTGCAGCAGCACCTGAGAATTTGCATTTCTACCCGGTTCCCAGGTTATGCTGATGCTGCTGGTCCAGGGACCCCACTTTGAGAACCACAGCCTAACTTACACCCTATATATGGTTACCAAATCCATTATTTCATCATTTGTCTGCTACTTTTCTTTTATCACATCAGCACCTTAGCTCCGAATCTCCTCATCTAGCATTGGCAATACTTGGAGAGTTTAACAACTGGTCCTCCTTTCTGGCTCAATTCTCCCTCTTCCTCTTGATACTACATTCTCTTGCTAGGTAATTCTTCCTTAAACATCAGTTCATCATAGATCTTCCTTGCTCAAAATCTCATGGCTCTTATGCTGAGCACAAGACATTTTAAATTCTCTACTTGGCTCATAAGGTCTGGAATAGCCTGTAGAATGTGGACAACCTATTCCCTACCCTGCCTACTATAAAGGAGTATGTGAGGATTACATAAGATATGCACAATGATGCTTGTTATGCACAGTGTGACATTCTATAAAGTCACTGTGAACACTGAGTCAGTGAATATGACCCACTGCTCCTACGAGAAATGCAGGGTTAGGTTGCTGCAAGCCTTAGTCACATTTTCTTCAACTGATCAATACGTAGCCTTATTCTCTGTGTGTTTCTCTTTAAAGTCACCTTATTTAAAATATATTGTTGATATATTAACATTGAACTCACACCAACAGCACTGTACCTCATGTCTGAAAGAAGCTTGTCGAACACACATACTTTCTCTGTAAAGGCATGTCACAATCTCTTGCCCTGAGGAACACCAGGCAGCATTGCAGCGCTACACATGGGGGACATATTGAACAGCAAAGTCACC
Source organism: Diceros bicornis minor (assembly GCF_020826845.1). Classification (NCBI taxonomy): domain Eukaryota; kingdom Metazoa; phylum Chordata; class Mammalia; order Perissodactyla; family Rhinocerotidae; genus Diceros; species Diceros bicornis. The sequence goes on from NC_080758.1 coordinate 52,817,300, forward strand.
AACACAAGGCACAAAAAGATGAGAAATGAGGCACTAAATAGACTGCAAGAAGGACACTTGTTTACAGCATGGGCTGAAACAAGAGGGCAGAGCGTCACCTTGTTCCCCTCAGCTGGGAACGTGCATGTCGAGTGACTCAAGTTTTTCACCACTTTGTGCATATCTGCAAATGGACATGAAAGCCCTGTGAGTGTTTATTTGGAGGCTGTCAGTACATTTTAGCTAGTGTGCAAGTGTGCAAACACGGAATCCACAAATAATGAGGATCAACTATACTATGAAAGCATCTTTTCAAAACCAGAGTATTGCTTATATATAAGAGCAATAATGATAACATAACAGCTAACATTTTAGTGCCTACTATGCGCCAGGAGCTCTTCTAAGCACTTTACATAAGTTAATGCATTTCAGTCTCACTGAAACCCTATGAGACAGGAGTTCTCAGTAGCCTCATTTTATAGATGAGAAAACTAAATCTCAGAGAGTAAATACTTTGCACAGGTTCCCCAGTTAAAAGTGGAATAACTGGGATTGGTGCCCAGACAAACTGGTCCAAAGCACACAGCCTCAACCACTGTGGTAGGAATGTGAGCGAATTTTCTAGCACGCCCCGAAAAGCCTCTTCTTCTCCAGTCAGTGTGGTCTCTCACATACATATTCAATCATCAAACATTTTCTGAGTGCCCCAAAGGTGTCAGGTACTGTGTTTAGATACTGGAGGGACAAATAGAATGTTGACACAAATAATCCATGACCAATCTATAAATCAAAATTGGGTTGAGTTTATGATGAGCCAACATTTGAGGGCCATATAGCCGGGGAGAGTCCTTTCACTAAGAAATGGAGCACTCCAAAGAAGTGGGGTGTACAGAGTGGTTATATACCATCAAAGAGCATGTTTCACATGTGATTGCAATGTTCCTTTCATAATAGCCGTGACATTGACCTTTCAGCACGTTGATTGATGGACACAGTAGGTATCAGGTCTGCTGTCTCCATGGATGTGGCTGTTGTCTCGAGTTGGGTGGTCACAGGATGAGCACAGCAATCAAATCCTAGCCTAGGGAGAAATGCTTATCCTTAAGGAAATGCCAATGTGGGAGAAGTTGCATTTATCACATCAGCACCTTAGGTCATTGTTTTTGTCTTTGGGACATGTTAATTGCTTAAAGCTGATATACAATGGATGAACAGAGGCTACAGGCCCCTTTTGGGGGGGAAAATAAACAAGGTCAAGCCTAATTAGTTTTACACCAAATGGCTTCCTCATATGCTCCAATATATCCTATTGCTTGCCATTTATTTATGAAGAAGAAGGATAGTCTCAGCTTTAAGGAGCTCACTGTCAATGAGACATGAAAAAAACAACAGTTAAGAAAAAGTAGATAAGTACAAGGTCCCCGAGTGGCGACATCAAAAGGGGTCTCTAAATGGAGACCTCCCAGGAAAAGTGTCCAAGAGGAAGGAACATTTGACATGAGTTTAGATTGAGAAATAGGAATTAAGTTGATCAAAAAAGAGGGTAGGAAGACAGAAGAAACACATATAAAAAGACAGATATAAAGGATGCTAAGGATTTCAGAGTATGGGGGTATTTTTAAGGCTGGAAAAAAGCCAACATGTAGGAAACAGTGGGTGATGAGGCTAAAGATGAGGACAGCAAGAGAAAGCCTGCGTGTCCAGCTCAGGAGTCTGAATGTTCTCTCGGATGCTCTGAGCAGTCATTGTAGCAGTCTAAGCAGATATCAGATTTAAGCAAATTTAGATTCTAGAAGGTAACTCTGGAGGTATTGTGGAGGAAAGATTAGAAGAAATTAAGACTGGAAGTAGAGGGACCTGTTGGGAGACTGGGCAGCGATCCAGATAAATAGGCCTTGGTTCAGGCCGGGGGTCTGCAGGTGGAGGAGGCCAGGAGGTGGGAAGCAGTGCTGGGCTCCTGGAGGAGGAAACTGAGCTGCCTCTCAGTCACAGGAAGACTGTGCCTGTCATGGCCTCCCCACCCCCATGCCCAAACGCCATGTTCCTTTCTACGTCTGTACCTTTCCCCTCTTCTTCCATTTGAAATCCTCATTCTTTCTTCCCTCCACCTGCCCAAAAGTGATCCATTTGAGGACTTGATCTAGTCTACCTCTCCTAAGGAGCTGTCCTTAATTACATTTTCTGAATAACATTCCCAATTTTTTTAGGTTCTGTAATACAACATACACTAAATACCTTGGCAGAACCTAATTACATCTTGCAAACAGTTTCATGTATGTGGAGGAGCTTGGAACCTTATAATTCTTTGTATTTTCTTCAATACCTACCACAAATATCTTGCACATATAGGTCAATGGATGTCCAGTAAAGTTCAATAAAGAAGAAGCACCTTTTATAAGCTAAGAACTTTTATGAGCTCAGTTATTCCTTTAGATCAGCTGCTGGAACCATTTGTCTTTCTCCACAGGTCAACAGTGTTGCCCAGCACAAATGAATTTTACACCTTCTCAAACTCAATAGAGCAAAGATGGAACTTCATTCCCCCTGCAAGCCCTACTGCCCCAGAGAAAAGCAAAAACAACGTGTGACATCTAATTCTTTCTTCACATTCTCATGTCAAATTGCAACTGTTTTCCAGATGCTAACTGGTTTTCATTCTTAAAACTGACAGAAAAGATTCTCATTATTTCTTTCTTTCCTTTTTTTGGGGGGGAGGAAGGTCAGCCTTGAGCTAACTTCTGATGTCAATCCTCCTCTTTTTGCTGAGCAATATTGGCCCTGGGCTAACATCTGTGCCCATCTTCTTCTACTGTATATGGGATTCCGCCACACCATGGCTTGACAAGAGGTGCATTGGTGCGCGCCTGGGATCTGAACCTGTGAACCCGGGGCTACCACAGCAGAGTGTGCGCAATTAACTGCTGTGCCACCGAGCCGACCCCTCTGTTTATTTCTAAAGCTGAAATGTCTAAATCGTTCTCCAGGCTAGTTGGAGTTTCCATAAAATGAAAATGTACATTCCAGAAAAATCCTTAACTTTCCAGAATAATCCTTAATATATTATGGTAAACACCTTGGCAAAATGTCACTGATTTTCAATGTCAGTGCCTCCACAAGGGTATCCTTGCATTGTGGTCCCTCCCAACCACCTCTCACTTTGCCCCTCCCCAGGCTCATGGGCTCAAAGTGTTTACTGAGCACTAAGAATGATCAGAGTCTGAGGGAGACTTCAAGGATTGTCTGTTTTCTGACCCCAACCATCTCTCTCCATCTCTCCTTTAACCTCTATTTTTCTTACTCTGGTTTCTACTTTAGTTCTTTACTTGTCTTGTGAATTTTTGTTTTGTGGCTTATAATTACCATGTAAATTCATATTACTTTTTGCCTTAGAGTTTAGAAAGAACTTACATTAAACAAGGTTTTTTTCCCAGCTCTTTGATGTGTCTAATACCTTCCAACGCAATTCAAGTGGCTTCTTGTTCTTATATCTCCATCATTATTCCTTCAGAATTATGTTCACCCCACACTTTTGATCTGACCAATGATGCTTTACTCTTTAAACTTTTCTATGCCAAGACTCCCATGAGGAATCCCTCAAGCACCATCAGCTAGGCAACCCCACATTCCTCACATCTGTTTCTGATACCAGCCCTGATATCTGTTCCCCAGCATTGAACCCACCATATATGGGGTTAAATCAAAAAGCACTCATTCCCCCTTCTCTGCTTCTCTAAGTTATATTCACATGTAGATATGGGTTGTTTTACCCTTTGTGTTCCTGAATTCCACAAGACAAATGGAGGTAATAAATTGTTGAAAGCCCAGGTGTCTACAAACTGAAACTCTGACTAATTACCAGTTCTTGTGGTTTGTTACAGGGAGACTGAGATCTCAAAATTATCAAGAAGCTGAAGCTCCCCAACTCCCGCTTCCTGGCGCCGAATCCACCATTCATCACAGGGACAGACAAACAGAGGACACCTGCAGCTCCCCTAACTCAGCTAAACGCAGGCTGATGGGAGGACGCCGAACTGCAAAGCCGCAGCTCCCCTCCCCCACCTAAAACCTTGTAAACTGTAATCGTTAATTGGCAGCAGTTGCCGTCCACACCCCAAGGCCAAATTTCTGGTGATGAGAGAAGATTGGTTGATGGAGCCCTAGATCTCCCGCTGTAGATAGAGATGACAGCGGCTTGGCGCCAGAAGACTGGGATCACTCCTCCAACAAATAATCAGTCACCAAGGATATATTATTTCCCACAGACTTTCCTTTAAAAGCCTCAACTCCTAATGCCTCAGGAGGACTGTGGATTTTGGGGCATGTGCCCACTACAGCCTCATTTTGCTGGCAAAATTAAACCACTTTTGTTTTCCTCGGTCCCTGGTCATTGCGTTCATTGATTCGGCTACGGTGACAGGGTCCTGGGTTTTTCTGGCTACATTTCCTTGATTTGTTCCTAAATAAAGATGTTTCTGAAACTAATAATAAATTGTACCAACTGGTCATTGTATAAAAATCACTATCACAGATATTTTAAAGAGAACAAATGGAAAAGAATATTAAATTCTTCAGATAACTTTGCAATCAAATGAGGCATTGAGGGGAGCAGGGGGCACTGATTAGACCAGGATCCTAAGAGAAGAATTTTAAGTCAATTTCAAATGAGGTTAAAACTGGAATGAGCAAGTATATTACCAGTTATCTGAAATCATAAGCATTTCTCTGACCTTTGAGAATTTATTTGCATATAAACTGTACCACATGTGGGGTAAGAGTGCTGATATTGTTTAATTTCTTTTTATTATTCAGCACTTGGTAATAGATGTGGCTATTCACAATTAATAAATATAATGTGGAGAGACTCAACTTTCAACTGCCTGATATTATCAATTCTTACATAAAGCTAGAGTTTTAAAGATCAAATTTCATTCTAGTTACCTCTCAACTAGTCCACTTATGTCAGAAAGATGTTGAGTTTTAGGAAAATACTTCAAAACACAAATTTTATATGTAATTTCAAAAGCAAAAAATTAGTTAAAAACTGGGTGGTAACCAGTTTTGCTACCATATATTAATATTTAGCATGGGAGCAAACATTTTTAGAGAATATAATTGATATTTGCCTGTTTGTATATTGTAGAATGTTAAAGGAGTTACAGTTTTAATAGTATATCAAATACCAGAGAATAAAAAACAGAATTGTGTCAGTTTTATGAAATAGTTTTTTAGACATAGCAGATTTTCAGAGCACATTATTTGAAAATAAAACAATCAGTTAGTGAGGTTTAAGCAATGTGGTTTTATTTTAAACTTGCTCATTCTATAGGAGCATCAATAAAAGCCCTCCAGGAGTAGGTGACCCTCTTTCTTCCTCATGAGCACCAGCTGTATTTTCTTTAAGCATCAAACTCTCTGGCAACACCACAACCCTCAACTCCGTTTAGTTGAGAAAATTCTTTATGAGTCATGTGTTTTTTCTAGGGGTATGGAGCTCCCAGACTTATTAACTACAGAGAGAGTAAGAGTCAGAACACATTCAACAAACTCCATTGTACTCAGGTGAGAGGGCAGGTGACTGAACGCACATCTGAAGAAGAACTTAGAGGATGCTTTCTGACTCTGCTTCGTGCCTCTGACTAAGCTGTCCTAGACATCCCCGTTACGGCCACAGAAAAACACAGGCAGCCTTGATGGACCAGAAATCCTCCTATGGCCATCATTTGTACAGAGTAAACTGGCTTAAGACCTCTCGTTTCCTGCTGCAGTGGTAATTTACAGACATACAGAACTGCCATCTAGTGACTAAGAAGAAAACAGCAAGGTGCTTTACAAGAAAAGTGAAATTGTGAGTTTTTTAAAGAAGAACAGTGAAGCACTAAAGTTGGTAAAGTTGACACAAGGTGGCACACGAAAGTTATAGTGAACCTGAAAAATGTGTAGGTGAACTAATCAGTTGCTCTCTCTGCCTCTAAAACATGTCTTGACATCTGACTCATAAATAATATAGTTTAAATATAGTAGAATAACTTTGGAAATAAACTTCTCATCTCATCTCATCCAATGCTGTTGGCAGGACCTGGTATTAAATAGCCAGACGGTGAGTACCCATGTTGAAGTACCATTTTTATCACGGTGGAGAGAATATGAGGCATAAAACCCAACAGACTGATGTTCAGATCTTCCCTCTTATCCTTGATCAATTTTGTAAACATGGTTTTCTTTATCAGTTAAATATGAATTATAATAGTTACTTTAAAAGATTACTGTAAGAATTGCATGAGATAATACAATAAAGGAACCGGTGCACAGTAGATTGACAGTTAATTCTCCTTCTTTGTCTCTCTTCTATGACACATACACAAATCATCTAAGAAGAGAACCCGCCTATACAATAAACTCATAACAAAGAGTCAATAGCTCCAGAAGTAAGGAACATCATTGTCGAGTGCTTAACCTCAACTGCTTCCAAATACTTTTAACTCTCAATTAGTTTTATGTGTTTTCTGTCTTCCAGACACTTCACTGGCTACAAAGAAAGGAGAAGCTGTGAAATTTAAATTCATCCATTTCACCCTCGAATGGCCAAGCTGTAATATCAGGTGTTTTAAATCACCTAGTTCATCAGGTTTTCTGCTTATTACTGTATATTTTACCACGGTTCATAGCCCGAGAAAAATAGAAAATCATCACAATTTTACACACGTGAATATATATCTTGACTATTACAGCTGGAATCTTAATATATAATAATAAATATAAAATTATATAATTATATATATAAATTATATAAAATATAATAAATAATATAATAATAATAAATTAACATGTTGTACATGTTTTGTCCTTGTTGATAATATAGAATACTTTTGTCCAGATTTTCTTTGGCATTTTCATATATAATGAAGAACTCAGTAATATATGCCCTGGAGATAAGGATTCAGAAAAATCTAACATACTATCCTAGTCATGCCTCAAAAAAAAAAAAAAAGCTATAAAAATAATGAGAGGATATTTTGAAGGCACTATTATTCTTATTTCCAGCTTTGTTTCCCTTTACCTCTTTTTAATCTTTCTCCATCTTATTCGCTATTTGCTAATCATCTCACAGTAATTAAGTAACCCTCAGCTGAGTCCACCATGCCTCTTCAAGTGCCCCAGCCTGATGTAGGTCTCAGCTTTGACAAAAAGAAGCTGGGAAAACCTGTTTTGTGGCACTATTCTTAAGAGTATCTTTACTCTTACAATAATAGCTATAGTTTTGAGAGGCACCAATGGATTACAAAATGAAGTACTCGACCAATGTTGTATCCTCATTTTCCCTCCAGGGGAGCACAACTTTCATGTGAAATGCAGGGCTGCTGGTTTATTGTTTTTTCCTTTCAAGATATTTTATTACTTGTAAAACATAATAGGGTTAATAGTGATATGTGAGTAACAATATAAACTTACAAACTGGAAAAACCTGCTATTTTAGTGTCATAATTTTATATACTGTAATAAGCAGTAATACTTTCATAATGTAGTATCTTGATTGATCATAAATTTTTTCCTGGATCATTTTTATGCTAATTCATTTATTAGATTCCTAAATTTATACTTTTATGATCTTTATTTTCAATAAATATAATTAAAGGGACATCAGTTGTTCTTGACAAGTGAAAGGTCACAAAACATTTTTGATAATTTTTAAGTTTAAGGAGGATATGTCTGCTTCTTTTTAAAAGAGAAGTCATTTAATATTTGGAAAAGTTTTCAAAAATCATCAAATTCTTTAATTTTACAGAAAGGAATACTACATTCCAGAGAGCCTAAGTACATTTTCACACACTACCCAGAAACAGACCTGGGCCTAGAACTCATGTCTCAGTCGCCTGACTTCTACTGGACCACACTCAAGAGAGCACACCCTCTTCTTACTGGTAATTTCTAATACTAAGTTATTTTCAAAAGCCGAGTTGGGAGAAAGTATAAATAAATTAAACAGTTTTATATAAAAAGTAGCAACTGCTATCCACAATTTCTATCCCATATGAGTGTTTCCTTTCTTGCAGGTTTCCTTTTTTTAATAGTGAGTCCATTTTGGTACAAGAAAAAAAGACATAAAATGTGGCTTCTTTAGTAACAGAAAAAAAAGCTGTGAAAATTAAAAAGACACTAACTAATGTTTCATCTACTAAAGCAACTTAAGAATATTATTTGATTTTAGAAAAGCTCTGAGAGATTTTGTTAAAAATCATATCCTTGTCATTATTAGTCCAACCAAGCACATTTCCACATGACATCTCCTAGAGTGGCCAGTTTTCTGCTGGATCCAGTTGTTGTCAGGTCCAATGTTCTGGCTGGGTAGAGAATGATGCAGCTTCTGAAAAGCATGTGCTCAGTTCCACTTCAAGGTTGATTTCCTCTGCAAAGTCTAAGTGGAAGAAAACATCCCCTTCCACCTGATTGGATTCCCCTGCAGGCTTAGAGAAACAAGGTGGCCTAGCCAGCTGGGCAGACAGGAAGATAAATCAGAGTTTGTCACAATTTTATGACAAATAAGAGAGAAAAGGATTCCACATCCTAACAAGATCTTCTTACTTGTTGAACAACATCTGAACATTTTTTTCGGAGTTTCCAAAATAGCAGATTGAGATTCTATGTTGGAAAGGAAGAAGATAGTCAGTATACTAAAAAATAAATTTTCTCATTTTCTCAATCAGAAAATAGAACTAAATAAAATATATCTTTAGCTATAAGTACCAAAAACATCCAGTTTATCTTCCAGTTATACTTCTGTGTTATGAGAACATGACTGCTTTTCAATATATTTAATATGTACAGTGACTAACACTCATGCCGTTAATTACTTTTGGAATTAGAATAGCCCTATGCCCTTATTGACAGACATCAATCATAATTACTTTTCTCAATTCCTAGTTTCTATTTTGTGCCAGAAAGTACCTGCTGAGACATTCACTTTTTATATTATTCACTTATCGTAAGTCTGTACAATGATAGATGACAACTCAGCCATCTTGAAGGATGGGGTCTCAAATGCCACATCTCACTATTGACAAATCACCTTCTGGTTTGAATGAGAGATGATGAGCACTGTCACCAGAGACATTCGGGAGAAAGGGATTGTGCTCCTTTAGTCTGTCCTTTAGGAGTCTGTGAGACTGCAAATTCTTCATACTGGAAAACCTGAGGGATAACCAAGTCTAGGAATCTTTTTAAAGCTAGGGGACACTTTCTTCTACGTGAAACTTGCAGCGATGTTTACAAACATAAGAAGAAAAACAAAAAGCCTTCAGGAATCCCCAGTGCTCCATGGATCGGAGTCTGAAAACCACTCGTCTTTTCCATCCTCCACGTTTTACAGATGAGACATAACACAAGCAGTTGGTGGCAACCTGAAGACTAGACTTCATCTCCTGACTGTCACGTCACTCCCACCTCCGACTGCTGTGCAGACCAGACACCTGACAAGATACAGCAGTCACTCCTGGGGATAATTTAGACATTCCCAATTTAGCAACATTTTAGTTGATGTACGTGACAAGGCTATAGAAAAACAAAAGGTATTTACTACCTAAATTGTATAACGTATAGTTAAATGACATTGAAAGTTTTCATTTCACTTACAGCACAATTTTGATGGGCCCAGGGGCCTTCTTTCATCTGCTCACCCTCCCTGACATCTCAAACCTTCTCTGCATTTCTGCTCTTGCTCACTGTGCTCCAGCCACACTGGCTTCTTGCTGCCCACTGACATCCGAGTCACAGTCCCTCCACAGCATCTCTGCAGCCCTGGGACATCTGCATGTCCTCCTGCCCTGTCTCTTCCCTCTGGGCCTTGCTCCAGCCTCCCTGGGCTCTCTAAAGTAGCAACCCACTCATTCCCTAGCTCTCCCCATTGCCTGTCACTTACCTTCTTCATGAAACAGATCATCACATGATAGACTATGTAATTCACTTGTCTGCCTACTTAGCCATTATCTCTCTTACCCAACAAAAACAAACTCTGTGAAGACAGAGATTTTGTAGAAAATTTTTTCCTTAGTGTATCCCAAGCCTGGCATAGAGTAGGTGTTTAAATATTTGTTGAGTAATTGTAGGAGGGAATGAAAGGAGTAATCAGAAGAATGAGCACAGCATGGAAGTAGGTGAAACCATGAAGAGTGGGCATCCTGGGAAGGGAAAGAGGGAGGAAAGATTTTATATCTGGCAACACAGATACCACTGTGCCTTTACTACTTCCTGCATGTCAGCTTGTCGATGTAAATAATCCATAATCAAACTATAAATCAAAATTGGGGTGAGTTTATTATGAGCCAACTTTTGAGGACCGTGGCCCGGGGCCTTCCTTCTCTAAGGAAGGAAGGGCAACAAAGAAGTGGGGTGTACAGAGCAGTTACATACTGTCAAAGAGAAAGTATCACATATGATTGCAATGTCTCTTTTACTATAAGAAGATCCGCCCTGCCAGGTTGCCCTGCCAGAATAGATATAGATGGACACAGCGGGGAGCAGGTCTGCTGTCTCGATGGGCTTGGCTGGTGTCAGGTCTGTTGTCTGGAGCTGGGTGGTCACAGGATGACTGCAGCAATCAAATCCTAGATTAGGGAGAAATGCTTATCCTTAAGGCAATGCCAGTGGCGGGGAAGTTGCATCCTTATCTTAAAGGCATTTACTCTTCTCTTTGGGACATGGCAAAGCAGTTACACAATGCAGGCCACAGGCCTTTTTGGAAAAACAAATTCAGGCCGAATTAGCTTTACCCCAAATGGCTTCCTCATATACTCCAATATATCCTATTGCTTGCCATTTATTTATCAAGCTCAAGGTGTGTCTTTCAAACAGAAATGATTAAGAATAACATGAAGTAGTCACTTACCAACAGATGTCACTGTGGCAACAGAATATTAACAAGTGGCCTTCAAATATAACCATTTTCCCAAATACTATATTTCACTGAGTTAATCAAAAAGGGATTCTTCTCTCTTATACTGACAAATCTCCACTCTGAACTTAGCACTAGAGGTAGTCAATTTTGAATAAAGACCTTTAACATCAAAGCCAGCCAATAGATCCTATTAAAGCAAATCCAAACTCTGGAACACTTGTGTTTTCAGTCACATGCAAATCCTCTCAAACTCAAGATAGGGTCCCGGCTTTGTGCAGATTGAGAAAAGCTTCTCTTCCTCTGTTTCTATTCAGATAGTGCAGGGAAGAGCCCAAAGGGTCTCCTGGTGGAACACGAACAGCTCTTTACATTAGAAATGCAGGCAGTGTTTCCTAGAGTCTTTTCTATAGGCCAAGACATGCTGACTTGCCCAGAGGAGCAAACTTCTGGGCTCCAACAGTAAATAAGACTGTGTGCAGTTTACCACACCAATGAACTACAAAGATGTATCAGGAAATATTTTGAACACCCACACCTAAGCTCTCAGTTTCCCTCTGTCTTATTTCATGACTACCTGAACTGAATTCATTCTCCATCCCCATCCCTTTCGTGATAGTTTTTATTTCCCTGAATCAGCATGTTATAACATCTAAGAGAAATTTATCAAAATACTCTCTTCAAAATAGCTAGCTGAAGTATAGGAGTTGTAGAGGGTCAAGATTTTAAGATGAAAGTGATGTACAGAGTAACTGTACTACAAAATAAAAAGAAAATGAATGAGAACAATGAGAGAAGAAGAAAAAAATGATAAGGAGAAGGAATATAATATAGAGTAAAAGTAAGAAAGAGAGAAAAAAGAAGAAAGAAGGTGTAGGAAAGAGAAAGAGTTAGGGGAAGCATGAGAAATGGCAAAAAGGGGCACGAGCAGAGAGAACACACTGTGGGAAATCAAAATTGACCACCCTGAAATATATCACGTTACTTTGATTATTTTCTCTGGCGGACATTTGACCTTCCCCACTAACTGCCTAAGGGAATTTAACTCTGGGTATGGACAGCCTGGCAGGGTCCTCAATAAGGCCATTCTTTTCAATGTTCTGTTTACCAAATATTTACATTTGTAAAGGTATCTCCCTCCATGTACTGGGAAGGGGGAGTATGGCCTTGTCTCTGGAAACTCTTATCAGTACAGAAGGAGAGGTCTTAAATGTACATACTTTTTTTGTGTGTGTGAGGAAGATCAGCCCTGAGCTAACATCCATGTTAATCCTCCTCTTTTTGCTGAGGAAGACCGGCTCTGAGCTAACATCTATTGTCAATCTTCCTCCTTTTTTTCCCCAAAGCCTCAGTAGATAGTTATATGTCATAGTTGCACATCCTTCTAGTTGCTGTATGTGGGACGCGGCCACAGCATGGCTGGACAAGCGGTGCATCGGTGCGCACCTGGGTTCTGAACCTGGGCCGCCAGTAGCGAAGTGCATGCACTTAACCGCTAAGCCACGGGGCCGGCCTTATATACTCTTGATTACTGTGATTTCTGTCTCTCTAACCACATTCTCTATAGGCAGCCCTGTAAAGAATTTTCTGACAAATATTTACATTGCCCTTTCCTTGTGAATTGCATTCTTCCCCTCTGAAATCCGAAAACACTACCTACACCAACATCCTCCTTTGTCTTTAGCTGAAGATGGTATTTAAGATGAGAATCGCTGCCATTGTGTTGAGAAACTCAGTTTCCCTGGTTTCTCCCATGTATACATGTTATTATACTTGGTATTATTTTCTCCTGCTAACCTGTCTTTTAATTATTTGGCCAGCCAGAAGAACCTTAAGGAAAAGGGAAGAGGGGGCTCCTCCCTCTTCCCCGACAACACCATGCTCAGAGCAAATGACAACTCAACTGGCTTCTGAACAGGGCTCAGGTCTAGAGTCCCTGGGCTGCATTTGAGAACTCCACTCAGTTCCAACATCTTGAGAATGACCACGCTTCATCCAAGCTCTGATGGCACTGCTTATCAGTGCTCTCCTCTCCCAGTACCTGCTGGAGCTTCAGGAACTGCCTCTCTCATCTCTGGGACTGACAGAGTCCCCATTAAATATTCATCAACTGGGATGGTTGCTTTGAAAGAGTAACTCAGAGAGAGCTCTCTCAAGGGTACATTTAAACCTGCCAAATCCTTCACTCACCCTTCTGAAGAATTAAGAAACTAAACAGTTTTTTTTTTTTAATTACTGTGAAGCAAAGTAGGAGAAAACTTTCCTGGCAAAACTTTAAATGTTCCATTTTTTTTGAAGTTACATCACAAAATTCTGAGCATAATCTAAAATTCTGGGCTCCCCACAGTTCTAAATATGTTTCAGAAATGATCTCTGTATCATCACAAAGTAAGCCTATGCCTTAAAAAACAAAATAAACTTGGATGAGTTTTATCTTGTAGAGAGAGGGCAGCAAGAAAAAGACTAGGATGTGCCTCTCTGCTATGAAGGAAAATAAATAAAATCACACCAAAATATACAAAATACACCTCTAAAACTGAATGAAGCTGTCTCTAAAGAGTTTTACATTTTAAGTAAAAATGCACCTATATGAAATTATACATCAGGTTGACTAAAGTCTAGTCAACTTAATAGAAGAAGAATTCATTAAATTTCATTTAAATAACATGATTTATGATTAACTACATAATAAATGGTAGATATTTTAATTCTGGTATACCATGTCCTCCACCAATGAAGGTGGGGTTGAACCTGTAATTTTCCTGAAAGGGCCCAACCGTATGTTCTGCCTATTTGATCATTTAACAGCATGGATCTGCTCCTCATTGCCAACAAAGGATGTCTACACTCAGGCTTTAGCTTGCATATGTAAGGGGAAATGTGGGCTGAGTTTACAAAAAGAAAAATTGAAGATGGAGCATTATCTTTAGGAGACATGGTCATTCTGTTCAAGAACATTTTCTCCCTTCAAGTGAGAAGCTGAGAGAGGGAATGCTGTCAGCCTCTTCCTTGGCCCCTTATAGAATTCTGCATTGCCTCAACCGAACGTGTCCTAAAGTGTTTGAACTAAACTTGAAAATGAGCTGATGACACTGTATTTGCATTACGTCACACAGAATCTCTTTCATTAGGCACCATTCAAAACACTTTTTTGGGACATTAGAGGCCAGAAAAGTTTTGCTTCTCTGAGAGACTGTTGCTTTTAATCTCATGGACATGAGATGATAGAGAATTGTTCCCATTTCCCTTTCTACTTTAAACCTGAGGGATACATTTCCAACTACTTTTAAAAACTGCAGGTCCTCGGGCCAGCCCCATGGCTTAGTGGTTAAGTGCCCAAGCTCTGCTACTGTCAGCCTGGGTTCGGATCCCAGGCACGCACCGACGAACTGCTTCTCTGGCCAAGCTGAGGCTGCATCCCACATAAAGCAACTAGAAAGATGTGCAACTATGACATACAACTATCTGCTGGGGCTTTGGCGGAAAAAAAGGAAGAGGATTGGTGACGGATGTTAGCTCAGGGCCAGTCTTCCTCAGCAAAAAAAGGAGGAGAGGTATGGATTTTAGCTCAGTGTTGATCTTCCTCACACACACACACACAAAAAAAATTAAAACATTAAAAAAAAAACTGCAGGTCCTTCTGAAACACATTTCAGTGCACTGGCTTATTTCAGCTTCATTTCATTGTTCCATCCTAAATTCCTTTAGGTTTGATCTATTTTCCATTGTAATCCTTTTGTATACCTAGATATTTAAAAGCTGCTCAAATCTATATTGGAGAAAAGTTGGATTACAATTCTTTCAGCCAGCATGTAAACACAATTTTTAGGGTTTCTACACAAAAAGTTTCTGCCATGTTTCTACCAGCTCTCCTTCCATATATTTTCCTCCAGGATTTCCTGTGACAAAATAGCCTTTCTAAAAGCCAGTCCTCTGTTCACTCTCTTGGCCAGTCACATGTTCATAGAAAGATAAAGCACTGGATTTTTCAAAGATGCAACAAGAATGATCAAGTCCTGAGTCACACCTAGATATCCTGCTCCTGTTCTCCATGAATTTTAAAACTGAAGTTAATTATCTCTTTCATTTTATCTAAATCTATTGAGTAACCTTGGCACTGAGCCCCTAAACTTGTCCACAGCCTGCTTCAGCAGACACAAAACTCTCTCTCAAATGCTTGCATTCGTGTGCTGGGTAGGTATTTTATTTATTTAGATCTTATTCCACAAAAGATCTTCATTGATTCACTCAAATACTTAAGTATATACTATGTGCCCAAAGGTCTTGAAATGTTGGGGGTCTGCAAGGAAGACAGATATGTATAAACAGATAAATTACATTACAGAAATAATTTGAACTAAAGAGATATGTATAAAATGCAAGGGGACTCTAGGAAAAAGAACCACCAGGGGTTGAACCACAACCAAGATATACAGCTAAGTACTGGGGATTTGAGGGAAAAAAAAACCGCCATGGGGGGTGGACAGGGTTTGTACCATATAAGTAAAGGAAAACAAAGAGCGAGAAGATAAAGACAAAAGAAGATAAATGCAAAGGTTTTCTTCTTCTTAATGTTTCTGCCACCAACTTTAGGAACACACTGCTTGTTGGTGTCCTTTCTAGCCAGTCTCATCCTTCAGCCAGCTCCTATAGACTTCAAAAATTCCATTGTAACAAGCTGGGCTCCTCCATGGAGACAATGCCAACTATGTAGAGAGCCAGGAGGGGAGAAAAAGATTCACAGGAATCTGCAGCCCTTCTGCCACTCACTGGTGGGGAGGGGCACTGAGGCTTCACTTTGGCCTCTGTCTCCAAGTTCACATAAAGGAGGGTCAGTTCCTTCCTTGATATATGAAGGTGGAGAGAAACCTCTCTCACAGACGGGATTATGAAAAAATTAAAGTGAGAACCATGAAAAAGGCAGAGGAGGTAGCACCATGAATCTGAAGTAACTGGACATGTGAATTAATAAGCAATATAAAGAGCTGAAGAGAAAAACGAAGGCAAAAAACAAGTTCTCAATTTTCTGAGATGGAAATGCAATTCTTTCTTCTTCAAAAAGAGAAAGATTATTGAACCTTTTCCTTTAAAATAAAATTGAAATGGGCCACATGTTGCAAAGAATGGTTTTAACCATGATGTCACTACACAGTAATGTGTAGCAATCAGTTCTTAAGTGCACTGCAAATAGTTCCTTACTTAACAATTATGTTATCAAAGTTTGCAATTGATATATATATATTTTAGTAAATATTAGACTGTGTGCAAATTTGTCACTATATTATTGACAATGTCACTGTTACAACTGAAAGCCTGACTAAGAGGGAGAAGATAGTGTGATCCCAGATTGCTCGATTCACAGCAAGAAAATTTATGTGCCATCAGGTCATTTGGACAAAAGAATGCTATATGGCTGTTGGGTTTATAACAGATCCATTAGAGAAAAACAAGTCACTACAGTAAATTATTTTCTACTTACTTCCATCACCCTCTCCAGGAACACATATTTTAAAATGAGACTCTTTATTATATTAAAAATGACCAGCTCTGGCACTTTGAAAACTACATCAAATAATGAAGAAAAACTAGGTTACAAACATCCTGGTATTAATTCCAACTACCATCTTTTACCAAACTAAATCTCGAATTATCACTAATTAACTTGCAATCTAGTGCTATTCCAATATACAAAATCAACAACATTAATTTAATACAAATTAAAATGTTTCAGAACTTTTTAAAAATTTCTCTAAAATTTTAGAGGATAATATAAATATATCTCTTGGAAAAGTTGAGAAAGATAGAGACACCAGGAAAGGAAAAGGTGAAAATATTACCCTAATCAAAGATGTAAAACACAAGATATGAACAATTGTTAAATAATTCTCTATGAAATTCTTCAATTCTACTATCTCTACACCTGGCTATTTCCTATCAATAATTTGATACATAAACAAATAGAATAGTGTATTTAATGGGATCAATTCTTTTAGTTGTGTGCTTTTCCTTTTAAAACTACTTATGCTTTTATGTGCTTGTTTTATTTTCAGGTGGTGTCACATTAGAACACACTCATCTCTGAAGATTTTTGCATTAAGGAACACTACTTTGGTCCTTGATCAACTGTAATCTGTGTTATGATAAACTCAGAGTCCTACATGTAACGATTCCTACATCCTATCTTCTGTACGTTGTTCATGTGAGGGAGTATAATCCACCAGGTAAACAGTAATAAGTGTTTCAAAAGCATCGGATATTAAAAGAACATGCAGGGTTGGGTGTGGGCCCCCAATTCAGCACCTTAGTGCAAAGAAGAAAGGAATAAATGTATCCCTACAAGGACTGGGATAAAAACAGGAGATTAAGAGCACGAGGCACCAACTGCAGGCCTTTAAGCAGGGACCAGGAAGAAAACTGTTGACACTGTGGATAATGGTTGGTTTTACAGGCAACTCACGAGGATGATAAGGACGTGAAATAATGATAATTATGATAATAGCATCAAACAGTTCTTCTGAGCCAGGGACTACACTCTGAATGTTAATTCTGCGCTTGAACATACATTAACGCACATAACACTCAAAATATCCAGATGTAGTAGATGTTTTTCTTCTCACAATTTATAGATGAAGAGACTGGGTACACAGGCTAGGAAACTCACCCAGGTTACAAATGGCAGAGCCCAAGCCCAATGTTCTTATGTTAGGCTCTTTTACTACAAGTCCAAGTTAAGTCTCTAATGACTACCTACACTCGCAACTGCCAAGACCGTCGTGCTCCCTCGATGAAGGTAGGCATGGGTGGGGCAGGGACCCAGGTGTGGGAGACTGCCAGATCTCATGTCTGGCACACAGGTTGCCAGACTGCTTCCACCTGTGACGGGGCCCAGCACACGCCCCAGAAAACTTGGCGGCAGGCCCCAGGGCTCTTTGCTCCGGAACTTGTCCCCTTGAAAGGGGCCTGGCAAATGTGGCTGGTTCGGCTGGTTCGGCTGGTTGGCCAGCCTCCTTTGGACAAAGCAGGCGAGCCAAGCCAGCGTTGCAGTCTGCCCTGGGTGTGGCACCTGGGCCCTCAGACACAGGGTCTCACAGGTGCCCTCCATCGTGCATTTCTCCCTGGAGCTGTGGCCTGGGCACTAGGAAGGCCAGGCCTTGCCAACTCAAGAGAAGAGACTAGGACCTGTCGCTGGAAGGGATTCCCCAGCATGGACCTGGCTCCCTAGTCCTGTAGCCTGCTGGGGCCACACTCACTGCTTTGCTGTATGCCTGTCTCAGCCCTTCTGACTCCACAGAGCCTTTCCTCTATTTGGTTGGAGTCAAAAAGTGCGTGCGTGGGGTGAGGCCATGGTTCTGTCTTTCCAGGAAGAAATGAGGCCTGGGTCGAAGCAGCTGGCCAAGGCAGAACCTTGACCTCGCACCCCAGTCCACCTTTGGCCATCAGGGCCAGACCACCGCTTCCAAAGAAGGGAAGCAGCCTGCGAGCTGAGTGGAAGTGGGGGATGGGAGAGAGACAACACCTGAAGCCAAGTCAAGAATGGCTGTGCACCTTCTTCACCTGCACCTGGCAGGCATGAGGGAATGCCCAAGCTGGTCAGAGTCTCGCAGATGGGGGGAGCCTTCACTAAGGACCCCCAAGGCCCACCATAGGCCCCAGTGGCCACGCATGCACCCTTGGCCTGACAGGTTGAACCCAAGCACACAGGGCCCCAGGAGGGGCCAGAGAAAGAAAGGCCCATGGGAGAGGTAGGCAAGGTGCGCAGGGCATGCCCCCCTCCTCTTGTCAGGTCCCTGAGACAGACAGAGAGAGAGAGACACAGAGAGAGAGAAACACAGAGAGAGAGAGAGAGAGAGAGAGAAATCCCAGACCATTAGTCTCTGCCGCCACCGCTGGTGACATCTCATATACCATACCACTTCCCCCACCACCCCCACGCCCTCACCCATTCCAACCCCACCACGGAGAGGCCGGTTCCTGATTCTCTCCATTCTGGCCCTTCTGGACCTGACCCCAGTGCTGGGCAAAGGGTTCAGAGAAACATTTACATGTCACTCTCCATGGGAATTGTCTTCTTCCCCTCTCAAATCCCAAAACCTAACCCTCAACATCCTCCTTTGTCTTTAGTGGAAAATAGAATTCAACAGGACAATCTCTGCTACTGTGCTGAGAGATTCAGTTTCCTGGGATTCTCCCATGTACACAAGTTCTTAAGCTTGGTACTATTTTCTCCAGCTAACCTGACTTGTTAATGATTTGGCCAGTCATAAGAACCTTAAGGGAAAGTGCGGAGGGGGATTCTCTCTCTGCTCCCGACAGCTCTGAGCTGGCTTGGTCCCTGAGACCTGGCCAGGGGTAGCCCATCCCCAGGCGCCCTCTCCTGGGGCATCCCAGGAAATGCTCAGCACCAGCCCCACCACATTCGCCACTGCCAAGTCCGTCTTCCTCCCTTGGGAGGCCTGGGCAGGAATGGAACTCGGGTGTGGTAGGGCGCCAGATCTCAGGTCTGGCACACCGGTTGCCAGGCTGCTTCTTCCTCTGACGGGGCCCAGAACAAGCCCCAGAAAACTTGGCGGCAGGCCCCAGGGCTCTTTGCTCCAGAACTTGTCCCCTTGAAAGGGGCCTGGCACACGTGGCTGGTTCAGCTTGTTGGCCAGACTCCTTTGGACAAAGCAGACGAGCCGAGACAGCCTTGCAGTCTGCCCTGGGTATGGCACCTGGGCCCTCAGGCACAGGGATTCATGTGTGCCCTCCATCATGGATTTCTCCCCAGAGCCGTGGCCTGGGCATTAAGAAGGCCAGGCCTTGCTGACTCCAGAGAAGAGGCTGGGACCTGTCATCAGAAGGGCTTGTCTAGTGTGGCCCCGGCTCCCTAGGCCTGTGGCCTGCTGGGGCCACACTCACTGCTTTGTCCTATGCCTGTCTCGGCCTTTCTGACTCCACAGAGCATTTCCTCCACCTGGTTGGAGTTGAAAAGTTCAGGCGTGGGGTGAGGCTGTGGTTCTGTCTTTCCAGGAAGAAATGAGGCCCGGGACGAAGCAGCTGGCTGAGGCAAAACCTTGGCCTGGCACCCCAGTCTGCCTTTGGCCACCAGAGCCAGACCACTGCTTCCAAAGAAGGGAAGCACCCTGCGAGCTGAGTGGAAGCGGAGGATGGGAAGGAGACAACACCTGAAGCCAAGTCAAGAACGTTGGTGCACCTTATTCACCTGTACCTGGTGGGCGCAAGAGAGCACCCCAGTCTGTCAGAGCCTGGAGGGCAGGCGGCGCCTTGACTGAGGACCCCCGATGCCTGCCCTAGGCCCCGGCAGCCATATTTGCGCCCTTGGCCTGACAGTTTGAACCCAAGCCTGCAGGGCTCCCGGAGCAGCCAGAGAAAGAAAGGCTCATGGGAGAGGTAGGCGAGGTGGGCAGGACATGCCAACCTCCTCTCCTTAGGTGCCCGAGAGAGAGACAGAGAGACAGACAGACAGAGAGACAGAGAGATCCCTCATCTCTGAGTCGCTGTCACCATGGCTGGTACCAACTCAGATGCCATCCCACTTCCACCCACCACCACTGCTGTCTTGGGCCAGCCCCACCACAGAGAGGCCAGTTCCTGGTCACCTCCATGCTGTCCCTTCTGGACCTGAACCCAGTGCAGGGGAAATGGTTCAGACAATTGTTTACATGTCCCACTCCATGATAATTATCTTCTGCCTCTCTCTAATCCCAAAACCCCATCCCCAAAATCCTCCTTTGTTTTTGGGTGAAGATAGGATATAAGAGGAGAATCTCTGCCATTGTGTTTAGAGACTCAGTTTCCCTGGTTTCCCCCATGTACACACGTGCTTAAGCTTGGTATTATTTTCTCCAGATAATCTGATTTGTTAAGCATTTGGCCTGCCATAAGAACCTAAAGGGAAGGGGCAGAGGGTGATTCTCTCTCTGCCCCTGACAGCCCTGAGCTGGGTCAGTCCCGCAGTCCTGGCCAGGGGCAGGCCATCCCCTGGCCCCCTCTCCCGGAGCATCCCAGGAAAGTCTTACTGCCAGTCCTACCTCACTCACCACTGCCAAGACCATCGTCCTCCCTCGAGAGGTCTGGGTTGGACAGGGATGCAGGTGTGGGAGACCAGATCTCAGGTCTGGCACACTGGTTGCCAGGCTGCTTCCTGCTCTGATGGGGCCCAGCACACATCCAAGGAATCTTGGTGCCAGGCCCCAGAGCATTTTCCTCCAGAACTTGTCCACTCAAAAGGGGCATGGACCAGGTGGCTGCTTTGGCTGGTTGGCCAGCCTCCTTTGGAGAAAGCAGGCAAGCCGAGCCAGCCTTGCTGTCGCCATGGGCACTGCACCTGCACCCTCAGGCAGAGGACCTTACACATGCCCTCCATCATGGATTTCTCCTCAGAGCCATAACCTGGGCACCAGGAAAGCCAGGCCTTCCCAACTCCAGAGAAGAGGCTGGGACCTGATGCTGGAAGGGTGTGCCCAGTGTGGGCTCGGGTCCCTAGGCCTGAGGCCTGCTTGGGCCACACTCATTACATTGCCATATGCCTGTCTCAGCCCTTCGGACTCCACAGAGCCTTTCCTCCACCTGGTTGGAGTCAAAAAGTGCAGGCCTGGGGTGACGCTATGGTTCTGTCTTTCCAGGATGAAATGAGGCCTGGCACAAAACAGCTGGCTGAAACAGAGCCTTGACCTCCCACCCCAGTCTGCCTTTGGCCACCAGGGGCAGACCACCGCTTCCAAAGAAGGGAAGCAGCCAGCCAGTTGAGTGGAAGTGGGGGAATGGAGGGAGACAACAGCTGAAGCCAAGTAAAGAAGGGCGGCATTCCTTCTTCACCTGAATCTGGCAGGCAAGAAAGAGAGCCCCACCCGGTCAGAGCCTGGCAGTCGGCGGGGCCTCAACTGAGGACTCTTGAGGCCCGCCACAGGTCCCGGTGGCTGCGCATGTACCCTTGGTCTGATGGGTGGAATCCAAGCCCGCAGGGCTCCTGGAGTGGCCTGAGAAAGAAGGGCCCAGGGGAGAGGTAAGTGAGGTGGGCAGGGCATGCCAACCTCCTCTCCTCAGGTCCCTGAGAGAGAAAAAGAGAGAGAGACAGAAAGACAGAGAGAGAGAGAGAGAGAGAGATCCCTGATCTCTGAGTCTCTGTCGCCACTGCTGGTGCCAACACACACGCCATCCCAATTCCACCCACCACCCTCACGACCGCCTCGGGGTGAGCCTCACCTGGGCACGGCAAATGCACAGCCACTTCTTCCTTCCAATTAGTAAGGATCAAGTAGTAACTGAACAACATTTGGAACGGGTTCCCAGTTAGGGACTTCAGAGGGAATCACACGTTCCTTTGAGAAGGCACATTCTCATTCCAAGTTCCAAGTCGCTGTCTAGCAACAAGTTTGTATAGGATGGGCAATCATACCAGTGGTGATCTAAACTTGGTATGACACCCATTCCTGGAAATAACTTTGTGCCTGATCTCTCCCCCTTACATCTCGTAAGGATCACACAGTGAAACCAGGTTTACAACATGATGCCATATATGGCACATGAGAAGGATTCTCACATGCCTTTCAGAAGGCAGTGTTCTGATCCTGGCTTGTCAGTGCTGATCAGGGAAGAGGTTTGTATAGGACTGGAAATCCAAAGTGGACCTGAGGCAAACCAGGTCTAGCACACAATCCTGGAAATAACTTCATTCCCCATCTACCTTCCTTCCAGCTAGTATCTCATAATACCTAAACAAATTTTGGTACAGATTCACGTTTTGGGCCTTCACAAAGAATCTCACGTTCCTTTGAGAAGGCAGTATCTGATTTCAAGTTCCAAGTCGCTGTCTAGCAACAAGTTTGCATAGGACTGGCAATCATACCTAGAGCTTAGCTAAACTGGGTATGATGCCCACTCCAGAAAATAACTTTGTACCAGATCCCTCTCCCTTCCATCTCGCAAAGATCATACACTGAAACCAGGTTTAGAACATGATGGCATTTACAGCCCTTGAGAAGGATTTTCACATGACTTTCAGAAGGCAGAGTTCTGAATCAGGCTTGTCAGGTCACGTCGGGGAACAGGTTTGTATAGGACGGGAAATCTAGAGTAGACATAAGCCAAAACATGTCTAGCACTCATTTCTGGAAATAACTTGATGCCCCATCTCACTTCCTTCAATCTAGTAAGGATCACATAGTACCTAAACAAGATTTGGCTCAGAATGCTCTTTGGGGCCTTGAGAAGGATTTGCACGTTCCTTTGAGGAGGCACATTCTGATTCCAAGTTGCAAGTCGCTGTCTAGCAACAAGTTTGTATAGGACTGCAAAACATAGCTAGAGCTGAGTTAAACTGGGTATGACACCCTTTCCTGAAAATGATTTTGTGCCTGATCACTCTCCCTTCCATCTCATAAGGATCACATACCTAAACGAAGTTTAGAACATGAAGCCATTTACGGCCCTTGAGAAGGATTCTCACATGTCTTTCAGAAGACAATGTTCTGATACCGGCTTCTCAGGGCAGCTCTGGCAACAGGTTTGTAGAGGACTGACAATCCAGAGTGGAGCTGAGCCAAACCATGTATAGCACCCATTCCTGGAAATAAATTCATGCCGCATCTCCCTTAGTGCAAGTTAATAAGGCTCACATAATACTTAAACAAGTTTGGCACAGACTACCATTTTGGGACTTCAGAAATAATTACACATTTCTTTGAGTTGGCACTTTCTTTCTTCAAGTTCCAAGTCGCTGTCTGGCAAAATGTTTGTATAGGACTGGCAGTAATACCTTGAGCTGAGCGAAACTGGGTGTGACATCCATTCCTAAAAATTGCTTTGTGCCTGAACTCTCTCCCTTCCATCTTGTAATGATCAGACACGTAAACCAGGTTAAGAAAAAGATGCCATTTTTGGTCCTTGAGAAAGAATCTCAAATGCCTTTCAGAAGACAGTGTCTTGATCATGGCTTCTCAGGGCAGGTATGGCAACAGGTTACTATAGGACTGGCAATCCAGAGTTGAGGTAAGCCAAGCCATATATAGCACCCATTCCTGGAAAGAATTTCAAGCCGCATCTCACTTACTTCCACCTAGTAAGGATCACATAATTCCTAAAGAAGATTTGGGACAGATTAAAGTTTGGTACCTTGAGAAGAAATAACACATTCCTTTGAAGAAGCACTTTCTGATTCCAAGTTGCAAGTTGCTGCCTAGCAACAAGTTTGTATAGGACTTGCAAAGATTCCCAGAGATGAGCATAAGTGGGTATGTCTTCAACTCCTAGAAATAAATTCATGGCCCATCTCCCTTACTTCCATTTAGTAAGGATCACATATTTCCTAAAAAAGATTTGTCACAGATTCCCAAATGGGCATTGAGAAGAAATTGCAAGTTCCTTTGAGCAAGCACTGGGTAAGAATCCAAGTCCGGGAAATAACTTCATGCCCCATGTCTCTTACGTCCATCTCATAAGGATCACATAATTCCTAAAAAAAGTTTGACACAGATTTCCAATTAGGGCATTGAGAAGAAATAGCACATTCCCTTGAGGAAGCACTTTCTCATTCCAAGTTGTAAGATGCTGCGTAGAAACAAGTTTGCATAGGACTGGCCAAGATTTCCAGAACTGAGCTAAAGTGAGTATGTCTCTATCTCCTAGAAATAACTGCATGCCCCATTTCCTTTACTTACAGCTAATAAGGATCACATAATTCCTAAATAAGTTTTGTCTCAGATTCCCTTTTTGGGCATTGAGAAGAAATAGCACGTTCCTTTGAAGAAACACTTTCTGATTCTAAGTTGCAAGTTGCTGTCAAGCAACAAGTTCTGTAGGACTTGCAAAGATGCCCACAGCTGAGAAAAACTGGGTATGACTTCAAGTCATGGAAATAAAATCATGGTCCATCTCAAATACTTCCATCGTGTAAGGATCACATAATTCCTAAAGATGTTTTGGGAGAGATTAATACTTGGTGTCTTGAGAAGAAAAAGCACGTTCCAGTGATGAAGCAGTTTCTGATTCCAAGCAGCAAGTTGATCTCTAGCAACAACCTTGTATAGGACTGGCAAAGATTCCCAGAGCTGGACTAACGTGGGTCTGTATCCAACTCCTAGAAATAACTTCATGCCCCATCTCCCTTTCTTCCATCTAGTAAGGTTTATATAATTCTTAATAAAGGTTTGACACAGATTCCCAATTAGGACATTGAGAAGAAATAACACGTTCCCTTGAGAAACCACTTTCTCATTCGAAGTTGTAAGCTGCTGTGTAGAAGAAAGTTTGTATAGCACTGGCAAAGATTGCCAGAACTTGGCTACAGTGAGTAGGTCTCTATGTCCGGAAATAACTGCATGCCCCATTTCCCTTACGTACAGCTAGTAAGGATGACATAATTCCTAAAGAAGTTTTGCTAGAGATTAACGTTTGGTGCCTTGAGAAGATATAGCATGTTCCTTTGACGAAGCACTTTCGGATTCAAAGTTGCAATTGTTGTCTAGCCACAAGTTTGTATAGGACTTGCAAAAATTCCCAGAGATGAGCTAAAGTGGGCATGTTTCAACTCCTAGAAATGTCTTCATGCCCTATCTCCCTTACTTCCATCTAGTAGGGATGACATAATTCCTAAAAAAGTTTGTCAAAGATTCCCTTTTTGGGCATTGAGAAGAAATCGCAAGTTCCTTTGAAGAAACACTTTCAGATTCCAAGTTGCAAGTTGTTGTCTAGTAACAAGTTTGTATAAGACTTGCAAAGAATCCCACAGCTGAGAAAAACTGGGTATGACTGCAAGTCCTGGAAATAACTTCATGCTCCGTCTCCCTTACTTCCATCTCGTAAGGATCACATAATTACTAAAGAAGTTTTGGCACAGATTAATGTTTGGTGCTTTGTGAAGAAATGGCACGTACCTTTGAAGAAGCACTTTCTGATTCCAAGTTTCAAGTTGCTGTCTAGCAACAAGTTTGCATAGGACTTGCAAAGATTCTCAGAACTGAGCTTAAGTGGGTATGTCTCCAACTTCTAGAAATAACTTCATGCCCTATCTCCCTTACTTCCATCTAGAAAGGTTCACATAATTCCTAAAAAAGTTCTGACACAGATTCCCAATTCTGGCATTCAGAACACATAGAACGTTGCTTTGAGCAAGCACTTTCTCATTCCAAGTTGCAAGCTGCTGTGTAGAAACAAGTTTATATAGGAATTGCAATGATTGCCAGAACTGAGCGAAAGTGGGTATGTGTCTATCTCCTGGAAATAACTTCATGCCCCATCTCACTTATTTCCATCTGGTAAGTATCACACATTTCCTGACCAGATTGGGCACAGATTCCCTTTTTGGGCATCGAGAAGAAATAGCCAGTTCCTTTGAAGAAACACATTCTGATTCCAAGTTGCAAGTTGCTGTCTAGCAAGTTGTATAGGACATGCAAAGATGCCCACAGCTGAGAAAATCTTGCTATGACTCCAAGTCCAGGAAACAACTTCTTGCTCCATCTCCCTTACTTCCAGCTACTAAGGATCACATAAATCCTAAAGAAGATTTGGAAGAGATTCATGTTTGGTGCATTGAGAAGAAATAGCACTTTCCTTTGAAGAAGCACTTTCTGATTCCAAGTTGCAAGTTGCTATCTAACAACAAGTTGGTATAGGCCTTGCAATGATTCCCAGAAATGAGCTTAAGTAGGTGTGTATCCAACTCCTAGGAATAACTTCATGGCCCATACCCTTACTTCCATCTACTAAGGATCACATAATTCCTAAAAAAGTTTTGACACAGACTCCCAATTCGGGCATTTAGAACATATGGTATGTTGATTTGAGCAAGCACTTACTCATTCCAAGATGCAAGCTGCTGTGTAGAAACAAGTTTGTACAGGAAGTGCAATGATTGCCAGAACTGAGCTAAAGTGGGTATGTCTCTATCTCCTGGAAATAACTTCATGCCCCATCTCCCTTACTTCCATCTACTAAGGATTACATAATTCCAAACAAAGTTTTGACACAGATTCCCAATTCGCACATTCAGAACATATAGCACGTTGCTTTAAGCAAGCACTTTCTCATTCCAAGTTGCAAGTTACTATGTAGGAACTAGTTTGTATAGGACATTCAATGATCCCCAGAACTGAGCTAAAGAGGGTATGTCTCCAACTCCTAGAAATAACTTAATGCCCCCTTCCCTTACTTCCGTCTACTAAGGATCACATAATTCCAAACAAAGTTTTGACACAGATTCCCCATTCGGGCATTCAGAACATGTAGCACGTTGCTTGAAGCAAGCACTTTCTCATTCCAAGTTGCAAGTTACTATCTAGGAACAAGTTTGTATAGGACATTCAAAGATTCCCAGAACTGACCTAAAGTGGGTATGCCTCCAACTAATACAAATATATTCATGCCCCATCTCCCTTGCTTCCAGATAGTTAGGGTCACATAATTCCTAACAAAGTTTTGACACAGATTCCCAATTCGGAAATGCAGAACAATAGCACGTTGCTTTAAGCAATCACTTTCTTCTTCCAAGTTGCAAGTTACTATCTAGGAACAAGTCTGTATAGGACTTTCAAAGATTTCCAGAACTCAGCTAAAGTGGGTATGTCTCCAACTCATAGAAATAACTTCATGCCCCATCTCACTTACTTTCAGCTAGTAAGGATCACATAATTCCTAACAAAGATTTGACACCGATTCCCAATTCGGGCATTCAGAACATATAGCACGTTGCTTTAAGCAAGTACTTTCTCATTCCAAGATGCAAGTTACTATATAGAAACAAGTTTGTATAGGACATTCAAAGATTCCCAGAACTGAGCAAAAGTGGGTATTTCTCCTACTCCTAGAAATAACATAATGCCCCATCTCCCTTACTTCCAGCTAGTAAGGATCACCTAACTCCTAACAAAGTTTTGACACAGATTCCGAATTCGGACATTCAGAACATATAGCACGTTGCTGTAAGCAAGCACTTTCTCATTCCAAGTTGCCAGTTACTATGTAGGAACAAGTTTGTATAGGACTTTCAAAGATCACCAAAACAGAGGTAAACTGGGTATGTCTCGAACTCCTAGAAATGTCTTCATGATCCATCTCCCTTACTTCCAGCTAGTAAGGATCACATAATTCCTATCAATGTTTTGACACAGATTCTCAATTCGGGCATTCAGAACATATAGCACGTTGCTTTAAGCAAGCACTTTCTCATTCCAAGTTGCAAGTTACTATGTAGGAACAAGTTTGTATAGGACTTTCAAAGATGCCCAGAACTCAGCTAAAGTGGGTATGTCTCCAACTCTTAGACATAACTTCATGCCCCATCTCCCTTACTTCCAGCTGGTAAGGATCACATAATTCCTAACAAAGTTTTGACACAGATTCCCAATTCGGGCATTCAGAACATATAGCACGTTGCTTTAAGCAAGCACGTTCTCATTCCAAGTAGCAAGTTACTATGTACGAACAAGTTTCTATAGGTATTTCAAAGATGCCCAGAACTGAGCTAAAGTGGGTATGTCTCCAAATCCAAGAAATAACTTCATGCCCCATCTCCCTTACTTCCAGCTAGTAAGGATCACATAATTCCTAACAAAGTTTTGACACAGATTCCCAATTCGGGCATTCAGAACATATAGCACGTTGCTTTAAGCAAGCACTTTCTGATTCCAAGAAGCAAGTTACTATGTAGTAACAAGTTTGTATATGATTTTCAAAGACCCCCAGAACTCAGCTAAAGTGGGTATGTCTACAACTCGTAGAGAAAGCTTCATGCCCCATCTCCCTCTCTTCCAGCTAGTAAGGATCACATAATTTCTAACAAAGTTTTGACACATATTCCAAATTCAGGCATTCAGAACATATAACACGTTGCTGTAAGCAAACCCTTTCACATTGAAAGTTGCAAGTTACTATCTAGGAACAAGTTTGTATAGGACCTTCAAAGATCCCCAGAACTGAGCTAAAGTGGGCATGTCTCCAACTCCGAGAAAAAACTTCATCCCCCATTTCCCTTACTTCCAGCTAGTAAGGATCACATAATACCTAACAAACTATTGACACAGATTCCCAATTCGGGCATTCAGAACATATAACACGTTGCTGTAAGCAAGCACATTCTCATTCAAAGTTGCAAGTTACTATGTAGGAACAAGTTTGTATAGGTATTTCAAAGATGCCCAGAACTGAGCTAAACTTGGTATGTTTCCAACTCCTAGAAATAACTTTATGCCCCATCTCCCTTACTTCCAGCTAGTAAGGATCACATAATTCCTAACAAAGTTTTGACACAAATTCCCAATTCGGGCATTCAGAACATATAGCACCTTGCTTTAAGCAAGCACTTTCTCATTCCAACTAGCAAGTTACTATGTAGGAACAAGTTTGTATAGGTATTTCAAAGATGCCCAGAACTGAGGTAAAGTGGGTATGTCTCCAACTCCTAGAAGTAACTTCATGCCCCATCTCCCTTACTTCCAGCTAGAAAGGATCACATAATTCCTAACAAAGTTTTGACACAGATTCCCAATTAGGGCATTCAGAACATATAGCACGTTCCTTTAAGCAAGCACTTTCTCATTCCAAGTAGCAAGTTACTATGTAGGAACATGTTTATATAGGTATTTCAAAGATGCCCAGAACTGAGCTAAACGTTGTATGTCTCCAACTCCTAGAAATAACTTCATGCCCCATCTCCCTTACTTCCAGCTAGTAAGGATCACATAATTCCTAACAAAGTTTTGACACAGATTCCCAATTCGGGCATTCAGAACATATAGCACGTTGCTTTAAGCAAGCACTTTCTCATTCCAAGTAGCAAGTTACAATGTAGGAATAAGTTTCTATAGGTATTTCAAAGATGCCCAGAACTGAGCTAAAGTGGGTATGTCTCCAACTCCTAGAAATAACTTCATGCCTCATCTCCATTACTTCCAGCTAGTAAGGATCACATAATTCCTAACAAAGTTTTGACACAGATCCCCAATTCGGGCATTCAGAACATATAGCACGTTCCTTTAAGCAAGCACTTTCTCATCCGAAGTAGCATGTTACTATATAAGAACAAGTTTATATAGGTATTTCAAAGATGCAAAGAACTGAGCTAAAGTGGGTATGTCTCCAACTCCTAGAAATAACTTCATGTCCGATTTCCCTTACTTCCATCTAGTTAGGATCACACAATCCCTAACAAAGTTTTGACACATTCCCAGTTCGGGCATTCAGAACATATAGCACGTTGCTTTAAGGAAGCACTTTCTCATTCCAAGTAGCAAGATACTATGTAGGAACAAGTTTATATAGGTATTTCAAAGATGCCCAGAACTGAGCTAAACTTGGTATGTCTCCAACTCCTAGAAATAACTTCATGCCCATCTCCCTTACTTCTAGCTAGTAAGGATCACATAATTCCTAACAAAGTTTTGACACAGATTCCCAATTCGGGCATTCAGAACATATAGCACGTTGTGTAAGCAAGCACATTCTCATTCAAAGTTGCAAGTTACTATGTAGGAACAAGTTTGTATAGGTATTTCAAAGATGCCCAGAACTGAGCTAAACTTGGTATGTCTCCGACTCCTAGAAATAACTTCATGCCCCATCTCCCTTACTTCCGTCTAGTAAGGATCACATAATTCCTAACAAACCTTTGACACAGATTCCCAATTCAGGCATTCAGAACATATAGCACGTTGCTTTAAGCAAGCACTTTCTCAGTCCAAGTAGCAAGTTACAATGCAGGAACAAGTTTCTATAGGTATTTCAAAGATGCCCAGAAATGAGCTAAAGTGGGTATGTCTCCAACTCCTAGAAATAACTTCATGTCCGATTTCCCTTACTTCCATCTACTTAGGATCACATAATCCCTAACAAAGTTATGACACATTCCCAATTCGGGCATTCAGAACATATAGCACGTTGCTTTAAGCAAGCACTTTCTCATTCCAAGTAGCAAGTTACTATGTAGGAACAAGTTTATATAGGTATTTCAAAGATGCCCAGAACTGAGATAAACTTGGTATGTCTCCAACTCCTAGAAATAACTTCATGCCCCATCTCCCTTACTTCCAGCTAGTAAGGATCACATAATTCCTAACAAAGTTTTGACACAGATTCCCAATTCGGGCATTCAGAACATATAGCACGTTGTGTAAGCAAGCACATTCTCATTCAAAGTTGCAAGTTACTATGTAGGAACAAGTTTGTATAGGTATTTCAAAGATGCCCAGAACTGAGCTAAACTTGGTATGTCTCCGACTCCTAGAAATAACTTCATGCCCCATCTCCCTTACTTCCGTCTAGTAAGGATCACATAATTCCTAACAAACCTTTGACACAGATTCCCAATTCGGGCATTCAGAACATATAGCACGTTGCTTTAAGCAAGCACTTTCTCAGTCCAAGTAGCAAGTTACAATGCAGGAACAAGTTTCTATAGGTATTTCAAAGATGCCCAGAAATGAGCTAAAGTGGGTATGTCTCCAACTCCTAGAAATAACTTCATGCTCCATCTCCCTTACTTCCATCTGGTAAGGATCACATAATTCCTAACAAGTTTTGACACAGATTCCCAATTCGCGCATTCAGAACATATAGCACGTTGCTATAAGCAAGCACATTGTCATTCAAAGTTGGAAGTTATTATGTAGTGACAAGTTTGTATAGGTATTTCAAAGATGCCCAGAACTGAGCTAACCTTGGTATGTCTCCAAATACTGGAAATAACTTCATGCCCCATCTCCCTTACTTCCAGCTGGCAAGTATCACATAATTCCTAACAAAGTTTTGACACAGATTCCCAATTCGGGCATTCAGAACATATAGCACGTTGCTTTAAGCAAGTACATTCTCATTCAAAGATGCAAGTTACTATGTAGGAACTAGTTTGTATAGGTATTTCAAAGATGCCCAGAACTGAGCTAAAGTGGGTATGTCTCCAACTCCTAGAAATAACTTCATGCCCCATCTCCCTTACTTCCAGCTAGAAGGATCACATAATTCCTAACAAAGTTTTGACACAGATTCCCAATTCGGGCATTCAGAACATATAGCACGTTGCTTTAAGCAAGTACATTCTCATTCAAAGATGCAAGTTACTATGTAGGAAGAAGTTTGTATAGGTATTTCAAAGATCCCCAGAACTGAGCTAAACTTGGTATGTCTCCAACTCCTAGAAATAACTTCATGCTCCATCTCCCTTACTTCCAGCTAGTAAGGATCACATAATTCCTAAAAAGTTTTGACACAGACTCCCAATTCGGACATTCAGATCATATAGCACGTTGCTGTAAGCAAGCACTTTCTCATTCCAAGTGGAAATTTTCTACGTAGGATCAAGTTTGTATAGGTCTTTCAAATTTTCCCAGAACTGAGCTAAAGTGGGTATGTCTCCAACTCCTAGAAATAACTTCATGCCCCATCACCATTACTTCCAGCTAGTAAGGATCACATAATTCCTAACAAAGTTTTGACACAGATTCCCAATTCAGGCATTCAGAACATATAGCACGTTGCTGTAAGCAAGCCCTTTCACATTCAATGTTGTAAGTTACTATCTAGGAACAAGTTTGTATAGGACCTTCAAAGATCCCCAGAACTGAGCTAAAGTGGGTATGTCTCCAACTCCGAGAAAAAACTTCATGCCCATTTCACTTACTTCCAGCTAGTAAGAATCACCTAATTCCTAACAAAGTTTTGACCCAGATTCCCAATTCGGACATTCAGAACATATAGCACGTTTCTGTAAGCAAGATCTTTCTCATTCAGTGTAGCAAGTTATTATGTAGGAGAAAGTTTGTATAGGACTTTCAAAGATCCCCTGAACTGAGCTGAAGTGGGTTTGTCTCCAACTCCTAGAAATAACTTCATGCCCCATTTCCCTTACATCTAGCTAGTAAGTATCACATAATTCCTAAAAAGTTTTGACACAGACTCCCAATTCGGACAATCAGAACATATAGCACGTTGCTGTAAGCAAGCACTTTCTCATTCCAAGTGGCAAGTTACTATGTACGAACAAGTTTGGAAAGGACTTTCAAAGATCCCCCGAACTGAGCTAAAGTGGGTATGTCTCCAACTCCTAGAAACAACTTCATGACCCATCACCATTACTTCCAGCTTGTAAGGATCACATAATTCCTAACAAAGTTTTGACACAGATTCCGAATTCGGGCATTCAGAACATATAGCACGTTGCTGTAAGCAAGCACTTTCACAATGAAGGTTGCAAGTTGCTATCTATAAACAAGTTTGTATAGGACTTTCAAAGATCCCCAGAACTGAGCTAAAGTGGGTATGTCTCCAACTCCAAGAAAAAACTTCATGCCCCATCTCCCTTACTTCCAACTAGTAAGGATCACCTAATTCCTAACAAAGTTTTGACACAGATTCCCAATTCGGACATTCAGAACATACAGCACTTTGCTGTAAGCAAGCACATTCTCATTCAAAGTTGCAAGTTACTATGAAGGAACAAGTTTGTATAGGTATTTCAAAGATGCCCAGAAGTGTGCTAAACTTGGTATGTGTCCAACTCCTAGAAATAACTTCATGCCCCAACTCCCTTACTTCCAGCTAGTAAGATACACATAATTCCTAACGAAGTTTTGACACAGATTCCCAATTCGGGCATTCAGAACATATAGCACGTTGCTGTAAGCAAGCCTATTCTCATTCAAAGTGGTAAGTTACTATGTAGGAACAAGTTTGTATAGGTATTTCAAAGATGCCCAGAACTGAGCTAAACTTGGCATGTCTCCAACTCCTAGAAATAACTTCATGCCCCATCTGCCTTACTTCCAGCTAGTAAGGATCACATAATTCCTAACAAAGTTTTGACACAGATTCCCAATTCGGGCATTCAGAACATATAGCACGTTGCTGTAAGCAAGCACATTCTCATTCAAAGTTGCAAGTTACTATGTAGGAACAAGATTGTATAGGTATTTCAAAGATGCCCAGAACTGAACTAAAGTGGGTATGTGTCCAACTCCTAGAAATAACTTCATGCCCCAACTCCCTTACAACCTTCTAGTAAGGATCACATAATTCCTAACAAAGTTTTGACACAGATTCCCAATTCGGGAATTCAGAACATATAGCACGTTGCTGTAAGCAAGCACATTCTCATTCAAAGATGCAAGTCACTATGTAGGAACAAGTTTGTATAGGACTTTCAATGATGCCCAGAACTGAGCTAAACTTGGTATGTCTCCAACTCCAAGAAATAACTTCATGCCCCATCTCCCTTACTTCCAGCTAGTAAGGATCACATAATTCCTAACAAAGTTTTGACAGAGATTCCCAATTCGGGCATTCAGAACATATAGCACGTTGCTGTAAGCAAGCACATTCTCATTCAAAGATGCAAGTTACTATGTAGGAACAAGTTTGTATAGGACTTTCAAAGATGCCCAGAACTGAGCTAAACTTGGTATGTCTCCAACTCCAAGAAATAACTTCATGCCCCATCTCCCTTACTTCCAGCTAGTACGGATCACATAATTCCTAACAAAGATTTGACACAGATTCCCAATTCGGGCATTCAGAACATATAGCACGTTGCTGTAAGCAAGCTCATTCTCATTCAAAGTTGCAAGTTACTATGTAGGAACAAGTTTGTATAGGTATTTCAAAGATGCCCAGAACTGAGCTAAACTTGGTATGTGTCCAACTGCTAGAAATAACTTCATGCCCCATCTCCCTTACTTCCAGCTAGTAAGGATCACATAATTCCTAACAAAGTTTTGACACAGATTCCCAATTCGGGCATTCAGAACATATAGCACGTTGCTGTAAGCAAGCACATTCTGATTCAAAGTTGCAAGTTACAATGTAGGAAAAAGTTTGTATAGGTATTTCAAAGATGCCCAGAACTGAGCTAAACTTGGTATGTGTCCAACTCCTAGAAATATCTTCATGCCCAAACTCCCTGACTTCCAGCTAGTAAGGATCACATAATTCCTAACAAAGTTTTGACACAGATTCCCAATTCGGGTATTCAGAACATATAGCACGTTGCTGTAAGGAAGCTCATTCTCATTCACAGTTGCAAGTTACTATGTAGGAACAAGTTTGTATAGGTATTTCGAAGATGCCCAGAACTGAGCTAAACGTTGTATGTCTCCAACTCCTAGAAATAACTTCATGCCCCATCTCCCTTACTTTCAGCTAGTAAGGATCACATAATTTCTAAGAAAGTTTTGACACAGATTCCCAATTCGGGCATTCAGAACATATAGCACGTTGCTGTAAGCAAGCACATTCTCATTCAAAGTTGCAAGTGATTATGTAGGAACAAGTTTGTATAGGTATTTCAAAGATGCCCAGAACTGAGCTAAACGTTGTATGTCTCCAACTCCTAGAAATAACTTCATGCCCCATCTCCCTTACTTCCAGCTAGTAAGGATCACATAATTCCTAACAAAGTTTTGACACAGATTCCCAATTCGGGCATTCAGAACATATAGCACGTTGCTGTAAGCAAGCACTTTCACATTCAATGTTGCAAGTTGCTATCTAGAAACAAGTTTGTATAGGACTTTCAAAGATCCCCAGAACTGAGCTAAAGTGGGTATGTCTCCAACTCCAAGAAAAAACTTCATGCCCCATCTCCCTTACTTCCAACTAGTAAGGATCACCTAATTCCTAACAAAGTTTTGACACAGATTCCCAATTCGGACATTCAGAACATATAGCACTTTGCTGTAAGCAAGCACATTCTCATTCAAAGTTGCAAGTTACTATGAAGGAACAAGTTTGTATAGGTATTTCAAAGATGCCCAGAACTGTGCTAAACTTGGTATGTGTCCAACTCCTAGAAATACTTCATGCCCCAACTCCCTTACTTCCAGCTAGTAAGATACACATAATTCCTAACAAAGTTTTGACACAGATTCCCAATTCGGGCATTCAGAACATATAGCACGTTGCTGTAAGCAAGCCTATTCTCATTCAAAGTGGTAAGTTACTATGTAGGAACAAGTTTGTATAGGTATTTCAAAGATGCCCAGAACTGAGCTAAACTTGGCATGTCTCCAACTCTTAGAAATAACTTCATGTCCCATCTGCCTTACTTCCAGCTAGTAAGGATCACATAATTCCTAACAAAGTTTTAACACAGATTCCCAATTCGGGCATTCAGAACATATAGCACGTTGCTGTAAGCAAGCACATTCTCATTCAAAGTTGCAAGTTACTATGTAGGAACAAGATTGTATAGGTATTTCAAAGATGCCCAGAACTGAACTAAAGTGGGTATGTGTCCAACTCCTAGAAATAACTTCATGCCCCAACTCCCTTACAACCTTCTAGTAAGGATCACATAATTCCTAACAAAGTTTTGACACAGATTCCCAATTCGGGCATTCAGAACATATAGCACGTTGCTGTAAGCAAGCACATTCTCATTCAAAGATGCAAGTTACTATGAAGGAACAAGTTTGTATAGGACGTTCAAAGATGCCCAGAACTGAGCTAAACTTGGTATGTCTCCAACTCCAAGAAATAACTTCATGCCCCATCTCCCTTACTTCCAGCTGGTAAGGATCACATAATTCCTAACAAAGTTTTGACACAGATTCCCAATTCGGGCATTCAGAACAGATAGCACGTTGCTGTAAGCAAGCACATTCTCATTCAAAGATGCAAGTTACTATGTAGGAACAAGTTTGTATAGGACTTTCAAAGATGCCCAGAACTAAGCTAAACTTGGTATGTCTCCAACTCCAAGAAATAACTTCATGCCCCATCTCCCTTACTTCCAGCTAGTACGGATCACATAATTCCTAACAAAGATTTGACACAAATTCCCAAATCGGGCATTCAGAACATATAGCACGTTGCTGTAAGCAAGCTCATTCTCATTCAAAGTTGCGAGTTACTATGTAGGAACAAGTTTGTATAGGTGTTTCAAAGATGCCCAGAACTGAGCTAAACGTTGTATGTCTGCAACTCCTAGAAATAACTTCATGCCCCATCTCCCTTACTTCCATCTAGTAAGGATCACATAATTCCTAACAAAGTTTTGACACAGATTCCCAATTCGGGCATTCAGAACATATAGCACGTTGCTGTAAGCAAGCTCATTCTCATTCAAAGTTGCAAGTTACTATGTAGGAACAAGTTTGTATAGGTATTTCAAAGATGCCCAGAACTGAGCTAAACTTGGTATGTGTCCAACTGCTAGAAATAACTTCATGCCCCATCTCCCTTACTTCCAGCTAGTAAGGATCACATAATTCCTAACAAAGTTTTGACACAGATTCCCAATTCGGGCATTCAGAACATATAGCACGTTGCTGTAAGCAAGCACATTCTGATTCAAAGTTGCAAGTTACAATGTAGGAAAAAGTTTGTATAGGTATTTCAAAGATGCCCAGAACTGAGCTAAACTTGGTATGTGTCCAACTCCTAGAAATATCTTCATGCCCAAACTCCCTGACTTCCAGCTAGTAAGGATCACATAATTCCTAACAAAGTTTTGACACAGATTCCCAATTCGGGTATTCAGAACATATAGCACGTTGCTGTAAGGAAGCTCATTCTCATTCACAGTTGCAAGTTACTATGTAGGAACAAGTTTGTATAGGTATTTCGAAGATGCCCAGAACTGAGCTAAACGTTGTATGTCTCCAACTCCTAGAAATAACTTCATGCCCCATCTCCCTTACTTTCAGCTAGTAAGGATCACATAATTTCTAAGAAAGTTTTGACACAGATTCCCAATTCGGGCATTCAGAACATATAGCACGTTGCTGTAAGCAAGCACATTCTCATTCAAAGTTGCAAGTGATTATGTAGGAACAAGTTTGTATAGGTATTTCAAAGATGCCCAGAACTGAGCTAAACGTTGTATGTCTCCAACTCCTAGAAATAACTTCATGCCCCATCTCCCTTACTTCCAGCTAGTAAGGATCACATAATTCCTAACAAAGTTTTGACACAGATTCCCAATTCGGGCATTCAGAACATATAGCACGTTGCTGTAAGCAAGCACTTTCACATTCAATGTTGCAAGTTGCTATCTAGAAACAAGTTTGTATAGGACTTTCAAAGATCCCCAGAACTGAGCTAAAGTGGGTATGTCTCCAACTCCAAGAAAAAACTTCATGCCCCATCTCCCTTACTTCCAACTAGTAAGGATCACCTAATTCCTAACAAAGTTTTGACACAGATTCCCAATTCGGACATTCAGAACATATAGCACTTTGCTGTAAGCAAGCACATTCTCATTCAAAGTTGCAAGTTACTATGAAGGAACAAGTTTGTATAGGTATTTCAAAGATGCCCAGAACTGTGCTAAACTTGGTATGTGTCCAACTCCTAGAAATACTTCATGCCCCAACTCCCTTACTTCCAGCTAGTAAGATACACATAATTCCTAACAAAGTTTTGACACAGATTCCCAATTCGGGCATTCAGAACATATAGCACGTTGCTGTAAGCAAGCCTATTCTCATTCAAAGTGGTAAGTTACTATGTAGGAACAAGTTTGTATAGGTATTTCAAAGATGCCCAGAACTGAGCTAAACTTGGCATGTCTCCAACTCTTAGAAATAACTTCATGCCCCATCTGCCTTACTTCCAGCTAGTAAGGATCACATAATTCCTAACAAAGTTTTAACACAGATTCCCAATTCGGGCATTCAGAACATATAGCACGTTGCTGTAAGCAAGCACATTCTCATTCAAAGTTGCAAGTTACTATGTAGGAACAAGATTGTATAGGTATTTCAAAGATGCCCAGAACTGAACTAAAGTGGGTATGTGTCCAACTCCTAGAAATAACTTCATGCCCCAACTCCCTTACAACCTTCTAGTAAGGATCACATAATTCCTAACAAAGTTTTGACACAGATTCCCAATTCGGGCATTCAGAACATATAGCACGTTGCTGTAAGCAAGCACATTCTCATTCAAAGATGCAAGTTACTATGTAGGAACAAGTTTGTATAGGACGTTCAAAGATGCCCAGAACTGAGCTAAACTTGGTATGTCTCCAACTCCAAGAAATAACTTCATGCCCCATCTCCCTTACTTCCAGCTGGTAAGGATCACATAATTCCTAACAAAGTTTTGACACAGATTCCCAATTCGGGCATTCAGAACAGATAGCACGTTGCTGTAAGCAAGCACATTCTCATTCAAAGATGCAAGTTACTATGTAGGAACAAGTTTGTATAGGACTTTCAAAGATGCCCAGAACTGAGCTAAACTTGGTATGTCTCCAACTCCAAGAAATAACTTCATGCCCCATCTCCCTTACTTCCAGCTAGTACGGATCACATAATTCCTAACAAAGATTTGACACAGATTCCCAAATCGGGCATTCAGAACATATAGCACGTTGCTGTAAGCAAGCTCATTCTCATTCAAAGTTGCGAGTTACTATGTAGGAACAAGTTTGTATAGGTGTTTCAAAGATGCCCAGAACTGAGCTAAACGTTGTATGTCTGCAACTCCTAGAAATAACTTCATGCCCCATCTCCCTTACTTCCATCTAGTAAGGATCACATAATTCCTAACAAAGTTTTGACACAGATTCCCAATTCGGGCATTCAGAACATATAGCACGTTGCTGTAAGCAAGCACATTCTCATTCAAAGTTGCAAGTTACTATGTAGGAACAAGATTGTATAGGTATTTCAAAGATGCCCAGAACTGAACTAAAGTGGGTATGTGTCCAACTCCTAGAAATAACTTCATGCCCCAACTCCCTTACAACCTTCTAGTAAGGATCACATAATTCCTAACAAAGTTTTGACACAGATTCCCAATTCGGGCATTCAGAACATATAGCACGTTGCTGTAAGCAAGCACATTCTCATTCAAAGATGCAAGTTACTATGTAGGAACAAGTTTGTATAGGACGTTCAAAGATGCCCAGAACTGAGCTAAACGTTGTATGTCACCAACTCCTAGAAATAACTTCATGCCCCATCTCCCTTACTTCCAGCTAGTAAGGATCACATATTTCCTAACAAAGTTTTGACACAGATTCCCAATTCGGGCATTCAGAACATATAGCACGTTGCTGTAAGCAAGCACATTCTCATTCAAAGTTGCAAGTTACTATGTAGGAACAAGTTTGTATAGGTATTTCAAAGATGCCCAGAACTGAGCTAAACTTGGTATGTGTCTAACCTCTAGAAATAAATTCATGCCCCAACTCCCTTACTTCCAACTAGTAAGGATTACATAATTCCTAACAAAGTTTTGACACAGATTCCCAATTCCGGCATTCAGAACATATAGCACGTTGCTGTAAGCAAGCACATTCTCATTCAAAGTTGCAAGTTACTATGTAGGAACAAGTTTGTATAGGTATTTCAAAGATGCCCAGAACT
Source organism: Diceros bicornis minor (assembly GCF_020826845.1). NCBI lineage: Eukaryota > Metazoa > Chordata > Mammalia > Perissodactyla > Rhinocerotidae > Diceros > Diceros bicornis. The sequence goes on from NC_080758.1 coordinate 52,857,464, forward strand.
GAGCTAAACGGTGTATGTCTGCAACTCCTAGAAATAACTTCATGCCCCATCTCCCTTACTTCCATCTAGTAAGGATCACATAATTCCTAACAAAGTTTTGACACAGATCCCCAATTCGGGCATTCAGAACATATAGCACGTTGCTGTAAGCAAGCACATTCTCATTCAAAGACGCAAGTTACTATGTAGGAACAAGTTTGTATAGGACTTTCAAAGATGCCCAGAACTGAGCTGAAGTTTGTATGTCTCCAACTCCTAGAAATAACTTCATGCCCCATCTCCCATACTTCCAGCTAGTGAGGATCACATAATTCCTAACAAAGTTTTGACACAGATTCCCAATTCGGGCATTCAGAACATATAGCACGTTGCTGTAAGCAAGCACATTCTCATTCAAAGTTGCAAGTTACTATGTAGGAACAAGTTTGTATAGGTATTTCAAAGATGCCCAGAACTGAGCTAAACGTTGTATGTCTCCAACTCCTAGAAGTAACTTCATGCCCCATCTCCCTTACTTCCATCTAGTAAGGATCACATAATTCCTAACAAAGTTTTGACACAGATTCCCAATTCGGGCATTCAGAACAATAGCACGTTGTTGGAAGCAAGCACATTCTCATTCAAAGTTGCAAGTTACTATGTAGGAACAAGTTTGTATAGGTATTTCAAAGATGCCCAGAACTGAGCTAAACTTGGTATGTGTCTAACCTCTAGAAATAACTTCATGCCCCAACTCCCTTATTTCCAACTAGTAAGGATCACATAATTCCTAACAAAGTTTTGACACAGATTCCCAATTCGGGCATTCAGAACATATAGCACGTTGCTGTAAGCAAGCACATTCTCATTCAAAGTTGCAAGTTACTATGGAGGAACAAGTTTGCATAGGTATTTCAAAGATGCCCAGAACTGAGCTAAACGTTGTATGTCTCCAACTCCTAGAAATAACTTCATGCCCCATCTCCCTTACTTCCAGCTAGTAAGGATCACATAATTCCTAACAAAGTTTTGACACAGATTCCCAATTCGTGCATTCAGAACATATAGCACGTTGCTGTAAGCAAGCACATTCTCATTCAAAGTTGCAAGTTACTATGTAGGAACAAGTTTGTATAGGTATTTCAAAGATGCCCAGAACTGAGCTAAACGTTGTATGTCTGCATCTCCTAATAATAACATCATGCCCCATCTCTCTTTCTTCCATCTAGTAAGGATCACATAATTCCTAACAAAGATTTGACACAGTTTTCCAATTCGGGCATTCAGAACATATAGCACCTTGCTGTAAGCAAGCACATTCTCATTCAAAGTTGCAAGTTACTATGTAGGAACAAGTTTGTATAGGTATTTCAAAGATGCCCAGAACTCAGCTAAACGTTGTATGTCTGCAACTCCTAGAAATATTTTCATGCCCCATCTCCCTTACTTCCATCTAGTAAGGATCACATAATTCCTAACAAAGTTTTGACACAGATTCCCAATTCGGGCATTCAGAACAATAGCACGTTGTTGGAAGCAAGCACATTCTCATTCAAAGTTGCAAGTTACTATGTAGGAACAAGTTTGTATAGGTATTTCAAAGATGCCCAGAACTGAGCTAAACTTGGTATGTGTCTAACCTCTAGAAATAACTTCATGCCCCAACTCCCTTATTTCCAACTAGTAAGGATCACATAATTCCTAACAAAGTTTTGACACAGATTCCCAATTCGGGCATTCAGAACATATAGCACGTTGCTGTAAGCAAGCACATTCTCATTCAAAGTTGCAAGTTACTATGGAGGAACAAGTTTGCATAGGTATTTCAAAGATGCCCAGAACTGAGCTAAACGTTGTATGTCTCCAAATCCTAGAAATAACTTCATGCCCCATCTCCCTTACTTCCAGCTAGTAAGGATCACATAATTCCTAACAAAGTTTTGACACAGATTCCCAATTCGTGCATTCAGAACATATAGCACGTTGCTGTAAGCAAGCACATTCTCATTCAAAGTTGCAAGTTACTATGTAGGAACAAGTTTGTATAGGTATTTCAAAGATGCCCAGAACTGAGCTAAACGTTGTATGTCTCCAACTCCTAGAAATAACTTCATGCCCCATCTCCCTTACTTCCAGCTAGTAAGGATCACATAATTCCTAACAAAGTTTTGACACAGATTCCCAATTCGGGCATTCAGAACATATAGCACGTTGCTGTAAGCAAGCACATTCTCATTCAAAGATGCAAGTTACTGTGTAGGAACAAGTTTGTATAGGACTTTCAAAGATGCCCAGAACTGAGCTGAAGTCTGTATGTCTCCAACTCCTAGAAATAACTTCATGCCCCATCTCCCTTACTTCCAGCTAGTGAGGATCACATAATTCCTAACAAAGTTTTGACACAGATTCCCAATTCGGGCATTCAGAACATATAGCACGTTGCTGTAAGCAAGCACATTCTCATTCTAAGAAGCAAGTTACTATGTAGGAACAAGTTTGTATAGGTATTTCTAAGATGCCCAGAACTGAGCTACACGTTGTATGTCTCCAACTCCAAGAAGTAACTTCATGCCCCATCTCCCTTACTTCCATCTAGTAAGGATCACAAAATTTCTAACAAAGTTTTGACACAGATTCCCAATTCGGGCATTCAGAACATATAGCACGTTGCTGTAAGCAAGCACATTCTGATTCAAAGTTGCAAGTTACTATGTAGGAACAAGTTTGTATAGGTATTTCAAAGATTCCCAGAACTGAGCTAAACGTTGTATGACTCCAACTCCTAGAAATAACTTCATGCCCCATCTCTCTTACTTCCATCTAGTAGGGATCACATAATTCCTGACAAAGTTTTGACCCAGATTCCCAATTCGGGCATTCAGAACATATAGCACGTTGCTGTAAGCAAGCACATTCTCATTCAAAGTTGCAAGTTACTATGTAGGAACAAGATTGTATAGGTATTTCAAAGATGCCCAGAACAGAGCTAAACTTGGTATGTCTCCAACTCCTAGAAATAACTTCATGCCCCAACTCCCTTACTTCCAGCTAGTAAGGATCACATAATTCCTAACAAAGTTTTGACACAGATTCCCAATTCGGGCTTTGAGAACATATAGTACGTTGCTGTAAGCAAGCACATTCTCATTCAAAATTGCAAGTTAGTATGTAGGAACACGTTTGTATAGGTATTTCAAAGATGCCCAGAACTGAGCTAAACGTGTTATGTCTCCAACTCCTAGAAATAACTTCATGCCCCATCTCCATTACTTCCAGCTAGTAAGGATCACATAATTCCTGACAAAGTTTTGACACAGATTCCCAATTCGGACATTCAGAACATATAGCACGTTGCTGTAATCAAGCACATTCTCATTCAAAGTTGCAAGTTACTATGTAGGAACAAGATTGTATAGGTATTTCAAAGATGCCCAGAACAGAGCTAAACTTGGTATGTCTCCAACTCCTAGAAATAACTTCATGCCCCAACTCCCTTACTTCCAGCTAGTAAGGATCACATAATTCCTAACAAAGTTTTGACACAGATTCCCAATTCGGGCATTCAGAACATATAGCACGTTTCTGTAAGCAAGCACATTCTGATTCAAAGTTGCAAGTTACTATGTAGGGACAAGTTTGTATAGGTATTTCAAAGATGCCCAGAACTGAGCTAAATGTTGTATGTCTCCAACTCCTAGAAATAACTTCATTCCCCATCTCCCTTACTTCCAGCTAGTAAGGATCACATAAATCCTAACAAAGTTTTGACACAGATTCCCAATTCGGGCTTTCAGAACATATAGCACTTTGCTGTTAGCAAGCACGTTCTCATTCAAAAATGAAGTTACTGTGTAGGAAAAGCTTTGTATAGGACTTTCAATGATGCCCAGAACTGAGCTGAAGTTTGTATGTTTCCAACTCCTAGAAATAACTTCATGCCCCATCTCCCTTACTTCCAGCTAGTAAGGATCACATAATTCCTAACAAAGTTTTGACTCAGATGCCCAATTCGGGCATTCAGAACATATAGCACGTTGCTGTAAGCAAGCACATTCTCATTCAAAGTTGCAAGTTACTATGTAGGAACAAGTTTGTATAGGTATTTCAAAGATGCCCAGAACTGAGCTAAACGTTGTATGTCTGCAGCTCCTAGAAATAACTTCATGCCCCATCTCCCTTACTTCCATCTATTAAGGATCACATAATTCCTGACAAAGTTTTGACACAGATTCCCAATTCGGGCATTCAAATCATATATCACGTTGCTGTAAGCAAGCACATTCTGATTCAAAGTTGCAAGTTACTATGTAGGAACAAGTTTGTATAGGTATTTCAAAGATGCCCAGAACTGAGCTAAACGTTGTATGTCTCCAACTCCTAGAAATATCTTCATGCCCCATCTCCCTTACTTCCAGCTAGTAAGGATCACATAATTCCTAACAAAGTTTTGACACAGATTCCCAATTCGGGCATTCAGAACATATAGCACGTTGCTGTAAGCAAGCACATTCTCATTCAAAGTTGCAAGTTACTATGTAGGAACAAGTTTGTATAGGTATTTCAAAGATGCCCAGAACTGAGCTAAAGTCGGTATGTCTCCAACTCCTAGAAATAACTTCATGCCCCATCTTCCTTACTTCCAGCTAGTAAGGATCACTTAATTCCTAACAAAGTTTTGACACAGATTCCCAATTCGGGCATTCAGAACATATAGCACGTTGCTGTAAGCAAGCACATTCTCATTCAAAGTTGCAAGTTACTATGTAGGAACAAGTTTGTATAGGTATTTCAAAGATGCCCAGAACTGAGCTAACCGTGGTATGTCTCCCACTCCTAGAAATAACTTCATGCCCCATCTCCCTTACTTCCAGCTAGTAAGGATCACATAATTCCTAACAAAGTTTTGACACAGATTCCCAATTCGGGCATTCAGAACATATAGCACGTTGCTGTAAGCAAGCACATTCTCATTCAAAGTTGCAAGTTACTATGTAGGAACAAGTTTGTATAGGTATTTCAAAGATGCCCAGAACTGAGCTAAACTTGGTATGTGTCCAACCTCTAGAAATAACTTCATGCCCCAACTCCCTTACTTCCAGCTAGTAAGGATCACATAATTCCTAACAAAGTTTAGACACAGATTCCCAATTCGGGCATTCAGAACATATAGCACGTTGCTGTAAGCAAGCACATTCTCATTAAAAGTTGCAAATTACTATGTAGGAACAAGTTTGTATAGGTATTTCAAAGATGCCCAGAACTGAGCTAAACTTGGTATGTGTCCAACTTCTAGAAATAAATTCATGCCCCAACTCCCTTACTTCCAGTTAGTAAGAGTCACATAATTCCTACCAAAGTTTTGACACAGATTCCCAATTCGGGCATTCAGAACATATAGCACGTTGCTGTAAGCAAGCACATTCTCATTCAATGTTGCAAGTTACTATGTAGGAACAAGTTTGTATAGGTATTTCAATGATGCCCAGAACTGAGCTAAACGTTGTATGTCTCCAAGTCCTAGAAATAACTTCATGCCCCATCTCCCTTACTTCCAGCTAGTAAGGATCACATAATTCCTAACAAAGTTTTGACACAGATTCCCAATTCGGGCATTCAGAACATATAGCACGTTGCTGTAAGCAAGCACATTCTCATTCAAAGTTGCAAGTTACTATGTAGGAACAAGTTTGTATAGGTATTTCAAAGATGCCCAGAACTGAGCTAAACGTCGTATGTCTCCAACTCCTAGAAATAACTTCATGCCCCATCTCCCTTACTTCCAGCTAGTAAGGATCACATAATTCCTAACAAAGTTTTGACACAGATTCCCAATTCGGGCATTCAGAACATATAGCACGTTGCTGTAAGTAAGCACATTCTCATTCAAAGTTGCAAGTTACTATGTAGGAACAAGTTTGTATAGGTATTTCAAAGATGCCCAGAACTGAGCAAAACTTGGTATGTGTCCAACCTCTAGAAATAACTTCATGCCCCAACTCCCTTACTTCCAGCAAGTAAGGATCACATAATTCCTAACAAAGTTTTGACACAGATTCCCAATTCGGGCATTCAGAACATATAGCACGTTGCTGTAAGCAAGCGCATTCTCATTCAAAGTTGCAAGTTACTATGTAGGAACAACTTTGTGTAGGTATTTCAAAGATGCCCAGAACTGAGCTAAACGTTGTATGTCTCCAACTCCTAGAAATAACTTCATGCCCCATCTCCCTTACTTCCAGCTAGTAAGGATCACATAATTCCTAACAAAGATTTGACACAGATTCCCAATTCGGGCATTCAGAACTATAGCACGTTGCTGTAAGCAAGCACATTCTCATTCAATGTTGCAAGTTACTATGTAGGAACAAGTTTGTATAGGTATTTCAAAGATGCCCAGAACTGAGCTAAACGTTGTATGTCTCCAACTCCTAGAAATAACTTCATGCCCCATTTCCCTTACTTCCAGCTAGTAAGGATCACATAATTCCTAACAAAGTTTTGACACAGATTCCCAATTCGGGCATTCAGAACATATAGCACGTTGCTGTAAGCAAGCACTTTCTCATTCAAAGTTGCAAGTTACTATGTAGGAACAAGTTTGTATAGGTATTTCAAAGATGCCCAGAACTGAGTTAAACGTTGTATGTCTCCAACTCCTAGAAATAACTTCAGGCCCCATCTCCGTTACTTCCAGCTAGTAATGATCACATAATTCCTAACAAAGTTTTGACACAGATTCCCAATTCGGGCATTCAGAACATATAGCACGTTCCTTTAAGCAAGCACATTCTCATTCAAAGTTGCAAGTTACTATGTAGGAACAAGTTTGTATAGGTATTTCAAAGATGCCCAGAACTGAGCTAAACGTTGTATGTCTCCAACTCCTAGAAATAACTTCATGCCCCATCTCCCTTACTTCCAGCTAGTAAGGATCACATAATTCCTAACAAAGTTTTGACACAGATTCCCAATTCGGGCATTCAGAACATATAGCACGTTGCTGTAAGCAAGCACATTCTCATTCAAAGTTGCAAGTTACTATGTAGGAACAAGTTTGTATAGGTATTTCAAAGATGCCCAGAACTGAGCTAAACTTGGTATGTGTCCAACCTCTAGAAATAAATTCATGCCCTAACTCCCTTACGTCCAGCTAGTAATGATCACATAATTCCTAACAAAGTTTTGACACAGATTCCCAATTCGGGCATTCAGAACATATAGCACGTTGCTGTAAGCAAGCACTTTCTCATTCAAAGTTGCAAGTTACTATGTAGGAACAAGTTTGTATAGGTATTTCAAAGATGCCCAGAACTGAGCTAAACGTTGTATGTCTGCAGCTCCTAGAAATAACTTCATGTCCCGTCTCCCTTACTGCAATCTAGTAAGGATCACATAATTCCTAACAAAGTTTTGACACAGATTCCCAATTCGGGCATTCAGAACATATAGCACGTTGCTGTAAGCAAGCACATTCTCATTCAAAGTTGCAAGTTACTATGTAGGAACAAGTTTGTATAGGTATTTCAAAGATGCCCAGAACTGAGCTAAACGTTGTATGTCTCCAACTCCTAGAAATAACTTCATGCCCCATCTCCCTTACTTCCAACTAGTGAGGATCACATAATTCCTAACAAAGTTTTGACACAGATTCCCAATTCGGGCATTCAGAACATATAGCACGTTGCTGTAAGCAAGCACATTCTCATTCAAAGTTGCAAGTTACTATGTAGGAACAAGTTTGTATAGGTATTTCAAAGATGCCCAGAACTGAGCTGAACTTGGTATGTGTCCAACCTGTAGAAATAACTTCATGCCCCAACTCACTTACTTCCAGCTGGTAATGATCACATAATTCCTAACAAAGTTTTGACACAGATTCCCAATTCGGGCATTCAGAATATATAGCACGTTGCTGTAAGCAAGCACATTCTCATTCAAATTTGCAAGTTACTATGTAGGAACACGTTTGTATAGGTATTTCATAGATGCCCAGAACTGAGCTAAAGTGTGTATGTGTCCAACCTCTAGAAATAACTTCATGCCCCATCTCCCTTACTTCCAGCTAGTAAGGATCACATAATTCCTAACAAAGTTTTGACAGAGATTCCCAATTCGGGCATTCAGAACATATAGCACGTTGCTGTAAGCAAGCACATTCTCATTCAAAGTTGCAAGTTACTATGTAGGAACAAGTTTGTATAGGTATTTCAACGATGCCCAGAACTTAGCTAAACTTGGTATGTGTCCAACCTCTAGAAATAACTTCATGCCCCAACTCCCTTACTTCCAGCTAGTAAGGATCACATAATTCCTAACAAAGTTTTGACACAGATTCCCAATTCGGGCATTCAGAACATATAGCACGTTGCTGCAAGCAAGCACATTCTCATTCAAAGTTGCAAGTTGCTATGTAGGAACAAGTTTGTATAGGTATTTCAAAGATGCCCAGAACTGAGCTAAACGTTGTATGTCTCCAACTCCTAGAAATAACTTCATGCCCCATCTCCCTTACTTCCAGCTTGGAAGGATCACATAATTCCTAACAAAGTTTTGACACAGATTCCCAATTCGGGCATTCAGAACATATAGCACGTTGCTGTAAGCAAGCACATTCTCATTCAAAGTTGCAAGTTACTATGTAGGAACAAGTTTGTATAGGTATTTCAAAGATGCCCAGAATTGAGCTAAACGTTGTATGTCTGCAACTCCTAATAATAACTTCATGCTCCATCTCTCTTAGTTCCATCTAGTAAGGATCACATAATTCCTAACAAAGTTTTGACACAGATTCCCATTTCGGGCATTCAGAACATATAGCACGTTGCTGTAAGCAAGCACATTCTCATTCAACGTTGCAAGTTACTATGTAGGAACAAGTTTTTATAGGTATTTCAACGATGCCCAGAACTGAGCTAAACGTTGTATGTCTCCAACTCCTAGAAATAACTTCATGCCCCATCTCACTTACTTCCAGCTAGTAAGGATCACATAATTCCTAACAAAGTTTTGACACAGATTCCCAATTCGGGCATTCAGAACATATAGCACGTTGCTGTAAGCAAGCACTTTCTCATTCAAAGTTGCAAGTTACTATGTAGGAACAAGTTTGTATAGGTATTTCAAAGATGCCCAGAACTGAGTTAAACGTTGTATGTCTCCAACTCCTAGAAATAACTTCAGGCCCCATCTCCCTTACTTCCAGCTAGTAAGGATCACATAATTCCTAACAAAGTTTTGACACAGATTCCCAATTCGGGCATTCAGAACATATAGCACGTTCCTTTAAGCAAGCACATTCTCATTCAAAGTTGCAAGTTACTATGTAGGAACAAGTTTGTATAGGTATTTCAAAGATGCCCAGAACTGAGCTCAACGTTGTATGTCTCCAACTCCTAGAAATAACTTCATGCCCCATCTCCCTTACTTCCAGCTAGTAAGGATCACATAATTCCTAACAAAGTTTTGACACAGATTCCCAATTCGGGCATTCAGAACATATAGCACGTTGCTGTAAGCAAGCACATTCTCATTCAAAGTTGCAAGTTACTATGTAGGAACAAGTTTGTATAGGTATTTCAAAGATGCCCAGAACTGAGCTAAACTTGGTATGTGTCCAACCTCTAGAAATAACTTCATGCCCTAACTCCCTTACGTCCAGCTAGTAATGATCACATAATTCCTAACAAAGTTTTGACACAGATTCCCAATTCGGGCATTCAGAACATATAGCACGTTGCTGTAAGCAAGCACTTTCTCATTCAAAGTTGCAAGTTACTATGTAGGAACAAGTTTGTATAGGTATTTCAAAGATGCCCAGAACTGAGCTAAACGTTGTATGTCTGCAGCTCCTAGAAATAACTTCATGTCCCATCTCCCTTACTTCCATCTAGTAAGGATCACATAATTCCTAACAAAGTTTTGACACAGATTCCCAATTCGGGCATTCAGAACATATAGCACGTTGCTGTAAGCAAGAACATTGTCATTCAAAGTTGCAAGTTACTATGTAGGAACAAGTTTGTATAGGTATTTCAAAGATGCCCAGAACTGAGCTAAACGTTGTATGTCTCCAACTCCTAGAAATAACTTCATGCCCCATCTCCCTTACTTCCAACTAGTGAGGATCACATAATTCCTAACAAAGTTTTGACACAGATTCCCAATTCGGGCATTCAAAACATATAGCACGTTGCTGTAAGCAAGCACATTCTCATTCAAAGTTGCAAGTTACTATGTAGGAACAAGTTTGTATAGGTATTTCAAAGATGCCCAGAACTGAGCTGTACTTGGTATGTGTCCAACCTCTAGAAATAACTTCATGCCCCAACTCACTTACTTCCAGCTGGTAATGATCACATAATTCCTAACAAAGTTTTGACACAGATTCCCTTTTCGGGCATTCAGAACATATAGTACGTTGCTGTAAGCAAGCACATTCTCATTCAAATTTGCAAGTTACTATGTAGGAACAAGTTTGTATAGGTATTTCAAAGATGCCCAGAACTGAGCTAAACGTTGTATGTCTCCAACTCCTAGAAATAACTTCATGCCCCATCTCCATTACTTCCAGCTAGTAAGGATCACATAATTCCTAAAAATGTTTTGACCAGATTCCCAATACGGGCATTCAGAACATATAGCACGTTGCTGTAAGCAAGCACATTCTCATTCAAAGTTGCAAGTTACTATGTAGGAACAAGTTTGTATAGGTATTTCAAAGATGCCCAGAAGTGAGCTAAACGTTGTATGTCTCCAACTCCTAGAAATAACTTCATGCCCCATCTCCCTTACTTCCAGCTAGTAAGGATCACATAATTCCTAACAAAGTTTTGACACAGATTCCCAATACGGGCATTCAGAACATATAGCACGTTGCTGTAAGCAAGCACATTCTCATTCAAAGTTGCAAGTTACTATGTAGGAACAAGTTTGTATAGGTATTTCAAAGATGCCCAGAACTGAGCTAAACGGTGTATGTCTGCAACTCCTAGAAATAACTTCATGCCCCATCTCCCTTACTTCCAGCTAGTAAGGATCACATAATTCCTAACAAAGTTTTGACACAGATCCCCAATTCGGGCATTCAGAACATATAGCACGTTGCTGTAAGCAAGCACATTCTCATTCAAAGACGCAAGTTACTATGTAGGAACAAGTTTGTATAGGACTTTCAAAGATGCCCAGAACTGAGCTGAAGTTTGTATGTCTCCAACTCCTAGAAATAACTTCATGCCCCATCTCCCATACTTCCAGCTAGTGAGGATCACATAATTCCTAACAAAGTTTTGACACAGATTCCCAATTCGGGCATTCAGAACATATAGCACGTTGCTGTAAGCAAGCACATTCTCATTCAAAGTTGCAAGTTACTATGTAGGAACAAGTTTGTATAGGTATTTCAAAGATGCCCAGAACTGAGCTAAACGTTGTATGTCTCCAACTCCTAGAAGTAACTTCATGTCCCATCTCCCTTACTTCCAACTAGTAAGGATCACATAATTCCTAACAAAGTTTTGACACAGATTCCCAATTCGGGCATTCAGAACATATAGCACGTTGCTGTAAGCAAGCTCATTCTCATTCAAAGTTGCAAGTTACTATGTAGGAACAAGTTTGTATAGGTATTTCAAAGATGCCCAGAACTGAGCTAAACGTTGTATGTCTCTAACTCCTAGAAATAACTTCATGCCCCATCTCCCTTACTTCCAGCTAGTGAGGATCACATAATTCCTAACAAAGTTTTGACACAGATTCCCAATTCGGGCATTCAGAACATATAGCACGTTGCCGTAAGCAAGCACATTCTCATTCAAAGTTGCAAGTTACTGTGTAGGACCAAGTTTGTATAGGTATTTCAAAGTAGCCCAGAACTGAGCTAAACTTGGTATCTCTCCAACTTCTAGAAATAACTTCATGCCCCATCTCCCTTACTTCCAGCTAGTAAGGATCACATAATTCCTAACAATGTTTTGACACAGATTCCCAATTCGGGCATTCAGAACATATAGCACGTTGCTGTAAGCAAGCACATTCTGATTCAATGTTGCAAGTTACTATGTAGGAACAAGTTTGTATAGGTATTTCAAAGATGCCCAGAACTGAGCTAAACGTTGTATGTCTGCATCTCCTAATAATAACATCATGCCCCATCTCTCTTTCTTCCATCTAGTAAGGATCACATAATTCCTAACAAAGATTTGACACAGATTTCCAATTCGGGCATTCAGAACATATAGCACGTTGCTGTAAGCAAGCACATTCTCATTCAAAGTTGCAAGTTACTATGTAGGAACAAGTTTGTATAGGTATTTCAAAGATGCCCAGAACTCAGCTAAACGTTGTATGTCTGCAACTCCTAGAAATATTTTCATGCCCCATCTCCCTTACTTCCATCTAGTAAGGATCACATAATTCCTAACAAAGTTTTGACACAGATTCCCAATTCGGGCATTCAGAACAATAGCACGTTGTTGGAAGCAAGCACATTCTCATTCAAAGTTGCAAGTTACTATGTAGGAACAAGTTTGTATAGGTATTTCAAAGATGCCCAGAACTGAGCAAAACTTGGTATGTGTCCAACCTCTAGAAATAACTTCATGCCCCAACTCCCTTACTTCCAGCAAGTAAGGATCACATAATTCCTAACAAAGTTTTGACACAGATTCCCAATTCGGGCATTCAGAACATATAGCACGTTGCTGTAAGCAAGCGCATTCTCATTCAAAGTTGCAAGTTACTATGTAGGAACAACTTTGTGTAGGTATTTCAAAGATGCCCAGAACTGAGCTAAACGTTGTATGTCTCCAACTCCTAGAAATAACTTCATGCCCCATCTCCCTTACTTCCAGCTAGTAAGGATCACATAATTCCTAACAAAGATTTGACACAGATTCCCAATTCGGGCATTCAGAACTATAGCACGTTGCTGTAAGCAAGCACATTCTCATTCAATGTTGCAAGTTACTATGTAGGAACAAGTTTGTATAGGTATTTCAAAGATGCCCAGAACTGAGCTAAACGTTGTATGTCTCCAACTCCTAGAAATAACTTCATGCCCCATTTCCCTTACTTCCAGCTAGTAAGGATCACATAATTCCTAACAAAGTTTTGACACAGATTCCCAATTCGGGCATTCAGAACATATAGCACGTTGCTGTAAGCAAGCACTTTCTCATTCAAAGTTGCAAGTTACTATGTAGGAACAAGTTTGTATAGGTATTTCAAAGATGCCCAGAACTGAGTTAAACGTTGTATGTCTCCAACTCCTAGAAATAACTTCAGGCCCCATCTCCGTTACTTCCAGCTAGTAATGATCACATAATTCCTAACAAAGTTTTGACACAGATTCCCAATTCGGGCATTCAGAACATATAGCACGTTCCTTTAAGCAAGCACATTCTCATTCAAAGTTGCAAGTTACTATGTAGGAACAAGTTTGTATAGGTATTTCAAAGATGCCCAGAACTGAGCTAAACGTTGTATGTCTCCAACTCCTAGAAATAACTTCATGCCCCATCTCCCTTACTTCCAGCTAGTAAGGATCACATAATTCCTAACAAAGTTTTGACACAGATTCCCAATTCGGGCATTCAGAACATATAGCACGTTGCTGTAAGCAAGCACATTCTCATTCAAAGTTGCAAGTTACTATGTAGGAACAAGTTTGTATAGGTATTTCAAAGATGCCCAGAACTGAGCTAAACTTGGTATGTGTCCAACCTCTAGAAATAAATTCATGCCCTAACTCCCTTACGTCCAGCTAGTAATGATCACATAATTCCTAACAAAGTTTTGACACAGATTCCCAATTCGGGCATTCAGAACATATAGCACGTTGCTGTAAGCAAGCACTTTCTCATTCAAAGTTGCAAGTTACTATGTAGGAACAAGTTTGTATAGGTATTTCAAAGATGCCCAGAACTGAGCTAAACGTTGTATGTCTGCAGCTCCTAGAAATAACTTCATGTCCCGTCTCCCTTACTGCAATCTAGTAAGGATCACATAATTCCTAACAAAGTTTTGACACAGATTCCCAATTCGGGCATTCAGAACATATAGCACGTTGCTCTAAGCAAGCACATTCTCATTCAAAGTTGCAAGTTACTATGTAGGAACAAGTTTGTATAGGTATTTCAAAGATGCCCAGAACTGAGCTAAACGTTGTATGTCTCCAACTCCTAGAAATAACTTCATGCCCCATCTCCCTTACTTCCAACTAGTGAGGATCACATAATTCCTAACAAAGTTTTGACACAGATTCCCAATTCGGGCATTCAGAACATATAGCACGTTGCTGTAAGCAAGCACATTCTCATTCAAAGTTGCAAGTTACTATGTAGGAACAAGTTTGTATAGGTATTTCAAAGATGCCCAGAACTGAGCTGAACTTGGTATGTGTCCAACCTGTAGAAATAACTTCATGCCCCAACTCACTTACTTCCAGCTGGTAATGATCACATAATTCCTAACAAAGTTTTGACACAGATTCCCAATTCGGGCATTCAGAATATATAGCACGTTGCTGTAAGCAAGCACATTCTCATTCAAATTTGCAAGTTACTATGTAGGAACACGTTTGTATAGGTATTTCATAGATGCCCAGAACTGAGCTAAAGTGTGTATGTGTCCAACCTCTAGAAATAACTTCATGCCCCATCTCCCTTACTTCCAGCTAGTAAGGATCACATAATTCCTAACAAAGTTTTGACAGAGATTCCCAATTCGGGCATTCAGAACATATAGCACGTTGCTGTAAGCAAGCACATTCTCATTCAAAGTTGCAAGTTACTATGTAGGAACAAGTTTGTATAGGTATTTCAACGATGCCCAGAACTTAGCTAAACTTGGTATGTGTCCAACCTCTAGAAATAACTTCATGCCCCAACTCCCTTACTTCCAGCTAGTAAGGATCACATAATTCCTAACAAAGTTTTGACACAGATTCCCAATTCGGGCATTCAGAACATATAGCACGTTGCTGCAAGCAAGCACATTCTCATTCAAAGTTGCAAGTTGCTATGTAGGAACAAGTTTGTATAGGTATTTCAAAGATGCCCAGAACTGAGCTAAACGTTGTATGTCTCCAACTCCTAGAAATAACTTCATGCCCCATCTCCCTTACTTCCAGCTTGGAAGGATCACATAATTCCTAACAAAGTTTTGACACAGATTCCCAATTCGGGCATTCAGAACATATAGCACGTTGCTGTAAGCAAGCACATTCTCATTCAAAGTTGCAAGTTACTATGTAGGAACAAGTTTGTATAGGTATTTCAAAAATGCCCAGAATTGAGCTAAACGTTGTATGTCTGCAACTCCTAATAATAACTTCATGCTCCATCTCTCTTAGTTCCATCTAGTAAGGATCACATAATTCCTAACAAAGTTTTGACACAGATTCCCATTTCGGGCATTCAGAACATATAGCACGTTGCTGTAAGCAAGCACATTCTCATTCAACGTTGCAAGTTACTATGTAGGAACAAGTTTTTATAGGTATTTCAACGATGCCCAGAACTGAGCTAAACGTTGTATGTCTCCAACTCCTAGAAATAACTTCATGCCCCATCTCACTTACTTCCAGCTAGTAAGGATCACATAATTCCTAACAAAGTTTTGACACAGATTCCCAATTCGGGCATTCAGAACATATAGCACGTTGCTGTAAGCAAGCACTTTCTCATTCAAAGTTGCAAGTTACTATGTAGGAACAAGTTTGTATAGGTATTTCAAAGATGCCCAGAACTGAGTTAAACGTTGTATGTCTCCAACTCCTAGAAATAACTTCAGGCCCCATCTCCCTTACTTCCAGCTAGTAAGGATCACATAATTCCTAACAAAGTTTTGACACAGATTCCCAATTCGGGCATTCAGAACATATAGCACGTTCCTTTAAGCAAGCACATTCTCATTCAAAGTTGCAAGTTACTATGTAGGAACAAGTTTGTATAGGTATTTCAAAGATGCCCAGAACTGAGCTCAACGTTGTATGTCTCCAACTCCTAGAAATAACTTCATGCCCCATCTCCCTTACTTCCAGCTAGTAAGGATCACATAATTCCTAACAAAGTTTTGACACAGATTCCCAATTCGGGCATTCAGAACATATAGCACGTTGCTGTAAGCAAGCACATTCTCATTCAAAGTTGCAAGTTACTATGTAGGAACAAGTTTGTATAGGTATTTCAAAGATGCCCAGAACTGAGCTAAACTTGGTATGTGTCCAACCTCTAGAAATAACTTCATGCCCTAACTCCCTTACGTCCAGCTAGTAATGATCACATAATTCCTAACAAAGTTTTGACACAGATTCCCAATTCGGGCATTCAGAACATATAGCACGTTGCTGTAAGCAAGCACTTTCTCATTCAAAGTTGCAAGTTACTATGTAGGAACAAGTTTGTATAGGTATTTCAAAGATGCCCAGAACTGAGCTAAACGTTGTATGTCTGCAGCTCCTAGAAATAACTTCATGTCCCATCTCCCTTACTTCCATCTAGTAAGGATCACATAATTCCTAACAAAGTTTTGACACAGATTCCCAATTCGGGCATTCAGAACATATAGCACGTTGCTGTAAGCAAGAACATTGTCATTCAAAGTTGCAAGTTACTATGTAGGAACAAGTTTGTATAGGTATTTCAAAGATGCCCAGAACTGAGCTAAACGTTGTATGTCTCCAACTCCTAGAAATAACTTCATGCCCCATCTCCCTTACTTCCAACTAGTGAGGATCACATAATTCCTAACAAAGTTTTGACACAGATTCCCAATTCGGGCATTCAGAACATATAGCACGTTGCTGTAAGCAAGCACATTCTCATTCAAAGTTGCAAGTTACTATGTAGGAACAAGTTTGTATAGGTATTTCAAAGATGCCCAGAACTGAGCTGTACTTGGTATGTGTCCAACCTCTAGAAATAACTTCATGCCCCAACTCACTTACTTCCAGCTGGTAATGATCACATAATTCCTAACAAAGTTTTGACACAGATTCCCTTTTCGGGCATTCAGAACATATAGTACGTTGCTGTAAGCAAGCACATTCTCATTCAAATTTGCAAGTTACTATGTAGGAACAAGTTTGTATAGGTATTTCAAAGATGCCCAGAACTGAGCTAAACGTTGTATGTCTCCAACTCCTAGAAATAACTTCATGCCCCATCTCCATTACTTCCAGCTAGTAAGGATCACATAATTCCTAAAAATGTTTTGACACAGATTCCCAATACGGGCATTCAGAACATATAGCACGTTGCTGTAAGCAAGCACATTCTCATTCAAAGTTGCAAGTTACTATGTAGGAACAAGTTTGTATAGGTATTTCAAAGATGCCCAGAAGTGAGCTAAACGTTGTATGTCTCCAACTCCTAGAAATAACTTCATGCCCCATCTCCCTTACTTCCAGCTAGTAAGGATCACATAATTCCTAACAAAGTTTTGACACAGATTCCCAATACGGGCATTCAGAACATATAGCACGTTGCTGTAAGCAAGCACATTCTCATTCAAAGTTGCAAGTTACTATGTAGGAACAAGTTTGTATAGGTATTTCAAAGATGCCCAGAATTGAGCTAATCTTGGTATGTGTCCAATCTCTAGAAATAACTTCATTCCCCAACTCCCTTACTTCCAGCTATTAAGGATCACATAATTCCTAACAATGTTTTGACACAGATTCCCAATTCGGGCATTCAGAACATATAGCACGTTGCTGTAACCAAGCACATTCTCATTCAAAGATGCAAGTTACTATGTAGGAATAAGTTTGTATAGGACTTTCAAAGATGCCCAGAACTGAGCTGAAGTTTGTATGTCTCAAACTCCTAGAAATAATTTCATGACCCATCTCCCTTA
The DNA here is from genome assembly GCF_020826845.1 of Diceros bicornis minor. Classification (NCBI taxonomy): domain Eukaryota; kingdom Metazoa; phylum Chordata; class Mammalia; order Perissodactyla; family Rhinocerotidae; genus Diceros; species Diceros bicornis. Next base: position 52,875,299 of record NC_080758.1, read on the forward strand.
CTTCCAGCTAGTGAGGATCACATAATTCCTAACAAAGTTTTGACACAGATTCCCAATTCGGGCATTCAGAACATATAGCACGTTGCTGTAAGCAAGCACTTTCTCATTCTAAGAAGCAAGTTACTATGTAGGAACAAGTTTGTATAGGTATTTCAAAGATGCCCAGAACTGAGCTAAACGTTGTATGTCTCCAACTCCTAGAAATAACTTCATGCCCCATCTCCCTTACTTGCAGCTAGTAAGGATCACATAATTCCTAACAAAGTTTTGACACAGATTCCCAATTCGGGCATTCAGAACATATAGCACGTTGCTGTAAGCAAGCACATTCTCATTCAAAGTTGCAAGTTACTATGTAGGAACAAGTTTGTATAGGTATTTCAAAGATGCCCAGAACTGAGCTAAACTTGGTATGTGTCCAACCTCTAGAAATAACTTCATGCCCCAACTCCCTTACTTCCAGCTAGTAAGGATCACATAATTCCTAACATAGTTTTGACACAGATTCCCAATTCGGGCATTCAGAACATATAGCACGTTGCTGTAAGCAAGCACATTCTCATTCAAAGTTGCAAGTTACTATGTAGGAACAAGTTTGTATAGGACTTTAAAAGATGCCCAGAACTGAGCTAAAGGTTGTATGTCTCCAACTCCTAGAAATAACTTCATGCCCCATCTCCCTTACTTCCAGCTAGTAAGGATGACATAATTCCTAACAAAGTTTTGACACAGATTCCCAATTCGGGCATTCAGAACATATAGCACGTTGCTGTAAGCAAGCACATTCTCATTCAAAGTTGCAAGTTACTATGTAAGAACAAGTTTGTATAGGTATTTCAAAGATGCCCAGAACTGAGCTAAACGTTGTATGTCTCCAACTTCTAGAAATAACTTCATGCCCCATCTCCCTTACTTCCAGCTAGTAAGGATCACATAATTCCTAACAAAGTTTTGACACAGATTCCCAATTCGGGCATTCAGAACATATAGCACGTTGCTGTAAGCAAGCACTTTCTCATTCAAATTTGCAAGTTACTATGTAGGAACAAGTTTGTATAGGTATTTCAAAGATGCCCAGAACTGAGTTAAACGTTGTATGTCTCCAACTCCTAGAAATAACTTCAGGCCCCATCTCCCTTACTTCCAGCTAGTAAGGATCACATAATTCCTAACAAAGTTATGACACAGTTTCCCAATTCGGGCATTCAGAACATATAGCACGTTGCTGTAAGCAAGCACATTCTCATTCAAAGTTGCAAGTTACTATGTAGGAACAAGATTGTATAGGTATTTCAAAGATGCCCAGAACTGAACTAAAGTGGGTATGTGTCCAACTCCTAGAAATAACTTCATGCCCCAACTCCCTTACAACCTTCTAGTAAGGATCACATAATTCCTAACAAAGTTTTGACACAGATTCCCAATTCGGGCATTCAGAACATATAGCACGTTGCTGTAAGCAAGCACATTCTCATTCAAAGATGCAAGTTACTATGTAGGAACAAGTTTGTATAGGACGTTCAAAGATGCCCAGAACTGAGCTAAACGTTGTATGTCCCCAACTCCTAGAAATAACTTCATGCCCCATCTCCCTTACTTCCAGCTAGTAAGGATCACATATTTCCTAACAAAGTTTTGACACAGATTCCCAATTCGGGCATTCAGAACATATAGCACGTTGCTGTAAGCAAGCACATTCTCATTCAAAGTTGCAAGTTACTATGTAGGAACAAGTTTGTATAGGTATTTCAAAGATGCCCAGAACTGAGCTAAACTTGGTATGTGTCTAACCTCTAGAAATAAATTCATGCCCCAACTCCCTTACTTCCAACTAGTAAGGATTACATAATTCCTAACAAAGTTTTGACACAGATTCCCAATTCCGGCATTCAGAACATATAGCACGTTGCTGTAAGCAAGCACATTCTCATTCAAAGTTGCAAGTTACTATGTAGGAACAAGTTTGTATAGGTATTTCAAAGATGCCCAGAACTGAGCTAAACGGTGTATGTCTGCAACTCCTAGAAATAACTTCATGCCCCATCTCCCTTACTTCCAGCTAGTAAGGATCACATAATTCCTAACAAAGTTTTGACACAGATCCCCAATTCGGGCATTCAGAACATATAGCACGTTGCTGTAAGCAAGCACATTCTCATTCAAAGACGCAAGTTACTATGTAGGAACAAGTTTGTATAGGACTTTCAAAGATGCCCAGAACTGAGCTGAAGTTTGTATGTCTCTAACTCCTAGAAATAACTTCATGCCCCATCTCCCATACTTCCAGCTAGTGAGGATCACATAATTCCTAACAAAGTTTTGACACAGATTCCCAATTCGGGCATTCAGAACATATAGCACGTTGCTGTAAGCAAGCACATTCTCATTCAAAGTTGCAAGTTACTATGTAGGAACAAGTTTGTATAGGTATTTCAAAGATGCCCAGAACTGAGCTAAACGTTGTATGTCTCCAACTCCTAGAAGTAACTTCATGTCCCATCTCCCTTACTTCCAACTAGTAAGGATCACATAATTCCTAACAAAGTTTTGACACAGATTCCCAATTCGGGCATTCAGAACATATAGCACGTTGCTGTAAGCAAGCTCATTCTCATTCAAAGTTGCAAGTTACTATGTAGGAACAAGTTTGTATAGGTATTTCAAAGATGCCCAGAACTGAGCTAAACGTTGTATGTCTCTAACTCCTAGAAATAACTTCATGCCCCATCTCCCTTACTTCCAGCTAGTGAGGATCACATAATTCCTAACAAAGTTTTGACACAGATTCCCAATTCGGGCATTCAGAACATATAGCACGTTGCCGTAAGCAAGCACATTCTCATTCAAAGTTGCAAGTTACTGTGTAGGACCAAGTTTGTATAGGTATTTCAAAGTAGCCCAGAACTGAGCTAAACTTGGTATCTCTCCAACTTCTAGAAATAACTTCATGCCCCATCTCCCTTACTTCCAGCTAGTAAGGATCACATAATTCCTAACAATGTTTTGACACAGATTCCCAATTCGGGCATTCAGAACATATAGCACGTTGCTGTAAGCAAGCACATTCTGATTCAATGTTGCAAGTTACTATGTAGGAACAAGTTTGTATAGGTATTTCAAAGATGCCCAGAACTGAGCTAAACGTTGTATGTCTGCATCTCCTAATAATAACATCATGCCCCATCTCTCTTTCTTCCATCTAGTAAGGATCACATAATTCCTAACAAAGATTTGACACAGATTTCCAATTCGGGCATTCAGAACATATAGCACGTTGCTGTAAGCAAGCACATTCTCATTCAAAGTTGCAAGTTACTATGTAGGAACAAGTTTGTATAGGTATTTCAAAGATGCCCAGAACTCAGCTAAACGTTGTATGTCTGCAACTCCTAGAAATATTTTCATGCCCCATCTCCCTTACTTCCATCTAGTAAGGATCACATAATTCCTAACAAAGTTTTGACACAGATTCCCAATTCGGGCATTCAGAACAATAGCACGTTGTTGGAAGCAAGCACATTCTCATTCAAAGTTGCAAGTTACTATGTAGGAACAAGTTTGTATAGGTATTTCAAAGATGCCCAGAACTGAGCAAAACTTGGTATGTGTCCAACCTCTAGAAATAACTTCATGCCCCAACTCCCTTACTTCCAGCAAGTAAGGATCACATAATTCCTAACAAAGTTTTGACACAGATTCCCAATTCGGGCATTCAGAACATATAGCACGTTGCTGTAAGCAAGCGCATTCTCATTCAAAGTTGCAAGTTACTATGTAGGAACAACTTTGTGTAGGTATTTCAAAGATGCCCAGAACTGAGCTAAACGTTGTATGTCTCCAACTCCTAGAAATAACTTCATGCCCCATCTCCCTTACTTCCAGCTAGTAAGGATCACATAATTCCTAACAAAGATTTGACACAGATTCCCAATTCGGGCATTCAGAACTATAGCACGTTGCTGTAAGCAAGCACATTCTCATTCAATGTTGCAAGTTACTATGTAGGAACAAGTTTGTATAGGTATTTCAAAGATGCCCAGAACTGAGCTAAACGTTGTATGTCTCCAACTCCTAGAAATAACTTCATGCCCCATTTCCCTTACTTCCAGCTAGTAAGGATCACATAATTCCTAACAAAGTTTTGACACAGATTCCCAATTCGGGCATTCAGAACATATAGCACGTTGCTGTAAGCAAGCACTTTCTCATTCAAAGTTGCAAGTTACTATGTAGGAACAAGTTTGTATAGGTATTTCAAAGATGCCCAGAACTGAGTTAAACGTTGTATGTCTCCAACTCCTAGAAATAACTTCAGGCCCCATCTCCGTTACTTCCAGCTAGTAATGATCACATAATTCCTAACAAAGTTTTGACACAGATTCCCAATTCGGGCATTCAGAACATATAGCACGTTCCTTTAAGCAAGCACATTCTCATTCAAAGTTGCAAGTTACTATGTAGGAACAAGTTTGTATAGGTATTTCAAAGATGCCCAGAACTGAGCTAAACGTTGTATGTCTCCAACTCCTAGAAATAACTTCATGCCCCATCTCCCTTACTTCCAGCTAGTAAGGATCACATAATTCCTAACAAAGTTTTGACACAGATTCCCAATTCGGGCATTCAGAACATATAGCACGTTGCTGTAAGCAAGCACATTCTCATTCAAAGTTGCAAGTTACTATGTAGGAACAAGTTTGTATAGGTATTTCAAAGATGCCCAGAACTGAGCTAAACTTGGTATGTGTCCAACCTCTAGAAATAAATTCATGCCCTAACTCCCTTACGTCCAGCTAGTAATGATCACATAATTCCTAACAAAGTTTTGACACAGATTCCCAATTCGGGCATTCAGAACATATAGCACGTTGCTGTAAGCAAGCACTTTCTCATTCAAAGTTGCAAGTTACTATGTAGGAACAAGTTTGTATAGGTATTTCAAAGATGCCCAGAACTGAGCTAAACGTTGTATGTCTGCAGCTCCTAGAAATAACTTCATGTCCCGTCTCCCTTACTGCAATCTAGTAAGGATCACATAATTCCTAACAAAGTTTTGACACAGATTCCCAATTCGGGCATTCAGAACATATAGCACGTTGCTCTAAGCAAGCACATTCTCATTCAAAGTTGCAAGTTACTATGTAGGAACAAGTTTGTATAGGTATTTCAAAGATGCCCAGAACTGAGCTAAACGTTGTATGTCTCCAACTCCTAGAAATAACTTCATGCCCCATCTCCCTTACTTCCAACTAGTGAGGATCACATAATTCCTAACAAAGTTTTGACACAGATTCCCAATTCGGGCATTCAGAACATATAGCACGTTGCTGTAAGCAAGCACATTCTCATTCAAAGTTGCAAGTTACTATGTAGGAACAAGTTTGTATAGGTATTTCAAAGATGCCCAGAACTGAGCTGAACTTGGTATGTGTCCAACCTGTAGAAATAACTTCATGCCCCAACTCACTTACTTCCAGCTGGTAATGATCACATAATTCCTAACAAAGTTTTGACACAGATTCCCAATTCGGGCATTCAGAATATATAGCACGTTGCTGTAAGCAAGCACATTCTCATTCAAATTTGCAAGTTACTATGTAGGAACACGTTTGTATAGGTATTTCATAGATGCCCAGAACTGAGCTAAAGTGTGTATGTGTCCAACCTCTAGAAATAACTTCATGCCCCATCTCCCTTACTTCCAGCTAGTAAGGATCACATAATTCCTAACAAAGTTTTGACAGAGATTCCCAATTCGGGCATTCAGAACATATAGCACGTTGCTGTAAGCAAGCACATTCTCATTCAAAGTTGCAAGTTACTATGTAGGAACAAGTTTGTATAGGTATTTCAACGATGCCCAGAACTTAGCTAAACTTGGTATGTGTCCAACCTCTAGAAATAACTTCATGCCCCAACTCCCTTACTTCCAGCTAGTAAGGATCACATAATTCCTAACAAAGTTTTGACACAGATTCCCAATTCGGGCATTCAGAACATATAGCACGTTGCTGCAAGCAAGCACATTCTCATTCAAAGTTGCAAGTTGCTATGTAGGAACAAGTTTGTATAGGTATTTCAAAGATGCCCAGAACTGAGCTAAACGTTGTATGTCTCCAACTCCTAGAAATAACTTCATGCCCCATCTCCCTTACTTCCAGCTTGGAAGGATCACATAATTCCTAACAAAGTTTTGACACAGATTCCCAATTCGGGCATTCAGAACATATAGCACGTTGCTGTAAGCAAGCACATTCTCATTCAAAGTTGCAAGTTACTATGTAGGAACAAGTTTGTATAGGTATTTCAAAAATGCCCAGAATTGAGCTAAACGTTGTATGTCTGCAACTCCTAATAATAACTTCATGCTCCATCTCTCTTAGTTCCATCTAGTAAGGATCACATAATTCCTAACAAAGTTTTGACACAGATTCCCATTTCGGGCATTCAGAACATATAGCACGTTGCTGTAAGCAAGCACATTCTCATTCAACGTTGCAAGTTACTATGTAGGAACAAGTTTTTATAGGTATTTCAACGATGCCCAGAACTGAGCTAAACGTTGTATGTCTCCAACTCCTAGAAATAACTTCATGCCCCATCTCACTTACTTCCAGCTAGTAAGGATCACATAATTCCTAACAAAGTTTTGACACAGATTCCCAATTCGGGCATTCAGAACATATAGCACGTTGCTGTAAGCAAGCACTTTCTCATTCAAAGTTGCAAGTTACTATGTAGGAACAAGTTTGTATAGGTATTTCAAAGATGCCCAGAACTGAGTTAAACGTTGTATGTCTCCAACTCCTAGAAATAACTTCAGGCCCCATCTCCCTTACTTCCAGCTAGTAAGGATCACATAATTCCTAACAAAGTTTTGACACAGATTCCCAATTCGGGCATTCAGAACATATAGCACGTTCCTTTAAGCAAGCACATTCTCATTCAAAGTTGCAAGTTACTATGTAGGAACAAGTTTGTATAGGTATTTCAAAGATGCCCAGAACTGAGCTCAACGTTGTATGTCTCCAACTCCTAGAAATAACTTCATGCCCCATCTCCCTTACTTCCAGCTAGTAAGGATCACATAATTCCTAACAAAGTTTTGACACAGATTCCCAATTCGGGCATTCAGAACATATAGCACGTTGCTGTAAGCAAGCACATTCTCATTCAAAGTTGCAAGTTACTATGTAGGAACAAGTTTGTATAGGTATTTCAAAGATGCCCAGAACTGAGCTAAACTTGGTATGTGTCCAACCTCTAGAAATAACTTCATGCCCTAACTCCCTTACGTCCAGCTAGTAATGATCACATAATTCCTAACAAAGTTTTGACACAGATTCCCAATTCGGGCATTCAGAACATATAGCACGTTGCTGTAAGCAAGCACTTTCTCATTCAAAGTTGCAAGTTACTATGTAGGAACAAGTTTGTATAGGTATTTCAAAGATGCCCAGAACTGAGCTAAACGTTGTATGTCTGCAGCTCCTAGAAATAACTTCATGTCCCATCTCCCTTACTTCCATCTAGTAAGGATCACATAATTCCTAACAAAGTTTTGACACAGATTCCCAATTCGGGCATTCAGAACATATAGCACGTTGCTGTAAGCAAGAACATTGTCATTCAAAGTTGCAAGTTACTATGTAGGAACAAGTTTGTATAGGTATTTCAAAGATGCCCAGAACTGAGCTAAACGTTGTATGTCTCCAACTCCTAGAAATAACTTCATGCCCCATCTCCCTTACTTCCAACTAGTGAGGATCACATAATTCCTAACAAAGTTTTGACACAGATTCCCAATTCGGGCATTCAGAACATATAGCACGTTGCTGTAAGCAAGCACATTCTCATTCAAAGTTGCAAGTTACTATGTAGGAACAAGTTTGTATAGGTATTTCAAAGATGCCCAGAACTGAGCTGTACTTGGTATGTGTCCAACCTCTAGAAATAACTTCATGCCCCAACTCACTTACTTCCAGCTGGTAATGATCACATAATTCCTAACAAAGTTTTGACACAGATTCCCTTTTCGGGCATTCAGAACATATAGTACGTTGCTGTAAGCAAGCACATTCTCATTCAAATTTGCAAGTTACTATGTAGGAACAAGTTTGTATAGGTATTTCAAAGATGCCCAGAACTGAGCTAAACGTTGTATGTCTCCAACTCCTAGAAATAACTTCATGCCCCATCTCCATTACTTCCAGCTAGTAAGGATCACATAATTCCTAAAAATGTTTTGACACAGATTCCCAATACGGGCATTCAGAACATATAGCACGTTGCTGTAAGCAAGCACATTCTCATTCAAAGTTGCAAGTTACTATGTAGGAACAAGTTTGTATAGGTATTTCAAAGATGCCCAGAAGTGAGCTAAACGTTGTATGTCTCCAACTCCTAGAAATAACTTCATGCCCCATCTCCCTTACTTCCAGCTAGTAAGGATCACATAATTCCTAACAAAGTTTTGACACAGATTCCCAATACGGGCATTCAGAACATATAGCACGTTGCTGTAAGCAAGCACATTCTCATTCAAAGTTGCAAGTTACTATGTAGGAACAAGTTTGTATAGGTATTTCAAAGATGCCCAGAATTGAGCTAATCTTGGTATGTGTCCAATCTCTAGAAATAACTTCATTCCCCAACTCCCTTACTTCCAGCTATTAAGGATCACATAATTCCTAACAATGTTTTGACACAGATTCCCAATTCGGGCATTCAGAACATATAGCACGTTGCTGTAACCAAGCACATTCTCATTCAAAGATGCAAGTTACTATGTAGGAATAAGTTTGTATAGGACTTTCAAAGATGCCCAGAACTGAGCTGAAGTTTGTATGTCTCAAACTCCTAGAAATAATTTCATGACCCATCTCCCTTACTTCCAGCTAGTGAGGATCACATAATTCCTAACAAAGTTTTGACACAGATTCCCAATTCGGGCATTCAGAACATATAGCACGTTGCTGTAAGCAAGCACTTTCTCATTCTAAGAAGCAAGTTACTATGTAGGAACAAGTTTGTATAGGTATTTCAAAGATGCCCAGAACTGAGCTAAACGTTGTATGTCTCCAACTCCTAGAAATAACTTCATGCCCCATCTCCCTTACTTGCAGCTAGTAAGGATCACATAATTCCTAACAAAGTTTTGACACAGATTCCCAATTCGGGCATTCAGAACATATAGCACGTTGCTGTAAGCAAGCACATTCTCATTCAAAGTTGCAAGTTACTATGTAGGAACAAGTTTGTATAGGTATTTCAAAGATGCCCAGAACTGAGCTAAACTTGGTATGTGTCCAACCTCTAGAAATAACTTCATGCCCCAACTCCCTTACTTCCAGCTAGTAAGGATCACATAATTCCTAACATAGTTTTGACACAGATTCCCAATTCGGGCATTCAGAACATATAGCACGTTGCTGTAAGCAAGCACATTCTCATTCAAAGTTGCAAGTTACTATGTAGGAACAAGTTTGTATAGGACTTTAAAAGATGCCCAGAACTGAGCTAAAGGTTGTATGTCTCCAACTCCTAGAAATAACTTCATGCCCCATCTCCCTTACTTCCAGCTAGTAAGGATGACATAATTCCTAACAAAGTTTTGACACAGATTCCCAATTCGGGCATTCAGAACATATAGCACGTTGCTGTAAGCAAGCACATTCTCATTCAAAGTTGCAAGTTACTATGTAAGAACAAGTTTGTATAGGTATTTCAAAGATGCCCAGAACTGAGCTAAACGTTGTATGTCTCCAACTTCTAGAAATAACTTCATGCCCCATCTCCCTTACTTCCAGCTAGTAAGGATCACATAATTCCTAACAAAGTTTTGACACAGATTCCCAATTCGGGCATTCAGAACATATAGCACGTTGCTGTAAGCAAGCACTTTCTCATTCAAATTTGCAAGTTACTATGTAGGAACAAGTTTGTATAGGTATTTCAAAGATGCCCAGAACTGAGTTAAACGTTGTATGTCTCCAACTCCTAGAAATAACTTCAGGCCCCATCTCCCTTACTTCCAGCTAGTAAGGATCACATAATTCCTAACAAAGTTATGACACAGTTTCCCAATTCGGGCATTCAGAACATATAGCACGTTGCTGTAAGCAAGCACATTCTCATTCAAAGTTGCAAGTTACTATGTAGGAACAAGATTGTATAGGTATTTCAAAGATGCCCAGAACTGAACTAAAGTGGGTATGTGTCCAACTCCTAGAAATAACTTCATGCCCCAACTCCCTTACAACCTTCTAGTAAGGATCACATAATTCCTAACAAAGTTTTGACACAGATTCCCAATTCGGGCATTCAGAACATATAGCACGTTGCTGTAAGCAAGCACATTCTCATTCAAAGATGCAAGTTACTATGTAGGAACAAGTTTGTATAGGACGTTCAAAGATGCCCAGAACTGAGCTAAACGTTGTATGTCCCCAACTCCTAGAAATAACTTCATGCCCCATCTCCCTTACTTCCAGCTAGTAAGGATCACATATTTCCTAACAAAGTTTTGACACAGATTCCCAATTCGGGCATTCAGAACATATAGCACGTTGCTGTAAGCAAGCACATTCTCATTCAAAGTTGCAAGTTACTATGTAGGAACAAGTTTGTATAGGTATTTCAAAGATGCCCAGAACTGAGCTAAACTTGGTATGTGTCTAACCTCTAGAAATAAATTCATGCCCCAACTCCCTTACTTCCAACTAGTAAGGATTACATAATTCCTAACAAAGTTTTGACACAGATTCCCAATTCCGGCATTCAGAACATATAGCACGTTGCTGTAAGCAAGCACATTCTCATTCAAAGTTGCAAGTTACTATGTAGGAACAAGTTTGTATAGGTATTTCAAAGATGCCCAGAACTGAGCTAAACGGTGTATGTCTGCAACTCCTAGAAATAACTTCATGCCCCATCTCCCTTACTTCCAGCTAGTAAGGATCACATAATTCCTAACAAAGTTTTGACACAGATCCCCAATTCGGGCATTCAGAACATATAGCACGTTGCTGTAAGCAAGCACATTCTCATTCAAAGACGCAAGTTACTATGTAGGAACAAGTTTGTATAGGACTTTCAAAGATGCCCAGAACTGAGCTGAAGTTTGTATGTCTCTAACTCCTAGAAATAACTTCATGCCCCATCTCCCATACTTCCAGCTAGTGAGGATCACATAATTCCTAACAAAGTTTTGACACAGATTCCCAATTCGGGCATTCAGAACATATAGCACGTTGCTGTAAGCAAGCACATTCTCATTCAAAGTTGCAAGTTACTATGTAGGAACAAGTTTGTATAGGTATTTCAAAGATGCCCAGAACTGAGCTAAACGTTGTATGTCTCCAACTCCTAGAAGTAACTTCATGTCCCATCTCCCTTACTTCCAACTAGTAAGGATCACATAATTCCTAACAAAGTTTTGACACAGATTCCCAATTCGGGCATTCAGAACATATAGCACGTTGCTGTAAGCAAGCTCATTCTCATTCAAAGTTGCAAGTTACTATGTAGGAACAAGTTTGTATAGGTATTTCAAAGATGCCCAGAACTGAGCTAAACGTTGTATGTCTCTAACTCCTAGAAATAACTTCATGCCCCATCTCCCTTACTTCCAGCTAGTGAGGATCACATAATTCCTAACAAAGTTTTGACACAGATTCCCAATTCGGGCATTCAGAACATATAGCACGTTGCCGTAAGCAAGCACATTCTCATTCAAAGTTGCAAGTTACTGTGTAGGACCAAGTTTGTATAGGTATTTCAAAGTAGCCCAGAACTGAGCTAAACTTGGTATCTCTCCAACTTCTAGAAATAACTTCATGCCCCATCTCCCTTACTTCCAGCTAGTAAGGATCACATAATTCCTAACAATGTTTTGACACAGATTCCCAATTCGGGCATTCAGAACATATAGCACGTTGCTGTAAGCAAGCACATTCTGATTCAATGTTGCAAGTTACTATGTAGGAACAAGTTTGTATAGGTATTTCAAAGATGCCCAGAACTGAGCTAAACGTTGTATGTCTGCATCTCCTAATAATAACATCATGCCCCATCTCTCTTTCTTCCATCTAGTAAGGATCACATAATTCCTAACAAAGATTTGACACAGATTTCCAATTCGGGCATTCAGAACATATAGCACGTTGCTGTAAGCAAGCACATTCTCATTCAAAGTTGCAAGTTACTATGTAGGAACAAGTTTGTATAGGTATTTCAAAGATGCCCAGAACTCAGCTAAACGTTGTATGTCTGCAACTCCTAGAAATATTTTCATGCCCCATCTCCCTTACTTCCATCTAGTAAGGATCACATAATTCCTAACAAAGTTTTGACACAGATTCCCAATTCGGGCATTCAGAACAATAGCACGTTGTTGGAAGCAAGCACATTCTCATTCAAAGTTGCAAGTTACTATGTAGGAACAAGTTTGTATAGGTATTTCAAAGATGCCCAGAACTGAGCTAAACTTGGTATGTGTCTAACCTCTAGAAATAACTTCATGCCCCAACTCCCTTATTTCCAACTAGTAAGGATCACATAATTCCTAACAAAGTTTTGACACAGATTCCCAATTCGGGCATTCAGAACATATAGCACGTTGCTGTAAGCAAGCACATTCTCATTCAAAGTTGCAAGTTACTATGGAGGAACAAGTTTGCATAGGTATTTCAAAGATGCCCAGAACTGAGCTAAACGTTGTATGTCTCCAACTCCTAGAAATAACTTCATGCCCCATCTCCCTTACTTCCAGCTAGTAAGGATCACATAATTCCTAACAAAGTTTTGACACAGATTCCCAATTCGTGCATTCAGAACATATAGCACGTTGCTGTAAGCAAGCACATTCTCATTCAAAGTTGCAAGTTACTATGTAGGAACAAGTTTGTATAGGTATTTCAAAGATGCCCAGAACTGAGCTAAACGTTGTATGTCTGCATCTCCTAATAATAACATCATGCCCCATCTCTCTTTCTTCCATCTAGTAAGGATCACATAATTCCTAACAAAGATTTGACACAGATTTCCAATTCGGGCATTCAGAACATATAGCACGTTGCTGTAAGCAAGCACATTCTCATTCAAAGTTGCAAGTTACTATGTAGGAACAAGTTTGTATAGGTATTTCAAAGATGCCCAGAACTCAGCTAAACGTTGTATGTCTGCAACTCCTAGAAATATTTTCATGCCCCATCTCCCTTACTTCCATCTAGTAAGGATCACATAATTCCTAACAAAGTTTTGACACAGATTCCCAATTCGGGCATTCAGAACAATAGCACGTTGTTGGAAGCAAGCACATTCTCATTCAAAGTTGCAAGTTACTATGTAGGAACAAGTTTGTATAGGTATTTCAAAGATGCCCAGAACTGAGCTAAACTTGGTATGTGTCTAACCTCTAGAAATAACTTCATGCCCCAACTCCCTTATTTCCAACTAGTAAGGATCACATAATTCCTAACAAAGTTTTGACACAGATTCCCAATTCGGGCATTCAGAACATATAGCACGTTGCTGTAAGCAAGCACATTCTCATTCAAAGTTGCAAGTTACTATGGAGGAACAAGTTTGCATAGGTATTTCAAAGATGCCCAGAACTGAGCTAAACGTTGTATGTCTCCAAATCCTAGAAATAACTTCATGCCCCATCTCCCTTACTTCCAGCTAGTAAGGATCACATAATTCCTAACAAAGTTTTGACACAGATTCCCAATTCGTGCATTCAGAACATATAGCACGTTGCTGTAAGCAAGCACATTCTCATTCAAAGTTGCAAGTTACTATGTAGGAACAAGTTTGTATAGGTATTTCAAAGATGCCCAGAACTGAGCTAAACGTTGTATGTCTCCAACTCCTAGAAATAACTTCATGCCCCATCTCCCTTACTTCCAGCTAGTAAGGATCACATAATTCCTAACAAAGTTTTGACACAGATTCCCAATTCGGGCATTCAGAACATATAGCACGTTGCTGTAAGCAAGCACATTCTCATTCAAAGATGCAAGTTACTGTGTAGGAACAAGTTTGTATAGGACTTTCAAAGATGCCCAGAACTGAGCTGAAGTTTGTATGTCTCCAACTCCTAGAAATAACTTCATGCCCCATCTCCCTTACTTCCAGCTAGTGAGGATCACATAATTCCTAACAAAGTTTTGACACAGATTCCCAATTCGGGCATTCAGAACATATAGCACGTTGCTGTAAGCAAGCACATTCTCATTCTAAGAAGCAAGTTACTATGTAGGAACAAGTTTGTATAGGTATTTCTAAGATGCCCAGAACTGAGCTACACGTTGTATGTCTCCAACTCCAAGAAGTAACTTCATGCCCCATCTCCCTTACTTCCATCTAGTAAGGATCACAAAATTTCTAACAAAGTTTTGACACAGATTCCCAATTCGGGCATTCAGAACATATAGCACGTTGCTGTAAGCAAGCACATTCTGATTCAAAGTTGCAAGTTACTATGTAGGAACAAGTTTGTATAGGTATTTCAAAGATTCCCAGAACTGAGCTAAACGTTGTATGACTCCAACTCCTAGAAATAACTTCATGCCCCATCTCTCTTACTTCCATCTAGTAGGGATCACATAATTCCTGACAAAGTTTTGACCCAGATTCCCAATTCGGGCATTCAGAACATATAGCACGTTGCTGTAAGCAAGCACATTCTCATTCAAAGTTGCAAGTTACTATGTAGGAACAAGATTGTATAGGTATTTCAAAGATGCCCAGAACAGAGCTAAACTTGGTATGTCTCCAACTCCTAGAAATAACTTCATGCCCCAACTCCCTTACTTCCAGCTAGTAAGGATCACATAATTCCTAACAAAGTTTTGACACAGATTCCCAATTCGGGCTTTGAGAACATATAGTACGTTGCTGTAAGCAAGCACATTCTCATTCAAAATTGCAAGTTAGTATGTAGGAACACGTTTGTATAGGTATTTCAAAGATGCCCAGAACTGAGCTAAACGTGTTATGTCTCCAACTCCTAGAAATAACTTCATGCCCCATCTCCATTACTTCCAGCTAGTAAGGATCACATAATTCCTGACAAAGTTTTGACACAGATTCCCAATTCGGACATTCAGAACATATAGCACGTTGCTGTAAGCAAGCACATTCTCATTCAAAGTTGCAAGTTACTATGTAGGAACAAGATTGTATAGGTATTTCAAAGATGCCCAGAACAGAGCTAAACTTGGTATGTCTCCAACTCCTAGAAATAACTTCATGCCCCAACTCCCTTACTTCCAGCTAGTAAGGATCACATAATTCCTAACAAAGTTTTGACACAGATTCCCAATTCGGGCATTCAGAACATATAGCACGTTGCTGTAAGCAAGCACATTCTGATTCAAAGTTGCAAGTTACTATGTAGGGACAAGTTTGTATAGGTATTTCAAAGATGCCCAGAACTGAGCTAAATGTTGTATGTCTCCAACTCCTAGAAATAACTTCATTCCCCATCTCCCTTACTTCCAGCTAGTAAGGATCACATAAATCCTAACAAAGTTTTGACACAGATTCCCAATTCGGGCTTTCAGAACATATAGCACTTTGCTGTTAGCAAGCACGTTCTCATTCAAAAATGAAGTTACTGTGTAGGAAAAGCTTTGTATAGGACTTTCAATGATGCCCAGAACTGAGCTGAAGTTTGTATGTTTCCAACTCCTAGAAATAACTTCATGCCCCATCTCCCTTACTTCCAGCTAGTAAGGATCACATAATTCCTAACAAAGTTTTGACTCAGATGCCCAATTCGGGCATTCAGAACATATAGCACGTTGCTGTAAGCAAGCACATTCTCATTCAAAGTTGCAAGTTACTATGTAGGAACAAGTTTGTATAGGTATTTCAAAGATGCCCAGAACTGAGCTAAACGTTGTATGTCTGCAGCTCCTAGAAATAACTTCATGCCCCATCTCCCTTACTTCCATCTATTAAGGATCACATAATTCCTGACAAAGTTTTGACACAGATTCCCAATTCGGGCATTCAAATCATATATCACGTTGCTGTAAGCAAGCACATTCTGATTCAAAGTTGCAAGTTACTATGTAGGAACAAGTTTGTATAGGTATTTCAAAGATGCCCAGAACTGAGCTAAACGTTGTATGTCTCCAACTCCTAGAAATATCTTCATGCCCCATCTCCCTTACTTCCAGCTAGTAAGGATCACATAATTCCTAACAAAGTTTTGACACAGATTCCCAATTCGGGCATTCAGAACATATAGCACGTTGCTGTAAGCAAGCACATTCTCATTCAAAGTTGCAAGTTACTATGTAGGAACAAGTTTGTATAGGTATTTCAAAGATGCCCAGAACTGAGCTAAAGTCGGTATGTCTCCAACTCCTAGAAATAACTTCATGCCCCATCTTCCTTACTTCCAGCTAGTAAGGATCACTTAATTCCTAACAAAGTTTTGACACAGATTCCCAATTCGGGCATTCAGAACATATAGCACGTTGCTGTAAGCAAGCACATTCTCATTCAAAGTTGCAAGTTACTATGTAGGAACAAGTTTGTATAGGTATTTCAAAGATGCCCAGAACTGAGCTAACCGTGGTATGTCTCCCACTCCTAGAAATAACTTCATGCCCCATCTCCCTTACTTCCAGCTAGTAAGGATCACATAATTCCTAACAAAGTTTTGACACAGATTCCCAATTCGGGCATTCAGAACATATAGCACGTTGCTGTAAGCAAGCACATTCTCATTCAAAGTTGCAAGTTACTATGTAGGAACAAGTTTGTATAGGTATTTCAAAGATGCCCAGAACTGAGCTAAACTTGGTATGTGTCCAACCTCTAGAAATAACTTCATGCCCCAACTCCCTTACTTCCAGCTAGTAAGGATCACATAATTCCTAACAAAGTTTAGACACAGATTCCCAATTCGGGCATTCAGAACATATAGCACGTTGCTGTAAGCAAGCACATTCTCATTAAAAGTTGCAAATTACTATGTAGGAACAAGTTTGTATAGGTATTTCAAAGATGCCCAGAACTGAGCTAAACTTGGTATGTGTCCAACTTCTAGAAATAAATTCATGCCCCAACTCCCTTACTTCCAGTTAGTAAGAGTCACATAATTCCTACCAAAGTTTTGACACAGATTCCCAATTCGGGCATTCAGAACATATAGCACGTTGCTGTAAGCAAGCACATTCTCATTCAATGTTGCAAGTTACTATGTAGGAACAAGTTTGTATAGGTATTTCAATGATGCCCAGAACTGAGCTAAACGTTGTATGTCTCCAAGTCCTAGAAATAACTTCATGCCCCATCTCCCTTACTTCCAGCTAGTAAGGATCACATAATTCCTAACAAAGTTTTGACACAGATTCCCAATTCGGGCATTCAGAACATATAGCACGTTGCTGTAAGCAAGCACATTCTCATTCAAAGTTGCAAGTTACTATGTAGGAACAAGTTTGTATAGGTATTTCAAAGATGCCCAGAACTGAGCTAAACGTCGTATGTCTCCAACTCCTAGAAATAACTTCATGCCCCATCTCACTTACTTCCAGCTAGTAAGGATCACATAATTCCTAACAAAGTTTTGACACAGATTCCCAATTCGGGCATTCAGAACATATAGCACGTTGCTGTAAGTAAGCACATTCTCATTCAAAGTTGCAAGTTACTATGTAGGAACAAGTTTGTATAGGTATTTCAAAGATGTCCAGAACTGAGCAAAACTTGGTATGTGTCCAACCTCTAGAAATAACTTCATGCCCCAACTCCCTTACTTCCAGCAAGTAAGGATCACATAATTCCTAACAAAGTTTTGACACAGATTCCCAATTCGGGCATTCAGAACATATAGCACGTTGCTGTAAGCAAGCGCATTCTCATTCAAAGTTGCAAGTTACTATGTAGGAACAACTTTGTGTAGGTATTTCAAAGATGCCCAGAACTGAGCTAAACGTTGTATGTCTCCAACTCCTAGAAATAACTTCATGCCCCATCTCCCTTACTTGCAGCTAGTAAGGATCACATAATTCCTAACAAAGATTTGACACAGATTCCCAATTCGGGCATTCAGAACTATAGCACGTTGCTGTAAGCAAGCACATTCTCATTCAATGTTGCAAGTTACTATGTAGGAACAAGTTTGTATAGGTATTTCAAAGATGCCCAGAACTGAGCTAAACGTTGTATGTCTCCAACTCCTAGAAATAACTTCATGCCCCATTTCCCTTACTTCCAGCTAGTAAGGATCACATAATTCCTAACAAAGTTTTGACACAGATTCCCAATTCGGGCATTCAGAACATATAGCACGTTGCTGTAAGCAAGCACTTTCTCATTCAAAGTTGCAAGTTACTATGTAGGAACAAGTTTGTATAGGTATTTCAAAGATGCCCAGAACTGAGTTAAACGTTGTATGTCTCCAACTCCTAGAAATAACTTCAGGCCCCATCTCCGTTACTTCCAGCTAGTAATGATCACATAATTCCTAACAAAGTTTTGACACAGATTCCCAATTCGGGCATTCAGAACATATAGCACGTTCCTTTAAGCAAGCACATTCTCATTCAAAGTTGCAAGTTACTATGTAGGAACAAGTTTGTATAGGTATTTCAAAGATGCCCAGAACTGAGCTAAACGTTGTATGTCTCCAACTCCTAGAAATAACTTCATGCCCCATCTCCCTTACTTCCAGCTAGTAAGGATCACATAATTCCTAACAAAGTTTTGACACAGATTCCCAATTCGGGCATTCAGAACATATAGCACGTTGCTGTAAGCAAGCACATTCTCATTCAAAGTTGCAAGTTACTATGTAGGAACAAGTTTGTATAGGTATTTCAAAGATGCCCAGAACTGAGCTAAACTTGGTATGTGTCCAACCTCTAGAAATAAATTCATGCCCTAACTCCCTTACGTCCAGCTAGTAATGATCACATAATTCCTAACAAAGTTTTGACACAGATTCCCAATTCGGGCATTCAGAACATATAGCACGTTGCTGTAAGCAAGCACTTTCTCATTCAAAGTTGCAAGTTACTATGTAGGAACAAGTTTGTATAGGTATTTCAAAGATGCCCAGAACTGAGCTAAACGTTGTATGTCTGCAGCTCCTAGAAATAACTTCATGTCCCGTCTCCCTTACTGCAATCTAGTAAGGATCACATAATTCCTAACAAAGTTTTGACACAGATTCCCAATTCGGGCATTCAGAACATATAGCACGTTGCTGTAAGCAAGCACATTCTCATTCAAAGTTGCAAGTTACTATGTAGGAACAAGTTTGTATAGGTATTTCAAAGATGCCCAGAACTGAGCTAAACGTTGTATGTCTCCAACTCCTAGAAATAACTTCATGCCCCATCTCCCTTACTTCCAACTAGTGAGGATCACATAATTCCTAACAAAGTTTTGACACAGATTCCCAATTCGGGCATTCAGAACATATAGCACGTTGCTGTAAGCAAGCACATTCTCATTCAAAGTTGCAAGTTACTATGTAGGAACAAGTTTGTATAGGTATTTCAAAGATGCCCAGAACTGAGCTGAACTTGGTATGTGTCCAACCTGTAGAAATAACTTCATGCCCCAACTCACTTACTTCCAGCTGGTAATGATCACATAATTCCTAACAAAGTTTTGACACAGATTCCCAATTCGGGCATTCAGAATATATAGCACGTTGCTGTAAGCAAGCACATTCTCATTCAAATTTGCAAGTTACTATGTAGGAACACGTTTGTATAGGTATTTCATAGATGCCCAGAACTGAGCTAAAGTGTGTATGTGTCCAACCTCTAGAAATAACTTCATGCCCCATCTCCCTTACTTCCAGCTAGTAAGGATCACATAATTCCTAACAAAGTTTTGACAGAGATTCCCAATTCGGGCATTCAGAACATATAGCACGTTGCTGTAAGCAAGCACATTCTCATTCAAAGTTGCAAGTTACTATGTAGGAACAAGTTTGTATAGGTATTTCAACGATGCCCAGAACTTAGCTAAACTTGGTATGTGTCCAACCTCTAGAAATAACTTCATGCCCCAACTCCCTTACTTCCAGCTAGTAAGGATCACATAATTCCTAACAAAGTTTTGACACAGATTCCCAATTCGGGCATTCAGAACATATAGCACGTTGCTGCAAGCAAGCACATTCTCATTCAAAGTTGCAAGTTGCTATGTAGGAACAAGTTTGTATAGGTATTTCAAAGATGCCCAGAACTGAGCTAAACGTTGTATGTCTCCAACTCCTAGAAATAACTTCATGCCCCATCTCCCTTACTTCCAGCTTGGAATGATCACATAATTCCTAACAAAGTTTTGACACAGATTCCCAATTCGGGCATTCAGAACATATAGCACGTTGCTGTAAGCAAGCACATTCTCATTCAAAGTTGCAAGTTACTATGTAGGAACAAGTTTGTATAGGTATTTCAAAGATGCCCAGAATTGAGCTAAACGTTGTATGTCTGCAACTCCTAATAATAACTTCATGCTCCATCTCTCTTAGTTCCATCTAGTAAGGATCACATAATTCCTAACAAAGTTTTGACACAGATTCCCATTTCGGGCATTCAGAACATATAGCACGTTGCTGTAAGCAAGCACATTCTCATTCAACGTTGCAAGTTACTATGTAGGAACAAGTTTTTATAGGTATTTCAACGATGCCCAGAACTGAGCTAAACGTTGTATGTCTCCAACTCCTAGAAATAACTTCATGCCCCATCTCACTTACTTCCAGCTAGTAAGGATCACATAATTCCTAACAAAGTTTTGACACAGATTCCCAATTCGGGCATTCAGAACATATAGCACGTTGCTGTAAGCAAGCACTTTCTCATTCAAAGTTGCAAGTTACTATGTAGGAACAAGTTTGTATAGGTATTTCAAAGATGCCCAGAACTGAGTTAAACGTTGTATGTCTCCAACTCCTAGAAATAACTTCAGGCCCCATCTCCCTTACTTCCAGCTAGTAAGGATCACATAATTCCTAACAAAGTTTTGACACAGATTCCCAATTCGGGCATTCAGAACATATAGCACGTTCCTTTAAGCAAGCACATTCTCATTCAAAGTTGCAAGTTACTATGTAGGAACAAGTTTGTATAGGTATTTCAAAGATGCCCAGAACTGAGCTCAACGTTGTATGTCTCCAACTCCTAGAAATAACTTCATGCCCCATCTCCCTTACTTCCAGCTAGTAAGGATCACATAATTCCTAACAAAGTTTTGACACAGATTCCCAATTCGGGCATTCAGAACATATAGCACGTTGCTGTAAGCAAGCACATTCTCATTCAAAGTTGCAAGTTACTATGTAGGAACAAGTTTGTATAGGTATTTCAAAGATGCCCAGAACTGAGCTAAACTTGGTATGTGTCCAACCTCTAGAAATAACTTCATGCCCTAACTCCCTTACGTCCAGCTAGTAATGATCACATAATTCCTAACAAAGTTTTGACACAGATTCCCAATTCGGGCATTCAGAACATATAGCACGTTGCTGTAAGCAAGCACTTTCTCATTCAAAGTTGCAAGTTACTATGTAGGAACAAGTTTGTATAGGTATTTCAAAGATGCCCAGAACTGAGCTAAACGTTGTATGTCTGCAGCTCCTAGAAATAACTTCATGTCCCATCTCCCTTACTTCCATCTAGTAAGGATCACATAATTCCTAACAAAGTTTTGACACAGATTCCCAATTCGGGCATTCAGAACATATAGCACGTTGCTGTAAGCAAGAACATTGTCATTCAAAGTTGCAAGTTACTATGTAGGAACAAGTTTGTATAGGTATTTCAAAGATGCCCAGAACTGAGCTAAACGTTGTATGTCTCCAACTCCTAGAAATAACTTCATGCCCCATCTCCCTTACTTCCAACTAGTGAGGATCACATAATTCCTAACAAAGTTTTGACACAGATTCCCAATTCGGGCATTCAAAACATATAGCACGTTGCTGTAAGCAAGCACATTCTCATTCAAAGTTGCAAGTTACTATGTAGGAACAAGTTTGTATAGGTATTTCAAAGATGCCCAGAACTGAGCTGTACTTGGTATGTGTCCAACCTCTAGAAATAACTTCATGCCCCAACTCACTTACTTCCAGCTGGTAATGATCACATAATTCCTAACAAAGTTTTGACACAGATTCCCTTTTCGGGCATTCAGAACATATAGTACGTTGCTGTAAGCAAGCACATTCTCATTCAAATTTGCAAGTTACTATGTAGGAACAAGTTTGTATAGGTATTTCAAAGATGCCCAGAACTGAGCTAAACGTTGTATGTCTCCAACTCCTAGAAATAACTTCATGCCCCATCTCCATTACTTCCAGCTAGTAAGGATCACATAATTCCTAAAAATGTTTTGACACAGATTCCCAATACGGGCATTCAGAACATATAGCACGTTGCTGTAAGCAAGCACATTCTCATTCAAAGTTGCAAGTTACTATGTAGGAACAAGTTTGTATAGGTATTTCAAAGATGCCCAGAAGTGAGCTAAACGTTGTATGTCTCCAACTCCTAGAAATAACTTCATGCCCCATCTCCCTTACTTCCAGCTAGTAAGGATCACATAATTCCTAACAAAGTTTTGACACAGATTCCCAATACGGGCATTCAGAACATATAGCACGTTGCTGTAAGCAAGCACATTCTCATTCAAAGTTGCAAGTTACTATGTAGGAACAAGTTTGTATAGGTATTTCAAAGATGCCCAGAATTGAGCTAATCTTGGTATGTGTCCAATCTCTAGAAATAACTTCATTCCCCAACTCCCTTACTTCCAGCTATTAAGGATCACATAATTCCTAACAATGTTTTGACACAGATTCCCAATTCGGGCATTCAGAACATATAGCACGTTGCTGTAACCAAGCACATTCTCATTCAAAGATGCAAGTTACTATGTAGGAATAAGTTTGTATAGGACTTTCAAAGATGCCCAGAACTGAGCTGAAGTTTGTATGTCTCAAACTCCTAGAAATAATTTCATGACCCATCTCCCTTACTTCCAGCTAGTGAGGATCACATAATTCCTAACAAAGTTTTGACACAGATTCCCAATTCGGGCATTCAGAACATATAGCACGTTGCTGTAAGCAAGCACTTTCTCATTCTAAGAAGCAAGTTACTATGTAGGAACAAGTTTGTATAGGTATTTCAAAGATGCCCAGAACTGAGCTAAACGTTGTATGTCTCCAACTCCTAGAAATAACTTCATGCCCCATCTCCCTTACTTGCAGCTAGTAAGGATCACATAATTCCTAACAAAGTTTTGACACAGATTCCCAATTCGGGCATTCAGAACATATAGCACGTTGCTGTAAGCAAGCACATTCTCATTCAAAGTTGCAAGTTACTATGTAGGAACAAGTTTGTATAGGTATTTCAAAGATGCCCAGAACTGAGCTAAACTTGGTATGTGTCCAACCTCTAGAAATAACTTCATGCCCCAACTCCCTTACTTCCAGCTAGTAAGGATCACATAATTCCTAACATAGTTTTGACACAGATTCCCAATTCGGGCATTCAGAACATATAGCACGTTGCTGTAAGCAAGCACATTCTCATTCAAAGTTGCAAGTTACTATGTAGGAACAAGTTTGTATAGGACTTTAAAAGATGCCCAGAACTGAGCTAAAGGTTGTATGTCTCCAACTCCTAGAAATAACTTCATGCCCCATCTCCCTTACTTCCAGCTAGTAAGGATGACATAATTCCTAACAAAGTTTTGACACAGATTCCCAATTCGGGCATTCAGAACATATAGCACGTTGCTGTAAGCAAGCACATTCTCATTCAAAGTTGCAAGTTACTATGTAAGAACAAGTTTGTATAGGTATTTCAAAGATGCCCAGAACTGAGCTAAACTTGGTATGTGTCCAACCTCTAGAAATAACTTCATGCCCCAACTCCCTTACGTCCAGCTAGTAATGATCACATAATTCCTAACAAAGTTTTGACACAGATTCCCAATTCGGGCATTCAGAACATGTAGCACGTTGCTGTAAGCAAGCACTTTCTCATTCAAAGTTGCAAGTTACTATGTAGGAACAAGTTTGTATAGGTATTTCAAAGATGCCCAGAACTGAGCTAAACGTTGTATGTCTGCAGCTCCAAGAAATAACTTCATGTCCCATCTCCCTTACTTCCATCTAGTAAGGATCACATAATTCCTAACAAAGTTTTGACACAGATTCCCAATGCGGGCATTCAGAACATATAGCACGTTGTTGTAAGCAAGCACATTCTCATTCAAAGTTGCAAGTTACTATGTAGGAACAAGTTTGTATAGGTATTTCAAAGATGAACAGAACTGAGCTAAACGTTGTATGTCACCAACTCCTAGAAATAACTTCATGCCCCATCTCCCTTACTTCCAACTAGTGAGGATCACATAATTCCTAACAAAGTTTTGACACAGATTCCCAATTCGGGCATTCAGAACATATAGCACGTTGCTGTAAGCAAGCACATTCTCATTCAAAGTTGCAAGTTACTATGTAGGAACAAGTTTGTATAGGTATTTCAAAGATGCCCAGAACTGAGCTGAACTTGGTATTTGTCCAACCTCTAGAAATAACTTCATGCCCCAACTCACTTACTTCTAGCTGGTAAGGATCACATAATTCCTAACAAAGTTTTGACACAGATTCCCAATTCGGGCATTCAGAACATATAGCACGTTGCTGTAAGCAAGCACATTCTCATTCAAAGTTGCAAGTTACTATGTATGAACAAGTTTGTATAGGTATTTCAAAGATGCCCAGAACTGAGCTAAACGTTGTATGTCTGCAACTCCTAGAAATAACTTCATGCCCCATCTCCCTTACTTCCATCTAGTAAGGATCACATAATTCCTAACAAAGTTTTGACACAGATTCCCAATTCGGGCATTCAGAACATATAGCACGTTGCTGTAAGCAAGCACATTCTCATTCAAAGTTGCAAGTTACTATGTAGGAACAAGTTTGTATAGGTATTTCAAAGATGCCCAGAACTGAGCTAAACGTTGTATGTCTCCAACTCCTAGAAATAACTTCATGCCCCATCTCCCTTACTTCCAGCTAGTAAGGATCACATAATTCCTAACAAAGTTTTGACACAGATTCCCAATTCGGGCATTCAGAACATATAGCACGTTGCTGTAAGCAAGCACATTCTCATTCAAAGTTGCAAGTTACTATGTAGGAACAAGTTTGTATAGGTATTTCAAAGATGCCCAGAACTGAGCTAAACGTTGTATGTCTCCAACTCCTAGAAATAACTTCATGCCCCATCTCCCTTACTTCCAGCTAGTAAGGATCACATAATTCCTAAAAATGTTTTGACACAGATTCCCAATACGGGCATTCAGAACATATAGCACGTTGCTGTAAGCAAGCACATTCTCATTCAAAGTTGCAAGTTACTATGTAGGAACAAGTTTGTATAGGTATTTCAAAGATGCCCAGAAGTGAGCTAAACGTTGTATGTCTCCAACTCCTAGAAATAACTTCATGCCCCATCTCCCTTACTTCCAGCTAGTAAGGATCACATAATTCCTAACAAAGTTTTGACACAGATTCCCAAAACGGGCATTCAGAACATATAGCACGTTGCTGTAAGCAAGCACATTCTCATTCAAAGTTGCAAGTTACTATGTAGGAACAAGTTTGTATAGGTATTTCAAAGATGCCCAGAGCTGAGCTAAACGTTGTATGTCTCCAACTCCTAGAAATAACTTCATGCCCCATCTCCCTTACTTCCAGCTAGTAAGGATCACATAATTCCTAACAAAGTTTTGACACAGATTCCCAATTAGGGCATTCAGAACATATAGCACGTTGCTGTAAGCAAGCACATTCTCATTCAAAGTTGCAAGTTACTATGTAGGAACAAGTTTGTATAGGTATTTCAAAGATGCCCAGAACTGAGCTAAACGTTGTATGTCTCCAACTCCTAGAAATAACTTCATGCCCCATCTCCCTTACTTCCAGCTAGTAAGGATCACATAATTCCTAACAAAGTTTTGACACAGATTCCCAATTCGGGCATTCAGAACATATAGCACGTTGCTGTAAGCAAGCACATTCTCATTCAAAGTTGCAAGTTACTATGTAGGAACAAGTTTGTATAGGTATTTCAAAGATGCCCAGAACTGAGCTAAACGTTGTATGTCTCCAACTCCTAGAAATAACTTCATGCCCCATCTCCCTTACTTCCAGCTAGTAAGGATCACATAATTCCTAAAAATGTTTTGACACAGATTCCCAATACGGGCATTCAGAACATATAGCACGTTGCTGTAAGCAAGCACATTCTCATTCAAAGTTGCAAGTTACTATGTAGGAACAAGTTTGTATAGGTATTTCAAAGATGCCCAGAAGTGAGCTAAACGTTGTATGTCTCCAACTCCTAGAAATAACTTCATGCCCCATCTCCCTTACTTCCAGCTAGTAAGGATCACATAATTCCTAACAAAGTTTTGACACAGATTCCCAATTAGGGCATTCAGAACATATAGCACGTTGCTGTAAGCAAGCACATTCTCATTCAAAGAAGCAAGTTACTATGTAGGAACAAGTTTGTATAGGTATTTCAAAGATGCCCAGAACTGAGCTAAACGTTGTATGTCTCCAACTCCTAGAAATAACTTCATGCCCCATCTCCCTTACTTCCAGCTAGTGAGGATCACATAATTCCTAACAAAGTTTTGACACAGATTCCCAATTCGGGCATTCAGAACATATAGCACGTTGCTGTAAGCAAGCACATTCTCATTCAAAGTTGCAAGTTACTATGTAGGAACAAGTTTGTATAGGTATTTCAAAGATTCCCGGAACTGAGCTAAACGTTGTATGTCTTCAACTCCTAGAAATAACTTCATGCCCCATCTCCCTTACTTCCAGCTGGTAAGGATCACATAATTCCTAACAAAGTTTTGACACAGATTCCCAATTCGGGCATTCAGAACATATAGCACGTTGCTGTAACCAAGCACATTCTCATTCAAAGTTGCAAGTTACTATGTAGGAACAAGTTTGTATAGGTATTTCAAAGATGCCCAGAATTGAGCTAATCTTGGTATGTGTCCAATCTCTAGAAATAACTTCATGCCCCAACTCTCTTACTTCCAGCTATTAAGGATCACATAATTCCTAACAATGTTTTGACACAGATTCCCAATTCGGGCATTCAGAACATATAGCACGTTGCTGTAAGCAAGCACTTTCTCATTCTAAGAAGCAAGTTACTATGTAGGAACAAGTTTGTATAGGTATTTCAAAGATGCCCAGAACTGAGCTAAACGTTGTATGTCTCCAACTCCTAGAAATAACTTCATGCCCCATCTCCCTTACTTCCAGCTAGTAAGGATCACATAATTCCTAACAAAGTTTTGACACAGATTCCCAATTCGGGCATTCAGAACATATAGCACGTTGCTGTAAGCAAGCACATTCTCATTCAAAGTTGCAAGTTACTATGTAGGAACAAGTTTGTATAGGTATTTCAAAGATGCCCAGAACTGAGCTAAACATTGTATGTCTCCAACTCCTAGAAATAACTTCATGCCCCATCTCCCTTACTTCCATCTAGTAAGGATCACATAATTCCTAACAAAGTTTTGACACAGATTCCCAATTCGGGCATTCAGAACATATAGCACGTTGCTGTAAGCAAGCACATTCTCATTCAAAGTTGCAAGTTACTATGTAGGAACAAGTTTGTATAGGTATTTCAAAGATGCCCAGAACTGAGCTAAACTTGGTATGTGTCCAACCTCTAGAAATAACTTCATGCCCCAACTCCCTTACTTCCAGCTAGTAAGGATCACATAATTCCTAACAAAGTTTTGACACAGATTCCCAATTCGGGCATTCAGAACATATAGCACGTTGCTGTAAGCAAGCACATTCTCATTCTAAGTTGCAAGTTACTATGTAGAAACAAGTTTGTATAGGTATTTCAAAGATGCCCTGAACTGAGCTAAACGTTGTATGTCTCCAACTCCTAGAAATAACTTCATGCCCCATCTCCCTTACTTGCAGCTAGTAAGGATCACATAATTCCTAACAAAGTTTTGACACAGATTCCCAATATGGGCATTCAGAACATATAGCACGTTGCTGTAAGCAAGCACATTCTCATTCAAAGTTGCAAGTTACTATGTAGGAACAAGTTTGTATAGGTATTTCAAAGATGCCCAGAAGTGAGCTAAACGTTATATGTCTCCAACTCCTAGAAATATCTTCATGCCCCATCTCCCTTACTTCCAGCTAGTAAGGATCACATAATTCCTAACAAAATTTTGACACAGATTCCCAATTCGTGCATTCAGAACATATAGCACGTTGCTGTAACCAAGCACATTCTCATTCAAAGATGCAAGTTACTATGTAGGAACAAGTTTGCATAGGACTTTCAAAGATGCCCAGAACTGAGCTGAAGTTTGTATGTCACCAACTCCTAGAAATAACTTCATGACCCATCTCCCTTACTTCGAGCTAGTGAGGATCACATAATTCCTAACAAAGTTTTGACACAGATTCCCAATTCGGGCATTCAGAACATATAGCACGTTGGTGTAAGCAAGCACTTTCTCATTCTAAGAAGCAAGTTACAATGTAGGAACAAGTTTGTATAGGTATTTCAAAGATGCCCAGAACTGAGCTAAACGTTGTATGTCTCCAACTCCTAGAAATAACTTCATGCCCCATCTCCCTTACTTGCAGCTAGTAAGGATCACATAATTCCTAACAAAGTTTTGACACAGATTCCCTTTTCGGGCATTCAGAACATATAGCACGTTGCTGTAAGCAAGCACATTCTCATTCAAAGTTGCAAGTTACTATGTAGGAACAAGTTTGTATAGGTATTTCAAAGATGCCCAGAACTGAGCTAAACGTTGTATGTCTCCAACTCCTAGAAATAACTTCATGCCCCAAACTCACTTACTTCCAGATAGTAAGGATCACATAATTCCTAACAAAGTTTTGACACAGATTCCCAATTCGGGCATTCAGAACATATAGCACGTTGCTGTAAGCAAGCACATTCTCATTCAAAGTTGCAAGTTACTATGTAGGAACAAGTTTGTATAGGTATTTCAAAGATGCCCAGAACTGAGCTAAACGTTGTATGTCTCCAACTCCTAGAAATAACTTCATGCCCCATCTCCCTTAATTCCAGCTAGTAAGGATCACATAATTCCTAACAAAGTTTTGACACAGATTCCCAATTCGGGCATTCAGAACATATAGTACGTTGCTGTAAGCAAGCACATTCTCATTCAAATTTGCAAGTTACTATGTAGGAACAAGTTTGTATAGGTATTTCAAAGATGCCCAGAGCTGAGCTAAATGTTGTATGTCTCCAACTCCTAGAAATAACTTCAATCCCCATCTCCCTTACTTCCAGCTAGTAAGGATCACATAATTCCTAACAAAGTTTTGACACAGATTCCCAATTAGGGCATTCAGAACATATAGCACGTTGCTGTAAGCAAGCACATTCTCATTCAAAGATGCAAGTTACTATGTAGGAACAAGTTTGTATAGGTATTTCAATGATGCCCAGAACTGAGCTGAAGTTTGTATGTCTCCAACTCCTAGAAATAACTTCATGCCCCATCTCCCTTACTTCCAGCTAGTGAGGATCACATAATTCCTAACAAAGTTTTGACACAGATTCCCAATTCGGGCATTCAGAACATATAGCACGTTGCTGTAAGCAAGCACATTCTCATTCTAAGAAGCAAGTTACTATGTAGGAACAAGTTTGTATAAGTATTTCAAAGATGCCCAGAACTGAGCTAAACGTTGTATGTCTCCAACTTCTAGAAATAACTTCATGCCCCATCTCCCTTACTTCCAGCTAGTGAGGATCACATAATTCCTAACAAAGTTTTGACACAGATTCCCAATTCGGGCATTCAGAACATATAGCACGTTGCTGTAAGCAAGCACATTCTCATTCAAAGTTGCAAGTTACTATGTAGGAACAAGTTTGTATAGGATTTTCAAAGATGCCCAGAACTGAGCTAAACGTTGTATGTCTCCAACTCCTAGAAATAACTTCATGCCCCATCTCCCTTACTTCCAGCTAGTAAGGATCACATAATTCCTAACAAAGTTTTGACACAGATTCCCAATTCGGGCATTCAGAACATATAGCACGTTGCTGTAAGCAAGCACATTCTCATTCAAAGTTGCAAGTCACTATGTAGGAACAAGTTTGTATAGGTATTTCAAAGATGCCCAGAACTGAGCTAAACGTTGTATGTCTCCAACTCCTAGAAATAACTTCATGCCCCAACTCCCTTACTTCCAGCTAGTAAGGATCACATAATTCCTAACAAAGTTTTGACACAGATTCCCAATTCGGGCATTCAGAACATATAGCACGTTGCTGTAAGCAAGCACTTTCTCATTCAAAGTTGCAAGTTACTATGTAGGAACAAGTTTGTATAGGTATTTCAAAGATGCCCAGAACTGAGGTAAAGTCGGTATGTCTCCAACTCCTAGAAATAACTTCATGCCCCATTTCCCTTACTTCCAGCTAGTAAGGATCACATAATTCCTAACAAAGTTTTGACACAGATTCCCAATTCGGGCATTCAGAACATATAGCACGTTGCTGTAAGCAAGCACTTTCTCATTCAAAGTTGCAAGTTACTATGTAGGAACAAGTTTGTATAGGTATTTCAAAGATGCCCAGAACTGAGTTAAACGTTGTATGTCTCCAACTCCTAGAAATAACTTCAGGCCCCATCTCCGTTACTTCCAGCTAGTAATGATCACATAATTCCTAACAAAGTTTTGACACAGATTCCCAATTCGGGCATTCAGAACATATAGCACGTTCCTTTAAGCAAGCACATTCTCATTCAAAGTTGCAAGTTACTATGTAGGAACAAGTTTGTATAGGTATTTCAAAGATGCCCAGAACTGAGCTAAACGTTGTATGTCTCCAACTCCTAGAAATAACTTCATGCCCCATCTCCCTTACTTCCAGCTAGTAAGGATCACATAATTCCTAACAAAGTTTTGACACAGATTCCCAATTCGGGCATTCAGAACATATAGCACGTTGCTGTAAGCAAGCACATTCTCATTCAAAGTTGCAAGTTACTATGTAGGAACAAGTTTGTATAGGTATTTCAAAGATGCCCAGAACTGAGCTAAACTTGGTATGTGTCCAACCTCTAGAAATAAATTCATGCCCTAACTCCCTTACGTCCAGCTAGTAATGATCACATAATTCCTAACAAAGTTTTGACACAGATTCCCAATTCGGGCATTCAGAACATATAGCACGTTGCTGTAAGCAAGCACTTTCTCATTCAAAGTTGCAAGTTACTATGTAGGAACAAGTTTGTATAGGTATTTCAAAGATGCCCAGAACTGAGCTAAACGTTGTATGTCTGCAGCTCCTAGAAATAACTTCATGTCCCGTCTCCCTTACTGCAATCTAGTAAGGATCACATAATTCCTAACAAAGTTTTGACACAGATTCCCAATTCGGGCATTCAGAACATATAGCACGTTGCTGTAAGCAAGCACATTCTCATTCAAAGTTGCAAGTTACTATGTAGGAACAAGTTTGTATAGGTATTTCAAAGATGCCCAGAACTGAGCTAAACGTTGTATGTCTCCAACTCCTAGAAATAACTTCATGCCCCATCTCCCTTACTTCCAACTAGTGAGGATCACATAATTCCTAACAAAGTTTTGACACAGATTCCCAATTCGGGCATTCAGAACATATAGCACGTTGCTGTAAGCAAGCACATTCTCATTCAAAGTTGCAAGTTACTATGTAGGAACAAGTTTGTATAGGTATTTCAAAGATGCCCAGAACTGAGCTGAACTTGGTATGTGTCCAACCTGTAGAAATAACTTCATGCCCCAACTCACTTACTTCCAGCTGGTAATGATCACATAATTCCTAACAAAGTTTTGACACAGATTCCCAATTCGGGCATTCAGAATATATAGCACGTTGCTGTAAGCAAGCACATTCTCATTCAAATTTGCAAGTTACTATGTAGGAACACGTTTGTATAGGTATTTCATAGATGCCCAGAACTGAGCTAAAGTGTGTATGTGTCCAACCTCTAGAA
This sequence comes from Diceros bicornis minor, assembly GCF_020826845.1. Lineage (NCBI taxonomy): Eukaryota > Metazoa > Chordata > Mammalia > Perissodactyla > Rhinocerotidae > Diceros > Diceros bicornis. The sequence continues at coordinate 52,907,417 of NC_080758.1, forward strand.
ATAACTTCATGCCCCATCTCCCTTACTTCCAGCTAGTAAGGATCACATAATTCCTAACAAAGTTTTGACAGAGATTCCCAATTCGGGCATTCAGAACATATAGCACGTTGCTGTAAGCAAGCACATTCTCATTCAAAGTTGCAAGTTACTATGTAGGAACAAGTTTGTATAGGTATTTCAACGATGCCCAGAACTTAGCTAAACTTGGTATGTGTCCAACCTCTAGAAATAACTTCATGCCCCAACTCCCTTACTTCCAGCTAGTAAGGATCACATAATTCCTAACAAAGTTTTGACACAGATTCCCAATTCGGGCATTCAGAACATATAGCACGTTGCTGCAAGCAAGCACATTCTCATTCAAAGTTGCAAGTTGCTATGTAGGAACAAGTTTGTATAGGTATTTCAAAGATGCCCAGAACTGAGCTAAACGTTGTATGTCTCCAACTCCTAGAAATAACTTCATGCCCCATCTCCCTTACTTCCAGCTTGGAATGATCACATAATTCCTAACAAAGTTTTGACACAGATTCCCAATTCGGGCATTCAGAACATATAGCACGTTGCTGTAAGCAAGCACATTCTCATTCAAAGTTGCAAGTTACTATGTAGGAACAAGTTTGTATAGGTATTTCAAAGATGCCCAGAATTGAGCTAAACGTTGTATGTCTGCAACTCCTAATAATAACTTCATGCTCCATCTCTCTTAGTTCCATCTAGTAAGGATCACATAATTCCTAACAAAGTTTTGACACAGATTCCCATTTCGGGCATTCAGAACATATAGCACGTTGCTGTAAGCAAGCACATTCTCATTCAACGTTGCAAGTTACTATGTAGGAACAAGTTTTTATAGGTATTTCAACGATGCCCAGAACTGAGCTAAACGTTGTATGTCTCCAACTCCTAGAAATAACTTCATGCCCCATCTCACTTACTTCCAGCTAGTAAGGATCACATAATTCCTAACAAAGTTTTGACACAGATTCCCAATTCGGGCATTCAGAACATATAGCACGTTGCTGTAAGCAAGCACTTTCTCATTCAAAGTTGCAAGTTACTATGTAGGAACAAGTTTGTATAGGTATTTCAAAGATGCCCAGAACTGAGTTAAACGTTGTATGTCTCCAACTCCTAGAAATAACTTCAGGCCCCATCTCCCTTACTTCCAGCTAGTAAGGATCACATAATTCCTAACAAAGTTTTGACACAGATTCCCAATTCGGGCATTCAGAACATATAGCACGTTCCTTTAAGCAAGCACATTCTCATTCAAAGTTGCAAGTTACTATGTAGGAACAAGTTTGTATAGGTATTTCAAAGATGCCCAGAACTGAGCTCAACGTTGTATGTCTCCAACTCCTAGAAATAACTTCATGCCCCATCTCCCTTACTTCCAGCTAGTAAGGATCACATAATTCCTAACAAAGTTTTGACACAGATTCCCAATTCGGGCATTCAGAACATATAGCACGTTGCTGTAAGCAAGCACATTCTCATTCAAAGTTGCAAGTTACTATGTAGGAACAAGTTTGTATAGGTATTTCAAAGATGCCCAGAACTGAGCTAAACTTGGTATGTGTCCAACCTCTAGAAATAACTTCATGCCCTAACTCCCTTACGTCCAGCTAGTAATGATCACATAATTCCTAACAAAGTTTTGACACAGATTCCCAATTCGGGCATTCAGAACATATAGCACGTTGCTGTAAGCAAGCACTTTCTCATTCAAAGTTGCAAGTTACTATGTAGGAACAAGTTTGTATAGGTATTTCAAAGATGCCCAGAACTGAGCTAAACGTTGTATGTCTGCAGCTCCTAGAAATAACTTCATGTCCCATCTCCCTTACTTCCATCTAGTAAGGATCACATAATTCCTAACAAAGTTTTGACACAGATTCCCAATTCGGGCATTCAGAACATATAGCACGTTGCTGTAAGCAAGAACATTGTCATTCAAAGTTGCAAGTTACTATGTAGGAACAAGTTTGTATAGGTATTTCAAAGATGCCCAGAACTGAGCTAAACGTTGTATGTCTCCAACTCCTAGAAATAACTTCATGCCCCATCTCCCTTACTTCCAACTAGTGAGGATCACATAATTCCTAACAAAGTTTTGACACAGATTCCCAATTCGGGCATTCAAAACATATAGCACGTTGCTGTAAGCAAGCACATTCTCATTCAAAGTTGCAAGTTACTATGTAGGAACAAGTTTGTATAGGTATTTCAAAGATGCCCAGAACTGAGCTGTACTTGGTATGTGTCCAACCTCTAGAAATAACTTCATGCCCCAACTCACTTACTTCCAGCTGGTAATGATCACATAATTCCTAACAAAGTTTTGACACAGATTCCCTTTTCGGGCATTCAGAACATATAGTACGTTGCTGTAAGCAAGCACATTCTCATTCAAATTTGCAAGTTACTATGTAGGAACAAGTTTGTATAGGTATTTCAAAGATGCCCAGAACTGAGCTAAACGTTGTATGTCTCCAACTCCTAGAAAAAACTTCATGCCCCATCTCCATTACTTCCAGCTAGTAAGGATCACATAATTCCTAAAAATGTTTTGACACAGATTCCCAATACGGGCATTCAGAACATATAGCACGTTGCTGTAAGCAAGCACTTTCTCATTCAAAGTTGCAAGTTACTATGTAGGAACAAGTTTGTATAGGTATTTCAAAGATGCCCAGAAGTGAGCTAAACGTTGTATGTCTCCAACTCCTAGAAATAACTTCATGCCCCATCTCCCTTACTTCCAGCTAGTAAGGATCACATAATTCCTAACAAAGTTTTGACACAGATTCCCAATACGGGCATTCAGAACATATAGCACGTTGCTGTAAGCAAGCACATTCTCATTCAAAGTTGCAAGTTACTATGTAGGAACAAGTTTGTATAGGTATTTCAAAGATGCCCAGAATTGAGCTAATCTTGGTATGTGTCCAATCTCTAGAAATAACTTCATTCCCCAACTCCCTTACTTCCAGCTATTAAGGATCACATAATTCCTAACAATGTTTTGACACAGATTCCCAATTCGGGCATTCAGAACATATAGCACGTTGCTGTAACCAAGCACATTCTCATTCAAAGATGCAAGTTACTATGTAGGAATAAGTTTGTATAGGACTTTCAAAGATGCCCAGAACTGAGCTGAAGTTTGTATGTCTCAAACTCCTAGAAATAATTTCATGACCCATCTCCCTTACTTCCAGCTAGTGAGGATCACATAATTCCTAACAAAGTTTTGACACAGATTCCCAATTCGGGCATTCAGAACATATAGCACGTTGCTGTAAGCAAGCACTTTCTCATTCTAAGAAGCAAGTTACTATGTAGGAACAAGTTTGTATAGGTATTTCAAAGATGCCCAGAACTGAGCTAAACGTTGTATGTCTCCAACTCCTAGAAATAACTTCATGCCCCATCTCCCTTACTTGCAGCTAGTAAGGATCACATAATTCCTAACAAAGTTTTGACACAGATTCCCAATTCGGGCATTCAGAACATATAGTACGTTGCTGTAAGCAAGCACATTCTCATTCAAAGTTGCAAGTTACTATGTAGGAACAAGTTTGTATAGGTATTTCAAAGATGCCCAGAACTGAGCTAAACTTGGTATGTGTCCAACCTCTAGAAATAACTTCATGCCCCAACTCCCTTACTTCCAGCTAGTAAGGATCACATAATTCCTAACATAGTTTTGACACAGATTCCCAATTCGGGCATTCAGAACATATAGCACGTTGCTGTAAGCAAGCACATTCTCATTCAAAGTTGCAAGTTACTATGTAGGAACAAGTTTGTATAGGACTTTAAAAGATGCCCAGAACTGAGCTAAAGGTTGTATGTCTCCAACTCCTAGAAATAACTTCATGCCCCATCTCCCTTACTTCCAGCTAGTAAGGATGACATAATTCCTAACAAAGTTTTGACACAGATTCCCAATTCGGGCATTCAGAACATATAGCACGTTGCTGTAAGCAAGCACATTCTCATTCAAAGTTGCAAGTTACTATGTAAGAACAAGTTTGTATAGGTATTTCAAAGATGCCCAGAACTGAGCTAAACTTGGTATGTGTCCAACCTCTAGAAATAACTTCATGCCCCAACTCCCTTACGTCCAGCTAGTAATGATCACATAATTCCTAACAAAGTTTTGACACAGATTCCCAATTCGGGCATTCAGAACATGTAGCACGTTGCTGTAAGCAAGCACTTTCTCATTCAAAGTTGCAAGTTACTATGTAGGAACAAGTTTGTATAGGTATTTCAAAGATGCCCAGAACTGAGCTAAACGTTGTATGTCTGCAGCTCCAAGAAATAACTTCATGTCCCATCTCCCTTACTTCCATCTAGTAAGGATCACATAATTCCTAACAAAGTTTTGACACAGATTCCCAATGCGGGCATTCAGAACATATAGCACGTTGTTGTAAGCAAGCACATTCTCATTCAAAGTTGCAAGTTACTATGTAGGAACAAGTTTGTATAGGTATTTCAAAGATGAACAGAACTGAGCTAAACGTTGTATGTCACCAACTCCTAGAAATAACTTCATGCCCCATCTCCCTTACTTCCAACTAGTGAGGATCACATAATTCCTAACAAAGTTTTGACACAGATTCCCAATTCGGGCATTCAGAACATATAGCACGTTGCTGTAAGCAAGCACATTCTCATTCAAAGTTGCAAGTTACTATGTAGGAACAAGTTTGTATAGGTATTTCAAAGATGCCCAGAACTGAGCTGAACTTGGTATTTGTCCAACCTCTAGAAATAACTTCATGCCCCAACTCACTTACTTCTAGCTGGTAAGGATCACATAATTCCTAACAAAGTTTTGACACAGATTCCCAATTCGGGCATTCAGAACATATAGCACGTTGCTGTAAGCAAGCACATTCTCATTCAAAGTTGCAAGTTACTATGTATGAACAAGTTTGTATAGGTATTTCAAAGATGCCCAGAACTGAGCTAAACGTTGTATGTCTGCAACTCCTAGAAATAACTTCATGCCCCATCTCCCTTACTTCCATCTAGTAAGGATCACATAATTCCTAACAAAGTTTTGACACAGATTCCCAATTCGGGCATTCAGAACATATAGCACGTTGCTGTAAGCAAGCACATTCTCATTCAAAGTTGCAAGTTACTATGTAGGAACAAGTTTGTATAGGTATTTCAAAGATGCCCAGAACTGAGCTAAACGTTGTATGTCTCCAACTCCTAGAAATAACTTCATGCCCCATCTCCCTTACTTCCAGCTAGTAAGGATCACATAATTCCTAACAAAGTTTTGACACAGATTCCCAATTCGGGCATTCAGAACATATAGCACGTTGCTGTAAGCAAGCACATTCTCATTCAAAGTTGCAAGTTACTATGTAGGAACAAGTTTGTATAGGTATTTCAAAGATGCCCAGAACTGAGCTAAACGTTGTATGTCTCCAACTCCTAGAAATAACTTCATGCCCCATCTCCCTTACTTCCAGCTAGTAAGGATCACATAATTCCTAAAAATGTTTTGACACAGATTCCCAATACGGGCATTCAGAACATATAGCACGTTGCTGTAAGCAAGCACATTCTCATTCAAAGTTGCAAGTTACTATGTAGGAACAAGTTTGTATAGGTATTTCAAAGATGCCCAGAAGTGAGCTAAACGTTGTATGTCTCCAACTCCTAGAAATAACTTCATGCCCCATCTCCCTTACTTCCAGCTAGTAAGGATCACATAATTCCTAACAAAGTTTTGACACAGATTCCCAAAACGGGCATTCAGAACATATAGCACGTTGCTGTAAGCAAGCACATTCTCATTCAAAGTTGCAAGTTACTATGTAGGAACAAGTTTGTATAGGTATTTCAAAGATGCCCAGAGCTGAGCTAAACGTTGTATGTCTCCAACTCCTAGAAATAACTTCATGCCCCATCTCCCTTACTTCCAGCTAGTAAGGATCACATAATTCCTAACAAAGTTTTGACACAGATTCCCAATTAGGGCATTCAGAACATATAGCACGTTGCTGTAAGCAAGCACATTCTCATTCAAAGTTGCAAGTTACTATGTAGGAACAAGTTTGTATAGGTATTTCAAAGATGCCCAGAACTGAGCTAAACGTTGTATGTCTCCAACTCCTAGAAATAACTTCATGCCCCATCTCCCTTACTTCCAGCTAGTAAGGATCACATAATTCCTAACAAAGTTTTGACACAGATTCCCAATTCGGGCATTCAGAACATATAGCACGTTGCTGTAAGCAAGCACATTCTCATTCAAAGTTGCAAGTTACTATGTAGGAACAAGTTTGTATAGGTATTTCAAAGATGCCCAGAACTGAGCTAAACGTTGTATGTCTCCAACTCCTAGAAATAACTTCATGCCCCATCTCCCTTACTTCCAGCTAGTAAGGATCACATAATTCCTAAAAATGTTTTGACACAGATTCCCAATACGGGCATTCAGAACATATAGCACGTTGCTGTAAGCAAGCACATTCTCATTCAAAGTTGCAAGTTACTATGTAGGAACAAGTTTGTATAGGTATTTCAAAGATGCCCAGAAGTGAGCTAAACGTTGTATGTCTCCAACTCCTAGAAATAACTTCATGCCCCATCTCCCTTACTTCCAGCTAGTAAGGATCACATAATTCCTAACAAAGTTTTGACACAGATTCCCAATTAGGGCATTCAGAACATATAGCACGTTGCTGTAAGCAAGCACATTCTCATTCAAAGAAGCAAGTTACTATGTAGGAACAAGTTTGTATAGGTATTTCAAAGATGCCCAGAACTGAGCTAAACGTTGTATGTCTCCAACTCCTAGAAATAACTTCATGCCCCATCTCCCTTACTTCCAGCTAGTGAGGATCACATAATTCCTAACAAAGTTTTGACACAGATTCCCAATTCGGGCATTCAGAACATATAGCACGTTGCTGTAAGCAAGCACATTCTCATTCAAAGTTGCAAGTTACTATGTAGGAACAAGTTTGTATAGGTATTTCAAAGATTCCCGGAACTGAGCTAAACGTTGTATGTCTTCAACTCCTAGAAATAACTTCATGCCCCATCTCCCTTACTTCCAGCTGGTAAGGATCACATAATTCCTAACAAAGTTTTGACACAGATTCCCAATTCGGGCATTCAGAACATATAGCACGTTGCTGTAACCAAGCACATTCTCATTCAAAGTTGCAAGTAACTATGTAGGAACAAGTTTGTATAGTTATTTCAAAGATGCCCAGAATTGAGCTAATCTTGGTATGTGTCCAATCTCTAGAAATAACTTCATGCCCCAACTCTCTTACTTCCAGCTATTAAGGATCACATAATTCCTAACAATGTTTTGACACAGATTCCCAATTCGGGCATTCAGAACATATAGCACGTTGCTGTAAGCAAGCACTTTCTCATTCTAAGAAGCAAGTTACTATGTAGGAACAAGTTTGTATAGGTATTTCAAAGATGCCCAGAACTGAGCTAAACGTTGTATGTCTCCAACTCCTAGAAATAACTTCATGCCCCATCTCCCTTACTTCCAGCTAGTAAGGATCACATAATTCCTAACAAAGTTTTGACACAGATTCCCAATTCGGGCATTCAGAACATATAGCACGTTGCTGTAAGCAAGCACATTCTCATTCAAAGTTGCAAGTTACTATGTAGGAACAAGTTTGTATAGGTATTTCAAAGATGCCCAGAACTGAGCTAAACATTGTATGTCTCCAACTCCTAGAAATAACTTCATGCCCCATCTCCCTTACTTCCATCTAGTAAGGATCACATAATTCCTAACAAAGTTTTGACACAGATTCCCAATTCGGGCATTCAGAACATATAGCACGTTGCTGTAAGCAAGCACATTCTCATTCAAAGTTGCAAGTTACTATGTAGGAACAAGTTTGTATAGGTATTTCAAAGATGCCCAGAACTGAGCTAAACTTGGTATGTGTCCAACCTCTAGAAATAACTTCATGCCCCAACTCCCTTACTTCCAGCTAGTAAGGATCACATAATTCCTAACAAAGTTTTGACACAGATTCCCAATTAGGGCATTCAGAACATATAGCACGTTGCTGTAAGCAAGCACATTCTCATTCAAAGTTGCAAGTTACTATGTAGGAACAAGTTTGTATAGGTATTTCAAAGATGCCCAGAACTGAGCTAAACGTTGTATGTCTCCAACTCCTAGAAATAACTTCATGCCCCATCTCCCTTACTTCCAGCTAGTAAGGATCACATAATTCCTAACAAAGTTTTGACACAGATTCCCAATTCGGGCATTCAGAACATATAGCACGTTGCTGTAAGCAAGCACATTCTCATTCAAAGTTGCAAGTTACTATGTAGGAACAAGTTTGTATAGGTATTTCAAAGATGCCCAGAACTGAGCTAAACGTTGTATGTCTCCAACTCCTAGAAATAACTTCATGCCCCATCTCCCTTACTTCCAGCTAGTAAGGATCACATAATTCCTAAAAATGTTTTGACACAGATTCCCAATACGGGCATTCAGAACATATAGCACGTTGCTGTAAGCAAGCACATTCTCATTCAAAGTTGCAAGTTACTATGTAGGAACAAGTTTGTATAGGTATTTCAAAGATGCCCAGAAGTGAGCTAAACGTTGTATGTCTCCAACTCCTAGAAATAACTTCATGCCCCATCTCCCTTACTTCCAGCTAGTAAGGATCACATAATTCCTAACAAAGTTTTGACACAGATTCCCAATTAGGGCATTCAGAACATATAGCACGTTGCTGTAAGCAAGCACATTCTCATTCAAAGAAGCAAGTTACTATGTAGGAACAAGTTTGTATAGGTATTTCAAAGATGCCCAGAACTGAGCTAAACGTTGTATGTCTCCAACTCCTAGAAATAACTTCATGCCCCATCTCCCTTACTTCCAGCTAGTGAGGATCACATAATTCCTAACAAAGTTTTGACACAGATTCCCAATTCGGGCATTCAGAACATATAGCACGTTGCTGTAAGCAAGCACATTCTCATTCAAAGTTGCAAGTTACTATGTAGGAACAAGTTTGTATAGGTATTTCAAAGATTCCCGGAACTGAGCTAAACGTTGTATGTCTTCAACTCCTAGAAATAACTTCATGCCCCATCTCCCTTACTTCCAGCTGGTAAGGATCACATAATTCCTAACAAAGTTTTGACACAGATTCCCAATTCGGGCATTCAGAACATATAGCACGTTGCTGTAACCAAGCACATTCTCATTCAAAGTTGCAAGTTACTATGTAGGAACAAGTTTGTATAGGTATTTCAAAGATGCCCAGAATTGAGCTAATCTTGGTATGTGTCCAATCTCTAGAAATAACTTCATGCCCCAACTCTCTTACTTCCAGCTATTAAGGATCACATAATTCCTAACAATGTTTTGACACAGATTCCCAATTCGGGCATTCAGAACATATAGCACGTTGCTGTAAGCAAGCACTTTCTCATTCTAAGAAGCAAGTTACTATGTAGGAACAAGTTTGTATAGGTATTTCAAAGATGCCCAGAACTGAGCTAAACGTTGTATGTCTCCAACTCCTAGAAATAACTTCATGCCCCATCTCCCTTACTTCCAGCTAGTAAGGATCACATAATTCCTAACAAAGTTTTGACACAGATTCCCAATTCGGGCATTCAGAACATATAGCACGTTGCTGTAAGCAAGCACATTCTCATTCAAAGTTGCAAGTTACTATGTAGGAACAAGTTTGTATAGGTATTTCAAAGATGCCCAGAACTGAGCTAAACATTGTATGTCTCCAACTCCTAGAAATAACTTCATGCCCCATCTCCCTTACTTCCATCTAGTAAGGATCACATAATTCCTAACAAAGTTTTGACACAGATTCCCAATTCGGGCATTCAGAACATATAGCACGTTGCTGTAAGCAAGCACATTCTCATTCAAAGTTGCAAGTTACTATGTAGGAACAAGTTTGTATAGGTATTTCAAAGATGCCCAGAACTGAGCTAAACTTGGTATGTGTCCAACCTCTAGAAATAACTTCATGCCCCAACTCCCTTACTTCCAGCTAGTAAGGATCACATAATTCCTAACAAAGTTTTGACACAGATTCCCAATTCGGGCATTCAGAACATATAGCACGTTGCTGTAAGCAAGCACATTCTCATTCTAAGTTGCAAGTTACTATGTAGAAACAAGTTTGTATAGGTATTTCAAAGATGCCCTGAACTGAGCTAAACGTTGTATGTCTCCAACTCCTAGAAATAACTTCATGCCCCATCTCCCTTACTTGCAGCTAGTAAGGATCACATAATTCCTAACAAAGTTTTGACACAGATTCCCAATATGGGCATTCAGAACATATAGCACGTTGCTGTAAGCAAGCACATTCTCATTCAAAGTTGCAAGTTACTATGTAGGAACAAGTTTGTATAGGTATTTCAAAGATGCCCAGAAGTGAGCTAAACGTTATATGTCTCCAACTCCTAGAAATATCTACATGCCCCATCTCCCTTACTTCCAGCTAGTAAGGATCACATAATTCCTAACAAAATTTTGACACAGATTCCCAATTCGTGCATTCAGAACATATAGCACGTTGCTGTAACCAAGCACATTCTCATTCAAAGATGCAAGTTACTATGTAGGAACAAGTTTGCATAGGACTTTCAAAGATGCCCAGAACTGAGCTGAAGTTTGTATGTCACCAACTCCTAGAAATAACTTCATGACCCATCTCCCTTACTTCGAGCTAGTGAGGATCACATAATTCCTAACAAAGTTTTGACACAGATTCCCAATTCGGGCATTCAGAACATATAGCACGTTGGTGTAAGCAAGCACTTTCTCATTCTAAGAAGCAAGTTACAATGTAGGAACAAGTTTGTATAGGTATTTCAAAGATGCCCAGAACTGAGCTAAACGTTGTATGTCTCCAACTCCTAGAAATAACTTCATGCCCCATCTCCCTTACTTGCAGCTAGTAAGGATCACATAATTCCTAACAAAGTTTTGACACAGATTCCCTTTTCGGGCATTCAGAACATATAGCACGTTGCTGTAAGCAAGCACATTCTCATTCAAAGTTGCAAGTTACTATGTAGGAACAAGTTTGTATAGGTATTTCAAAGATGCCCAGAACTGAGCTAAACGTTGTATGTCTCCAACTCCTAGAAATAACTTCATGCCCCAAACTCACTTACTTCCAGATAGTAAGGATCACATAATTCCTAACAAAGTTTTGACACAGATTCCCAATTCGGGCATTCAGAACATATAGCACGTTGCTGTAAGCAAGCACATTCTCATTCAAAGTTGCAAGTTACTATGTAGGAACAAGTTTGTATAGGTATTTCAAAGATGCCCAGAACTGAGCTAAACGTTGTATGTCTCCAACTCCTAGAAATAACTTCATGCCCCATCTCCCTTAATTCCAGCTAGTAAGGATCACATAATTCCTAACAAAGTTTTGACACAGATTCCCAATTCGGGCATTCAGAACATATAGTACGTTGCTGTAAGCAAGCACATTCTCATTCAAATTTGCAAGTTACTATGTAGGAACAAGTTTGTATAGGTATTTCAAAGATGCCCAGAGCTGAGCTAAATGTTGTATGTCTCCAACTCCTAGAAATAACTTCAATCCCCATCTCCCTTACTTCCAGCTAGTAAGGATCACATAATTCCTAACAAAGTTTTGACACAGATTCCCAATTAGGGCATTCAGAACATATAGCACGTTGCTGTAAGCAAGCACATTCTCATTCAAAGATGCAAGTTACTATGTAGGAACAAGTTTGTATAGGTATTTCAATGATGCCCAGAACTGAGCTGAAGTTTGTATGTCTCCAACTCCTAGAAATAACTTCATGCCCCATCTCCCTTACTTCCAGCTAGTGAGGATCACATAATTCCTAACAAAGTTTTGACACAGATTCCCAATTCGGGCATTCAGAACATATAGCACGTTGCTGTAAGCAAGCACATTCTCATTCTAAGAAGCAAGTTACTATGTAGGAACAAGTTTGTATAAGTATTTCAAAGATGCCCAGAACTGAGCTAAACGTTGTATGTCTCCAACTTCTAGAAATAACTTCATGCCCCATCTCCCTTACTTCCAGCTAGTGAGGATCACATAATTCCTAACAAAGTTTTGACACAGATTCCCAATTCGGGCATTCAGAACATATAGCACGTTGCTGTAAGCAAGCACATTCTCATTCAAAGTTGCAAGTTACTATGTAGGAACAAGTTTGTATAGGATTTTCAAAGATGCCCAGAACTGAGCTAAACGTTGTATGTCTCCAACTCCTAGAAATAACTTCATGCCCCATCTCCCTTACTTCCAGCTAGTAAGGATCACATAATTCCTAACAAAGTTTTGACACAGATTCCCAATTCGGGCATTCAGAACATATAGCACGTTGCTGTAAGCAAGCACATTCTCATTCAAAGTTGCAAGTCACTATGTAGGAACAAGTTTGTATAGGTATTTCAAAGATGCCCAGAACTGAGCTAAACGTTGTATGTCTCCAACTCCTAGAAATAACTTCATGCCCCAACTCCCTTACTTCCAGCTAGTAAGGATCACATAATTCCTAACAAAGTTTTGACACAGATTCCCAATTCGGGCATTCAGAACATATAGCACGTTGCTGTAAGCAAGCACATTCTCATTCAAAGTTGCAAGTTACTATGTAGGAACAAGTTTGTATAGGTATTTCAAAGATGCCCAGAACTGAGCTAAAGTCGGTATGTCTCCAACTCCTAGAAATAACTTCATGCCCCATCTACCTTACTTCCAGCTAGTAAGGATCACATAATTCCTAACAAAGTTTTGACACAGATTCCCAATTCTGGCATTCAGAACATATAGCACGTTGCTGTAAGCAAGCACATTCTCATTCTAAGAAGCAAGTTACTATGTAGGAACAAGTTTGTATAGGTATTTCAAAGATGCCCAGAACTGAGCTAAACGTTGTATGTCTCCAACTCCTAGAAATAACTTCATGCCCCATCTCCCTTACTTCCAGCTAGTGAGGATCACATAATTCCTAACAAAGTTTTGACACAGATTCCCAATTCGGGCATTCAGAACATATAGCACGTTGCTGTAAGCAAGCACATACTCACTCAAAGTTGCAAGTTACTATGTAGGAACAAGTTTGTATAGGTATTTCAAAGATACCCAGAACTGAGCTAAACGTTGTATGTCTCCAACTCCTAGAAATAACTTCATGCCCCATCTCCCTTACTTCCAGCTAGTAAGGATCACATAATTCCTAACAAAGTTTTGACACAGATTCCCAATTCGGGCATTCAGAACATATAGCACGTTGCTGTAAGCAAGCACATTCTCATTCAAAGTTGCTAGTTATTATGTAGGAACAAGTTTGTATAGGTATTTCAAAGATGCCCAGAACTGAGCTAAACGTTGTATGTCTCCAACTCCTAGAAATAACTTCATGCCCCATCTCACTTACTTCCAGCTAGTAAGGATCACATAATTCCTAACAAAGTTTTGACACAGATTCCCTTTTCGGGCATTCAGAGCATATAACACGTTGCTGTAAGCAAGCACATTCTCATTCAAAGTTGCAAGTTACTATGTAGGAACAAGTTTGTATAGGTATTTCAAACATGCCCAGAACTGTGCTAAACTTGGTATGTGTCCAACTCCTAGAAATACCTTCATGCCCCAACTCCCTTACTTCCAGCTAGTAAGGATCACATAATCCTAACAAAGTTTTGACACAGATTGCAAATTCGGGCATTCAGAACATATAGCACGTTGCTGTAAGCAAGCACATTCTCATTCTAAGAAGCAAGTTACTATGTAGGAACGAGTTTGTATAGGTAGTTCAAAGATGCCCAGAACTGAGCTAAACGTTGTATTTCTCCAACTCCTAGAAATAACTTCATTCCCCATCTCCCTTACTTCCAGCTAGTAAGCATCACATAATTCCTAACAAAGATCTGACACAGATTCCCAATTCGGGCATTCAGAACATATAGGACGTTGCTGTAAGTAAGCACATTCTCATACAAAGTTGCATGTTACTATGTAGGAACAAGTTTGTATAGGTATTTCAAAGATGCCCAGAACTGAGCTAAACCTTGTATGTCTGCAGCTCCTAGAAATAACTTCATGCCCCATCTCCCTTACTTCCAGCTAGTAAGGATCACATAATTCCTAACAAAGTTTTGACACAGATTCCCAATTCGGGCATTCAGAACATATAGCACGTTGCTGTAAGCAAGCACATTCTCATTCAAAGTTGCAAGTCACTATGTAGGAACAAGTTTGTATAGGTATTTCAAAGATGCCCAGAACTGAGCTAAACGTTGTATGTCTCCAACTCCTAGAAATAACTTCATGCCCCAACTCCCTTACTTCCAGCTAGTAAGGATCACATAATTCCTAACAAAGTTTTGACACAGATTCCCAATTCGGGCATTCAGAACATATAGCACGTTGCTGTAAGCAAGCACATTCTCATTCAAAGTTGCAAGTTACTATGTAGGAACAAGTTTGTATAGGTATTTCAAAGATGCCCAGAACTGAGCTAAAGTCGGTATGTCTCCAACTCCTAGAAATAACTTCATGCCCCATCTACCTTACTTCCAGCTAGTAAGGATCACATAATTCCTAACAAAGTTTTGACACAGATTCCCAATTCTGGCATTCAGAACATATAGCACGTTGCTGTAAGCAAGCACATTCTCATTCTAAGAAGCAAGTTACTATGTAGGAACAAGTTTGTATAGGTATTTCAAAGATGCCCAGAACTGAGCTAAACGTTGTATGTCTCCAACTCCTAGAAATAACTTCATGCCCCATCTCCCTTACTTCCAGCTAGTGAGGATCACATAATTCCTAACAAAGTTTTGACACAGATTCCCAATTCGGGCATTCAGAACATATAGCACGTTGCTGTAAGCAAGCACATACTCACTCAAAGTTGCAAGTTACTATGTAGGAACAAGTTTGTATAGGTATTTCAAAGATACCCAGAACTGAGCTAAACGTGGTATGTCTCCAACTCCTAGAAATAACTTCATGCCCCATCTCCCTTACTTCCAGCTAGTAAGGATCACATAATTCCTAACAAAGTTTTGACACAGATTCCCAATTCGGGCATTCAGAACATATAGCACGTTGCTGTAAGCAAGCACATTCTCATTCAAAGTTGCTAGTTATTATGTAGGAACAAGTTTGTATAGGTATTTCAAAGATGCCCAGAACTGAGCTAAACGTTGTATGTCTCCAACTCCTAGAAATAACTTCATGCCCCATCTCACTTACTTCCAGCTAGTAAGGATCACATAATTCCTAACAAAGTTTTGACACAGATTCCCTTTTCGGGCATTCAGAGCATATAACACGTTGCTGTAAGCAAGCACATTCTCATTCAAAGTTGCAAGTTACTATGTAGGAACAAGTTTGTATAGGTATTTCAAACATGCCCAGAACTGTGCTAAACTTGGTATGTGTCCAACTCCTAGAAATACCTTCATGCCCCAACTCCCTTACTTCCAGCTAGTAAGGATCACATAATCCTAACAAAGTTTTGACACAGATTGCAAATTCGGGCATTCAGAACATATAGCACGTTGCTGTAAGCAAGCACATTCTCATTCTAAGAAGCAAGTTACTATGTAGGAACGAGTTTGTATAGGTAGTTCAAAGATGCCCAGAACTGAGCTAAACGTTGTATTTCTCCAACTCCTAGAAATAACTTCATTCCCCATCTCCCTTACTTCCAGCTAGTAAGCATCACATAATTCCTAACAAAGATCTGACACAGATTCCCAATTCGGGCATTCAGAACATATAGGACGTTGCTGTAAGTAAGCACATTCTCATACAAAGTTGCATGTTACTATGTAGGAACAAGTTTGTATAGGTATTTCAAAGATGCCCAGAACTGAGCTAAACCTTGTATGTCTGCAGCTCCTAGAAATAATTTCATGCCCCATCTCCCTTTCTTCCAGCTAGTAAGGATCACATAATTCCTAACAAAGTTTTGACACAGATTCCCAATTCGGGCATTCAGAACATATAGCACGTTGCTGTAAGCAAGAACA
Organism: Diceros bicornis minor; assembly: GCF_020826845.1. NCBI lineage: Eukaryota > Metazoa > Chordata > Mammalia > Perissodactyla > Rhinocerotidae > Diceros > Diceros bicornis. Next base: position 52,923,501 of record NC_080758.1, read on the forward strand.
TTCTCATTCAAAGTTGCAAGTTACTATGTAGGAACAAGTTTGTATAGGTATTTCAAAGATGCCCAGAACTGAGCTAAACGTTGTATGTCTCCAACTCCTAGAAATAACTTCATGCCCCATCTCCCTTACTTCCAGCTAGTAAGGATCACATAATTCCTAACAAAGTTTTGACACAGATTCCCTTTTCGGGCATTCAGAGCATATAGCACGTTGCTGTAAGCAAGCACATTCTCATTCAAAGTTGCAAGTTACTATGAAGGAACAAGTTTGTATAGGTATTTCAAAGATGCCCAGAACTGAGCTAAACTTGGTATGTCTCCAACTCCTAGAAATAACTTCATTCCCCATCTCCCTTACTTCCAGCTAGTAAGGATCACATAATTCCTAACAAAGTTTTGACACAGATTCCCAATTCGGGCATTCAGAACATATAGCACGTTGCTGTAAGCAAGGACATTCTCATTCAAAGTTGCAAGTTACTATGTAGGAACAAGTTTGTATAGGTATTTCAAAGATGCCCAGAACTGAGCTAAAGGTTGTATGTGTCCAACTCCTAGAAATAACTTCATGCCCCATCTCACTTACTTCCAGCTAGTAAGGATCACATAATTCCTAACAAAGTTTTGATACAGATTCCCTTTTCGGGCATTCAGAGCATATAGCACGTTGCTGTAAGCAAGCACATTCTCATTCAAAGTTGCAAGTTACTATGTAGGAACAAGTTTGTATAGGTATTTCAAAGATGCCCAGAACTGTGCTAAACTTGGTATGTCTCCAACTCCTAGAAATACCTTCATGCCCCAACTCCCTTACTTCCAGCTAGTAAGGATCACATAATTCCTAACAAAGTTTTGACACAGATTCCCAAATCCGGCATTCAGAACATATAGCACTTTGCTGTAAGCAAGCACATTCTCATTCAACGATGCAAGTTACTATGTAGGAACAAGTTTGTATAGGTATTTCAAAGATGCCCAGAACTGAGCTAAACTTGGTATGTGTCCAACTCCTAGAAATAACTTCATGCCCCATCTCCCTTACTTCCAGCTAGTAAGGATCACAAAATTCCTAACAAAGTTTTGACACAGATTCCCAATTCGGGCATTCAGAACATATAGCACGTTGCTGTAAGCAAGCACATTCTCATTCAAAGTTGCAAGTTACTATGTAGGAACAAGTTTGTATAGGTATTTCAAAGATGCCCAGAACTGAGCTAAACGTTGTATGTCTACAACTCCTAGAAATAACTTCATGCCCCATCTCACTTACTTCCAGCTAGTAAGGATCACATAATTCCTAACAAAGTTTTGACACAGATTCCCAATTCGGGCATTCAGAACATATAGCACGTTGCTGTAAGCAAGCAGATTCTCATTCAAAGATGCAAGTTACTATGTAGGAACAAGTTTGTATAGGTATTTCAAAGATGCCCAGAACTGAGCTAAACGTGATATGTCTCCAACTCCTAGAAATAACTTCATGCCCCATCTCCCTTACTTCCAGCTAGTAAGGATCACATAATTCCTAACAAAGTTTTGACACAGATTCCCAATTCGGGCATTCAGAACATATAGCACGTTGCTGTAAGCAAGCACATTCTCATTCAAAGTTGCAAGTTACTATGTAGGAACAAGTTTGTATAGGTATTTCAAAGATGCCCAGAACTGAGCTAAACGTTGTATGTCTCCAACTCCTAGAAATAACTTCATGCCCCATCTCCCTTACTTCCAGCTAGTAAGGATCACATAATTCCTAACAAAGTTTTGACACAGATTCCCAAATCGGGCATTCAGAACATATAGCACGTTGCTGTAAGCAAGCACATTCTCATTCAAAGATGCAAGTTACTACGTAGGAACAAGTTTGTATAGGTATTTCAAAGATGCCCCGAACAGAGCTAAACTTGGTATGTGTCCAACTCCTAGAAATAACTTCATGCCCCATCTCACTTACTTCCAGCTAGTAAGGATCACATAATTCCTAACAAAGATTTCACACATATTCCCAATTCGGTCATTCAGAACATATAGCACATTGCTGTAAGCAAGCACATTCTCATTCAAAGATGCAAGTTGCTATGTAGGAACAAGTTTGTATAGGTATTTCAAAGATGCCAAGAAATGAGCTAAACTTGGTATGTGTCCAACTCCTAGAAATAACTTCATGCGCCATCTCCCTTATTTCCAGCTAGTAAGGATCACATAATTCCTAACAAAGTTTGGACGCAGATTCCCAATTCGGGCATTCAGAACATATAGCACCTTGCTGCAAGCAAGCACATTCTCATTCAAAGTTGCAAGTTACTATGTAGGAACAAGTTTGTATAGGTATTTCAAAGATGCCCAGAACTGAGCTAAACTTGGTATGTGTCCAACTCCTAGAAATAACTTCATGCCCCATCTCCCGTACTTCCAGCTAGTAAGGATCACATAATTCCTAACAAAGTTTTGACACAGATTCCCAATTCGGGCATTCAGAACATATAGCACGTTGCTGTAAGCAAGCACATTCTCATTCAAAGTTGCAAGTTACTATGTAGGAACAAGTTTGTATAGGTATTTCAAAGATGCCCAGAACTGAGCTAAACGTTGTATGTCTCCAACTCCTAGAAATAACTTCATGCCCCATCTCCCTTACTTCCAGCTAGTAAGGATCACATAATTCCTAACAAAGTTTTGACACAGATTCCCAATTCGGGCATTCAGAGCATATAGCACGTTGCTGTAAGCAAGCACATTCTCATTCAAAGTTTCAAGTTAATATGTAGGAACAAGTTTGTATAGGTATTTCAAAGATGCCCAGAACTGTGCTAAACTTGGTATGTGTCCAACTACTAGAAATACCTTCATGCCCCAACTCCCTTACTTCCAGCTAGTAAGGATCACATAATTCCTAACAATGATTTGACACAGAATCCCAAATCGGGCATTCAGAACATATAGCACGTTGCTGTAAGCAAGCACATTCTCATTCAACGATGCAAGTTACTACGTAGGAACAAGTTTGTATAGGTATTTCAAAGATGCCCAGAACTGAGCTAAACTTGGTATGTGTCCAACTCCTAGAAATAACTTCATGCCCCATCTCCCTTACTTCCAGCTAGTAAGGATCACAAAATTCCTAACAAAGTTTTGACACAGATTCCCTATTCGGGCTTTCAGAACATATAGCACGTTGCTGTAAGCAAGCACATTCTCATTCAAAGTTGCAAGTTTCTATGTAGGAACAAGTTTGTATAGGTATTTCAAAGATGCCCAGAACAGAGCTAAACTTGGTATGTCTCCAACTCCTAGAAATAACTTCATGCCCCATCTCACTTACTTCCAGCTAGTAAGGATCACATAATTCCTAACTAAGTTTTGACACAGATTCCCAATTCGAGCATTCAGAATATATAGCACGTTGCTGTAAGCAAGCAGATTCTCATTCAAAGATGCAAGTTACTATGTAGGAACAAGTTTGTATAGGTATTTGAAAGATGCCCAGAACTGAGCTAAACGTGGTATGTCTCCAACTCCTAGAAATAACTTCATGCCCCATCTCCCTTACTTCCAGCTAGTAAGGATCACATAATTCCTAACAAAGTTTTGACAGAGATTCCCAATTCGGGCATTCAGAACATATAGCACGTTGCTGCAAGCAAGCACATTCTCATTCAAAGTTGCAAGTTACTATGTAGGAACAAGTTTGTATAGGTATTTCAAAGATGCCCAGAACTGAGCTAAACGTTGTATGTCTCCAACTCCTAGAAATAACTTCATGCCCCATCTCACTTACTTCCAGCTAGTAAGGATCACATAATTCCTAACAAAGTTTTGACACAGATTCCCTTTTCGGGCATTCAGAGCATATAGCACGTTTCTGTAAGCAAGCACATTCTCATTCAAAGTTGCACGTTACTATGTAGGAACAAGTTTGTATAGGTATTTCAAAGATGCCCAGAACTGTGCTAAACTTGGTATGTGTCCAACTCCTAGAAATACCTTCATGCCCCAACTCCCTTACTTCCAGCTAGTAAGGATCACATAATTCCTAACAAATTTTGACACAGATTCCCAATTCGGGCATTCAGAACATATAGCACGTTGCTGTAAGCAAGCACATTCTCATTAAAAGATGCAAGTTACTATGTAGGAACAAGTTTGTATAGGTATTTCAAAGATGCCCAGAACTGAGCTAAACTTGGTATGTCTCCAACTCCTAGAAATAACTTCATGCCCCATCTCCCTTACTTCCAGCTAGTAAGGATCACATAATTCCTAACAAAGTTTTGACACAGATTCCCAAATCGGGCTTTCAGAACATATAGCACGTTGCTGTAAGCAAGCACATTCTCATTCAAAGATGCAAGTTACTACGTAGGAACAAGTTTGTATAGGTATTTCAAAGATGCCCAGAACAGAGCTAAACTTGGTATGTGTCCAACTCCTAGAAATAACTTCATGCTCCATCTCCCTTACTTCCAGCTAGTAAGGATCACATAATTCCTAACAAAGTTTTGACACAGATTCCCAATTCGGGCATTCAGAACATATAGCACGTTGCTGCAAGCAAGCACATTCTCATTTAAAGTTGCAAGTTACTATGTAGGAACAAGTTTGTATAGGTATTGCAAAGATGCCCAGAACTGAGCTCAACTTGGTATGTGTCCAACTCCTAGAAATAACTTCATGCCCCATCTCCCTTACTTCCAGCTAGTAAGGATCACATAATTCCTAACAAAGTTTTGACACAGATTCCCAATTCGGGCATTCAGAACATATAGCACGTTGCTGTAAGCAAGCACATTCTCATTCAAAGATGCAAGTTACTATGTAAGAACAAGTTTGTATAGGTATTTCAAAGATGCCCAGAACTGAGCTAAACTTGGTATGTCTCCAACTCCTAGAAATAACTTCATGCCCCATCTCCCTTACTTCCAGCTAGTATGGATCACATAATTCCTAACAAAGTTTTGACACAGATTCCCAATTCGGGCATTCAGAACATATAGCACGTTGCTGTAAGCAAGCACATTCTCATTCAAAGTTGCAAGTTACTATGTAGGAACAAGTTTGTATAGGTATTTCAAAGATGCCCAGAACTGTGCTAAACTTGGTATGTGTCCAACTCCTAGAAATACCTTCATGCCCCAACTCCCTTACTTCCATCTAGTAAGGATCACATAATTTCTAACAAAGTTTTGACACAGATTCCCTATTCGGGCATTCAGAACATATAGCACATTGCTGTAAGCAAGCACATTCTCATTCAAAGTTGCAAGTTACTATGTAGGAACAAGTTTGTATAGGTATTTCAAAGATGCCCAGAACTGAGCTAAACGTTGTATGACTCCAACTCCTAGAAATACTTCATGCTCCATCTCACTTACATCCAGCAAGTAAGGATCACATAATTCCTAACAAAGTTTTGACACATATTCCCAATTCAGGCATTCAGAACATATAGCACGTTGATGTAAGCAAGCACATTCTCATTCAAAGTTGCAAGTTACTATGTAGGAACAAGTTTGTATAGGTATTTCAAAGATGCCCAGAACTGAGCTAAACTTGGTATGTGTCCAACTCCTAGAAATAACTTCATGCCCCATCTCACTTACTTCCAGCTAGTAAGGATCACATAGTTCCTAACAAAGTTTTGACACAGATTCCCTTTTCGGGCATTCAGAGCATATAGCACGTTGCTGTAAGCAAGCACGTTCTCATTCAAAGTTGCAAGTTACTATGTAGGGACAAGTTTGTATAGGTATTTCAAAGATGCCCAGAACTGAGCTAAACTTGGTATGTGTCCAACTCCTAGAAATAACTTCATGCCCCATCTCCCTTACTTCCAGCTAGTAAGGATCACATAATTCCTAACAAAGTTTTGACACAGATTCCCAATTCGGGCATTCAGAACATATAGCACGTTGCTGTAATCAAGCACATTCTCATTCAAAGTTGCAAGTTACTATGTAGGAACAAGTTTGTATAGGTATTTCAAAGATGCCCAGAACTGAGCTAAACTTGGTATGTCTCCAACTCCTAGAAATAACTTCATGCCCCATCTCCCTTACTTCCAGCTAGTAAGGATCACATAATTCCTAACAAAGATTTCACACATATTCCCAATTCGGGCATTCAGAACATATAGCACGTTGTTGTAAGCAAGCACATTCTCATTCAAAGATGCAAGTTGCTATGTAGAAACAAGTTTGTATAGGTATTTCAAAGATGCCCAGAACTGAGCTAAACTTGGTATGTGTCCAACTCCTAGAAATAACTTCATGCCCCATCTCCCTTACTTCCAGCTAGTAAGGATCACATAATTCCTAACAATGTTTTGACACAGATTCGCAATTCGGGCATTCAGAACATATAGCACGTTGCTGCAAGCAAGCACATTCTCATTCAAAGTTGCAGGTTACTATGTAGGAACAAGTTTGTATAGGTATTTCAAAGATGCCCAGAACTGAGCTAAACTTGGCATGTCTCCAACTCCTAGAAATAACTTCATTCCCCATCTCTCTTACTTCCAGCTAGTAAGGATCACATAATTCCTAACAAAGTTTTGACACAGATTCCCAATTCGGGCATTCAGAACATATAGCACGTTGCTGTAAGCAAGCACATTCTCATTCAAAGTTGGAAGTTACTATGTAGGAACAAGTTTGTATAGGTATTTCAAAGATGACCAGAACTGAGCTAAACTTGGTATGTCTCCAACTGCTAGAAATACCTTCATGCCCCAACTCCCTTACTTCCATTTACTAAGGATCACATAATTTCTAACAAAATTTTGACACAGATTCCCTATTCGGGCATTCAGAACATATAGCACGTTGCTGTAAGCAAGCACATTCTCATTCAAAGTTGCAAGTTACTATGTAGGAACAAGTTTGTATAGGTATTTCAAAGATGCCCAGAACTGAGCTAAACGTTGTATGTCTCCAACTCCTAGAAATAACTTCATGCCCCATCTCACTTACTTCCAGCTAGTAAGGATCACATAATTCCTAACAAAGTTTTGACACAGATTCCCAATTCGGGCATTCAGAGCATATAGCACGTTGCTGTAAGCAAGCACATTCTCATTCAAAGTTGCAAGTTACTATATAGGAACAAGTTTGTATAGGTATTTCAAAGATGCCCAGAACTGTGCTAAAATTGGTATGTGTCCAACTCCTAGAAATACCTTCATGCCCCAACTCCCTTACTTCCAGCTAGTAAGGATCACATAATTCCTAACAAATTTTGACACAGATTCCCAATTCGGGCAATCAGAACATATAGCACGTTGCTGTAAGCAAGCACATTCTCATTCAAAGTTAAAGTTAATATGTAGGAACAAGTTTGTATAGGTATTTCAAAGATGCCCAGAACAGAGCTAAACTTGGTATGTCTCCAACTCCTAGAAATAACTTCATGCCCCATCTCCCTTACTTCCAGCTAGTAAGGATCACATAATTCCTAAAAAAGTTTTGACACAGATTCCCAATTCGGGCATTCAGAACATATAGCACGTTGCTGTAAGCAAGCACATTCTCATTCAAAGATGCAAGTTACTATGTAGAAACAAGTTTGTATAGGTATTTCAAAGATGCCCAGAACTGAGCTAAACTTGGTATGTGTCCAACTCCTAGAAATAACTTCATGCTCCATCTCCCTTACTTCCAGCTAGTAAGGATCATATAATTCCTAACAAAGTTTTGACACAGATTCCCAATTCGGGCATTCAGAACATATAGCACGTTGCTGTAAGCAAGCACATTCTCATTCAAAGTTGCAAGTTACTATGTAGGAACAAGTTTGTATAGGTATTTCAAAGATGCCCAGAACTGAGCTAAACTTGGTATGTGTCCAACTCCTAGAAATAACTTCATGCCCCATCTCACTTACTTCCAGCTAGTAAGGATCACATAATTCCTAACAAAGTTTTGACACAGATTCCCTTTTCGGGCATTCAGAGCATATAGCACGTTGCTGTAAGCAAGCACATTCTCATTCAAAGTTGCAAGTTACTATGTAGGAACAAGTTTGTATAGGTATTTCAAAGATGCCCAGAACTGAGCTAAACGTTGTATGTCTCCAACTCCTAGAAATAACTTCATGCCCCATCTCCCTTACTTCCAGCTAGTAAGGATCACATAATTCCTAACAAAGATTTCACACATATTCCCAATTCGGGCATTCAGAACATATAGCACGTTGTTGTAAGCAAGCACATTCTCATTCAAAGATGCAAGTTGCTATGTAGAAACAAGTTTGTATAGGTATTTCAAAGATGCCCAGAACTGAGCTAAACTTGGTATGTGTCCAACTCCTAGAAATAACTTCATGCCCCATCTCCCTTACTTCCAGCTAGTAAGGATCACATAATTCCTAACAATGTTTTGACACAGATTCGCAATTCGGGCATTCAGAACATATAGCACGTTGCTGCAAGCAAGCACATTCTCATTCAAAGTTGCAGGTTACTATGTAGGAACAAGTTTGTATAGGTATTTCAAAGATGCCCAGAACTGAGCTAAACTTGGTATGTCTCCAACTCCTAGAAATAACTTCATTCCCCATCTCTCTTACTTCCAGCTAGTAAGGATCACATAATTCCTAACAAAGTTTTGACACAGATTCCCAATTCGGGCATTCAGAACATATAGCACGTTGCTGTAAGCAAGCACATTCTCATTCAAAGTTGGAAGTTACTATGTAGGAACAAGTTTGTATAGGTATTTCAAAGATGACCAGAACTGAGCTAAACTTGGTATGTCTCCAACTGCTAGAAATACCTTCATGCCCCAACTCCCTTACTTCCATTTACTAAGGATCACATAATTTCTAACAAAATTTTGACACAGATTCCATATTCGGGCATTCAGAACATATAGCACGTTGCTGTAAGCAAGCACATTCTCATTCAAAGTTGCAAGTTACTATGTAGGAACAAGTTTGTATAGGTATTTCAAAGATGCCCAGAACTGAGCTAAACGTTGTATGTCTCCAACTCCTAGAAATAACTTCATGCCCCATCTCACTTACTTCCAGCTAGTAAGGATCACATAATTCCTAACAAAGTTTTGACACAGATTCCCAATTCGGGCATTCAGAGCATATAGCACGTTGCTGTAAGCAAGCACATTCTCATTCAAAGTTGCAAGTTACTATATAGGAACAAGTTTGTATAGGTATTTCAAAGATGCCCAGAACTGTGCTAAAATTGGTATGTGTCCAACTCCTAGAAATACCTTCATGCCCCAACTCCCTTACTTCCAGCTAGTAAGGATCACATAATTCCTAACAAATTTTGACACAGATTCCCAATTCGGGCAATCAGAACATATAGCACGTTGCTGTAAGCAAGCACATTCTCATTCAAAGTTAAAGTTAATATGTAGGAACAAGTTTGTATAGGTATTTCAAAGATGCCCAGAACTGAGCTAAACTTGGTATGTGTCCAACTCCTAGAAATAACTTCATGCTCCATCTCCCTTACTTCCAGCTAGTAAGGATCACATAATTCCTAACAAAGTTTTGACACAGATTCCCAATTCGGGCATTCAGAACATATAGCACGTTGCTGTAAGCAAGCAGATTCTCATTCAAAGATGCAAGTTACTATGTAGGAACAAGTTTGTATAGGTATTTCAAAGATGCCCAGAACTGAGCTAAACTTGGTATGTGTCCAACTCCTAGAAATAACTTCATGCCCCATCTCCCTTACTTCCAGCTAGTAAGGATCACATAATTCCTAACAAAGTTTTGACACAGATTCCCTTTTCGGGCATTCAGAGCATATAGCACGTTGCTGTAAGCAAGCACATTCTCATTCAAAGTTGCAAGTTACTATGTAGGAACAAGTTTGTATAGGTATTTCAAAGATGCCCAGAACTGAGCTGAACTTGGTATGTGTCCAACTCCTAGAAATAACTTCATGCCCCATCTCCCTTACTTCCAGCTAGTAACGATCACATAATTCCTAACAAAGTTTCACACAGATTCCCTTTTCGGGCATTCAGAGCATATAGCACGTTGCTGTAAGCAAGCACATTCTCATTTAAAGTTGCAAGTTACTATGTAGGAACAAGTTTGTACAGGTATTTCAAAGATGCCCAGAACTGAGCTAAACTTGGTATGTCTCCAACTCCTAGAAATAACTTCATGCCCCATCTCCCTTACTTCCAGCTAGTAAGGATCACATAATTCCTAACAAATTTTGACACAGATTCCGAAATCGGGCATTCAGAACATATAGCACGTTGCTGTAAGCAAGCAGATTCTCATTCAAAGTTGCAAGTTACTATGTAGGAACAAGTTTGTACAGGTATTTCAAAGATGCCCAGAACTGAGCTAAACTTGGTATGTCTCCAACTCCTAGAAATAACTTCATGCCCCATCTCCCTTACTTCCAGCTAGTAAGGATCACATAATTCCTAACAAATTTTGACACAGATTCCGAATTCGGGCATTCAGAACATATAGCACGTTGCTGTAAGCAAGCAGATTCTCATTCAAAGTTGCAAGTTACTATGTAGGAACAAGTTTGTATAGGTATTTCAAAGATGCCCAGAACTGAGCTAAACTTGGTATGTGTCCAACTCCTAGAAATAACTTGATGCCCCATCTCCCTTACTTCCAGCTAGTAAGGATCACATAATTCCTAACAAAGTTTTGACACAGATTCCCAATTCGGGCATTCAGAACATATAGCACGTTGCTGTAAGCAAGCACATTCTCATTCAAAGATGCAAGTTACTATGTAGATACAAGTTTGTATAGGTATTTCAAAGATGCCCAGAACTGAGCTAAACGTGGTATGTCTCCAACTCCTAGAAATAACTTCATGCCCCATCTCCCTTACTTCCAGCTAGTAAGGATGACATAATTCCTAACAAAGTTTTGACACAGATTCCCAATTCGGGCATTCAGAACATATAGCACGTTGCTGTAAGCAAGCACATTCTCATTCAAAGTTGCAAGTTACTATGTAGGAACAAGTTTGTATAGGTATTTCAAAGATGCCCAGAACTGAGCTAAACTTGGTATGTGTCCAACTCCTAGAAATAACTTCATGCCCCATCTCCCTTACTTCCAGCTAGTAAGGATCACATAATTCCTAACAAAGTTTTGACACAGATTCCCAATTCGGGCATTCAGAACATATAGCACGTTGCTGTAAGCAAGCACATTCTCATTCAAAGTTGCAAGTTACTATGTAGGAACAAGTTTGTATAGGTATTTCAAAGATGCCCAGAACTGAGCTAAAATTGGTATGTCTCCAACTCCTAGAAATAACTTCATGCCCCATCTCCCTTACTTCCAGCTAGTAAGGATCACATAATTCCTAACAAAGTTTTGACACAGATTCCCAATTCGGGCATTCAGAACATATAGCACGTTGCTGTAAGCAAGCACATTCTCATTCAAAGTTGCAATTACTATGTAGGAACAAGTTTGTATAGGTATTTCAAAGATGCCCAGAACTGAGCTAAACTTGGTATGTGTCCAACTCCTAGAAATACCTTCATGCCCCAACTCCCTTACTTCCATCTAGCAAGGATCACATAATTTCTAACAAAGTTTTGACACAGATTCCCAATTCGGGCATTCAGAGCATATAGCACGTTGCTGTAAGCAAGCAGATTCTCATTCAAAGTTGCAGGTTACTATGTAGGAACAAGTTTGTATAGGTATTTCAAAGATGCCCAGAACTGAGCTAAACTTGGTATGTGTCCAACTCCAAGAAATAACTTCATGCCCCATCTCCCTTACTTCCAGCTAGTAAGGATCACATAATTGCTAACAAAGTTTTGACACAGATTCCCAATTCGGGCATTCAGAATATATAGCACGTTGCTGTAAGCAAGCACATTCTCATTCAAAGATGCAAGTTACTATGTAGGAACAAGTTTGTATAGGTATTTCAAAGATGCCCAGAACTGAGCTAAACCTGGTATGTCTCCAACTCCTAGAAATAACTTCATGCCCCATCTCCCTTACTTCCAGCTAGTAAGGATCACATAATTCCTAACAAAGATTTGACACAGATTCCCAATTCGGGCATTCAGAACATATAGCACGTTGCTGTAAGCAAGCACATTCTCAATCATAGTTGCAAGTTACTATGTAGGAACAAGATTGTATAGGTATCAATGATGCCCAGAACTGAGCTAAACTTGGTAGGTGTCCAACTCCTAGAAATAACTTCATGCCCCATCTCCCTTACTTCCAGCTAGTAAGGATCACATAATTCCTAACAAAGTTTTGACACAGATTCCCAATTCGGGCATTCAGAACATATAGCACGTTGCTGTACGCAAGCACATTCTCATTCAAAGTTGCAAGTTACTATGTAGGAACAAGTTTGTATAGGTATTTCAAAGATGCCCAGAACTGAGCTAAACTTGGTATGTGTCCAACTCCTAGAAATAACTTCATGCCCCATCTCACTTGCTTCCAGCTAGTAAGGATCACATAATTCCTAACAAAGTTATGACACAGATTCCCTTTTCGGGCATTCAGAGCATATAGCACGTTGCTGTAAGCAAGCACATTCTCATTCAAAGTTGCAAGTTACTATGTAGGAACAAGTTTGTATAGGTATTTCTAAGATGCCCAGAACTGTGCTAAACTTGGTTTGTGTCCAACTCCTAGAAATACCTTCATGCCCCAACTCCCTTACTTCCAGCTAGTAAGGATCACATAATTCCTAACAAATTTTGACACAGATTCCCAATTCGGGCATTCAAACATATAGCACGTTGCTGTAAGCAAGCACATTCTCAATCAAAGTTGCAAGTTACTATGTAGGAACAAGTTTGTATAGGTATTTCAAAGAGTCCCAGAACTGAGCTAAACGTTGTATGTCTCCAACTCCTAGAAATACCTTCATGCCCCAACTCCCTTACTTCCAGCTAGTAAGGATCACATAATTCCTAACAAATTTTGACACAGATTCCCAATTCGGGCATTCAGAACTTATAACACGTTGCTGTAAGCAAGCACATTCTCATTCAAAGTTGCAAGTTAATATGTAGGAAGAAGTTTGTATAGGTATTTCAAAGATGCCCAGAACTGAGCTAAACTTGGTATGTGTCCAACTCCTAGAAATAACTTCATGCCCCATCTCACTTACTTCCAGCTAGTAAGGATCACATAATTCCTAACAAAGTTTTGACACAGACTCCCTTTTCGGGCATTCAGAACATATAGCACGTTGCTGTCAGCAAGCACATTCTCATTCAAAGTTGCAAGTTACTATGTAGGAACAAGTTTGTATAGGTATTTCAAAGATGCCCAGAACTGAGCTAAACGTGGTATGTCTCCAACTCCTAGAAATAACTTCATGCCCCATCTCCCTTACTTCCAGCTAGTAAGGATGACATAATTCCTAACAAAGTTTTGACACAGACTCCCAATTCGGGCATTCAGAATATATAGCACGTTGCTGTAAGCAAGCACATTCTCAATCAAAGTTGCAAGTTACTATGTAGGAACAAGTTTGTATAGGTATTTCAAAGATGCCCAGAACTGAGCTAAACTTGGTATGTGTCCAACTCCTAGAAATAACTTCATGCCCCATCTCCCTTACTTCCAGCTAGTAAGGATCACATAATTCCTAACAAAGTTTTGACACAGATTCCCAATTCGGGCATTCAGAAGATATAGCACGTTGCTGTAAGCAAGCACATTCTCATTCAAAGTTGCAAGTTACTATGTAGGAACAAGTTTGTATACGTATGTCAAAGATGCCCAGAACTGAGCTAAACGTTGTATGTCTCCAACTCCTAGAAATACCTTCATGACCCAACTCCCTTACTTCCAGCTAGTAAGGATCACATAATTCCTAACAAATTTTGACACAGATTCCCTATTCGGGCATTCAGAACATATAGCACGTTGCTGTAAGCAAGCACATTCTCATTCAACGTTGCAAGTTACTATGTAGGAACAAGTTTGTATAGGTATTTCAAAGATGCCCAGAACTGAGCTAAACGTTGTATGTCTCCAACTCCTACAAATAACTTCATGCCCCATCTCCCTTACTTCCAGCTAGTAAGGATCACATAATTCCTAACAAATTTTGACACAGATTCCCAATTCGGGCATTCAGAACATATAACACGTTGCTGTAAGCAAGCACATTCTCATTCAAAGTTGCAAGTTACTATGTAGGAACAAGTTTGTATAGGTATTTCAAAGATGCCCAGAACTGAGCTAAACTTGGTATGTGTCCAACTCCTAGAAATAACTTCATGCCCCATCTCCCTTACTTCCAGCTAGTAAGGATCACATAATTCCTAACAAAGTTTTGACACAGATTCCCAATTCGGGCATTCAGAACATATAGCACGTTGCTGTACGCAAGCACATTCTCATTCAAAGTTGCAAGTTACTATGTAGGAACAAGTTTATATAGGTATGTCAAAGATGCCCAGAACTGAGCTAAACTTGGTATGTCTCCAACTCCTAGAAATAACTTCATGCCCCATCTCCCTTACTTCCAGCTAGTAAGGATCACATAATTCCTAACAAAGTTTTGACACAGATTCCCTATTCGGGCATTCAGAACATATAGCACGTTGCTGTAAGCAAGCACATTCTCATTCAAAGTTGCAAGTTACTATGTAGGAACAAGTTTGTATAGGTATTTCAAAGAGTCCCAGAACTGAGCTAAACGTTGTATGTCTCCAACTCCTAGAAATACCTTCATGCCCCAACTCCCTTACTTCCAGCTAGTAAGGATCACATAATTCCTAACAAATTTTGACACAGATTCCCAATTCGGGCATTCAGAACATATAACACGTTGCTGTAAGCAAGCACATTCTCATTCAAAGATGCAAGTTACTATGTAGGAACAAGTTTGTATAGGTATTTCAAAGATGCCCAGAACTGAGCTAAACCTGGTATGTCTCCAACTCCTAGAAATAACTTCATGCCCCATCTCCCTTACTTCCAGCTAGTAAGGATCACATAATTCCTAACAAAGATTTGACACAGATTCCCAATTCGGGCATTCAGAACATATAGCACGTTGCTGTAAGCAAGCACATTCTCAATCATAGTTGCAAGTTACTATGTAGGAACAAGATTGTATAGGTATCAATGATGCCCAGAACTGAGCTAAACTTGGTAGGTGTCCAACTCCTAGAAATAACTTCATGCCCCATCTCCCTTACTTCCAGCTAGTAAGGATCACATAATTCCTAACAAAGTTTTGACACAGATTCCCAATTCGGGCATTCAGAACATATAGCACGTTGCTGTACGCAAGCACATTCTCATTCAAAGTTGCAAGTTACTATGTAGGAACAAGTTTGTATAGGTATTTCAAAGATGCCCAGAACTGAGCTAAACTTGGTATGTGTCCAACTCCTAGAAATAACTTCATGCCCCATCTCACTTGCTTCCAGCTAGTAAGGATCACATAATTCCTAACAAAGTTATGACACAGATTCCCTTTTCGGGCATTCAGAGCATATAGCACGTTGCTGTAAGCAAGCACATTCTCATTCAAAGTTGCAAGTTACTATGTAGGAACAAGTTTGTATAGGTATTTCTAAGATGCCCAGAACTGTGCTAAACTTGGTTTGTGTCCAACTCCTAGAAATACCTTCATGCCCCAACTCCCTTACTTCCAGCTAGTAAGGATCACATAATTCCTAACAAATTTTGACACAGATTCCCAATTCGGGCATTCAAACATATAGCACGTTGCTGTAAGCAAGCACATTCTCAATCAAAGTTGCAAGTTACTATGTAGGAACAAGTTTGTATAGGTATTTCAAAGAGTCCCAGAACTGAGCTAAACGTTGTATGTCTCCAACTCCTAGAAATACCTTCATGCCCCAACTCCCTTACTTCCAGCTAGTAAGGATCACATAATTCCTAACAAATTTTGACACAGATTCCCAATTCGGG
Organism: Diceros bicornis minor; assembly: GCF_020826845.1. Taxonomy (NCBI): domain Eukaryota; kingdom Metazoa; phylum Chordata; class Mammalia; order Perissodactyla; family Rhinocerotidae; genus Diceros; species Diceros bicornis. The sequence goes on from NC_080758.1 coordinate 52,939,400, forward strand.
CATTCAGAACTTATAACACGTTGCTGTAAGCAAGCACATTCTCATTCAAAGTTGCAAGTTAATATGTAGGAAGAAGTTTGTATAGGTATTTCAAAGATGCCCAGAACTGAGCTAAACTTGGTATGTGTCCAACTCCTAGAAATAACTTCATGCCCCATCTCACTTACTTCCAGCTAGTAAGGATCACATAATTCCTAACAAAGTTTTGACACAGACTCCCTTTTCGGGCATTCAGAACATATAGCACGTTGCTGTCAGCAAGCACATTCTCATTCAAAGTTGCAAGTTACTATGTAGGAACAAGTTTGTATAGGTATTTCAAAGATGCCCAGAACTGAGCTAAACGTGGTATGTCTCCAACTCCTAGAAATAACTTCATGCCCCATCTCCCTTACTTCCAGCTAGTAAGGATGACATAATTCCTAACAAAGTTTTGACACAGACTCCCAATTCGGGCATTCAGAATATATAGCACGTTGCTGTAAGCAAGCACATTCTCAATCAAAGTTGCAAGTTACTATGTAGGAACAAGTTTGTATAGGTATTTCAAAGATGCCCAGAACTGAGCTAAACTTGGTATGTGTCCAACTCCTAGAAATAACTTCATGCCCCATCTCCCTTACTTCCAGCTAGTAAGGATCACATAATTCCTAACAAAGTTTTGACACAGATTCCCAATTCGGGCATTCAGAAGATATAGCACGTTGCTGTAAGCAAGCACATTCTCATTCAAAGTTGCAAGTTACTATGTAGGAACAAGTTTGTATACGTATGTCAAAGATGCCCAGAACTGAGCTAAACGTTGTATGTCTCCAACTCCTAGAAATACCTTCATGACCCAACTCCCTTACTTCCAGCTAGTAAGGATCACATAATTCCTAACAAATTTTGACACAGATTCCCTATTCGGGCATTCAGAACATATAGCACGTTGCTGTAAGCAAGCACATTCTCATTCAACGTTGCAAGTTACTATGTAGGAACAAGTTTGTATAGGTATTTCAAAGATGCCCAGAACTGAGCTAAACGTTGTATGTCTCCAACTCCTACAAATAACTTCATGCCCCATCTCCCTTACTTCCAGCTAGTAAGGATCACATAATTCCTAACAAATTTTGACACAGATTCCCAATTCGGGCATTCAGAACATATAACACGTTGCTGTAAGCAAGCACATTCTCATTCAAAGTTGCAAGTTACTATGTAGGAACAAGTTTGTATAGGTATTTCAAAGATGCCCAGAACTGAGCTAAACTTGGTATGTGTCCAACTCCTAGAAATAACTTCATGCCCCATCTCCCTTACTTCCAGCTAGTAAGGATCACATAATTCCTAACAAAGTTTTGACACAGATTCCCAATTCGGGCATTCAGAACATATAGCACGTTGCTGTACGCAAGCACATTCTCATTCAAAGTTGCAAGTTACTATGTAGGAACAAGTTTATATAGGTATGTCAAAGATGCCCAGAACTGAGCTAAACTTGGTATGTCTCCAACTCCTAGAAATAACTTCATGCCCCATCTCCCTTACTTCCAGCTAGTAAGGATCACATAATTCCTAACAAAGTTTTGACACAGATTCCCTATTCGGGCATTCAGAACATATAGCACGTTGCTGTAAGCAAGCACATTCTCATTCAAAGTTGCAAGTTACTATGTAGGAACAAGTTTGTATAGGTATTTCAAAGAGTCCCAGAACTGAGCTAAACGTTGTATGTCTCCAACTCCTAGAAATACCTTCATGCCCCAACTCCCTTACTTCCAGCTAGTAAGGATCACATAATTCCTAACAAATTTTGACACAGATTCCCAATTCGGGCATTCAGAACATATAACACGTTGCTGTAAGCAAGCACATTCTCATTCAAAGTTGCAAGTTAATATGTAGGAACAAGTTTGTATAGGTATTTCAAAGATGCCCAGAACTGAGCTAAACTTGGTATGTGTCCAACTCCTAGAAATAACTTCATGCCCCATCTCACTTACTTCCAGCTAGTAAGGATCACATAATTCCTAACAAAGTTTTGACACAGATTCCCTTTTCGGGCATTCAGAACATATAGCACGTTGCTGTCAGCAAGCACATTCTCATTCAAAGTTGCAAGTTACTATGTAGGAACAAGTTTGTATAGGTATTTCAAAGATGCCCAGAACTGAGCTAAACGTGGTATGTCTCCAACTCCTAGAAATAACTTCATGCCCCATCTCCCTTACTTCCAGCTAGTAAGGATGACATAATTCCTAACAAAGTTTTGACACAGATTCCCAATTCGGGCATTCAGAATATATAGCACGTTGCTGTAAGCAAGCACATTCTCAATCAAAGTTGCAAGTTACTATGTAGGAACAAGTTTGTATAGGTATTTCAAAGATGCCCAGAACTGAGCTAAACTTGGTATGTGTCCAACTCCTAGAAATAACTTCATGCCCCATCTCCCTTACTTCCAGCTAGTAAGGATCACATAATTCCTAACAAAGTTTTGACACAGATTCCCAATTCAGGCATTCAGAAGATATAGCACGTTGCTGTAAGCAAGCACATTCTCATTCAAAGTTGCAAGTTACTATGTAGGAACAAGTTTGTATAGGTATGTCAAAGATGCCCAGAACTGAGCTAAACGTTGTATGTCTCCAACTCCTAGAAATACCTTCATGCCCCAACTCCCTTACTTCCAGCTAGTAAGGATCACATAATTCCTAACAAATTTTGACACAGATTCCCTATTCGGGCATTCAGAACATATAGCACGTTGCTGTAAGCAAGCACATTCTCATTCAAAGTTGCAAGTTACTATGTAGGAACAAGTTTGTATAGGTATTTCAAAGATGCCCAGAACTGAGCTAAACTTGGTATGTGTCCAACTCCTAGAAATAACTTCATGCCCCATTTCCCTTACTTCAAGCTAGTAAGGATCACATAAATCCTAACAAAGTTTTGACACAGATTCCCAATTCGGGCATTCAGAACATATAGTACGTTGCTGTAAGAAAGCACATTCTCATTCAAAGTTGCAAGTTACTATGTAGGAACAAGTTTATATAGGTATGTCAAAGATGCCCAGAACTGAGCTAAACTTGGTATGTGTCCAACTCCTAGAAATAACTTCATGCCCCATCTCCCTTACTTCCAGCTAGTAAGGATCACATAATTCCTAACAAAGTTTTGACACAGATTCCCTATTCGGGCATTCAGAACATATAGCACGTTGCTGTAAGCAAGCACATTCTCATTCAAAGTTGCAAGTTACTATGTAGGAACAAGTTTGTATAGGTATTTCAAAGATGCCCAGAACTGAGCTAAACGTTGTATGTCTCCAACTCCTACAAATAACTTCATGCCCCATCTCCCTTACTTCCAGCTAGTAAGGATCACATAATTCCTAACAAAGTTTTGACACAGATTCCCTATTCGGGCATTCAGAACATATAACACGTTGCTGTAAGCAAGCACATTTTCATTCAAAGTTGCAAGTTACTATGTAGGAACAAGTTTGTATAGGTATTTCAAAGATGCCCAGAACTGAGCTAAACTTGGTATGTGTCCAACTCCTAGAAATAACTTCATGCCCCATCTCCCTTACTTCCATCTAGTAAGGATCACATAATTCCTAACAAAGTTTTGACACAGATTCCCAATTCGGGCATTCAGAACATATAACACGTTGCTGTACGCAAGCACATTCTCATTCAAAGTTGCAAGTTACTATGTAGGAACAAGTTTATATAGGTATGTCAAAGATGCCCAGAACTGAGCTAAACTTGGTATGTCTCCAACTCCTAGAAATAACTTCATGCCCCATCTCCCTTACTTCCAGCTAGTAAGGATCACATAATTCCTAACAAAGTTTTGACACAGATTCCCTATTCGGGCATTCAGAACATATAGCACGTTGCTGTAAGCAAGCACATTCTCATTCAAAGTTGCAAGTTACTATGTAGGAACAAGTTTGTATAGGTATTTCAAAGATGCCCAGAACTGAGCTAAACGTTGTATGTCTCCAACTGCTAGAAATAACTTCATGTCCCATCTCCCTTGCTTCCAGCTAGTAAGGATCACATAATTCCTAACAAATTTTGACACAGATTCCCAATTCGGGCATTCAGAACATATAACACGTTGCTGTAAGCAAGCACATTCTCATTCAAAGTTGCAAGTTAATATGTAGGAACAAGTTTGTATAGGTATTTCAAAGATGCCCAGAACTGAGCTAAACGTGGTATGTGTCCAACTCCTAGAAATAACTTCATGCCCCATCTCACTTACTTCCAGCTAGTAAGGATCACATAATTCCTAACAAAGTTTTGACACAGATTCCCTTTTCGGGCATTCAGAGCATATAGAACGTTGCTGTAAGCAAGCACATTCTCATTCAAAGTTGCAAGTTACTATGTAGGAACAAGTTTGTATAGGTATTTCAAAGATGCCCAGAACTGAGCTAAACTTGGTATGTCTCCAACTCCTAGAAATACCTTCATGCCCCAACTCCCTTACATCCAGCTAGTAAGGATCACATAATTCCTAACAAATTTTGACACAGATTCCCAATTCGGGAATTCAGAACATACAGCACGTTGCTGTAAGCAAGCACATTCTCATTCAAAGTTGCAATTTACTATGTAGGAACAAGTTTGTATAGGTATTTCAAAGATGCCCACAACTGAGCTAAACTTGGTATGTCTCCAACTCCTAGAAATAACTTCATGCCCCATCTCCCTTACTTCCAGCTAGTAAGGATCACATAATTCCTAACAAAGTTTTGACAGAGATTCCCAATTCGGGCATTCAGAACATATAGCACGTTGCTGTCAGCAAGCACATTCTCATTCAAAGTTGCAAGTTACTATGTAGGAACAAGTTTGTATAGGTATTTCAAAGATGCCCAGAACTGAGCTAAACGTGGTATGTCTCCAACTCCTAGAAATAACTTCATGCCCCATCTCCCTTACTTCCAGCTAGTAAGGATGACATAATTCCTAACAAAGTTTTGACACAGATTCCCAATTCGGGCATTCAGAATATATAGCACGTTGCTGTAAGCAAGCACATTCTCAATCAAAGTTGCAAGTTACTATGTAGTAACAAGTTTGTATAGGTATTTCAAAGATGCCCAGAACTGAGCTAAACGTTGTATGTCTCCAACTCCTAGAAATAACTTCATGCCCCATCTCCCTTACTTCCAGCTAGTAAGGATCACATAATTCCTAACAAATTTTGACACAGATTCCCAATTCGGGCATTCAGAACTTATAACACGTTGCTGTAAGCAAGCACATTCTCATTCAAAGTTGCAAGTTAATATGTAGGAAGAAGTTTGTATAGGTATTTCAAAGATGCCCAGAACTGAGCTAAACTTGGTATGTGTCCAACTCCTAGAAATAACTTCATGCCCCATCTCACTTACTTCCAGCTAGTAAGGATCACATAATTCCTAACAAAGTTTTGACACAGACTCCCTTTTCGGGCATTCAGAACATATAGCACGTTGCTGTCAGCAAGCACATTCTCATTCAAAGTTGCAAGTTACTATGTAGGAACAAGTTTGTATAGGTATTTCAAAGATGCCCAGAACTGAGCTAAACGTGGTATGTCTCCAACTCCTACAAATAACTTCATGCCCCATCTCCCTTACTTCCAGCTAGTAAGGATGACATAATTCCTAACAAAGTTTTGACACAGACTCCCAATTCGGGCATTCAGAATATATAGCACGTTGCTGTAAGCAAGCACATTCTCAATCAAAGTTGCAAGTTACTATGTAGGAACAAGTTTATATAGGTATGTCAAAGATGCCCAGAACTGAGCTAAACTTGGTATGTCTCCAACTCCTAGAAATAACTTCATGCCCCATCTCCCTTACTTCCAGCTAGTAAGGATCACATAATTCCTAACAAAGTTTTGACACAGATTCCCTATTCGGGCATTCAGAACATATAGCACGTTGCTGTAAGCAAGCACATTCTCATTCAAAGTTGCAAGTTACTATGTAGGAACAAGTTTGTATAGGTATTTCAAAGAGTCCCAGAACTGAGCTAAACGTTGTATGTCTCCAACTCCTACAAATACCTTCATGCCCCAACTCCCTTACTTCCAGCTAGTAAGGATCACATAATTCCTAACAAATTTTGACACAGATTCCCAATTCGGGCATTCAGAACATATAACACGTTGCTGTAAGCAAGCACATTCTCATTCAAAGTTGCAAGTTAATATGTAGGAACAAGTTTGTATAGGTATTTCAAAGATGCCCAGAACTGAGCTAAACTTGGTATGTGTCCAACTCCTAGAAATAACTTCATGCCCCATCTCACTTACTTCCAGCTAGTAAGGATCACATAATTCCTAACAAAGTTTTGACACAGATTCCCTTTTCGGGCATTCAGAACATATAGCACGTTGCTGTCAGCAAGCACATTCTCATTCAAAGTTGCAAGTTACTATGTAGGAACAAGTTTGTATAGGTATTTCAAAGATGCCCAGAACTGAGCTAAACGTGGTATGTCTCCAACTCCTAGAAATAACTTCATGCCCCATCTCCCTTACTTCCAGCTAGTAAGGATGACATAATTCCTAACAAAGTTTTGACACAGATTCCCAATTCGGGCATTCAGAATATATAGCACGTTGCTGTAAGCAAGCACATTCTCAATCAAAGTTGCAAGTTACTATGTAGGAACAAGTTTGTATAGGTATTTCAAAGATGCCCAGAACTGAGCTAAACTTGGTATGTGTCCAACTCCTAGAAATAACTTCATGCCCCATCTCCCTTACTTCCAGCTAGTAAGGATCACATAATTCCTAACAAAGTTTTGACACAGATTCCCAATTCAGGCATTCAGAAGATATAGCACGTTGCTGTAAGCAAGCACATTCTCATTCAAAGTTGCAAGTTACTATGTAGGAACAAGTTTGTATAGGTATGTCAAAGATGCCCAGAACTGAGCTAAACGTTGTATGTCTCCAACTCCTAGAAATACCTTCATGCCCCAACTCCCTTACTTCCAGCTAGTAAGGATCACATAATTCCTAACAAATTTTGACACAGATTCCCTATTCGGGCATTCAGAACATATAGCACGTTGCTGTAAGCAAGCACATTCCCATTCAAAGTTGCAAGTTACTATGTAGGAACAAGTTTGTATAGGTATTTCAAAGATGCCCAGAACTGAGCTAAACTTGGTATGTGTCCAACTCCTAGAAATAACTTCATGCCCCATTTCCCTTACTTCAAGCTAGTAAGGATCACATAAATCCTAACAAAGTTTTGACACAGATTCCCAATTCGGGCATTCAGAACATATAGTACGTTGCTGTAAGAAAGCACATTCTCATTCAAAGTTGCAAGTTACTATGTAGGAACAAGTTTATATAGGTATGTCAAAGATGCCCAGAACTGAGCTAAACTTGGTATGTGTCCAACTCCTAGAAATAACTTCATGCCCCATCTCCCTTACTTCCAGCTAGTAAGGATCACATAATTCCTAACAAAGTTTTGACACAGATTCCCTATTCGGGCATTCAGAACATATAGCACGTTGCTGTAAGCAAGCACATTCTCATTCAAAGTTGCAAGTTACTATGTAGGAACAAGTTTGTATAGGTATTTCAAAGATGCCCAGAACTGAGCTAAACGTTGTATGTCTCCAACTCCTACAAATAACTTCATGCCCCATCTCCCTTACTTCCAGCTAGTAAGGATCACATAATTCCTAACAAAGTTTTGACACAGATTCCCTATTCGGGCATTCAGAACATATAACACGTTGCTGTAAGCAAGCACATTTTCATTCAAAGTTGCAAGTTACTATGTAGGAACAAGTTTGTATAGGTATTTCAAAGATGCCCAGAACTGAGCTAAACTTGGTATGTGTCCAACTCCTAGAAATAACTTCATGCCCCATCTCCCTTACTTCCAGCTAGTAAGGATCACATAATTCCTAACAAAGTTTTGACACAGATTCCCAATTCGGGCATTCAGAACATATAACACGTTGCTGTACGCAAGCACATTCTCATTCAAAGTTGCAAGTTACTATGTAGGAACAAGTTTATATAGGTATGTCAAAGATGCCCAGAACTGAGCTAAACTTGGTATGTCTCCAACTCCTAGAAATAACTTCATGCCCCATCTCCCTTACTTCCAGCTAGTAAGGATCACATAATTCCTAACAAAGTTTTGACACAGATTCCCTATTCGGGCATTCAGAACATATAGCACGTTGCTGTAAGCAAGCACATTCTCATTCAAAGTTGCAAGTTACTATGTAGGAACAAGTTTGTATAGGTATTTCAAAGATACCCAGAACTGAGCTAAACGTTGTATGTCTCCAACTGCTAGAAATAACTTCATGCCCCATCTCCCTTGCTTCCAGCTAGTAAGGATCACATAATTCCTAACAAATTTTGACACAGATTCCCAATTCGGGCATTCAGAACATATAACACGTTGCTGTAAGCAAGCACATTCTCATTCAAAGTTGCAAGTTAATATGTAGGAACAAGTTTGTATAGGTATTTCAAAGATGCCCAGAACTGAGCTAAACGTGGTATGTGTCCAACTCCTAGAAATAACTTCATGCCCCATCTCACTTACTTCCAGCTAGTAAGGATCACATAATTCCTAACAAAGTTTTGACACAGATTCCCTTTTCGGGCATTCAGAGCATATAGAACGTTGCTGTAAGCAAGCACATTCTCATTCAAAGTTGCAAGTTACTATGTAGGAACAAGTTTGTATAGGTATTTCAAAGATGCCCAGAACTGAGCTAAACTTGGTATGTCTCCAACTCCTAGAAATACCTTCATGCCCCAACTCCCTTACATCCAGCTAGTAAGGATCACATAATTCCTAACAAATTTTGACACAGATTCCCAATTCGGGAATTCAGAACATACAGCACGTTGCTGTAAGCAAGCACATTCTCATTCAAAGTTGCAATTTACTATGTAGGAACAAGTTTGTATAGGTATTTCAAAGATGCCCACAACTGAGCTAAACTTGGTATGTCTCCAACTCCTAGAAATAACTTCATGCCCCATCTCCCTTACTTCCAGCTAGTAAGGATCACATAATTCCTAACAAAGTTTTGACAGAGATTCCCAATTCGGGCATTCAGAACATATAGCACGTTGCTGTCAGCAAGCACATTCTCATTCAAAGTTGCAAGTTACTATGTAGGAACAAGTTTGTATAGGTATTTCAAAGATGCCCAGAACTGAGCTAAACGTGGTATGTCTCCAACTCCTAGAAATAACTTCATGCCCCATCTCCCTTACTTCCAGCTAGTAAGGATGACATAATTCCTAACAAAGTTTTGACACAGATTCCCAATTCGGGCATTCAGAATATATAGCACGTTGCTGTAAGCAAGCACATTCTCAATCAAAGTTGCAAGTTACTATGTAGGAACAAGTTTGTATAGGTATTTCAAAGATGCCCAGAACTGAGCTAAACGTTGTATGTCTCCAACTCCTAGAAATAACTTCATGCCCCATCTCCCTTACTTCCAGCTAGTAAGGATCACATAATTCCTAACAAAGTTTTGACACAGATTCCCAATTCGGGCATTCAGAACATATAGCACGTTGCTGTAAGCAAGCACATTCTCATTCAAAGTTGCAAGTTACTATGTAGGAACAAGTTTGTATAGGTATTTCAAAGATTCCCAGAACTGAGCTAAACGTTGTATGTCTCCAACTCCTAGAAATACCTTCATGCCCCAACTCCCTTACTTCCAGCTAGTAAGGATCACATAATTCCTAACAAATTTTGACACAGATTCCCAATTCGGGCATTCAGAACATATAGCACGTTGCTGTAAGCAAGCACATTCTCATTCAAAGTTGCAAGTTACTATGTAGGAACAAGTTTGTATAGGTATTTCAAAGATGCCCAGAACTGAGCTAAACTTGGTATTTCTCCAACTCCTAGAAATAACTTCATGCCCCATTTCCCTTACTTCAAGCTAGTAAGGATCACATAAATCCTAACAAAGTTTTGACACAGATTCCCAATTCGGGCACTCAGAACATATAGTACGTTGCTGTAAGCAAGCACATTCTCATTCAAAGTTGCAAGTTACTATGTAGGAACAAGTTTATATAGGTATGTCAAAGATGCCCAGAACTGAGCTAAACTTGGTATGTGTCCAACTCCTAGAAATAACTTCATGCCCCATCTCCCTTACTTCCAGCTAGTAAGGATCACATAATTCCTAACAAAGTTTTGACACAGATTCCCTATTCGGGCATTCAGAACATATAGCACGTTGCTGTAAGCAAGCACATTCTCATTCAAAGTTGCAAGTTACTATGTAGGAACAAGTTTGTATAGGTATTTCAAAGATGCCCAGAACTGAGCTAAACGTTGTATGTCTCCAACTCCTACAAATAACTTCATGCCCCATCTCCCTTACTTCCAGCTAGTAAGGATCACATAATTCCTAACAAATTTTGACACAGATTCCCAATTCGGGCATTCAGAACATATAACACGTTGCTGTAAGCAAGCACATTCTCCTTCAAAGTTGCAAGTTACTATGTAGAAACAAGTTTGTATAGGTATTTCAAAGATGCCCAGAACTGAGCTAAACTTGGTATGTGTCCAACTCCTAGAAATAACTTCATGCCCCATCTCCCTTACTTCCAGCTAGTAAGGATCACATAATTCCTAACAAAGTTTTGACACATATTCCCAATTCGGGCATTCAGAACATATAGCACGTTGCTGTACGCAAGCACATTCTCATTCAAAGTTGCAAGTTACTATGTAGGAACAAGTTTATATAGGTATGTCAAAGATGCCCAGAACTGAGCTAAACTTGGTATGTCTCCAACTCCTAGAAATAACTTCATGCCACATCTCCCTTACTTCCAGCTAGTAAGGATCACTTAATTCCTAACAAAGTTTTGACACCGATTCCCTATTCGGGCATTCAGAACACATAGCACGTTGCTGTAAGCAAGCACATTCTCATTCAAAGTTGCAAGTTACTATGTAGGAACATGTTTGTATAGGTATTTCAAAGAGTCCCAGAACTGAGCTAAACGTTGTATGTCTCCAACTCCTAGAAATAACTTCATGCCCCATCTCCCTTACTTCCAGCTAGTAAGGATCACATAATTCCTAACAAATTTTGACACAGATTCCCAATTCGGGCATTCAGAACATATAACACGTTGCTGTAAGCAAGCACATTCTCATTCAAAGTTGCAAGTTAATATGTAGGAACAAGTTTGTATAGGTATTTCAAAGATGCCCAGAACTGAGCTAAACTTGGTATGTCTCCAACTCCTAGAAATAACTTCATGCCCCATCTCCCTTACTTCCAGCTAGTAAGGATCACATAATTCCTAACAAAGTTTTGACACATATTCCCAATTCGGGCATTCAGAACATATAGCACGTTGCTGTACGCAAGCACATTCTCATTCAAAGATGCAAGTTACTATGTAGGAACAAGTTTGTATAGGTATTTCAAAGATGCCCAGAACTGAGCTAAACTTGATATGTGTCCAACTCCTAGAAATAACTTCATGCTCCATCTCCCTTACTTCCAGCTAGTAAGGATCACATAATTCCTAACAAAGTTTTGACACAGATTGCCAATTCGGGCATTCAGAACACATAGCACGTTGCTGCAAGGAAGCACATTCTCATTCAAAGTTGCAAGTTACTATGTAGGAACAAGTTTATATAGGTATGTCAAAGATGCCCAGAACTGAGCTAAACTTGGTATGTCTCCAACTCCTAGAAATAACTTCATGCCCCATCTCCCTTACTTCCAGCTAGTAAGGATCACATAATTCCTAACAAAGTTTTGACACAGATTGCCAATTCGGGCATTCAGAACATATAGCACGTTGCTGCAAGCAAGCACATTCTCATTCAAAGTTGCAAGTTACTATGTAGGAACAAGTTTATATAGGTATGTCAAAGATGCCCAGAACTGAGCTAAACTTGGTATGTCTCCAACTCCTAGAAATAACTTCATGCCCCATCTCCGTTACTTCCAGCTAGTAAGGATCACATAATTCCTAACAAAGTTTTGACACAGATTCCCTATTCGGGCATTCAGAACATATAGCACGTTGCTGCAAGGAAGCACATTCTCATTCAAAGTTGCAAGTTACTATGTAGGAACAAGTTTGTATAGGTATTTCAAAGAGTCCCAGAACTGAGCTAAACGTTGTATGTCTCCAACTCCTAGAAATAACTTCATGCCCCATCTCCCTTACTTCCAGCTAGTAAAGATCACATAATTCCTAACAAAGTTTTGACACAGATTCCCAATTCGGGCATTCAGAACATATAACACGTTGCTGTAAGCAAGCACATTCTCATTCAAAGTTGCAAGTTAATATGTAGGAACAAGTTTGTATAGGTATTTCAAAGATGCCCAGAACTGAGCTAAACTTGGTATGTCTCCAACTCCTAGAAATAACTTCATGCCCCATCTCCCTTACTTCCAGCTAGTAAGGATCACATAATTCCTAACAAAGTTTTGACACAGATTCCCAATTCGGACATTCAGAACATATAGCACGTTGCTGTACGCAAGCACATTCTCATTCAAAGATGCAAGTTACTATGTAGGAACAAGTTTGTATAGGTATTTCAAAGATGCCCAGAACTGAGCTACACTTGATATGTGTCCAACTCCTAGAAATAACTTCATGCTCCATCTCCCTTACTTCCAGCTAGTAAGGATCACATAATTCCTAACAAAGTTTTGACACAGATTCCCAATTCGGGCATTCAGAACATATAGCACGTTGCTGCAAGCAAGCACATTCTCATTCAAAGTTGCAAGTTACTATGTAGGAACAAGTTTGTATAGGTATTTCAAAGATGCCCAGAACTGAGCTAAACTTGGTATGTATCCAACTCCTAGAAAAAACTTCATGCCCCATCTCCCTTACTTCCAGCTAGTAAGGATCACATAATTCCTAACAAAGTTTTGACACAGATTCCCAATTCGGGCATTCAGAACATATAGCACGTTGCTGTAAGCAAGCACATTCTCATTCAAAGTTGCAAGTTACTATGTAGGAACAAGTGTGTATAGGTATTTCAAAGATGCCCAGAACTGAGCTAAACGTTGTATGTCTCCAACTCCTAGAAATAACTTCATGCCCCATCTCCCTTACTTCCAGCTAGTAAGGATCACATAATTCCTAACAAAGTTTTGACACAGATTCCCTATTCGGGCATTCAGAACATATAGCACGTTGCTGTAAGCAAGCACATTCTCATTCAAAGTTGCAAGTTACTATGTAGGAACAAGTTTGTATAGGTATTTCAAAGATGCCCAGAACTGAGCTATACTTGGTATGTGTCCAACTCCTAGAAATAACTTCATGGCCCATCTCCCTTACTTCCAGCTAGTAAGGATCACATAATTCCTAACAAAGTTTTGACACATATTCCCAATGCGGGCATTCAGAACATATAGCACGTTGCTGTACGCAAGCACATTCTCATTCAAAGATGCAAGTTACTATGTAGGAACAAGTTTGTATAGGTATTTCAAAGATGCCCAGAACTGAGCTAAACTTGGTATGTCTCCAACTCCTAGAAATAACTTCTTGCCCCATCTCCCTTACTTCCAGCTAGTAAGGATCACATAATTCCTACCAAAGTTTTGACACAGATTCCCTTTTCGGGCATTCAGAGCATATAGCACGTTGCTGTAAGCAAGCACATTCTCATTCAAAGTTGCAAGTTACTATGTAGGAACAATTTTGTATACGTATTTCAAAGATGCCCAGAACTGTGCTAAACTTGGTATGTGTCCAACTCCTAGAAATACCTTCATGCCCCAACTCCCTTACTTCCAGCTAGTAAGGATCACATAATTCCTAACAAATTTTGACACAGATTCCCAATTCGGGCATTCAGAACATATAGCACGTTGCTGTAAGCAAGCACATTCTCATTCAAAGATGCAAGTTACTATGTAGGAACAAGTTTGTATAGGTATTTCAAAGATGCCCAGAACTGAGCTAAACGTTGTATGTCTCCAACTCCTAGAAATAACTTCATGCCCCATCTCACTTACTTCCAGCTAGTAAGGATCACATAATTCCTAACAAAGTTTTGACACAGATTCCCAATTCGGGCATTCAGAACATATAGCACGTTGCTGTCAGCAAGCACATTCTCATTCAAAGTTGCAAGTTACTATGTAGGAACAAGTTTGTATAGGTATTTCAAAGATGCCCAGAACTGAGCTAAACTTGGTATGTGTCCAACTACTAGAAATACCTTCATGCCCCAACTCCCTTACTTCCAGCTAGTAAGGATCACATACTTCCTAACAAACTTTGATACAGATTCCCAATTCGGGCATTCAGAACATATAGCACGTTGCTATAAGCAAGCACATTCTCATTCAAATTTGCAAGTTACTATGTAGGAACAAGTTTGTATAGGTATTTCAAAGATGCCCAGAACTGAGCTAAACTTGGTATGTGTCCAACTCCTAGAAATAACTTCATGCCCCATCTCCCTTACTTCCAGCTAGTAAGGATCACATAATTCCTAACAAAGTTTTGACACAGATTCCCAATTCGGGCATTCAGAACATATAGCACGTTGCTGCAAGCAAGCACATTCTCATTCAAAGTTGCAAGTTACTATTTAGGAACAAGTTTGTATAGGTATTTCAAAGATGCCCAGAACTGAGCTAAACGTTGTATGTCTCCAACTCCTAGAAATAACTTCATGCCCCATCTCACTTACTTCCAGCTAGTAAGGATCACATAATTCCTAACAAAGTTTTGACACAGATTCCCAATTCGGGTATTCAGAACATATAGCACGTTGCTGCAAGCAAGCACATTCTCATTCAAAGTTGCAAGTTACTATGTAGGAACAAGTTTGTATAGGTATTTCAAAGATGCCCAGAACTGAGCTAAACGTTGTATGTCTCCAACTCCTAGAAATAACTTCATGCCCCATCTCCCTTACTTCCATCTAGTAAGGATCACATAATTCCTAACAAAGTTTTGACACAGATTCCCTTTTCGGGCATTCAGAACATATAGCACGTTGCTGTAAGCAAGCACATCTCATTCAAAGTTGCAAGTTACTATGTAGGAACAAGTTTGTATAGGTATTTCAAAGATGCCCAGAACTGTGCTAAACTTGGTATGTGTCCAACTCCTAGAAATACCTTCATGCCCCAACTCCCTTATTTCCAGCTAGTAAGGATCACATAATTCTTAAGAAATTTTGACACAGATTCCCAATTCGGGCATTCAGAACATATAGCACGTTGCTGTAAGCAAGCACATTCTCATTCAAAGTTGCAAGTTACTATGTAGGAACAAGTTTGTATAGGTATTTCAAAGATGCCCAGAAATGAGCTAAACTTGGTATGTGTCCAACTCCTAGAAATAACTTCATGCCCCATCTCCCTTACTTCCAGCTAGTAAGGATCACATAATTCCTAACAAGTTTTGACACAGATTCCCAATTCGGGCATTCAGAACATATAGCACGTTGCTGTAAGCAAGCACATTCTCATTCAAAGTTGCAAGTTACTATGTAGGAACAAGTTTGTATAGGTATTTCAAAGATGCCCAGAACTGTGCTAAACTTGGTATGTGTCCAACTCCTAGAAATACCTTCATGCCCCAACTCCCTTACTTCCAGCTAGTAAGGATCACATAATTCCTAACAAATTTTGACACAGATTCCCAATTCGGGCATTCAGAACATATAGCACGTTGCTGTAAGCAAGCACATTCTCATTCAAAGTTGCAAGTTACTATGTAGGAACAAGTTTGTATAGGTATTTCAAAGATGCCCAGAACTGACCTAAACGTTGTATGTCTCCAACTCCTAGAAATAACTTCATGCCCCATCTCCCTTACTTCCAGCTAGTAAGGATCACATAATTCCTAACAAAGTTTTGACACAGATTCCCAATTCGGGCATTCAGAACATATAGCACGTTGCTGTAAGCAAGCACATTCTCATTCAAAGTTGCAAGTTACTATGTAGGAACAAGTTTGTATAGGTATTTCAAAGATGCCCAGAACTGAGCTAAACGTTGTATGTCTCCAACTACTAGAAATAACTTCATGCCCCATCTCCCTTACTTCCAGCTAGTAAGGATCACATAATTCCTAACAAAGTTTTGACACAGATTCCCAATTCGGGCATTCAGAACATATAGCACTTTGCTGCAAGCAAGCACATTCTCATTCAAAGTTGCAAGTTACTATGTAGGAACAAGTTTGTATAGGTATTTCAAAGATGCCCAGAACTGAGCTAAACTTGCTATGTGTCCAACTCCTAGAAATACCTTCATGCCCCAACTCCCTTACTTCCAGCTAGTAAGGATCACATAATTCCTAACAAAGTTTTGACACAGATTCCCAATTCGAGCATTCAGAACATATAGCACGTTGCTGTAAGCAAGCACATTCTCATTCAAAGTTGCAAGTTACTATGTAGGAACAAGTTTGTATAGGTATTTCAAAGATGCCCAGAACTGTGCTAAACTTGGTTTGTGTCCAACTCATAGAAATACCTTCATGCCCCAACTCCCTTACTTCCAGCTCGTAAGGATCACATAATTCCTAACAAATTTTGACACAGATTCCCAATACGGGCATTCAGAACATATAGCACGTTGCTGTAAGCAAGCACATTCTCAAAGTTGCAAGTTAATATGTAGGAACAAGTTTGTATAGGTATTTCAAAGATGCCCAGAACTGAGCTAAACTTGGTATGTGTCCAACTCCTAGAAATAACTTCATGCCCCATCTCCCTTACTTCCAGCTAGTAAGGATCACATAATTCCTAACAAAGTTTTGACACAGATTCCCAATTCGGGCATTCAGAACATATAGCACGTTGCTGTAAGCAAGCACATTCTCATTCAAAGTTGGAAGTTACTATGTAGGAACAAGTTTGTATAGGTATTTCAAAGATGCCCAGAACTGAGCTAAACTTGGTATGTGTCCAACTCCTAGAAATAACATCATGCCCCATCTCCCTTACTTCCAGCTAGTAAGGATCACATAATTCCTAACAAATTTTGAAACAGATTCCCAAATCGGGCATTCAGAACATATAGCACGTTGCTGTAAGCAAGCACATTCTCATTCCAAGTTGCAAGTTACTATGTAGGAACAAGTTTGTATAGGTATTTCAAAGATGCCCAGAACTGAGCTAAACTTGCTATGTGTCCAACTCCTAGAAATACCTTCATGCCCCAACTCCCTTACTTCCAGCTAGTGAGGATCACATAATTCCTAACAAAGTTTTGACACAGATTCCCAATTCGGGCATTCAGAACATATAGCACGTTGCTGTAAGCAAGCACATTCTCATTCAAAGTTGCAAGTTACTATGTAGGAACAAGTTTGTATAGGTATTTCAAAGATGCCCAGAACTGTGCTAAACTTGGTTTGTGTCCAACTCCTAGAAATACCTTCATGCCCCAACTCCCTTACTTCCAGCTCGTAAGGATCACATAATTCCTAACAAATTTTGACACAGATTCCCAATTCGGGCATTCAGAACATATAACACGTTGCTGTAAGCAAGCACACTCTCAAAGTTGCAAGTTAATATGTAGGAACAAGTTTGTATAGGTATTTCAAAGATGCCCAGTACTGAGCTAAACTTGGTATGTGTCCAACTCCTAGAAATAACTTCATAACCCATCTCACTTACTTCCAGCTAGTAAGGATCACATAATTCCTAACAAAGTTTTGACACAGATTCCCAATTCGGGCATTCAGAACATATAGCACGTTGCTGCAAGCAAGCACATTCTCATTCAAAGTTGCAAGTTATTATGTAGGAACAAGTTTGTATAGGTATTTCAAAGATGCCCAGAACTGAGCTAAACTTGCTATGTGTCCAACTCCTAGAAATACCTTCATGCCCCAACTCCCTTACTTCCAGCTAGTAAGGATCACATAATTCCTAACAAAGTTTTGACACAGATTCCCAATTCGGGCATTCAGAACATATAGCACGTTGCTGTAAGCAAGCACATTCTCATTCAAAGTTGCAAGTTACTATGTAGGAACAAGTTTGTACAGGTATTTCAAAGATTCCCAGAACTGTGCTAAACTTGGTTTGTGTCCAACTCCTAGAAATACCTTCATGCCCCAACTCCCTTACTTCCAGCTCGTAAGGATCACATAATTCCTAACAAATTTTGACACAGATTCCCAATTCGGGCATTCAGAACATATAGCACGTTGCTGTAAGCAAGCACACTCTCAAAGTTGCAAGTTAATATGTAGGAACAAGTTTGTATAGGTATTTCAAAGATGCCCAGAACTGAGCTAAACTTGATATGTGTCCAACTCCTAGAAATAACTTCATGCCCCATCTCCCTTACTTCCAGCTAGTAAGGATCACATAATTCCTAACAAAGTTTTGACACAGATTCCCAATTCGGGCATTCAGAACATATAGCACGTTGCTGTAAGCAAGCACATTCTCATTCAAAGATGCAAGTTACTATGTAGGATCAAGTTTGTATAGGTATTTCAAAGATGCCCAGAAGTGAGCTGAACTTGGTATGTGTCCAACTCCTAGAAATACCTTCATGCCCCAACTCCCTTACTTCCAGCTAGTAAGGATCACATAATTCCTAACAAATTTTGACACAGATTCCCAATTCGGGCATTAAGAACATATAGCACGTTGCTGTAAGCAAGCACATTCTCATTCAAAGTTGCAAATTACTATGTAGGAACAAGTTTGTATAGGTATTTCAAAGATGCCCAGAACTGAGCTAAACTTGGTATGTGTCCAACTCCTAGAAATACCTTCATGCCCCAACTCCCTTACTTCCAGCTAGTAAGGATCACATAATTCCTAACAAATTTTGACACAGATTCCCAATTCGGGCATTCAGAACATACAGCACGTTGCTGTAAGCAAGCACATTCTCATTCAAAGTTGCAAGTTACTATGTAGGAACAAGTATGTATAGGTATTTTAAAGATGCCCAGAACTGTGCTAAACTTGGCATGTGTCCAACTCCTAGAAATACCTTCATGCCCCAACTCCCTTACTTCCATCTAGTAAGGATCACATAATTCCTAACCAAGTTTTGACACATATTCCCAATTCGGGCATTCAGAAAATATAGCACGTTGCTGTAAGCAAGCACATTCTCATTCAAAGATGCAAGGTACTATGTGGAAACAAGTTTGTATAGGTATTTCAAAGATGCCCAAAATTTAGCTAAACTTGGTATGTGTCCAACTCCTAGAAATACCTTCATGCCCCAACTCCCTTACTTCCAGCTAGTAAGGATCACATAATTCCTAACAAATTTTGACACTGATTCCCAATTCGGGCATTCAGAACATATAGCACGTTGCTGTAAGCAAGCACATTCTCATTCAAAGTTGCAAGTTACTATGTAGGAACAAGTTTGTATAGGTATTTCAAAGATGCCCAGAACTGAGCTAAACTTGGTATGTGTCCAACTCCTAGAAATAACTTCATGCTCCATCTCCCTTACTTCCAGGTAGTAAGGATCACATAATTCCTAACAAAGTTTTGACACAGATTCCCAATTCGGGCATTCAGAACATATAGCACGTTGCTGCAAGCAAGCACATTCTCATTCAAAGTTGCAAGTTACTATGTAGGAACAAGTTTGTATAGGTATTTCAAAGATGCCCAGAACTGAGCTAAACTTGGTATGTCTCCAACTCCTAAAAATAACTTCATGCTCCATCACCCTTACTTCCAGCTAGTAAGGATCACATAATTCCTAACAAAGTTTTGACACAGATTCCCAATTCGGGCATTCAGAACATATAGCACGTTGCTGTAAGCAAGCACATTCTCATTCAAAGTTGCAAGTTACTATGTAGGAACAAGTTTGTATAGGTATTTCAAAGATGCCCAGAACTGAGCTAAACATGGTATGTCTCCAACTCCTAGAAATAACTTCATGCCCCATCTCCCTTACTTCCAGCTAGTAAGGATCACATAATTCCTAACAAAGTTTTGACACAGATTCCCAATTCGGGCATTCAGAACATATAGCACGTTGCTGTAAGCAAGCACATTCTCATTCAAAGTTGCAAGTTACTATGTAGGAACAAGTTTGTATAGGTATTTCAAAGATGCCCAGAACTGTGCTAAACTTGGTATGTGTCCAACTCCTAGAAATACCTTCATGCCCCAACTCCCTTACTTCCCTCTTGTAAGGATCACATAATTTCTAACAGAGTTTTGACACAGATTCCCTATTCGGGCATTCAGAACATATAGCACGTTGCTGTAAGCAAGCACAATCTCATTCAAAGTTGCAAGTTACTATGTAGGAACAAGTTTGTATAGGTATTTCAAAGATGCCCAGAACTGAGCTAAACGTTGTATGTCTCCAACTCCTAGAAATAACTTCATGCCCCATCTCACTTACTTCCAGCTAGTAAGGATCACATAATTCCTAACAAAGTTTTGACACAGATTCCCAATTCGGGCATTCAGAACATATAGCACGTTGCTGTAAGCAAGCACATTCTCATTCAAAGTTGCAAGTTACTATGTAGGAACAAGTTTGTATAGGTATTTCAAAGATGCCCAGACTGTGCTAAACTTGGTATGTGTCCAAATCCTAGAAATACCTTCATGCCCCAACTCCCTTACTTCCATCTAGTAAGGATCACATAATTTCTAACAAAGTTTTGACACAGATTCTCAATTCGGGCATTAAGAACATATAGCACGTTGCTGTAAGCAAGCACATTCTCATTCAAATTTGCAAGTTACTATGTAGGAACAAGATTGTATAGGTATTTTAATGATGCCCAGAACTGAGCTAAACGTTGTATGTCTCCAACTCCAAGAAATAACTTCATGCCCCATCTCACTTACTTCCAGCTAGTAAGGATCACATAATTCCTAACAAAGTTTTGACACAGATTCCCAATTCGGGCATTCAGAACATATAGCACGTTGCTGTAAGCAAGCACATTCTCATTCAAAGTTGCAAGTTACTATGTAGGAACAGGTTTGTACAAGTATTTCAAAGATGCCCAGAACTGTGCTAAACTTGGTATGTGTCCAACTCCTAGAAATACCTTCATGCCCCAACTCCCTTACTTCCATCTAGTAAGGATCACATAATTCCTAACAAATTTTGACACAGATTCCCAATTCGGGCATTCAGAACATATAGCACGTTGCTGTAAGCAAGCACATTCTCATTCAAAGATGCAAGTTACTATGTAGGAACAAGTTTGTATAGGTATTTCGAAGATGCCCAGAACTGTGCTAAACTTGGTATGTGTCCAACTCCTAGAAATACCTTCATGCCCCAACTCCCTTACTTCCAGCTAGTAAGGATCACATATTTCCTAACAATGTTGTGACACAGTTTCCCAATTCGGGCATTCAGAACATATAGCACGTTGCTGCAAGCAAGCACATTCTCATTCAAAGTTGCAAGTTACTATGTAGGAACAAGTTTGTATAGGTATTTCGAAGATGCCCAGAACTGAGCTAAACTTGCTATGTGTCCAACTCCTAGAAATACCTTCATGCCCCAACTCCCTTACTTCCAGCTAGTAAGGATCACATAATTCCTAACAAAGTTTTGACACAGATTCCCAATTCGGGCATTCAGAACATACAGCACGTTGCTGTAAGCAAGCACATTCTCATTCAAAGTTGCAAGTTACTATGTAGGAACAAGTTTGTATAGGTATTTCAAAGATGCCCAGAACTGTGCTAATCTTGGTTTGTGTCCAACTCCTAGAAATACCTTCATGCACCAACTCCCTTACTTCCAGCTCGTAAGGATCACAAAATTCCTAACAAATTTTCACACAGATTCCCAATTCGGGCTTTCAGAACATATAGCACGTTGCTGTAAGCAAGCACATTCTCAAAGTTGCAAGTTACTTTGTAGGAACAAGTTTGTATAGGTATTTCAAAGATGCCCAGAACTGAGCTAAACGTTGTATGTCTCCAACTCCTAGAAATAACTTCATGCCCCATCTCCCTTACTTCCAGCTAGTAAGGATCACATAATTCCTAACAAAGTTTTGACACAGATTTCCAATTCGGGCATTCAGAACATATAGCACGTTGCTGCAAGCAAGCACATTCTCATTCCAAGTTGCAAGTTACTATGTAGGAACAAGTTTGTATAGGTATTTCAAAGATGCCCAGAACTGAGCTAAACGTTGTATGTCTCCAACTCCTAGAAATAACTTCATGCCCCATCTCACTTACTTCCAGCTAGTAAGGATCACATAATTCCTAACAAATTTTGACACAGATTCCCAATTCGGGCATTCAGAACATATAGCACGTTGCTGTAAGCAAGCACATTCTCATTCAAAGTTGCAAGTTACTATGTAGGAACAAGTTTGTATAGGTATTTCAAAGATGCCCAGAACTGAGCTAAACGTTGTATGTCTCCAACTCCTAGAAATAACTTCATGCCCCATCTCACTTACTTCCAGCTAGTAAGGATCACATAATTCCTAACAAAGTTTTGACACAGATTCCCTTTTCGGCAATTCAGAGTATACAGCACGTTGCTGTAAGCAAGCACATTCTCATTCAAAGTTGCAAGTTACTATGTAGGAACAAGTTTGTATAGGTATTTCTAAGATGCCCAGAACTGTGCTAAACTTGGTTTGTGTCCAACTCCTAGAAATACCTTCATGCCCCAACTCCCTTACTTCCAGCTAGTAAGGATCACATAATTCCTAACAAATTTTGATACAGATTCCCAATTCGGGCATTCAGAACATATAGCACGTTGCTGTAAGCAAGCACATTCTCATTCAAAGTTGCAAGTTAATATGTAGGAACAAGTTTGTATAGGTATTTCAAAGATGCCCAGAACTGAGCTAAACTAGGTATGTGTCCAACTCCTAGAAATAACTTCATGCCCCATCTCCCTTACTTCCAGCTAGTAAGGATCACATAATTCCTAACAAAGATTTCACACATATTCCCAATTCGGGCATTCAGAACATATAGCACGTTGCTGTAAGCAAGCACATTCTCATTCAAAGATGCAAGTTACTATGTAGGAACAAGTTTGTATAGGTATTTCAAAGATGCCCAGAACTGAGCTAAACTTGGTATGTGTCCAACTCCAAGAAATAACTTCATGCGCCATCTCCCTTACTTCCAGCTAGTAAGGATCACATAATTCCTAACAAAGCTTTGACACAGATTCCCAATTCGGGCATTCAGAACATACAGCACGTTGCTGTAAGCAAGCACATTCTCATTCAAAGTTGCAAGTTACTATGTAGGAACAAGTTTGTATAGGTATTTCAAAGATGCCCAGAACTGAGCTAAACTTGGTATGTGTCCAACTCCTAGAAATAACTTCATGCCCCATCTCCCTTACTTCCAGCTACTAAGGATCACATAATTCCTAACAAAGTTTTGACACAGATTCACAATTCGGGCATTCAGAACATATAGCACGTTGCTGCAAGCAAGCACATTCTCATTCCAAGTTGCAAGTTACTATGTAGGAACAAGTTTGTATAGGTATTTCAAAGATGCCCAGAACTGAGCTAAACGTTGTATGTGTCCAACTCCTAGAAATACCCTCATGCCCCAACTCCCTTACTTCCAGCTAGTAAGGATCACATAATGCCTAACAAAGTTTTGACACAGATTCCGAATTCGGGCATTCAGAACATATAGCACGTTGCTCTAAGCAAGCAGATTCTCATTCAAAGTTGCAAGTTACTATGTAGGAACAAGTTTGTATAGGTATT
This sequence comes from Diceros bicornis minor, assembly GCF_020826845.1. Classification (NCBI taxonomy): domain Eukaryota; kingdom Metazoa; phylum Chordata; class Mammalia; order Perissodactyla; family Rhinocerotidae; genus Diceros; species Diceros bicornis. Next base: position 52,963,154 of record NC_080758.1, read on the forward strand.
TCAAAGATTCCCAGAACTGAGCTAAACTTGCTATGTGTCCAACTCCTAGAAATAACTTCATGCCCCATCTCCCTTACTTCCAGCTAGTAAGGATCACATAATTCCTAACAAAGTTTTGACACAGATTCCGAATTCGGGCATTCAGAACATATAGCACGTTGCTGTAAGCAAGCAGATGCTCATTCAAAGATGCAAGTTACTATGTAGGAACAAGTTTGTATAGGTATTTCAAAGATGCCCAGAACTGAGCTGAACGTGGTATGTGTCCAACTCCTAGAAATAACTTCATGCCCCATCTCCCTTACTTCCAGCTAGTAAGGATCACATAATTCCTAACAAAGTTTTGACACAGATTCCCAATTCGCGCATTCAGAACATATAGCACGTTGCTGCAAGCAAGCAGATTCTCATTCAAAGTTGCAAGTTACTATGTAGGAACAAGTTTGTATAGGTAATTCAAAGATGCCCAGAACTGAGCTAAACTTGGTATGTGTCCAACTCCTAGAAATAACTTCATGCCCCACTCCCTTACTTCCAGCTAGTAAGGATCACATAATTCCTAACAAATTTTGACACAGATTCCCAATTCGGGCATTCAGAACATACAGCACGTTGCTGTAAGCAAGCACATTCTCATTCAAAGTTGCAAGTTACTATGTAGGAACAAGTTTGTATAGGTATTTCAAAGATGCCCAGAACTGAGCTAAACTTGCTATGTGTCCAACTCCTAGAAATACCTTCATGCCCCAACTCCCTTACTTCCAGCTAGTAAGGATCACATAATTCCTAACAAAGTTTTGACACAGATTCCCAATTCGGGCATTCAGAACATATAGCACGTTGCTGTAAGCAAGCACATTCTCATTCAAAGTTGCAAGTTACTATGTAGGAACAAGTTTGTACAGGTATTTCAAAGATGCCCAGAACTGTGCTAAACTTGGTTTGTGTCCAACTCCTAGAAATACCTTCATGCCCCAACTCCCTTACTTCCAGCTCGTAAGGATCACATAATTCCTAACAAATTTTGACACAGATTCCCAATTCGGGCATTCAGAACATATAGCACGTTGCTGTAAGCAAGCACACTCTCAAAGTTGCAAGTTAATATGTAGGAACAAGTTTGTATAGGTATTTCAAAGATGCCCAGAACTGAGCTAAACTTGATATGTGTCCAACTCCTAGAAATAACTTCATGCCCCATCTCCCTTACTTCCAGCTAGTAAGGATCACATAATTCCTAACAAAGTTTTGACACAGATTCCCAATTCGGGCATTCAGAACATATAGCACGCTGCTGTAAGCAAGCACATTCTCATTCAAAGATGCAAGTTACTATGTAGGATCAAGTTTGTACAGGTATTTCAAAGATGCCCAGAAGTGAGCTAAAATTGGTATGTGTCCAACTCCTAGAAATACCTTCATGCCCCAACTCCCTTACTTCCAGCTAGTAAGGATCACATAATTCCTAACAAATTTTGACACAGATTCCCAATTCGGGCATTAAGAACATATAGCACGTTGCTGTAAGCAAGCACATTCTCATTCAAAGTTGCAAATTACTATGTAGGAACAAGTTTGTATAGGTATTTCAAAGATGCCCAGAACTGAGCTAAACTTGGTATGTGTCCAACTCCTAGAAATACCTTCATGCCCCAACTCCCTTACTTCCAGCTATTAAGGATCACATAATTCCTAACAAATTTTGACACAGATTCCCAATTCGGGCATTCAGAACATACAGCACGTTGCTGTAAGCAAGCACATTCTCATTCAAAGTTGCAAGTTACTATGTAGGAACAAGTATGTATAGGTATTTTAAAGATGCCCAGAACTGTGCTAAATTTGGTATGTGTCCAACTCCTAGAAATACCTTCATGCCCCAACTCCCTTACTTCCATCTAGTAAGGATCACATAATTCCTAACAAAGTTTTGACACATATTCCCAATTCGGGCATTCAGAACATATAGCACGTTGCTGTAAGCAAGCACCTTCTCATTCAAAGATGCAAGGTACTATGTGGAAACAAGTTTGTATAGGTATTTCAAAGATGCCCAGAACTGAGCTAAACTTGGTATGTGTCCAACTCCTAGAAATACCTTCATGCCCCAACTCCCTTACTTCCAGCTAGTAAGGATCACATAATTCCTAACAAATTTTGACACTGATTCCCAATTCGGGCATTCAAAACATATAGCACGTTGCTGTAAGCAAGCACATTCTCATTCAAAGTTGCAAGTTACTATGTAGGAACAAGTTTGTATAGGTAATTCAAAGATGCCCAGAACTGAGCTAAACTTGGTATGTGTCCAACTCCTAGAAATAACTTCATGCTCCATCTCCCTTACTTCCAGGTAGTAAGGATCACATAATTCCTAACAAAGTTTTGACACAGATTCCCAATTCGGGCATTCAGAACATATAGCACGTTGCTGCAAGCAAGCACATTCTCATTCAAAGTTGCAAGTTACTATGTAGGAACAAGTTTGTATAGGTATTTCAAAGATGCCCAGAACTGAGCTAAACTTGGTATGTCTCCAACTCCTAAAAATAACTTCATGCTCCATCACCCTTACTTCCAGCTAGTAAGGATCACATAATTCCTAACAAAGTTTTGACACAGATTCCCAATTCGGGCATTCAGAACATATAGCACGTTGCTGTAAGCAAGCACATTCTCATTCAAAGTTGCAAGTTACTATGTAGGAACAAGTTTGTATAGGTATTTCAAAGATGCCCAGAACTGAGCTAAACATGGTATGTCTCCAACTCCTAGAAATAACTTCATGCCCCATCTTCCTTACTTCCAGCTAGTAAGGATCACATAATTCCTAACAAACTTTTGACACAGATTCCCAATTCGGGCATTCAGAACATATAGCACGTTGCTGTAAGCAAGCACATTCTCATTCAAAGTTGCAAGTTACTATGTAGGAACAAGTTTGTATAGGTATTTCAAAGATGCCCAGAACTGTGCTAAACTTGGTATGTGTCCAACTCCTAGAAATACCTTCATGCCCCAACTCCCTTACTTCCAGCTAGTAAGGATCACATATTTCCTAACAAAGTTGTGACACAGTTTCCCAATTCGGGCATTCAGAACATATAGCACGTTGCTGCAAGCAAGCACATTCTCATTCAAAGTTGCAAGTTACTATGTAGGAACAAGTTTGTATAGGTATTTCAAAGATGCCCAGAACTGTGCTAAACTTGGTTTGTGTCCAACTCCTAGAAATACCTTCATGCCCCAACTCCCTTACTTCCAGCTCGTAAGGATCACAAAATTCCTAACAAATTTTGACACAGATTCCCAATTCGGGCATTCAGAACATATAGCACGTTGCTGTAAGCAAGCACATTCTCAAAGTTGCAAGTTACTATGTAGGAACAAGTTTGTATAGGTATTTCAAAGATGCCCAGAACTGAGCTAAACGTTGTATGTCTCCAACTCCTAGAAATAACTTCATGCCCCATCTCCCTTACTTCCAGCTAGTAAGGATCACATAATTCCTAACAAAGTTTTGACACAGATTTCCAATTCGGGCATTCAGAACATATAGCACGTTGCTGCAATCAAGCACATTCTCATTCCAAGTTGCAAGTTACTATGTAGGAACAAGTTTGTATAGGTATTTCAAAGATGCCCAGAACTGAGCTAAACGTTGTATGTCTCCAACTCCTAGAAATAACTTCATGCCCCATCTCACTTACTTCCAGCTAGTAAGGATCACATAATTCCTAACAAATTTTGACACAGATTCCCAATTCGGGCATTCAGAACATATAGCACGTTGCTGTAAGCAAGCACATTCTCATTCAAAGTTGCAAGTTACTATGTAGGAACAAGTTTGTATAGGTATTTCAAAGATGCCCAGAACTGAGCTAAACTTGGTATGTGTCCAACTCCTAGAAATAACATCATGCCCCATCTCCCTTACTTCCAGCTAGTAACGATCACATAATTCCTAACAAAGTTTTGACACAGATTCCCAATTCGGGCATTCAGAACATATAGCACGTTGCTGTAAGCAAGCACATTCTCATTCAAAGTTGCAAGTTACTATGTAGGAACAAGTTTGTATAGGTATTTCAAAGATGCCCAGAACTGTGCTAAACTTGGTATGTGTCCAACTCCTAGAAATACCTTCATGCCCCAACTCACTTACTTCCAGCTAGTAAGGATCACATAATTCCTAACAAATTTTGACACAGATTCCCAATTCGGGCATTCAGAACATATAGCACGTTGCTGTAAGCAAGCACATTCTCATTCAAAGTTGCAAGTTACTATGTAGGAACAAGTTTGTATAGGTATTTCAAAGATGCCCAGAACTGACCTAAACGTTGTATGTCTCCAACTCCTAGAAATAACTTCATGCCCCATCTCACTTACTTCCAGCTAGTAAGGATCACATATTTCCTAACAAAGTTTTGACACAGATTCCCAATTCGGGCATTCAGAACATATAGCACGTTGCTGTAAGCAAGCAGATGCTCATTCAAAGATGCAAGTTACTATGTAGGAACAAGTTTGTATAGGTATTTCAAAGATGCCCAGAACTGAGCTGAACGTGGTATGTGTCCAACTCCTAGAAATACCTTCATGCCCCATCTCCCTTACATCCAGCTAGTAAGGATCACATAATTCCTAACAAAGTTTTGACACAGATTCACAATTTGCGCATTCAGAATATATAGCACGTTGCTGCAAGCAAGCAGATTCTCATTCAAAGTTGCAAGTTACTATGTAGGAACAAGTTTGTATAGGTATTTCAAAGATGCCCAGAACTGAGCTAAACTTGGTATGTGTCCAACTCCTAGAAATAACTTCATGCCCCATCTCCCTTACTTCCAGCTAGTAAGGATCACATAATTCCTAACAAAGTTTTGACACAGATTCCCAATTCGGGCATTCAGAACATATAGCACGTTGCTGTAAGCAAGCACATTCTCATTCAAAGTTGCAAGTTACTATGTAGGAACAAGTTTGTATAGGTATTTCAAAGATGCCCAGAACTGAGCTAAACTAGGTATGTGTCCAACTCCTAGAAATAACTTCATGCCCCATCTCCCTTACTTCCAGCTAGTAAGGATCACATAATTCCTAACAAAGATTTCACACATATTCCCAATTCGGGCATTCAGAACATATAGCACGTTGCTGTAAGCAAGCACATTCTCATTCAAAGATGCAAGTTACTATGTAGGAACAAGTTTGTATAGGTATTTCAAAGATGCCCAGAACTGAGCTAAACTTGGTATGTGTCCAACTCCTAGAAATAACTTCATGCGCCATCTCCCTTACTTCCAGCTAGTAAGGATCACATAATTCCTAACAAAGTTTTGACACAGATTCCCAATTCGGGCATTCAGAACTTATAGCACGTTGCTGTAAGCAAGCACATTCTCATTCAAAGTTGCAAGTTACTATGTAGGAACAAGTTTGTATAGGTATTTCAAAGATGCCCAGAACTGAGCTAAACTTGGTATGTCTCCAACTCCTAGAAATAACATCATGCCCCATCTCCCTTACTTCCAGCTAGTAAGGATCACATAATTCCTAACAAAGTTTTGACACAGATTCCCAATTCGGGCATTGAGAACATATAGCACGTTGCTGTAAGCAAGCACATTCTCATTCAAAGTTGCAAGTTACTATGTAGGAACAAGTTTGTATAGGTATTTCAAAGATGCCCAGAACTGAGCTAAACTTGGTATGTGTCCAACTCCTAGAAATACCTTCATGCCCCAACTCCCTTACTTCCAGCTAGTAAGGATCACATAATTCCTAACAAATTTTGACACAGATTCCCAAATCGGGCATTCAGAACATATAGCACGTTGCTGCAAGCAAGCACATTCTCATTCCAAGTTGCAAGTTACTATGTAGGAACAAGTTTGTATAGGTATTTCAAAGATGCCCAGAACTGAGCTAAACTTGATATGTGTCCAACTCCTAGAAATAACTTCATGCCCCATCTCCCTTACTTCCAGCTAGTAAGGATCACATAATTCCTAACAAAGTTTTGACACAGATTCCCAATTCGGGCATTCAGAACATATAGCACGTTGCTGTAAGCAAGCACATTCTCATTCAAAGTTGCAAGTTACTATGTAGGAACAAGTTTGTATAGGTATTTCAAAGATGCCCAGAACTGAGCTAAACATGGTATGTCTCCAACTCCTAGAAATATCTTCATGCCCCATCTCCCTTACTTCCAGCTAGTAAGGATCACATAATTCCTAACAAAGTTTTGACACAGATTCCCAATTCGGGCATTCAGAACATATAGCACGTTGCTGTAAGCAAGCACATTCTCATTCAAAGTTGCAAGTTACTATGTAGGAACAAGTTTGTATAGGTATTTCAAAGATGCCCAGAACTGAGCTAAACTTGGTATGTGTCCAACTCCTAGAAATACCTTCATGCCCCAACTCCCTTACTTCCAGCTAGTAAGGATCACATAATTCCTAACAAATTTTGACACAGATTTCCAAATCGGGCATTCAGAACATATAGCACGTTGCTGCAAGCAAGCACATTCTCATTCCAAGTTGCAAGTTACTATGTAGGAACAAGTTTGTATAGGTATTTCAAAGATGCCCAGAACTGAGCTAAACTTGATATGTGTCCAACTCCTAGAAATAACTTCATGCCCCATCTCCCTTACTTCCAGCTAGTAAGGATCACATAATTCCTAACAAAGTTTTGACACAGATTCCCAATTCGGGCATTCAGAACATATAGCACGTTGCTGTAAGCAAGCACATTCTCATTCAAAGTTGCAAGTTACTATGTAGGAACAAGTTTGTATAGGTATTTCAAAGATGCCCAGAACTGAGCTAAACATGGTATGTCTCCAACTCCTAGAAATATCTTCATGCCCCATCTCCCTTACTTCCAGCTAGTAAGGATCACATAATTCCTAACAAAGTTTTGACACAGATTCCCAATTCGGGCATTCAGAACATATAGCACGTTGCTGTAAGCAAGCACATTCTCATTCAAAGTTGCAAGTTACTATGTAGGAACAAGTTTGTATAGGTATTTCAAAGATGCCCAGAACTGTGCTTTACTTGGTATGTGTCCAACTCCTAGAAATACCTTCATGCCCCAACTCCCTTACTTCCCTCTTGTAAGGATCACATAATTTCTAACAAAGTTTTGACACAGATTCCCTATTCGGGCATTCAGAACATATAGCACGTTGCTGTAAGCAAGCACATTCTCATTCAAAGTTGCAAGTTACTATGTAGGAACTAGTTTGTATAGGTATTTCAAAGATGCCCAGAACTGAGCTAAACTTGGTATGTGTCCAACTCCTAGAAATACCTTCATGCCCCAACTCCCTTACTTCCAGCTAGTAAGGATCACATAATTCCTAACAAATTTTGACACAGATTCCCAATTCGGGCATTCAGAACATACACCACGTTGCTGTAAGCAAGCACATTCTCATTCAAAGTTGCAAGTTACTATGTAGGAACAAGTTTGTATAGGTATTTCAAAGATGCCCAGAACTGAGCTAAACTTGGTATGTGTCCAACTCCTAGAAATAACTTCATGCCCCATCTCCCTTACTTCCAGCTACTAAGGATCACATAATTCCTAACAAAGTTTTGACACAGATTCCCAAATCGGGCATTCAGAACATATAGCACGTTGCTGCAAGCAAGCACATTCTCATTCCAAGTTGCAAGTTACTATGTAGGAACAAGTTTGTATAGGTATTTCAAAGATGCCCAGAACTGAGCTAAACGTTGTATGTGTCCAACTCCTAGAAATACCTTCATGCCCCAACTCCCTTACTTTCAGCTAGTAAGGATCACATAATTCCTAACAAAGTTTTGACACAGATTCCCAATTCGGGCATTCAGAACATATAGCACGTTGCTGTAAGCAAGCACATTCTCATTCAAAGTTGCAAGTTACTATGTAGGAAAAAGTTTGTATAGGTATTTCAAAGATGCCCAGAACTGTGCTAAACTTGGTTTGTGTCCAACTCATAGAAATAACTTCATGCCCCATCTCCCTTACTTCCAGCTAGTAAGGATCACATAATGCCTAACAAAGTTTTGACACAGATTCCCAATTCGGGCATTCAGAACATATAGCACGTTGCTGCAAGCAAGCACATTCTCATTCAAAGTTTCAAGTTACTATGTAGGAACAAGTTTGTATAGGTATTTCAAAGATGCCCAGAACTGAGCTAAACTTGCTATGTGTCCAACTCCTAGAAATACCTTCATGCCCCAACTCCCTTACTTCCAGCTAGTAAGGATCACATAATTCCTAACAAAGTTTTGACACAGATTCCCAATTCGGGCATTCAGAACATATAGCACGTTGCTGTAAGCAAGCACATTCTCATTCAAAGTTGCAAGTTACTATGTAGGAACAAGTTTGTACAGGTATTTCAAAGATGCCCAGAACTGTGCTAAACTTGGTTTGTGTCCAACTCCTAGATATAACTTCATGCCCCAACTCCCTTACTTCCAGCTCGTAAGGATCACATAATTCCTAACAAATTTTGACACAGATTCCCAATTCGGGCATTCAGAACATATAGCACGTTGCTGTAAGTAAGCACACTCTCAAAGTTGCAAGTTAATATGTAGGAACAAGTTTGTATAGGTATTTCAAAGATGCCCAGAACTGAGCTAAACTTGATATGTGTCCAACTCCTAGAAATAACTTCATGCCCCATCTCCCTTACTTCCAGCTAGTAAGGATCACATAATACCTAACAAAGTTTTGACACATAATCCCAATTCGGGCATTCAGAACATATAGCACGTTGCTGTAAACAAGCACATTCTCATTCAAAGATGCAAGTTACTATGTAGGATCAAGTTTGTATAGGTATTTCAAAGATGCCCAGAAGTGAGCTAAAATTGGTATGTGTCCAACTCCTAGAAATACCTTCATGCCCCAACTCCCTTACTTCCAGCTAGTAAGGATCACATAATTCCTAAAAAATTTTGACACAGATTCCCAATTCGGGCATTAAGAACATATAGCACGTTGCTGTAAGCAAGCACATTCTCATTCAAAGTTGCAAATTACTATGTAGGAACAAGTTTGTATAGGTATTTCAAAGATGCCCAGAACTGAGCTAAACTTGGTATGTGTCCACCTCCTAGAAATACCTTCATGCCCCAACTCCCTTACTTCCAGCTAGTAAGGATCACATAATTCCTAACAAATTTTGACACAGATTCCCAATTCGGGCATTCAGAACATACAGCACGTTGCTGTAAGCAAGCACATTCTCATTCAAAGTTGCAAGTTACTATGTAGGAACAAGTTTGTATAGGTATTTTAAAGATGCCCAGAACTGAGCTAAACTTGGTATGTGTCCAACTCCTAGAAATACCTTCATGCCCCAACTCCCTTACTTCCATCTAGTAAGGATCACATAATTCCTAACAAAGTTTTGACACAGATTCCCAATTCGGGCATTCAGAACATATAGCACGTTGCTGTAAGCAAGCACATTCTCATTCAAAGATGCAAGGTACTATGTGGAAACAAGTTTGTATAGGTATTTCAAAGATGCCCAGAACTGAGCTAAACTTGGTATGCGTCCAACTCCTAGAAATACCTTCATGCCCCAACTCCCTTACTTCCAGCTAGTAAGGATCACATAATTCCTAACAAATTTTGACACTGATTCCCAATTCGGGCATTCAAAACATATAGCACGTTGCTGTAAGCAAGCACATTCTCATTCAAAGTTGCAAGTTACTATGTAGGAACAAGTTTGTATAGGTATTTCAAAGATGCCCAGAACTGAGCTAAACTTGCTATGTGTCCAACTCCTAGAAATAACTTCATGCTCCATCTCCCTTACTTCCAGGTAGTAAGGATCACATAATTCCTAACAAAGTTTTGACACAGATTCCCAATTCGGGCATTCAGAACATATAGCACGTTGCTGCAAGCAAGCACATTCTCATTCAAAGTTGCAAGTTACTATGTAGGAACAAGTTTGTATAGGTATTTCAAAGATGCCCAGAACTGAGCTAAACTTGGTATGTCTCCAACTCCTAAAAATAACTTCATGCTCCATCACCCTTACTTCCAGCTAGTAAGGATCACATAATTCCTAACAAAGTTTTGACACAGATTCCCAATTCGGGCATTCAGAACATATAGCACGTTGCTGTAAGCAAGCACATTCTCATTCAAAGTTGCAAGTTACTATGTAGGAACAAGTTTGTATAGGTATTTCAAAGATGCCCAGAACTGAGCTAAACATGGTATGTCTCCAACTCCTAGAAATAACTTCATGCCCCATCTCCCTTACTTCCAGCTAGTAAGGATCACATAATTCCTAACAAAGTTTTGACACAGATTCCCAATTCGGGCATTCAGAACATATAGCACGTTGCTGTAAGCAAGCACATTATCATTCAAAGTTGCAAGTTACTATGTAGGAACAAGTTTGTATAGGTATTTCAAAGATGCCCAGAACTGTGCTCAACTTGGTATGTGTCCAACTCCTAGAAATACCTTCATGCCCCAACTCCCTTACTTCCATCTAGTAAGGATCACATAATTCCTAACAAAGTTTTGACAGATAATCCCAATTCGGGCATTCAGAACATATAGCACGTTGCTGTAAGCAAGCACATTCTCATTCAAAGATGCAAGTTACTATGTGGAAACAAGTTTGTATAGGTATTTCAAAGATGCCCAGAACTGAGCTAAACTTGGTATGTGTCCAACTCCTAGAAATAACTTCATGCCCCATCTCCCTACTTCCAGCTAGTAAGGATCACATAATTCCTAACAAAGTTTTGACACAGATTCCCAATTCGGGCATTCAGAACATATAGCACGTTGCTGTAAGCAAGCACATTCTCATTCAAAGTTGCAAGTTACTATGTAGGAAGAAGTTTGTATAGGTATTTCAAAGATGCCCAGAACTGAGCTAAACGTTGTATGTCTCCAACTCCTAGAAATAACTTCATGCCCCATCTCCCTTACTTCCAGCTAGTAAGGATCACATAATTCCTAACAAAGTTTTGACACAGATTCCCAATTCGGGCATTCAGAACATATAGCACGTTGCTGTAAGCAAGCACATTCTCATTCAAAGTTGCAAGTTACTATGTAGGAACAAGTTTGTATAGGTATTTCAAAGATGCCCAGAACTGAGCTAAACTTGGTATGTGTCCAACTCCTAGAAATACCTTCATGCCCCAACTCCCTTACTTCCAGCTAGTAAGGATCACATAATTCCTAACAAATTTTGACACAGATTCCCAATAGGGGCATTCAGAAAATACAGCACGTTGCTGTAAGCAAGCACATTCTCATTCAAAGTTGCAAGTTACTATGTAGGAACAAGTTTGTATAGGTATTTCAAAGATGCCCAGAACTGAGCTAAACGTTGTATGTCTCCAACTCCTAGAAATAACTTCATGACCCATCTCCCTTACTTCCAGCTAGTAAGGATCACATAATTCCTAACAAAGTTTTGACACAGATTCCCAATTCGGGAATTCAGAACATATAGCACGTTGCTGCAAGCAAGCAGATTCTCATTCAAAGTTGCAAGTTACTATGTAGGAACAAGTTTGTATAGGTATTTCAAAGATGCCCAGAACTGAGCTAAACTTGCTATGTGTCCAACTCCTAGAAATACCTTCATGCCCCATCTCCCTTACTTCCAGCTAGTAAGGATCACATAATTCCTAACAAAGTTTTGACACAGATTCCCAATTCGGGCATTCAGAACATATAGCACGTTGCTGTAAGCAAGCACATTCTCATTCAAAGTTGCAAGTTACTATGTAGGAACAAGTTTGTATAGGTATTTCAAAGATGGCCAGAACTGTGCTAAACTTGGTTTGTGTCCAAGTCCTAGAAATACCTTCATGCCCCAACTCCCTTACTTCCAGCTCGTAAGGATCACATAATTCCTAACAAATTTTGACACAGATTCCCAATTCGGGCATTCAGAATATATAGCACGTTGCTGTAAGCAAGCACATTCTCAAAGTTGCAAGTTAATATGTAGGAACAAGTTTGTATAGGTATTTCAAAGATGCCCAGAACTGAGCTAAACTTGGTATGTTTCCAACTCCTAGAAATAACTTCATGCCCCATCTCCCTTACTTCCAGCTAGTAAGGATCACATAATTCCTAACAAAGTTTTGACACAGATTCCCAATTCGGGCATTCAGAGCATATAGCACGTTGCTGTAAGCAAGCACATTCTCATTCAAAGTTGCAAGTTACTATGTAGGAACAAGTTTGTATAGGTATTTCAAAGATGCCCAGAACTGAGCTAAACTTGGTATGTGTCCAACTCCTAGAAATACCTTCATGCCCCAACTCCCTTACTTCCAGCTAGTAAGGATCACATAATTCCTAACAAATTTTGACACAGATTCCCAATTCGGGCATTCAGAACATACAGCACGTTGCTGTAAGCAAGCACATTCTCATTCAAAGTTGCAAGTTACTATGTAGGAACAAGTTTGTATAGGTATTTCAAAGATGCCCAGAACTGAGCTAAACATGGTATGTCTCCAACTCCTAGAAATAACTTCATGCCCCATCTCCCTTACTTCCAGCTAGTAAGGATCACATAATTCCTAACAAAGTTTTGACACAGATTCCCAATTCGGGCATTCAGAACATATAGCACGTTGCTGTAAGCAAGCACATTCTCATTCAAAGTTGCAAGTTACTATGTAGGAACAAGTTTGTATAGGTATTTCAAAGATGCCCAGAACTGTGCTCAACTTGGTATGTGTCCAACTCCTAGAAATACCTTCATGCCCCAACTCCCTTACTTCCATCTAGTAAGGATCACATAATACCTAACAAAGTTTTGACACATAATCCCAATTCGGGCATTCAGAACATATAGCACGTTGCTGTAAGCAAGCACATTCTCATTCAAAGATGCAAGTTACTATGTGGAAACAAGTTTGTATAGGTATTTCAAAGATGCCCAGAACTGAGCTAAACTTGGTATGTGTCCAACTCCTAGAAATAACTTCATGCCCCATCTCCCTTACATCCAGCTAGTAAGGATCACATAATTCCTAACAAAGTTTTGACACAGATTCCCAATTCGGGCATTCAGAACATAGAGCACGTTGCTGCTAGCAAGCACATTCTCATTCCAAGTTGCAAGTTACTATGTAGGAACAAGTTTGTATAGGTATTTCAAAGATGCCCAGAACTGAGATAAACGTTGTATGTCTCCAACTCCTAGAAATAACTTCATGCCCCATCTCACTTACTTCCAGCTAGTAAGGATCAAATAATTCCTAACAAAGTTTTGACACAGATTCCCTTTTCGGGCATTCAGAACATATAGCACGTTGCTGTAAGCAAGCACATCTCATTCAAAGTTGCAAGTTACTATGTAGGAACAAGTTTGTATAGGTATTTCAAAGATGCCCAGAACTGTGCTAAACTTTGTTTGTGTCCAACTCCTAGAAATACCTTCATGCCCCAACTCCCTTACTTCCAGCTCGTAAGGATCACATAATTCCTAACAAATTTTGACACAGATTCCCAATTCGGGCATTCAGAACATATAGCACGTTGCTGTAAGCAAGCACATTCTCAAAGTTGCAAGTTACTATGTAGGAAAAAGTTTGTATAGGTATTTCAAAGATGCCCAGAACTGTGCTAAACTTGGTTTGTGTCCAACTCATAGAAATAACTTCATGCCCCATCTCCCTTACTTCCAGCTAGTAAGGATCACATAATGCCTAACAAAGTTTTGACACAGATTCCCAATTCGGGCATTCAGAACATATAGCACGTTGCTGCAAGCAAGCACATTCTCATTCAAAGTTTCAAGTTACTATGTAGGAACAAGTTTGTATAGGTATTTCAAAGATGCCCAGAACTGAGCTAAACTTGCTATGTGTCCAACTCCTAGAAATACCTTCATGCCCCAACTCCCTTACTTCCAGCTAGTAAGGATCACATAATTCCTAACAAAGTTTTGACACAGATTCCCAATTCGGGCATTCAGAACATATAGCACGTTGCTGTAAGCAAGCACATTCTCATTCAAAGTTGCAAGTTACTATGTAGGAACAAGTTTGTACAGGTATTTCAAAGATGCCCAGAACTGTGCTAAACTTGGTTTGTGTCCAACTCCTAGATATAACTTCATGCCCCAACTCCCTTACTTCCAGCTCGTAAGGATCACATAATTCCTAACAAATTTTGACACAGATTCCCAATTCGGGCATTCAGAACATATAGCACGTTGCTGTAAGTAAGCACACTCTCAAAGTTGCAAGTTAATATGTAGGAACAAGTTTGTATAGGTATTTCAAAGATGCCCAGAACTGAGCTAAACTTGATATGTGTCCAACTCCTAGAAATAAATTCATGCCCCATCTCCCTTACTTCCAGCTAGTAAGGATCACATAATTCCTAACAAAGTTTTGACACAGATTCCCAATTCGGGCATTCAGAACATATAGCACGTTGCTGTAAACAAGCACATTCTCATTCAAAGATGCAAGTTACTATGTAGGATCAAGTTTGTATAGGTATTTCAAAGATGCCCAGAAGTGAGCTAAAATTGGTATGTGTCCAACTCCTAGAAATACCTTCATGCCCCAACTCCCTTACTTCCAGCTAGTAAGGATCACATAATTCCTAAAAAATTTTGACACAGATTCCCAATTCGGGCATTAAGAACATATAGCACGTTGCTGTAAGCAAGCACATTCTCATTCAAAGTTGCAAATTACTATGTAGGAACAAGTTTGTATAGGTATTTCAAAGATGCCCAGAACTGAGCTAAACTTGGTATGTGTCCACCTCCTAGAAATACCTTCATGCCCCAACTCCCTTACTTCCAGCTAGTAAGGATCACATAATTCCTAACAAATTTTGACACAGATTCCCAATTCGGGCATTCAGAACATACAGCACGTTGCTGTAAGCAAGCACATTCTCATTCAAAGTTGCAAGTTACTATGTAGGAACAAGTTTGTATAGGTATTTTAAAGATGCCCAGAACTGAGCTAAACTTGGTATGTGTCCAACTCCTAGAAATACCTTCATGCCCCAACTCCCTTACTTCCATCTAGTAAGGATCACATAATTCCTAACAAAGTTTTGACACAGATTCCCAATTCGGGCATTCAGAACATATAGCACGTTGCTGTAAGCAAGCACATTCTCATTCAAAGATGCAAGGTACTATGTGGAAACAAGTTTGTATAAGTATTTCAAAGATGCCCAGAACTGAGCTAAACTTGGTATGCGTCCAACTCCTAGAAATACCTTCATGCCCCAACTCCCTTACTTCCAGCTAGTAAGGATCACATAATTCCTAACAAATTTTGACACTGATTCCCAATTCGGGCATTCAGAACATATAGCACGTTGCTGTAAGCAAGCACATTCTCATTCAAAGTTGCAAGTTACTATGTAGGAACAAGTTTGTATAGGTATTTCAAAGATGCCCAGAACTGAGCTAAACTTGGTATGTGTCCAACTCCTAGAAATAACTTCATGGTCCATCTCCCTTACTTCCAGGTAGTAAGGATCACATAATTCCTAACAAAGTTTTGACACAGATTCCCAATTCGGGCATTCAGAACATATAGCACGTTGCTGCAAGCAAGCACATTCTCATTCAAAGTTGCAAGTTACTATGTAGGAACAAGTTTGTATAGGTATTTCAAAGATGCCCAGAACTGAGCTAAACTTGGTATGTCTCCAACTCCTAAAAATAACTTCATGCTCCATCACCCTTACTTCCAGCTAGTAAGGATCACATAATTCCTAACAAAGTTTTGACACAGATTCCCAATTCGGGCATTCAGAACATATAGCACGTTGCTGTAAGCAAGCACATTCTCATTCAAAGTTGCAAGTTACTATGTAGGAACAAGTTTGTATAGGTATTTCAAAGATGCCCAGAACTGAGCTAAACATGGTATGTCTCCAACTCCTAGAAATAACTTCATGCCCCATCTCCCTTACTTCCAGCTAGTAAGGATCACATAATTCCTAACAAAGTTTTGACACAGATTCCCAATTCGGGCATTCAGAACATATAGCACGTTGCTGTAAGCAAGCACATTATCATTCAAAGTTGCAAGTTACTATGTAGGAACAAGTTTGTATAGGTATTTCAAAGATGCCCAGAACTGTGCTCAACTTGGTATGTGTCCAACTCCTAGAAATACCTTCATGCCCCAACTCCCTTACTTCCATCTAGTAAGGATCACATAATTCCTAACAAAGTTTTGACAGATAATCCCAATTCGGGCATTCAGAACATATAGCACGTTGCTGTAAGCAAGCACATTCTCATTCAAAGATGCAAGTTACTATGTGGAAACAAGTTTGTATAGGTATTTCAAAGATGCCCAGAACTGAGCTAAACTTGGTATGTGTCCAACTCCTAGAAATAACTTCATGCCCCATCTCCCTACTTCCAGCTAGTAAGGATCACATAATTCCTAACAAAGTTTTGACACAGATTCCCAATTCGGGCATTCAGAACATATAGCACGTTGCTGTAAGCAAGCACATTCTCATTCAAAGTTGCAAGTTACTATGTAGGAACAAGTTTGTATAGGTATTTCAAAGATGCCCAGAACTGAGCTAAACTTGGTATGTGTCCAACTCCTAGAAATAACTTCATGGTCCATCTCCCTTACTTCCAGGTAGTAAGGATCACATAATTCCTAACAAAGTTTTGACACAGATTCCCAATTCGGGCATTCAGAACATATAGCACGTTGCTGCAAGCAAGCACATTCTCATTCAAAGTTGCAAGTTACTATGTAGGAACAAGTTTGTATAGGTATTTCAAAGATGCCCAGAACTGAGCTAAACTTGGTATGTCTCCAACTCCTAAAAATAACTTCATGCTCCATCACCCTTACTTCCAGCTAGTAAGGATCACATAATTCCTAACAAAGTTTTGACACAGATTCCCAATTCGGGCATTCAGAACATATAGCACGTTGCTGTAAGCAAGCACATTCTCATTCAAAGTTGCAAGTTACTATGTAGGAACAAGTTTGTATAGGTATTTCAAAGATGCCCAGAACTGAGCTAAACATGGTATGTCTCCAACTCCTAGAAATAACTTCATGCCCCATCTCCCTTACTTCCAGCTAGTAAGGATCACATAATTCCTAACAAAGTTTTGACACAGATTCCCAATTCGGGCATTCAGAACATATAGCACGTTGCTGTAAGCAAGCACATTATCATTCAAAGTTGCAAGTTACTATGTAGGAACAAGTTTGTATAGGTATTTCAAAGATGCCCAGAACTGTGCTAAACTTGGTATGTGTCCAACTCCTAGAAATACCTTCATGCCCCAACTCCCTTACTTCCATCTAGTAAGGATCACATAATTCCTAACAAAGTTTTGACAGATAATCCCAATTCGGGCATTCAGAACATATAGCACGTTGCTGTAAGCAAGCACATTCTCATTCAAAGATGCAAGTTACTATGTGGAAACAAGTTTGTATATGTATTTCAAAGATGCCCAGAACTGAGCTAAACTTGGTATGTGTCCAACTCCTAGAAATAACTTCATGCCCCATCTCCCTACTTCCAGCTAGTAAGGATCACATAATTCCTAACAAAGTTTTGACACAGATTCCCAATTCGGGCATTCAGAACATATAGCACGTTGCTGTAAGCAAGCACATTCTCATTCAAAGTTGCAAGTTACTATGTAGGAACAAGTTTGTATAGGTATTTCAAAGATGCCCAGAACTGAGCTAAACGTTGTATGTCTCCAACTCCTAGAAATAACTTCATGCCCCATCTCCCTTACTTCCAGCTAGTAAGGATCACATAATTCCTAACAAAGTTTTGACACAGATTCCCAATTCGGGCATTCAGAACATATAGCACGTTGCTGTAAGCAAGCACATTCTCATTCAAAGTTGCAAGTTACTATGTAGGAACAAGTTTGTATAGGTATTTCAAAGATGCCCAGAACTGAGCTAAACTTGGTATGTGTCCAACTCCTAGAAATACCTTCATGCCCCAACTCCCTTACTTCCAGCTAGTAAGGATCACATAATTCCTAACAAATTTTGACACAGATTCCCAATTCGGGCATTCAGAAAATACAGCACGTTGCTGTAAGCAAGCACATTCTCATTCAAAGTTGCAAGTTACTATGTAGGAACAAGTTTGTATAGGTATTTCAAAGATGCCCAGAACTGAGCTAAACGTTGTATGTCTCCAACTCCTAGAAATAACTTCATGAGCCATCTCCCTTACTTCCAGCTAGTAAGGATCACATAATTCCTAACAAAGTTTTGACACAGATTCCCAATTCGGGAATTCAGAACATATAGCACGTTGCTGCAAGCAAGCAGATTCTCATTCAAAGTTGCAAGTTACTATGTAGGAACAAGTTTGTATAGGTATTTCAAAGATGCCCAGAACTGAGCTAAACTTGCTATGTGTCCAACTCCTAGAAATACCTTCATGCCCCATCTCCCTTACTTCCAGCTAGTAAGGATCACATAATTCCTAACAAAGTTTTGACACAGATTCCCAATTCGGGCATTCAGAACATATAGCACGTTGCTGTAAGCAAGCACATTCTCATTCAAAGTTGCAAGTTACTATGTAGGAACAAGTTTGTATAGGTATTTCAAAGATGGCCAGAACTGTGCTAAACTTGGTTTGTGTCCAAGTCCTAGAAATACCTTCATGCCCCAACTCCCTTACTTCCAGCTCGTAAGGATCACATAATTCCTAACAAATTTTGACACAGATTCCCAATTCGGGCATTCAGAACATATAGCACGTTGCTGTAAGCAAGCACATTCTCAAAGTTGAAAGTTAATATGTAGGAACAAGTTTGTATAGGTATTTCAAAGATGCCCAGAACTGAGCTAAACTTGGTATGTTTCCAACTCCTAGAAATAACTTCATGCCCCATCTCCCTTACTTCCAGCTAGTAAGGATCACATAATTCCTAACAAAGTTTTGACACAGATTCCCAATTCGGGCATTCAGAGCATATAGCACGTTGCTGTAAGCAAGCACATTCTCATTCAAAGTTGCAAGTTACTATGTAGGAACAAGTTTGTATAGGTATTTCAAAGATGCCCAGAACTGAGCTAAACTTGGTATGTGTCCAACTCCTAGAAATACCTTCATGCCCCAACTCCCTTACTTCCAGCTAGTAAGGATCACATAATTCCTAACAAATTTTGACACAGATTCCCAATTCGGGCATTCAGAACATACAGCACGTTGCTGTAAGCAAGCACATTCTCATTCAAAGTTGCAAGTTACTATGTAGGAACAAGTTTGTATAGGTATTTCAAAGATGCCCAGAACTGAGCTAAACATGGTATGTCTCCAACTCCTAGAAATAACTTCATGCCCCATCTCCCTTACTTCCAGCTAGTAAGGATCACATAATTCCAACAAAGTTTTGACACAGATTCCCAATTCGGGCATTCAGAACATATAGCACGTTGCTGTAAGCAAGCACATTCTCATTCAAAGTTGCAAGTTACTATGTAGGAACAAGTTTGTATAGGTATTTCAAAGATGCCCAGAACTGTGCTCAACTTGGTATGTGTCCAACTCCTAGAAATACCTTCATGCCCCAACTCCCTTACTTCCATCTAGTAAGGATCACATAATACCTAACAAAGTTTTGACACATAATCCCAATTCGGGCATTCAGAACATATAGCACGTTGCTGTAAGCAAGCACATTCTCATTCAAAGATGCAAGTTACTATGTGGAAACAAGTTTGTATAGGTATTTCAAAGATGCCCAGAACTGAGCTAAACTTGGTATGTGTCCAACTCCTAGAAATAACTTCATGCCCCATCTCCCTTACATCCAGCTAGTAAGGATCACATAATTCCTAACAAAGTTTTGACACAGATTCCCAATTCGGGCATTCAGAACATAGAGCACGTTGCTGCTAGCAAGCACATTCTCATTCCAAGTTGCAAGTTACTATGTAGGAACAAGTTTGTATAGGTATTTCAAAGATGCCCAGAACTGAGATAAACGTTGTATGTCTCCAACTCCTAGAAATAACTTCATGCCCCATCTCACTTACTTCCAGCTAGTAAGGATCAAATAATTCCTAACAAAGTTTTGACACAGATTCCCTTTTCGGGCATTCAGAACATATAGCACGTTGCTGTAAGCAAGCACATCTCATTCAAAGTTGCAAGTTACTATGTAGGAACAAGTTTGTATAGGTATTTCAAAGATGCCCAGAACTGTGCTAAACTTTGTTTGTGTCCAACTCCTAGAAATACCTTCATGCCCCAACTCCCTTACTTCCAGCTCGTAAGGATCACATAATTCCTAACAAATTTTGACACAGATTCCCAATTCGGGCATTCAGAACATATAGCACGTTGCTGTAAGCAAGCACATTCTCAAAGTTGCAAGTTACTATGTAGGAACAAGTTTGTATATGTATTTCAAAGATGCCCAGAACTGAGCTAAACTTGGTATGTGTCCAACTCCTAGAAATAACTTCATGCCCCATCTCCCTTACTTCCAGCTAGTAAGGATCACATAATTCCTAACAAAGTTTTGACACAGATTCCCAATTCGGGCATTCAGAACATATAGCACGTTGCTGTAAGCAAGCACATTCTCATTCAAAGATGCAAGTTACTATGTAGGAACAAGTTTGTATAGGTATTTCAAAGATGCCCAGAACTGAGCTAAACGTTGTATGTCTCCAACTCCTAGAAATAACGTCATGACCCATCTCCCTTACTTCCAGCTAGTAAGGATCACATAATTCCTAACAAAGTTTTGACACAGATTCCCAATTCGGGAATTCAGAACATATAGCACGTTGCTGCAAGCAAGCACATTCTCATTCAAAGTTGCAAGTTACTATGTAGGAACAAGTTTGTATAGGTATTTCAAAGATGCCCAGAACTGAGCTAAACTTGCTATGTGTCCAACTCCTAGAAATACCTTCATGCCCCATCTCCCTTACTTCCAGCTAGTAAGGATCACATAATTCCTAACAAAGTTTTGACACAGATTCCCAATTCGGGCATTCAGAACATATAGCACGTTGCTGTAAGCAAGCACATTCTCATTCAAAGTTGCAAGTTACTATGTAGGAACAAGTTTGTATAGGTATTTCAAAGATGGCCAGAACTGTGCTAAACTTGGTTTGTGTCCAAGTCCTAGAAATACCTTCATGCCCCAACTCCCTTACTTCCAGCTCGTAAGGATCACATAATTCCTAACAAATTTTGACACAGATTCCCAATTCGGGCATTCAGAACATATAGCACGTTGCTGTAAGCAAGCACATTCTCAAAGTTGCAAGTTAATATGTAGGAACAAGTTTGTATAGGTATTTCAAAGATGCCCAGAACTGAGCTAAACTTGGTATGTTTCCAACTCCTAGAAATAACTTCATGCCCCATCTCCCTTACTTCCAGCTAGTAAGGATCACATAATTCCTAACAAAGTTTTGACACAGATTCCCAATTCGGGCATTCAGAGCATATAGCACGTTGCTGTAAGCAAGCACATTCTCATTCAAAGTTGCAAGTTACTATGTAGGAACAAGTTTGTATAGGTATTTCAAAGATGCTCAGAACTGAGCTAAACTTGGTATGTGTCCAACTCCTAGAAATACCTTCATGCCCCAACTCCCTTACTTCCAGCTAGTAAGGATCACATAATTCCTAACAAATTTTGACACAGATTCCCAATTCGGGCATTCAGAACATACAGCACGTTGCTGTAAGCAAGCACATTCTCATTCAAAGTTGCAAGTTACTATGTAGGAACAAGTTTGTATAGGTATTTCAAAGATGCCCAGAACTGTGCTAAACTTGGTATGTGTCCAACTCCTAGAAATAACTTCATGCCCCATCTCCATTACTTCCAGCTAGTAAGGATCACATAATTCCTAACAAAGTTTTGACACAGATTCCCAACTCGGGCATTCAGAACATATAGCACGTTGCTGCAAGCAAGCACATTCTCATTCAAAGTTGCAAGTTACTATGTAGGAACAAGTTTGTATAGGTATTTCAAAGATGCCCAGAACTGAGCTAAACTTGCTATGTGTCCAACTCCTAGAAATACCTTCATGCCCCAACTCCCTTACTTCCAGCTAGTAAGGATCAAATAATTCCTAACAAATTTTGACACAGATTCCCAATTCGGGCATTCAGAACATACAGCACGTTGCTGTAAGCAAGCACATTCTCATTCAAAGTTGCAAGTTACTATGTAGGAACAAGTTTGTATAGGTATTTCAAAGATGCCCAGAACTGTGCTAAACTTGGTTTGTGTCCAACTCCTAGAAATACCTTCATGCCCCTACTCCCTTACTTCCAGCACGTAAGGATCACATAATTCCTAACAAATTTTGACACAGATTCCCAATTCGGGCATTCAGAACATATAGCACGTTGCTGTAAGCAAGCACATTCTCAAAGTTGCAAGTTAATATGTAGGAACAAGTTTGTATAGGTATTTCAAAGATGCCCAGAACTGAGCTAAACTTGGTATGTCTCCAACTCCTAGAAATAACTTCATGCCCCAACTCCCTTACTTCCAGCTAGTAAGGATCACATAATTCCTAACAAAGTTTTGACACAGATTCCCAATTCGGGCATTCAGAACATATAGCACGTTGCTGTAAGCAAGCACATCTCATTCAAAGTTGCAAGTTACTATGTAGGAACAAGTTTGTATAGGTATTTCAAAGATGCCCAGAACTGTGCTAAACTTGGTATGTGTCCAACTCCTAGAAATACCTTCATGCCCCAACTCCCTTACTTCCAGCTAGTAAGGATCACATAATTCCTAACAAATTTTGACACAGATACCCAATTCGGGCATTCAGAACATATAGCACGTTGCTGTAAGCAAGCACATTCTCATTCAAAGTTGCAAGTTACTATGTAGGAACAAGTTTGTATAGGTATTTCAAAGATGCCCAGAACTGTGCTAAACTTGGTATGTCTCCAACTCCTAGAAATACCTTCATGCCCCAACTCCCTTACTTCCAGCTAGTAAGGATCACATAATTCCTAACAAAGATTTGACACATATTCCCAATTCGGGCATTCAGAACATATAGCACGTTGCTGTAAGCAAGCACATTCTCATTCAAAGATGCAAGTTACTATGTGGAAACAAGTTTGTATAGGTATTTCAAAGATGCCCAGAACTGAGCTAAACGTTGTATGTCTCCAACTCCTAGAAATACCTTCATGCCCCAACTCCCTTACTTCCAGCTAGTAAGGATCACATAATTCCTAACAAATTTTGACACAGATTCCCAATTCGGGCATTCAGAACATATAGCACGTTGCTGTAAGCAAGCACATTATCATTCAAAGTTGCAAGTTACTATGTAGGAACAAGTTTGTATAGGTATTTCAAAGATGCCCAGAACTGAGCTAAACTTGGTGTGTGTCCAACTCCTAGAAATAACTTCATGCCCCATCTCCATTACTTCCAGCTAGTAAGGATCACATAATTCCTAACAAAGTTTTGACACAGATTCCCAATTCGGGCATTCAGAACATATAGCACGTTGCTGCAAGCAAGCACATTCTCATTCAAAGTTGCAAGTTACTATGTAGGAACAAGTTTGTATAGGTATTTCAAAGATGGGCAGAACTGTGCTAATCTTGGTTTGTGTCCAACTCCTAGAAATACCTTCATGCCCCAACTCCCTTACTTCCAGCTCGTAAGGATCACATAATTCCTAACAAATTTTGACACAGATTCCCAATTCGGGCATTCAGAACATATAGCACGTTGCTGTAAGCAAGCACATTCTCAAAGTTGCAAGTTAATATGTAGGAACAAGTTTGTATAGGTATTTCAAAGATGCCCAGAACTGAGCTAAACTTGGTATGTTTCCAACTCCTAGAAATAACTTCGTGCCCCATCTCCCTTACTTCCAGCTAGTAAGGATCACATAATTCCTAACAAAGTTTTGACACAGATTCCCAATTCTGGCATTCAGAGCATATAGCACGTTGCTGTAAGCAAGCACATTCTCATTCAAAGTTGCAAGTTACTATGTAGGAACAAGTTTGTATAGGTATTTCAAAGATGCCCAGAACTGAGCTAAACTTGGTATGTGTCCAACTCCTAGAAATACCTTCATGCCCCAACTCCCTTACTTCCAGCTAGTAAGGATCACATAATTCCTAACAAATTTTGACACAGATTCCCAATTCGGGCATTCAGAACATACAGCACGTTGCTGTAAGCAAGCACATTCTCATTCAAAGTTGCAAGTTACTATGTAGGAACAAGTTTGTATAGGTATTTCAAAGATGCCCAGAACTGTGCTAAACTTGGTATGTGTCCAACTCCTAGAAATAACTTCATGCCCCATCTCCATTACTTCCAGCTAGTAAGGATCACATAATTCCTAACAAAGTTTTGACACAGATTCCCAATTCGGGCATTCAGAACATATAGCACGTTGCTGCAAGCAAGCACATTCTCATTCAAAGTTGCAAGTTACTATGTAGGAACAAGTTTGTATAGGTATTTCAAAGATGCCCAGAACTGAGCTAAACTTGCTATGTGTCCAACTCCTAGAAATACCTTCATGCCCCAACTCCCTTACTTCCAGCTAGTAAGGATCACATAATTCCTAACAAATTTTGACACAGATTCCCAATTCGGGCATTCAGAACATACAGCACGTTGCTGTAAGCAAGCACATTCTCATTCAAAGTTGCAAGTTACTATGTAGGAACAAGTTTGTATAGGTATTTCAAAGATGCCCAGAACTGAGCTAAACTTGGTATGTGTCCAACTCCTAGAAATAACATCATGCCCCATCTCCATTACTTCCAGCTAGTAAGGATCACATAATTCCTAACAAAGTTTTGACACAGATTCCCAATTCGGGCATTCAGAACATATAGCACTTTGCTGCAAGCAAGCACATTCTCATTCAAAGTTGCAAGTTACTATGTAGGAACAAGTTTGTATAGGTATTTCAAAGATGCCCCGAACTGAGCTAAACTTGCTATGTGTCCAACTCCTAGAAATACCTTCATGCCCCAACTCCCTTACTTCCAGCTAGTGAGGATCACATAATTCCTAACAAAGTTTTGACACAGATTCCCAATTCGGGCATTCAGAACATATAGCACGTTGCTGTAAGAAAGCACATTCTCATTCAAAGTTGCAAGTTAATATGTAGGAACAAGTTTGTATAGGTATTTCAAAGATGCCCAGAACTGTGCTAAACTTGGTTTGTGTCCAACTCCTAGAAATACCTTCATGCCCCTACTCCCTTACTTCCAGCACGTAAGGATCACATAATTCCTAACAAATTTTGACACAGATTCCCAATTCGGGCATTCAGAACATATAGCACGTTGCTGTAAGCAAGCACATTCTCAAAGTTGCAAGTTAATATGTAGGAACAAGTTTGTATAGGTATTTCAAAGATGCCCAGAACTGAGCTAAACTTGGTATGTCTCCAACTCCTAGAAATAACTTCATGCCCCAACTCCCTTACTTCCAGCTAGTAAGGATCACATAATTCCTAACAAAGTTTTGACACAGATTCCCAATTCGGGCATTCGGAACATATAGCACGTTGCTGTAAGCAAGCACATCTCATTCAAAGTTGCAAGTTACTATGTAGGAACAAGTTTGTATAGGTATTTCAAAGATGCCCAGAACTGTGCTAAACTTGGTATGTGTCCAACTCCTAGAAATACCTTCATGCCCCAACTCCCTTACTTCCAGCTAGTAAGGATCACATAATTCCTAACAAATTTTGACACAGATACCAAATTCGGGCATTCAGAACATATAGCACGTTGCTGTAAGCAAGCACATTCTCATTCAAAGTTGCAAGTTACTATGTAGGAACAAGTTTGTATAGGTATTTCAAAGATGCCCAGAACTGTGCTAAACTTGGAATGTCTCCAACTCCTAGAAATACCTTCATGCCCCAACTCCCTTACTTCCAGCTAGTAAGGATCACATAATTCCTAACAAAGTTTTGACACATATTCCCAATTCGGGCATTCAGAACATATAGCACGTTGCTGTAAGCAAGCACATTCTCATTCAAAGATGCAAGTTACTATGTGGAAACAAGTTTGTATAGGTATTTCAAAGATGCCCAGAACTGAGCTAAACTTGGTATGTGTCCAACTCCTAGAAATACCTTCATGCCCCAACTCCCTTACTTCCAGCTAGTAAGGATCACATATTTCCTAACAAATTTTGACACAGATTCCCAATTCGGGCATTCAGAACATATAGCACGTTGCTGTAAGCAAGCACATTATCATTCAAAGTTGCAAGTTACTATGTAGGAACAAGTTTGTATAGGTATTTCAAAGATGCCCAGAACTGAGCTAAACTTGGTGTGTGTCCAACTCCTAGAAATAACTTCATGCCCCATCTCCATTACTTCCAGCTAGTAAGGATCACATAATTCCTAACAAAGTTTTGACACAGATTCCCAATTCGGGCATTCAGAACATATAGCACGTTGCTGCAAGCAAGCACATTCTCATTCAAAGATGCAAGTTACTATATAGGAACAAGTTTGTATAGGTATTTCAAAGATGCCCAGAACTGAGCTAAACTTGCTATGTGTCCAACTCCTAGAAATACCTTCATGCCCCAACTCCCTTACTTCCAGCTCGTAAGGATCACATAATTCCTAACAAATTTTAACACAGATTCCCAATTCGGGCATTCAGAACATATACCACGTTGCTGTAAGCAAGCACATTCTCAAAGTTGCAAGTTCATATGTAGGAACAAGTTTGTATAGGTATTTCAAAGATGCCCAGAACTGAGCTAAACTTGGTATGTGTCCAACTCCTAGAAATAACTTCATGCCCCATCTCCCTTACTTCCAGCTAGTAAGGATCACATAATTCCTAACAAAGTTTTGACACAGATTCCCAATTCGGGCATTCAGAACATATAGCACGTTGCTGCTAGCAAGCACATTCTCATTCCAAGTTGCAAGTTACTATGTAGGAACAAGTTCGTATAGGTATTTCAAAGATGCCCAGAACTGAGCTAAACTTGGTATGTCTCCAACTCCTAGAAATAACGACATGCCCCGTCTCCCTTACTTCCAGCTAGTAAGGATCACATAGTTCCTAACAATGTTTTGACACAGATTCCCTATTCGGGCATTAAGAACATATAGCACGTTGCTGTAAGCAAGCACATTCTCATTCAAAGTTGCAAGTTACTATGTAGGAACAAGTTTGTATAGGTATTTCAAAGATGCCCAGAACTGAGCTAAACTTGGTATGTATCCAACTCCTAGAAATAATATCATGCCCCATCTCACTTACTTCCAGCTAGTAAGGATCACATAATTCCTAACAAAGTTTTGACACAGATTCCCAATTCGGGTATTCAGAACATATATCACGTTGCTGTAAGCAAGCACATTCTCATTCAAAGTTGCAAGTTACTATGTAGGAACAAGTTTGTATAGGTATTTCAAAGATGCCCAGAACTGTGGTAACCTTGGTATGTGTCCAACTCCTAGAAATACCTTCATGCCCCAACTCCCTTACTTCCATCTAGTAAGGATCACATAATTTCTAACAAAGTTTTGACACAGATTCCCAATTCGGGCATACAGAACATATAGCACGTTGCTGTAAGCAAGCACATTCTCATTCAAAGTTGCAAGTTACTATGTAGGAACAAGTTTGTATAGGTATTTCAAAGATGCCCAGAACTGAGCTAAACGTTGTATGTCTCCAACTCCTAGAAATAACTTCATGCCCCATCTCACTTACTTCCAGCTAGTAAGGACCACATAATTCCTAACAAAGTTTTGACACAGATTCCCTTTTCGGGCATTCAGAGCATATAGCACGTTGCTGTAAGCAAGCACATCTCATTCAAAGTTGCAAGTTACTATGTAGGAACAAGTTTGTATAGGTATTTCAAAGATGCCCAGAACTGTGCTAAACTTGGCTGTGTCCAACTCCTAGAAATACCTTCATGCCCCAACTCCCTTACATCCAGCTAGTAAGGATCACATAATTCCTAACAAATTTTGACACAGATTCCCTATTCGGGCATTCAGAACATATAGCACGTTGCTGTCAGCAAGCACATTCTCATTCAAAGTTGCATTTACTATGTAGGAACAAGTTTGAATAGGTATTTCAAAGATGACCAGAACTGTGCTAAACTTGGTATGTGTCCAACTGCTAGAAATACCTTCATGCCCCAACTCCCTTACTTCCATCTAGTGAGGATCACATAATTTCTAACAAAGTTTTGACACAGATTCCCAATTCGGGCATTCAGAACATATAGCACGTTGCTGTAAGCAAGCACATTCTCATTCAAAGATGCAAGTTACTATGTGGAAACAAGTTTGTATAGGTATTTCAAAGATGCCCAGAACTGAGCTAAACTTGGTATGTGTCCAACTCCTAGAAATACCTTCATGCCCCAACTCCCTTACTTCCAGCTAGTAAGGATCACATAATTCCTAACAAATTTTGACAGAGATTCCCAATTCGGGCATTCAGAACATATAGCACGTTGCTGTAAGCAAGCACATTCTCATTCAAAGTTGCAAGTTACTATGTAGGAACAAGTTTGTATAGGTATTTCAAAGATGCCCAGAACTGAGCTAAACTTGGTATGTCTCCAACTCCAAGAAATACCTTCATGCTCCAACTCCCTTACTTCCAGCTAGTAAGGATCACATAATTCCTAACAAATTTTGACACAGATTCCCAATTCGGGCATTCAGAACATATAGCACGTTGCTGTAAGCAAGCACATTCTCATTCAAAGTTGCAAGTTACTATGTAGGAACAAGTTTGTATAGGTATTTCAAAGATGCCCAGAACTGAGATAAACTTGGTATGTGTCCAACTACTAGAAATAACTTCATGCTCCATCTCCCTTACTTCCAGCTAGTAAGAATCACATAATTCCTAACAAAGTTTTGACACAGATTCCCAATTCGGGCATTCAGAACATATAGCACGTTGCTGTAAGCAAGCACATTCTCATTCAAAGTTGCAAGTTACTATGTAGGAACAAGTTTGTATAGGTATTTCAAAGATGCCCAGAACTGAGCTAAACTTGCTATGTGTCCAACTCCTAGAAATACCTTCATGCCCCAACTCCCTTACTTCCAGCTGGTAAGGATCACATAATTCCTAACAAAGTTTTGACACAGATTCCCAATTCGGGCATTCAGAACATATAGCACGTTGCTGTAAGCAAGCACATTCTCATTCAAAGTTGCAAGTTACTATGTAGGAACAAGTTTGTGTAGGAATTTCAAAGATTCCCAGAACTGTGCTAAACTTGGTTTGTGTCCAACTCCTAGAAATACCTTCATGCCCCAACTCCCTTACTACCAGCTCATAAGGATCACATAATTCCTAACAAATTTTGACACAGATTCCCAATTCGGGCATTCAGAACACATAGCACGTTGCTGTAAGCAAGCACATTCTCATTCAAAGTTGCAAGTTACTATGTAGGAACAAGTTTGTATAGGTATTTCAAAGATGCCCAGAACTGAGCTAAACTTGGTATGTGTCCAACTCCTAGAAATAACTTCATGCCCCATCTCCCTTACTTCCAGCTAGTAAGGATCACATAATTCCTAAGAACGTTTTGACACAGATTCCCAATTCGGGCATTCAGAACATATAGCACGTTGCTGCAAGCAAGCATATTCTCATTCAATGTTGCAAGTTACTATGCAGGAACAAGTTTGTATAGGTATTTCAAAGATGCCCAGAACTGAGCTAAACTTGCTATGTGTCCAACTCCTAGAAATACCTTCATGCACCAACTCCCTTACTTCCAGCTAGTAAGGATCACATAATTCCTAACAAATTTTGACACAGATTCCAATTTCGGGCATTCAGAACATATAGCACGTTGCTGAAAGCAAGCACATTCTCATTCAAAGTTGCAAGTTACTATGTAGGAACAAGTTTGTATAGGTATTTCAAAGATGCCCAGAACTGTGCTAAACTTGGTATGTGTCCAACTCCTAGAAATACCTTCATGCCCCAACTCCCTTACTTCCATCTAGTAAGGATCACATAATTCCTAACAAAGTTTTGACACATATTCCCAATTCGGGCATTCAGAACATATAGCACGTTGCTGTAAGCAAGCACATTCTCATTCAAAGATGCAAGTTACTATGTGGAAACAAGTTTGTATAGGTATTTCAAAGATGCCCAGAACTGAACTAAAGTTGGTATGTGTCCAACTCCTAGAAATACCTTCATGCCCCAACTCCCTTACTTCCAGCTAGTAAGGATCACATAATTCCTAACAAATTTTGACACAGATTCCCAATTCGGGCATTCAGAACATATAGCACGTTGCTTTAAGCAAGCACAGTCTCATTCAAAGATGCAAGTTACTATGTAGGAACAAGTTTGTATAGGTATTTCAAAGATGCCCAGAACTGAGCTGAACGTGGTATGTGTCCAACTCCTAGAAATAACTTCATGCCCCATCTCCCTTACTTCCAGCTAGTAAGGATCACATAATTCCTAACAAAGATTTGACACAGATTCCCAATTCGGGCATTCAGAACATATAGCACGTTGCTGTAAGAAAGCAGATTCTCATTCAAAGTTGCAAGTTACTATGTAGGAACAAGTTTGTATAGGTATTTCAAAGATGCCCAGAACTGAGCTAAACTTGGTATGTGTCCAACTCCTAGAAATACCTTCATGCCCCAACTCCCTTACTTCCAGCTAGTAAGGATCACATAATTCCTAACAAATTTTGACACAGATTCCCAATTCGGGCATTCAGAACTTATAGCACGTTGCTGTAAGCAAGCACATTCTCATTCAAAGTTGCAAGTTATTATGTAGGAACAAGTTTGTATAGGTATTTCAAAGATGCCCAGAACTGAGCTAAACGTTGTATGTCTCCAACTTCTAGAAATAACTTCATGCCCCATCTCACTTACTTCCAGCTAGTAAGGATCACATAATTCCTAACAAAGTTTTGTCACCTATTCCCTTTTCGGGCATTCAGAGCATATACCACGTTGCTGTAAGCAAGCACATTCTCATTCAAAGTTGCAAGTTACTATGTAGGAACAAGTTTGTATAGGTATTTCTAAGATGCCCAGAACTGTGCTAAACTTGGTATAGGTCCAACTCCTAGAAATACCTTCATGCCCCAACTCCCTTACTTCCAGCTAGTAAGGATCACATAATTCCTAACAAATTTTGACACAGATTCCCAATTCGGGCATTCAGAACATATAGCACGTTGCTGTAAGCAAGCACATTCTCATTCAAAGTTGCAAGTTAATATGTAGGAACAACTTTGTATAGGTATTTCAAAGATGCCCAGAACTGAGCTAAACTTGGTATGTGTCCAACTCCTAGAAATAACTTCATGCCCCATCTCCCTTACTTCCAGCTAGTAAGGATCACATAATTCCTAGCAAAGATTTCACACATATTCCCAATTCGGGCATTCAGAACATACAGCACGTTGCGGCAAGGAAGCACATTCTCATTCAAAGTTGCAAGTTACTATGTAGTAACAAGTTTGTATAGGTATTTCAAAGATGCCCAGAACTGAGCTAAACTTGGTATGTCTCCAACTCCTAGAAATAACTTCATGCCCCATCTCACTTACTTCCAGCTAGTAAGGATCACATAATTCCTAACAAAGTTTTGACACAGATTCCCAATTCGGGCATTCAGAACATATAGCACGTTGCTGTAAGCAAGCACATTCTCATTCAAAGTTGCAAGTTACTATGTAGGAGCAAGTTTGTATAGGTATTTCAAAGATGCCCAGAACTGAGCTAAACTTGGTATGTGTCCAACTCCTAGAAATAACTTCATGCCCCATCTCCCTTACTTCCAGCTATTAAGGATCACATAATTCCTAACAAAGTTTTGACACATATTCCCAATTCGGGCATTCAGAACATATAGTACGTTGCTGTAAGCAAGCACATTCTCATACAAAGATGCAAGTTACTATGTAGGAACAAGTTTGTATAGGTATTTCAAAGATGCCCAGAACTGAGCTAAACGTTGTATGTCTCCAACTCCTAGAAATAACTTCATGCTCCATCTCCCTTACTTCCAGCTAGTAAGGATCACATAATTCCTAACAAAGTTTTGACACATATTCCCAATTCGGGCATTCAGAACATACAGCACGTTGCGGCAAGGAAGCACATTCTCATTCAAAGTTGCAAGTTACTATGTAGGAACAAGTTTGTATAGGTATTTCAAAGATGCCCAGAACTGAGCTAAACTTGGTATGTCTCCAACTCCTAGAAATAACTTCATGCCCCATCTCACTTACTTCCAGCTAGTAAGGATCACATAATTCCTAACAAAGTTTTGACACAGATTCCCAATTCGGGCATTCAGAACATATAGCACGTTGCTGTAAGCAAGCACATTCTCATTCAAAGTTGCAAGTTACTATGTAGGAACAAGTTTGTATAGGTATTTCAAAGATGCCCAGAACTGTGCTAAACTTGGTATGTGTCCAACTCCTAGAAATACCTTCATGCCCCAACTCCCTTACTTCCATCTAGTAAGGATCACATAATTTCTAACAAAGTTTTGACACAGATTCCCTATTCGGGCATTCAGTACATATAGCACGTTGCTGTAAGCAAGCACATTCTCATTCAAAGTTGCAAGTTACTATGTAGGAACTGGTTTGTATAGGTATTTCAAAGATGCCCAGAAGTGTGCTAAACTTTGTATGTGTCCAACTCCTAGAAATACCTTCATGCCCCAACTCCCTTACTTCCAGCTAGTAAGGATCACATAATTCCTAACAAATTTTGACACAGATTCTCAATTCGGGCATTCAGAACATATAGCACGTTGCTGTAAGCAAGCACATTCTCATTCAAAGTTGCAAGTTACTATGTAGGAACAAGTTTGTATAGGTATTTCAAAGATGCCCAGAACTGAGCTAAACTTGGTATGTGTCCAACTCCTAGAAATAACTTCATGCCCCATCTCCCTTACTTCCAGCTAGTAAGGATCACATAATTCCTAGCAAAGATTTCACACATATTCCCAATTCGGGCATTCAGAATATATAGCACGTTGCTGCAAGCAAGCACATTCTCATTCAAAGTTGCAAGTTACTATGTAGGAACAAGTTTGTATAGGTATTTCAAAGATGCCCAGAACTGTGCTAAACTTGGTATGTGTCCAACTCCTAGAAATACCTTCATGCCCCAACTCCCTTACTTCCAGCTAGTAAGTATCACATAATTCCTAACAAATTTTGACACAGATTCCCAATTCGGGCATTCAGAACATATAGCACGTTGCTGTAAGCAAGCACATTCTCATTCAAAGTTGCAAGTTACTATGTAGGAACAAGTTTGTATAGGTATTTCAAAGATGCCCAGAACTGAGCTAAACGTTGTATGTTTCCAACTCCTAGAAATAACTTCATGCCCCATCTCACTTACTTCCTGCAAGTAAGGATCACATAATTCCTAACAAAGTTTTGACACAGATTCCCAATTCGGGCATTCAGAACATATAGCACGTTGCTGTAAGCAAGCACATTCTCATTCAAAGTTGCAAGTTACTATGTAGGAACAAGTTTGTATAGGTATTTCAAAGATGCCCAGAACTGTGCTAAACTTGGTATGTGTCCAACTCCTAGAAATACCTTCATGCCCCAACTCCCTTACTTCCAGCTAGTAAGGATCACATAATTCCTAACAAATTTTGACACAGATCCCAATTCGGGCATTCAGAACATATAGCACGTTGCTGTAAGCAAGCACATTCTCTTTCATAGTTGCAAGTTACTATGTAGGAACAAGTTTGTATAGGTATTTCAAAGATGCCCAGAACTGAGCTAAACGTTGTATGTCTCCAACTCCTAGAAATAACTTCATGCCCCATCTCACTTACTTCCAGCTAGTAAGGATCACATAATTCCTAACAAAGTTTTGACACAGATTCCATATTCGGGCATTCAGAACATATAGCACGTTGCTGTAAGCAAGCACATTCTCATTCAAAGTTGCAAGTTACTACGTAGGAACAAGTTTGTATAGGTATTTCAAAGATGCCCAGAACTGTGCTAAACTTGGTATGTGTCCAATTCCTAGAAATACCTTCATGCCCCAACTCCCTTACTTCCATCTAGTAAGGATCACATAATTTCTAACAAAGTTTTGACACAGATTCCCTTTTCGGGCATTCAGAGCATATAGCACGTTGCTGTAAGCAAGCACATTCTCATTCAAAGTTGCAAGTTCTATGTAGGAACAAGTTTGTATAGGTATTTCAAAGATGCCCAGAACTGTGCTAAACTTGGTATGTGTCCAACTCCTAGAAATACCTTCATGCCCCAACTCCCTTACTTCCATCTAGTAAGGATCACATAATTTCTAACAAAGTTTTGACACAGATCCCTATTCGGGCATTCAGAACATATAGCACGTTGCTGTAAGCAAGCACATTCTCATTCAAAGTTGCAAGTTACTATGTAGGAACAAGTTTGTATAGGTATTTCAAAGATGCCCAGAACTGAGCTAAACGTTGTATGTCTCCAACTCCTAGAAATAACTTCATGCCCCATCTCACTTACTTCCAGCTAGTAAGGATCACATAATTCCTAACAAAGTTTTGACACAGATTCCCAATTAGGGCATTCAGAACATATAGCACGTTGCTGTAAGCAAGCACATTCTCATTCAAAGTTGCAAGTTACTATGTAGGAACAAGTTTGTATAGGTATTTCAAAGATGCCCAGAACTGTGCTAAACTTGGTATGTGTCCAACTCCTAGAAATACCTTCATGCCCCAACTCCCTTACTTCCAGCTAGTAAGGATCACATAATTCCTAACAAATTTTGACACAGATCCCAATTCGGGCATTCAGAACATATAGCACGTTGCTGTAAGCAAGCACATTCTCTTTCATAGTTGCAAGTTACTATGTAGGAACAAGTTTGTATAGGTATTTCAAAGATGCCCAGAACTGAGCTAAACGTTGTATGTCTCCAACTCCTAGAAATAACTTCATGCCCCATCTCACTTACTTCCAGCTAGTAAGGATCACATAATTCCTAACAAAGTTTTGACACAGATTCCATATTCGGGCATTCAGAACATATAGCACGTTGCTGTAAGCAAGCACATTCTCATTCAAAGTTGCAAGTTACTACGTAGGAACAAGTTTGTATAGGTATTTCAAAGATGCCCAGAACTGTGCTAAACTTGGTATGTGTCCAATTCCTAGAAATACCTTCATGCCCCAACTCCCTTACTTCCATCTAGTAAGGATCACATAATTTCTAACAAAGTTTTGACACAGATTCCCTTTTCGGGCATTCAGAGCATATAGCACGTTGCTGTAAGCAAGCACATTCTCATTCAAAGTTGCAAGTTCTATGTAGGAACAAGTTTGTATAGGTATTTCAAAGATGCCCAGAACTGTGCTAAACTTGGTATGTGTCCAACTCCTAGAAATACCTTCATGCCCCAACTCCCTTACTTCCATCTAGTAAGGATCACATAATTTCTAACAAAGTTTTGACACAGATCCCTATTCGGGCATTCAGAACATATAGCACGTTGCTGTAAGCAAGCACATTCTCATTCAAAGTTGCAAGTTACTATGTAGGAACAAGTTTGTATAGGTATTTCAAAGATGCCCAGAACTGAGCTAAACGTTGTATGTCTCCAACTCCTAGAAATAACTTCATGCCCCATCTCACTTACTTCCAGCTAGTAAGGATCACATAATTCCTAACAAAGTTTTGACACAGATTCCCAATTAGGGCATTCAGAACATATAGCACGTTGCTGTAAGCAAGCACATTCTCATTCAAAGTTGCAAGTTACTATGTACGAACAAGTTTGTATAGGTATTTCAAAGATGCCCAGAACTGAGCTAAACGTTGTATGTCTCCAACTCCTAGAAATAACTTCATGCCCCATCTCACTTACTTCCAGCTAGTAAGGATCACATAATTCCTAACAAAGTTTTGACACAGATTCCCTTTTCGGGCATTCAGAGCATATAGCACGTTGCTGTAAGCAAGCACATTCTCATTCAAAGTTGCAAGTTACTATGTAGGAACAAGTTTGTATAGGTATTTGAAAGATGCCCAGAACTGTGCTAAACTTGGTATGTGTCCAACTCCTAGAAATACTTTCATGCCCCAACTCCCTTACTTCCAGCTAGTAAGGATCACATAATTTCTAACAAAGTTTTGACACAGATTCCCTATTCGGGCATTCAGTACATATAGCACGTTGCTGTAAGCAAGCACATTCTCATTCAAAGTTGCAAGTTACTATGTAGGAACAAGTTTGTATAGGTATTTCAAAGATGCCCAGAACTGAGCTGAACGTGGTATGTCTCCAACTCCTAGAAATAACTTCATGCCCCATCTCACTTACTTCCAGCTAGTAAGGATCACATAATTCCTAACAAAGTTTTGACACAGATTTCCAATTCGGGCATTCACAACATATAGCACGTTGCTGTAAGCAAGCACATTCTCATTCAAAGTTGCAAGTTACTATGTAGGAACAAGTTTGCATAGGTATTTCAAAGATGCCCAGAACTGTGCTAAACTTGGTATGTGTCCAACTCCTAGAAATACCTTCATGCCCCAACTCCCTTACTTCCAGCTAGTAAGGATCACAAAATTCCCAACAAATTTTGACACAGATTCCCAATTCGGGCATTCAGAACATATAGCACGTTGCTGTAAGCAAGCACATTCTCATTCAAAGATGCAAGTTACTATGTAGGAACAAGTTTGTATAGGTATTTCAAAGATGCCCAGAACTGAGCTAAACGTTGTATGTCTCCAACTCCTAGAAATAACTTCATGCCCCATCTCACTTACTTCCAGCTAGTAAGGATCACATAATTCCTAACAAAGTTTTGACACAGATTCCATATTCGGGCATTCAGAACATATAGCACGTTGCTGTAAGCAAGCACATTCTCATTCAAAGTTGCAAGTTACTATGTAGGAACTGGTTTGTATAGGTATTTCAAAGATGCCCAGAACTGTGCTAAACTTTGTATGTGTCCAACTCCTAGAAATACCTTCATGCCCCAACTCCCTTACTTCCAGCTAGTAAGGATCACATAATTCCTAACAAATTTTGACACAGATTCTCAATTCGGGCATTCAGAACATATAGCACGTTGCTGTAAGCAAGCACATTCTCATTCAAAGTTGCAAGTTACTATGTAGGAACAAGTTTGTATAGGTATTTCAAAGATGCCCAGAACTGAGCTAAACTTGGTATGTGTCCAACTCCTAGAAATAACTTCATGCCCCATCTCCCTTACTTCCAGCTAGTAAGGATCACATAATTCCTAGCAAAGATTTCACACATATTCCCAATTCGGGCATTCAGAACATATAGCACGTTGCTGCAAGCAAGCACATTCTCATTCAAAGTTGCAAGTTACTATGTAGGAACAAGTTTGTATAGGTATTTCAAAGATGCCCAGAACTGTGCTAAACTTGGTATGTGTCCAACTCCTAGAAATACCTTCATCCCCCAACTCCCTTACTTCCAGCTAGTAAGTATCACATAATTCCTAACAAATTTTGACACAGATTCCCAATTCGGGCATTCAGAACATATAGCACGTTGCTGTAAGCAAGCACATTCTCATTCAAAGTTGCAAGTTACTATGTAGGAACAAGTTTGTATAGGTATTTCAAAGATGCCCAGAACTGAGCTAAACGTTGTATGTCTCCAACTCCTAGAAATAACTTCATGCCCCATCTCACTTACTTCCTGCAAGTAAGGATCACATAATTCCTAACAAAGTTTTGACACAGATTCCCAATTCGGGCATTCAGAACATATAGCACGTTGCTGTAAGCAAGCACATTCTCATTCAAAGTTGCAAGTCACTATGTAGGAACAAGTTTGTATAGGTATTTCAAAGATGCCCAGAACTGTGCTAAACTTGGTATGTGTCCAACTCCTAGAAATACCTTCATGCCCCAACTCCCTTACTTCCAGCTAGTAAGGATCACATAATTCCTAACAAATTTTGACACGGATCCCAATTCGGGCATTCAGAACATATAGCACGTTGCTGTAAGCAAGCACATTCTCTTTCAAAGTTGCAAGTTACTATGTAGGAACAAGTTTGTATAGGTATTTCAAAGATGCCCAGAACTGAGCTAAACGTTGTATGTCTCCAACTCCTAGAAATAACTTCATGCCCCATCTCACTTACTTCCAGCTAGTAAGGATCACATAATTCCTAACAAAGTTTTGACACAGATTCCATATTCGGGCATTCAGAACATATAGCACGTTGCTGTAAGCAAGCACATTCTCATTCAAAGTTGCAAGTTACTACGTAGGAACAAGTTTGTATAGGTATTTCAAAGATGCCCAGAACTGTGCTAAACTTGGTATGTGTCCAATTCCTAGAAATACCTTCATGCCCCAACTCCCTTACTTCCATCTAGTAAGGATCACATAATTTCTAACAAAGTTTTGACACAGATTCCCTATTCGGGCATTCAGAACATATAGCACGTTGCTGTAAGCAAGCACATTCTCATTCAAAGTTGCAAGTTACTATGTAGGAACAAGTTTGTATAGGTATTTCAAAGATGCCCAGAACTGAGCTAAACGTTGTATGTCTCCAACTCCTAGAAATAACTTCATGCCCCATCTCACTTACTTCCAGCTAGTAAGGATCACATAATTCCTAACAAAGTTTTGACACAGATTCCCAATTCGGGCATTCAGAACATATAGCACGTTGCTGTAAGCAAGCACATTCTCATTCAAAGTTGCAAGTTACTATGTAGGAACAAGTTTGTATAGGTATTTCAAAGATGCCCAGAACTGAGCTAAACGTTGTATGTCTCCAACTCCTAGAAATAACTTCATGCCCCATCTCACTTACTTCCAGCTAGTAAGGATCACATAATTCCTAACAAAGTTTTGACACAGATTCCCAATTCGGGCATTCAGAACATATAGCACGTTGCTGTGAGCAAGCACATTCTCATTCATAGTTGCAAGTTACTATGTAGGAACAAGTTTGTATAGGTATTTCAAAGATGCCCAGAACTGAGCTAAACGTTGTATGTCTCCAACTCCTAGAAATAACTTCATGCCCCATCTCACTTACTTCCAGCTAGTAAGGATCACATAATTCCTAACAAAGTTTTGACACAGATTCCCAATTCGGGCATTCAGAACACATAGCACGTTGCTGTGAGCAAGCACATTCTCATTCAAAGTTGCAAGTTACTATGTAGGAACAAGTTTGTATAGGTAATTCAAAGATGCCCAGAACTGAGCTAAACTTGGTATGTGTCCAACTCCTAGAAATAACTTCATGCCCCATCTCCCTTACTTCCAGCTAGTAAGGATCACATAATTCCTAGCAAAGATTTCACACAGATTCCCAATTCGGGCATTCAGAACATATAGCACGTTGCTGCAAGCAAGCACATTCTCATTCAAAGTTGCAAGTTACTATGTAGGAACAATTTTGTATAGGTATTTCAAAGATGCCCAGAACTGAGCTAAACGTGGTATGTCTCCAACTCCTAGAAATAACTTCATGCCCCGTCTCCCTTACTTCCAGCTAGTAAGGATCACATAGTTCCTAACAAAGATTTGACACAGATTTCCAATTCGGTCATTAAGAACATATAGCACGTTGCTGTAAGCAAGCACATTCTCATTCAAAGATGCAAGTTACTATGTAGGAACAAGTTTGTATAGGTATTTCAAAGATGCCCAGAACTGAGCTAAACTTGGTATGTGTCCATCTCCTAGAAATAACTTCATGCCCCATCTCACTTACTTCCAGCTAGTAAGGATCACATAATTCCTAACAAAGTTTTGACACATATTCCCAATTCGGGCATTCAGAACATATAGCACGTTGCTGTAAGCAAGCACATTCTCATTCAAAGTTGCAAGTTACTATGTAGTAACAAGTTTGTATAGGTATTTCAAAGATGCCCAGAACTGTGCTAAACTTGGTATGTGTCCAACTCCTAGAAATCCCTTCATGCCCCAACTCCCTTACTTCCATCTAGTAAGCATCACATAATTTCTAACAAAGTTTTGACACAGATTCCCTATTCGGGCATTCAGAACATATAGCACGTTGCTGTAAGCAAGCACATTCTCATTCAAAGTTGCAAGTTACTATGTAGGAACAAGTTTGTATAGGTATTTCAAAGATGCCCAGAACTGAGCTAAACTTGGTATGTGTCCAACTCCTAGAAATACCTTCATGCCCCATCTCCCTTACTTCCAGCTAGTAAGGATCACATAATTCCTAACAAAGTTTTGACACAGATTCCCAATTCGGGCATTCAGAACATATAGCACGTTGCTGTAAGCAAGCACATTCTCATTCAAAGTTGCAAGTTACTATGTAGGAACAAGTTTGCATAGGTATTTCAAAGATGCCCAGAACTGTGCTAAACTTGGTATGTGTCCAACTCCTAGAAATACCTTCATGCCCCAACTCCCTTACTTCCAGCTAGTAAGGATCACAAAATTCCTAACAAATTTTGACACAGATTCCCAATTCGGGCATTCAGAACATATAGCACGTTGCTGTAAGCAAGCACATTCTCATTCAAAGATGCAAGTTACTATGTAGGAACAAGTTTGTATAGGTATTTCAAAGATGCCCAGAACTGAGCTAAACGTTGTATGTCTCCAACTCCTAGAAATAACTTCATGCCCCATCTCACTTACTTCCAGCTAGTAAGGATCACATAATTCCTAACAAAGTTTTGACACAGATTCCCAATTCGGGCATTCAGAACATATAGCACGTTGCTGTAAGCAAGCACATTCTCATTCAAAGTTGCAAGTTACTATGTAGGAACTGGTTTGTATAGGTATTTCAAAGATGCCCAGAACTGTGCTAAACTTTGTATGTGTCCAACTCCTAGAAATACCTTCATGCCCCAACTCCCTTACTTCCAGCTAGTAAGGATCACATAATTCCTAACAAATTTTGACACAGATTCCCAATTCGGGCATTCAGAACATATAGCACGTTGCTGTAAGCAAGCACATTCTCATTCAAAGTTGCAAGTTACTATGTAGGAACAAGTTTGTATAGGTATTTCAAAGATGCCCAGAACTGAGCTAAACGTGGTATGTCTCCAACTCCTAGAAATAACTTCATGCCCCATCTCACTTACTTCCAGCTAGTAAGGATCACATAATTTCAAAGAATGTTTTGACACAGTTTCCCAATTCGGGCATTCAGAACATATAGCACGTTGCTGTAAGCAAGCACATTCTCATTCAAAGTTGCAAGTTACTATGTAGGAACAAGTTTGTATAGGTATTTCAAAGATGCCCAGAACTGAGCTAAACGTTGTATGTCTCCAACTCCTAGAAATAACTTCATGCCCCATCTCACTTACTTCCAGCTAGTAAGGATCACATAATTCCTAACAAAGTTTTGACACAGATTCCCAATTCGGGCATTCAGAACATATAGCACGTTGCTGTGAGCAAGCACATTCTCATTCAAAGTTGCAAGTTACTATGTAGGAACAAGTTTGTATAGGTATTTCAAAGATGCCCAGAACTGTGCTAAACTTGGTATGTGTCCAACTCCTAGAAATACCTTCATGCCCCAACTCCCTTACTTCCAGCTAGTAAGGATCACAAAATTCCTAACAAATTTTGACACAGTTTCCGAATTCGGGCTTTCAGAACATATAGCACTTTGCTGTAAGCAAGCACATTCTCATTCAAAGATGCAAGTTACTATGTAGGAACAAGTTTGTATAGGTATTTCAAAGATGCCCAGAACTGAGCTAATCGTTGTATGTCTCCAACTCCTAGAAATAACTTCATGCCTCATCTCACTTACTTCCAGCTAGTAAGGATCACATAATTCCTAACAAAGTTTTGACACAGATTCCCAATTCGGGCATTCAGAACATATAGCACGTTGCTGTAAGTAAGCACATTCTCATTCAAAGTTGCAAGTTACTATGTAGGAACAAGTTTGTATAGGTAATTCAAAGATGCCCAGAACTGTGCTAAACTTGGTATGTGTCCAACTCCTAGAAATACCTTCATGCCCCAACTCCCTTACTTCCAGCTAGTAAGGATCACATAATTCCTAACAAAGTTTGGCACAGATTCCCAATTCGGGCATTCAGAACTTATAGCACGTTGCTGTAAGCAAGCACATTCTCATTCAATGTTGCAAGTTACTATGTAGGAACAAGTTTGTATAGGTATTTCAAAGATGCCCAGAACTGAGCTAAACGTTGTATGTCTCCAACTCATAGAAATAACTTCATGCCCCATCTCCCTTACTTCCATCTAGTAAGGATCACATAATTCCTAACAAAGTTTTGACACAGATTCCCAATTCGGGCATTCAGAACATATAGCACGTTGCTGTAAGCAAGCACATTCTCATTCAAAGTTGCAAGTTACTATGTAGGAACAAGTTTGTATAGGTATTTCAAAGATGCCCAGAACTGTGCTAAACTTGGTATGTGTCCGACTCCTAGAAATAAATTCATTCCCCATCTCACTTACTTCCAGGTAGTAAGGATCACATAATTCCTAACAAAGTTTTGACACAGATTCCCTTTTCGGGCATTCAGAGCATATAGCACGTTGCTGTAGGCAAGCACATTCTCATTCAAAGTTGCAAGTTAATATGTAGGAACAAGTTTGTATAGGTATTTGAAAGATGCCCAGAACTGAGCTAAACTTGGTATGTGTCCAACTCCTAGAAATAACTTCATGCCCCATCTCCCTTACTTCCAGCTAGTAAGGATCACATAATTCCTAACAAAGTTTTGACACAGATTCCCAATTCGGGCATGCAGAACATATAGCAGGTTGCTGTAAGCATGCACATTCTCATTCAAAGATGCAAGTTACTATGAAGGAAAAAGTTTGTATAGGTATTTCAATGATTCCCAGAACTGAGCTAAACTTGGTATGTGTCCAACTCCTAGAAATACCTTCATGCCCCATCTCCCTTACTTCCA
The DNA here is from genome assembly GCF_020826845.1 of Diceros bicornis minor. Lineage (NCBI taxonomy): Eukaryota > Metazoa > Chordata > Mammalia > Perissodactyla > Rhinocerotidae > Diceros > Diceros bicornis. Next base: position 53,006,197 of record NC_080758.1, read on the forward strand.
GCTAGTAAGGATCACATAATTCCTAACAAAGTTTTGACACAGATTCCCAATTCGGGCATTCAGAACATATAGCACGTTGCTGCAAGCAAGCACATTCTCATTCAAAGTTGCAAGTTTCTATGTAGGAACAAGTTTGTATAGGTATTTCAAAGATACCCAGAACTGTGCTAAACTTGGTATGTGTCCAACTCCTAGAAATACCTTCATGCCCCAACTCCCTTACTTCCATCTAGTAAGGATCACATAATTTCTAACAATGTTTTGACACAGATTCCCTATTCGGGCATTCAGAACATATAGCATGTTGCTGTAAGCAAGCACATTCTCATTCAAAGTTGCAAGTTACTATGTAGGAACAAGTTTGTATAGGTATTTCAAAGATGCCCAGAACTGAGCTAAACGTGGTATGTCTCCAACTCCTAGAAATAACTTCATGCCCCAACTCCCTTACTTCCAGCTAGTAAGGATCACATAATTCCTAACAAATTTTGACACAGATTCCCAATTCGGGCATTCAGAACATATAGCACGTTGCTGTAAGCAAGCACATTCTCATTCAAAGTTGCAAGTTAATATGTAGGAACAACTTTGTATAGGTATTTCAAAGATGCCCAGAACTGAGCTAAACTTGGTATGTGTCCAACTCCTAGAAATAACATCATGCCCCATCTCCCTTACTTCCAGCTAGTAAGGATCACATAATTCCTAGCAAAGATTTCACACATATTCCCAATTCGGGCATTCAGAACATATAGCACGTTGCTGCAAGCAAGAACATTCTCATTCAAAGTTGCAAGTTACTATGTAGGAACAAGTTTGTATAGGTATTTCAAAGATGCCCAGAACTGAGCTAAACTTGGTATGTTTCCAACTCCTAGAAATAACTTCATGCCCCATCTCCCTTACTTCCAGCTAGTAAGGATCACATAGTTCCTAACAAAGTTTTGACACAGATTTCCAATTCGGGCATTCAGAACATATAGCACGTTGCTGTAAGCAAGCACATTCTCATTCAAAGTTGCAAGTTACTATGTAGGAACAAGTTTGTATAGGTATTTCAAAGATGCCCAGAACTGAGCTAAACTTGGTATGTGTCCAACTCCTAGAAATAACTTCATGCCCCATCTCACTTACTTCCAGCTAGTAAGGATCACGTAATTCCTAACAAAGTTTTGACACAGATTCCCAATTCGGGCATTCAGAACATATAGCACGTTGCTGTAAGCAAGCACATTCTCATTCAAAGTTGCAAGTTACTATGTAGGAACAAGTGTGTATAGGTATTTCAAAGATGCCCAGAACTGAGCTAAACGTTGTATGTCTCCAACTCCTAGAAATAACTTCATGCCCCATCTCACTTACTTCCAGCTAGTAAGGATCACATAATTCCTAACAAAGTTTTGACACAGATTCCCAATTCGGGCATTCAGAACATATAGCACGTTGCTGTAAGCAAGCACATTCTCATTCAAAGTTGCAAGTCACTATGCAGGAACAAGTTTGTATAGGTATTTCAAAGATGCCCAGAACTGTGCTAAACTTGGTATGTGTCCAACTCCTAGAAATACCTTCATGCCCCAACTCCCTTACTTCCAGCTAGTAAGGATCACATAATTCCTAACAAATTTTGACACAGATCCCAATTCGGGCATTCACAACATATAGCACGTTGCTGTAAGCAAGCACATTCTCATTCAAAGTTGCAAGTTACTATGTAGGAACAAGTTTGTATAGGTATTTCAAAGATGCCCAGAACTGAGCTAAACCTTGCATGTCTCCAACTCCTAGAAATAACTTCATGCCCCATCTCACTTACTTCAAGCTAGTAAGGATCACATAATTCCTAACAAAGTTTTGACACAGATTCCCAATTCGGGCATTCAGAACATATAGCACGTTGCTGTAAGCAAGCACATTCTCATTCAAAGTTGCAAGTTACTACGTAGGAACAAGTTTGTATAGGTATTTCAAAGATGCCCAGAACTGTGCTAAACTTGGTATGTGTCCAATTCCTAGAAATACCTTCATGCCCCAACTCCCTTACTTCCATCTAGTAAGGATCACATAATTTCTAACAAAGTTTTGACACAGATTCCCTATTCGGGCATTCAGAACATATAGCACGTTGCTGTAAGCAAGCACATTCTCATTCAAAGTTGCAAGTTCCTATGTAGGAACAAGTTTGTATAGGTATTTCAAAGATGCCCAGAACTGAGCTAAACGTTGTATGTCTCCAACTCCTAGAAATAACTTCATGCCCCATCTCACTTACTTCCAGCTAGTAAGGATCACATAATTCCTAACAAAGTTTTGACACAGATTCCCAATTCGGGCATTCAGAACATATAGCACGTTGCTGTAAGCAAGCACATTCTCATTCAAAGTTGCAAGTTACTATGTAGGAACAAGTTTGTATAGGTATTTCAAAGATGCCCAGAACTGAGCTAAACGTTGTATGTCTCCAACTCCTAGAAATAACTTCATGCCCCATCTCACTTACTTCCAGCTAGTAAGGATCACATAATTCCTAACAAAGTTTTGACACAGATTCCCAATTCGGGCATTCAGAACATATAGCACGTTGCTGTGAGCAAGCACATTCTCATTCAAAGTTGCAAGTTACTATGTAGGAACAAGTTTGTATAGGTATTTCAAAGATGCCCAGAACTGAGCTAAACGTTGTATGTCTCCAACTCCTAGAAATAACTTCATGCCCCATCTCCCTTACTTCCAGCTAGTAAGGATCACATAATTGCTAACAAAGTTTTGACACAGATTCCCAATTCGGGCATTCAGAACATATAGCACGTTGCTGTGATCAAGCACATTCTCATTCAAAGTTGCAAGTTACTATGTAGGAACAAGTTTCTATAGGTATTTCAAAGATGCCCAGAACTGAGCTAAACTTGGTATGTGTCCAACTCCTAGAAATAATTTCATGCCCCATTTCACTTACTTCCAGCTAGTAAGGATCACATAATTCCTAACAAAGTTTTGACACAGATTCCCTATTCGGGCATTCAGAACATATAGCACGTTGCTGTAAGCAAGCACATTCTCATTCAAAGTTGCAAGTTACTATGTAGGAACAAGTTTCTATAGGTATTTCAAATATGCCCAGAACTGTGCTAAACTTGGTATGTGTCCAACTCCTAGAAATACCTTCATGCCCCAACTCCCTGACTTCCATCTAGTAAGGATCACATAATTTCTAACAAAGTTTTGACACAGATTCCCTATTCGGGCATTCAGAACATATAGCACGTTGCTGTAAGCAAGCACATTCTCATTCAAAGTTGCAAGTTACTATGTAGGAACAAGTTTGTATAGGTATTTCAAAGATGCCCAGAACTGAGCTAAACTTGGTATGTGTCCAACTCCTAGAAATAACTTCATGCCCCATCTCCCTTACTTCCAGCTAGTAAGGATCACATAATTCCTAGCAAAGATTTCACACATATTCCCAATTCGGGCATTCAGAACATATAGCACGTTGCTGCAAGCAAGCACATTCTCATTCAAAGTTGCAAGTTACTATGTAGGAACAATTTTGTATAGGTATTTCAAAGATGCCCAGAACTGAGCTAAACGTGGTAGGTCTCCAACTCCTAGAAATAACTTCATGCCCCGTCTCCCTTACTTCCAGCTAGTAAGGATCACATAGTTCCTAACAAAGTTTTGACACAGATTTCCAATTCGGGCATTAAGAACATATAGCACGTTGCTGCAAGCAAGCACATTCTCATTCAAATTTGCAAGTTACTATGTAGGAACAAGTTTGTATAGGTATTTCAAAGATGCCCAGAACTGAGCTAAACTTGGTATGTGTCCAACTCCTAGAAATAACTTCATGCCCCATCTCACTTACTTCCAGCTAGTAAGGATCACATAATTCCTAACAAAGTTTTGACACAGATTCCCAATTCGGGCATTCAGAACATATAGCACGTTGCTGTAAGCAAGCACATTCTCATTCAAAGTTGCAAGTTACTATGTAGGAACAAGTTTGTATAGGTATTTCAAAGATGCCCAGAACTGTGCTAAACTTGGTATGTGTCCAACTCCTAGAAATCCCTTCATGCCCCAACTCCCTTACTTCCATCTAGTAAGCATCACATAATTTCTAACAAAGTTTTGACACAGATTCCCTATTCGGGCATTCAGAACATATAGCACTTTGCTGTAAGCAAGCACATTCTCATTCAAAGTTGCAAGTTACTATGTAGGAACAAGTTTGTATAGGTATTTCAAAGATGCCCAGAACTGAGCTAAACGTTGTATGTCTCCAACTCCTAGAAATACCTTCATGCCCCAACTCCCTTACTTCCATCTAGTAGGGATCACATAATCTCTAACAAAGTTTTGACACAGACTCCCTATTCGGGCATTCAGAACATTTAGCACGTTGCTGTAAGCAAGCACATTCTCATTCAAAGTTGCAAGTTACTATGTAAGAACAAGTTTGTATAGGTATTTCAAAGATGCCCAGAACTGTGCTAAACTTGGTATGTGTCCAACTCCTAGAAATACCTTCATGCCCCAACTCCCTTACTTCCATCTAGTAAGGATCACATAATTTCTAACAAAGTTTTGACACAGATCCCTATTCGGGCATTCAGAACATATAGCACGTTGCTGTAAGCAAGCACATTCTCATTCAAAGTTGCAAGTTACTATGTAGGAACAAGTTTGTATAGGTATTTCAAAGATGCCCAGAACTGAGCTAAACGTTGTATGTCTCCAACTCCTAGAAATAACTTCATGCCCCATCTCACTTACTTCCAGCTAGTAAGGATCACATAATTCCTAACAAAGTTTTGACACAGATTCCCAATTAGGGCATTCAGAACATATAGCACGTTGCTGTAAGCAAGCACATTCTCATTCAAAGTTGCAAGTTACTATGTACGAACAAGTTTGTATAGGTATTTCAAAGATGCCCAGAACTGAGCTAAACGTTGTATGTCTCCAACTCCTAGAAATAACTTCATGCCCCATCTCACTTACTTCCAGCTAGTAAGGATCACATAATTCCTAACAAAGTTTTGACACAGATTCCCTTTTCGGGCATTCAGAGCATATAGCACGTTGCTGTAAGCAAGCACATTCTCATTCAAAGTTGCAAGTTACTATGTAGGAACAAGTTTGTATAGGTATTTGAAAGATGCCCAGAACTGTGCTAAACTTGGTATGTGTCCAACTTCTAGAAATACCTTCATGCCCCAACTCCCTTACTTCCAGCTAGTAAGGATCACATAATTCCTAACAAATTTTGACACAGATTCCCAATTCGGGCATTCAGAACATATAACACGTTGCTGTAAGCAAGCACATTCTCATTCAAAGTTGCAAGTTACTATGTAGGAGCAAGTTTGTATAGGTATTTCAAAGATGCCCAGAACTGAGCTAAACTTGGTATGTGTCCAACTCCTAGAAATAACTTCATGCCCCATCTCCCTTACTTCCAGCTATTAAGGATCACATAATTCCTAACAAAGTTTTGACACATATTCCCAATTCGGGCATTCAGAACATATAGCACGTTGCTGTAAGCAAGCACATTCTCATACAAAGATGCAAGTTACTATGTAGGAACAAGTTTGTATAGGTATTTCAAAGATGCCCAGAACTGAGCTAAACGTTGTATGTCTCCAACTCCTAGAAATAACTTCATGCTCCATCTCCCTTACTTCCAGCTAGTAAGGATCACATAATTCCTAACAAAGTTTTGACACATATTCCCAATTCGGGCATTCAGAACATACAGCACGTTGCGGCAAGGAAGCACATTCTCATTCAATGTTGCAAGTTACTATGTAGTAACAAGTTTGTATAGGTATTTCAAAGATGCCCAGAACTGAGCTAAACTTGGTATGTCTCCAACTCCTAGAAATAACTTCATGCCCCATCTCCCTTACTTCCAGCTAGTAAGGATCACATAATTCCTAACAAAGTTTTGACACAGATTCCCAATTCGGGCATTCAGAACATATAGCACGTTGCTGTAAGCAAGCACATTCTCATTCAAAGTTGCAAGTTACTATGTAGGAACAAGTTTGTATAGGTATTTCAAAGATGCCCAGAACTGTGCTAAACTTGGTATGTGTCCAACTCCTAGAAATACCTTCATGCCCCAACTCCCTTACTTCCATCTAGTAAGGATCACATAATTTCTAACAAAGTTTTGACACAGATTCCCTATTCGGGCATTCAGTACATATAGCACGTTGCTGTAAGCAAGCACATTCTCATTCAAAGTTGCAAGTTACTATGTAGGAACAAGTTTGTATAGGTATTTCAAAGATGCCCAGAACTGAGCTGAACGTGGTATGTCTCCAACTCCTAGAAATAACTTCATGCCCCATCTCACTTACTTCCAGCTAGTAAGGATCACATAATTCCTAACAAAGTTTTGACACAGATTCCCAATTCGGGCATTCACAACATATAGCACGTTGCTGTAAGCAAGCACATTCTCATTCAAAGTTGCAAGTTACTATGTAGGAACAAGTTTGCATAGGTATTTCAAAGATGCCCAGAACAGTGCTAAACTTGGTATGTGTCCAACTCCTAGAAATACCTTCATGCCCCAACTCCCTTACTTCCATCTAGTAAGGATCACAAAATTCCTAACAAATTTTGACACAGATTCCCAATTCGGGCATTCAGAACATATAGCACGTTGCTGTAAGCAAGCACATTCTCATTCAAAGATGCAAGTTACTATGTAGGAACAAGTTTGTATAGGTATTTCAAAGATGCCCAGAACTGAGCTAAACGTTGTATGTCTCCAACTCCTAGAAATAACTTCATGCCCCATCTCACTTACTTCCAGCTAGTAAGGATCACATAATTCCTAACAAAGTTTTGACACAGATTCCCAATTCGGGCATTCAGAACATATAGCACGTTGCTGTAAGCAAGCACATTCTCATTCAAAGTTGCAAGTTACTATGTAGGAACTGGTTTGTATAGGTATTTCAAAGATGCCCAGAACTGTGCTAAACTTTGTATGTGTCCAACTCCTAGAAATACCTTCATGCCCCAACTCCCTTACTTCCAGCTAGTAAGGATCACATAATTCCTAACAAATTTTGACACAGATTCTCAATTCGGGCATTCAGAACATATAGCACGTTGCTGTAAGCAAGCACATTCTCATTCAAAGTTGCAAGTTACTATGTAGGAACAAGTTTGTATAGGTATTTCAAAGATGCCCAGAACTGAGCTAAACTTGGTATGTGTCCAACTCCTAGAAATAACTTCATGCCCCATCTCCCTTACTTCCAGCTAGTAAGGATCACATAATTCCTAGCAAAGATTTCACACATATTCCCAATTCGGGCATTCAGAATATATAGCACGTTGCTGCAAGCAAGCACATTCTCATTCAAAGTTGCAAGTTACTATGTAGGAACAAGTTTGTATAGGTATTTCAAAGATGCCCAGAACTGTGCTAAACTTGGTATGTGTCCAACTCCTAGAAATACCTTCATGCCCCAACTCCTTTACTTCCAGCTAGTAAGTATCACATAATTCCTAACAAATTTTGACACAGATTCCCAATTCGGGCATTCAGAACATATAGCACGTTGCTGTAAGCAAGCACATTCTCATTCAAAGTTGCAAGTTACTATGTAGGAACAAGTTTGTATAGGTATTTCAAAGATGCCCAGAACTGAGCTAAACGTTGTATGTCTCCAACTCCTAGAAATAACTTCATGCCCCATCTCACTTACTTCCTGCAAGTAAGGATCACATAATTCCTAACAAAGTTTTGACACAGATTCCCAATTCGGGCATTCAGAACATATAGCACGTTGCTGTAAGCAAGCACATTCTCATTCAAAGTTGCAAGTTACTATGTAGGAACAAGTTTGTATAGGTATTTCAAAGATGCCCAGAACTGTGCTAAACTTGGTATGTGTCCAACTCCTAGAAATACCTTCATGCCCCAACTCCCTTACTTCCAGCTAGTAAGGATCACATAATTCCTAACAAATTTTGACACAGATCCCAATTCGGGCATTCAGAACATATAGCACGTTGCTGTAAGCAAGCACATTCTCTTTCAAAGTTGCAAGTTACTATGTAGGAACAAGTTTGTATAGGTATTTCAAAGATGCCCAGAACTGAGCTAAACGTTGTATGTCTCCAACTCCTAGAAATAACTTCATGCCCCATCTCACTTACTTCCAGCTAGTAAGGATCACATAATTCCTAACAAAGTTTTGACACAGATTCCATATTCGGGCATTCAGAACATATAGCACGTTGCTGTAAGCAAGCACATTCTCATTCAAAGTTGCAAGTTACTACGTAGGAACAAGTTTGTATAGGTATTTCAAAGATGCCCAGAACTGTGCTAAACTTGGTATGTGTCCAATTCCTAGAAATACCTTCATGCCCCAACTCCCTTACTTCCATCTAGTAAGGATCACATAATTTCTAACAAAGTTTTGACACAGATTCCCTTTTCGGGCATTCAGAGCATATAGCACGTTGCTGTAAGCAAGCACATTCTCATTCAAAGTTGCAAGTTACTATGTAGGAACAAGTTTGTATAGGTATTTCAAAGATGCCCAGAACTGTGCTAAACTTGGTATGTGTCCAACTCCTAGAAATACCTTCATGCCCCAACTCACTTACTTCCATCTAGTAAGGATCACATAATTTCTAACAAAGTTTTGACACAGATCCCTATTCGGGCATTCAGAACATATAGCACGTTGCTGTAAGCAAGCACATTCTCATTCAAAGTTGCAAGTTACTATGTAGGAACAAGTTTGTATAGGTATTTCAAAGATGCCCAGAACTGAGCTAAACGTTGTATGTCTCCAACTCCTAGAAATAACTTCATGCCCCATCTCACTTACTTCCAGCTAGTAAGGATCACATAATTCCTAACAAAGTTTTGACACAGATTCCCAATTAGGGCATTCAGAACATATAGCACGTTGCTGTAAGCAAGCACATTCTCATTCAAAGTTGCAAGTTACTATGTACGAACAAGTTTGTATAGGTATTTCAAAGATGCCCAGAACTGAGCTAAACGTTGTATGTCTCCAACTCCTAGAAATAACTTCATGCCCCATCTCACTTACTTCCAGCTAGTAAGGATCACATAATTCCTAACAAAGTTTTGACACAGATTCCCAATTCGGGCATTCAGAGCATATAGCACGTTGCTGTAAGCAAGCACATTCTCATTCAAAGTTGCAAGTTACTATGTAGGAACAAGTTTGTATAGGTATTTGAAAGATGCCCAGAACTGTGCTAAACTTGGTATGTGTCCAACTCCTAGAAATACCTTCATGCCCCAACTCCCTTACTTCCAGCTAGTAAGGATCACATAATTCCTAACAAATTTTGACACAGATTCCCAATTCGGGCATTCAGAACATATAACACGTTGCTGTAAGCAAGCACATTCTCATTCAAAGTTGCAAGTTACTATGTAGGAACAAGTTTGTATAGGTATTTCAAAGATGCCCAGAACTGAGCTAAACGTTGTATGTCTCCAACTCCTAGAAATAACTTCATGCCCCATCTCACTTACTTCCTGCAAGTAAGGATCACATAATTCCTAACAAAGTTTTGACACAGATTCCCAATTCGGGCATTCAGAACATATAGCACGTTGCTGTAAGCAAGCACATTCTCATTCAAAGTTGCAAGTCACTATGTAGGAACAAGTTTGTATAGGTATTTCAAAGATGCCCAGAACTGTGCTAAACTTGGTATGTGTCCAACTCCTAGAAATACCTTCATGCCCCAACTCCCTTACTTCCAGCTAGTAAGGATCACATAATTCCTAACAAATTTTGACACAGATTCTCAATTCGGGCATTCAGAACATATAGCACGTTGCTGTAAGCAAGCACATTCTCATTCAAAGTTGCAAGTTACTATGTAGGAACAAGTTTGTATAGGTATTTCAAAGATGCCCAGAACTGAGCTAAACTTGGTATGTGTCCAACTCCTAGAAATAACTTCATGCCCCATCTCCCTTACTTCCAGCTAGTAAGGATCACATAATTCCTAGCAAAGATTTCACACATATTCCCAATTCGGGCATTCAGAACATATAGCACGTTGCTGCAAGCAAGCACATTCTCATTCAAAGTTGCAAGTTACTATGTAGGAACAAGTTTGTATAGGTATTTCAAAGATGCCCAGAACTGTGCTAAACTTGGTATGTGTCCAACTCCTAGAAATACCTTCATGCCCCAACTCCCTTACTTCCAGCTAGTAAGTATCACATAATTCCTAACAAATTTTGACACAGATTCCCAATTCGGGCATTCAGAACATATAGCACGTTGCTGTAAGCAAGCACATTCTCATTCAAAGTTGCAAGTTACTATGTAGGAACAAGTTTGTATAGGTATTTCAAAGATGCCCAGAACTGAGCTAAACGTTGTATGTCTCCAACTCCTAGAAATAACTTCATGCCCCATCTCACTTACTTCCTGCAAGTAAGGATCACATAATTCCTAACAAAGTTTTGACACAGATTCCCAATTCGGGCATTCAGAACATATAGCACGTTGCTGTAAGCAAGCACATTCTCATTCAAAGTTGCAAGTCACTATGTAGGAACAAGTTTGTATAGGTATTTCAAAGATGCCCAGAACTGTGCTAAACTTGGTATGTGTCCAACTCCTAGAAATACCTTCATGCCCCAACTCCCTTACTTCCAGCTAGTAAGGATCACATAATTCCTAACAAATTTTGACACGGATCCCAATTCGGGCATTCAGAACATATAGCACGTTGCTGTAAGCAAGCACATTCTCTTTCAAAGTTGCAAGTTACTATGTAGGAACAAGTTTGTATAGGTATTTCAAAGATGCCCAGAACTGAGCTAAACGTTGTATGTCTCCAACTCCTAGAAATAACTTCATGCCCCATTTCACTTACTTCCAGCTAGTAAGGATCACATAATTCCTAACAAAGTTTTGACACAGATTCCATATTCGGGCATTCAGAACATATAGCACGTTGCTGTAAGCAAGCACATTCTCATTCAAAGTTGCAAGTTACTACGTAGGAACAAGTTTGTATAGGTATTTCAAAGATGCCCAGAACTGTGCTAAACTTGGTATGTGTCCAATTCCTAGAAATACCTTCATGCCCCAACTCCCTTACTTCCAGCTAGTAAGGATCACATAATTTCTAACAAAGTTTTGACACAGATTCCCTATTCGGGCATTCAGAACATATAGCACGTTGCTGTAAGCAAGCACATTCTCATTCAAAGTTGCAAGTTACTATGTAGGAACAAGTTTGTATAGGTATTTCAAAGATGCCCAGAACTGAGCTAAACGTTGTATGTCTCCAACTCCTAGAAATAACTTCATGCCCCATCTCACTTACTTCCAGCTAGTAAGGATCATATAATTCCTAACAAAGTTTTGACACAGATTCCCAATTCGGGCATTCAGAACATATAGCACGTTGCTGTAAGCAAGCACATTCTCATTCAAAGTTGCAAGTTACTATGTAGGAACAAGTTTGTATAGGTATTTCAAAGATACCCAGAACTGAGCTAAACGTTGTATGTCTCCAACTCCTAGAAATAACTTCATGCCCCATCTCACTTACTTCCAGCTAGTAAGGATCACATAATTCCTAACAAAGTTTTGACACAGATTCCCAATTCGGGCATTCAGAACATATAGCACGTTGCTGTGAGCAAGCACATTCTCATTCAAAGTTGCAAGTTACTATGTAGGAACAAGTTTGTATAGGTATTTCAAAGATGCCCAGAACTGAGCTAAACGTTGTATGTCTCCAACTCCTAGAAATAACTTCATGCCCCATCTCACTTACTTCCAGCTAGCAAGGATCACATAATTCCTAACAAAGGTTTGACACAGATTCCCAATTCGGGCATTCAGAACATATAGCACGTTGCTGTGAGCAAGCACATTCTCATTCAAAGTTGCAAGTTACTATGTAGGAACAAGTTTGTATAGGTAATTCAAAGATGCCCAGAACTGAGCTAAACTTGGTATGTGTCCAACTCCTAGAAATAACTTCATGCCCCATCTCCCTTACTTCCAGCTAGTAAGGATCACATAATTCCTAGCAAAGATTTCACACAGATTCCCAATTCGGGCATTCAGAACATATAGCACGTTGCTGCAAGCAAGCACATTCTCATTCAAAGTTGCAAGTTACTATGTAGGAACAATTTTGTATAGGTATTTCAAAGATGCCCAGAACTGAGCTAAACGTGGTATGTCTCCAACTCCTAGAAATAACTTCATGCCCCGTCTCCCTTACTTCCAGCTAGTAAGGATCACATAGTTCCTAACAAAGATTTGACACAGATTTCCAATTCGGTCATTAAGAACATATAGCACGTTGCTGTAAGCAAGCACATTCTCATTCAAAGATGCAAGTTACTATGTAGGAACAAGTTTGTATAGGTATTTCAAAGATGCCCAGAACTGAGCTAAACTTGGTATGTGTCCAACTCCTAGAAATAACTTCATGCCCCATCTCACTTACTTCCAGCTAGTAAGGATCACATAATTCCTAACAAAGTTTTGACACATATTCCCAATTCGGGCATTCAGAACATATAGCACGTTGCTGTAAGCAAGCACATTCTCATTCAAAGTTGCAAGTTACTATGTAGTAACAAGTTTGTATAGGTATTTCAAAGATGCCCAGAACTGTGCTAAACTTGGTATGTGTCCAACTCCTAGAAATCCCTTCATGCCCCAACTCCCTTACTTCCATCTAGTAAGCATCACATAATTTCTAACAAAGTTTTGACACAGATTCCCTATTCGGGCATTCAGAACATATAGCACGTTGCTGTAAGCAAGCACATTCTCATTCAAAGTTGCAAGTTACTATGTAGGAACAAGTTTGTATAGGTATTTCAAAGATGCCCAGAACTGAGCTAAACTTGGTATGTGTCCAACTCCTAGAAATACCTTCATGCCCCATCTCCCTTACTTCCAGCTAGTAAGGATCACATAATTCCTAACAAAGTTTTGACACAGATTCCCAATTCGGGCATTCAGAACATATAGCACGTTGCTGTAAGCAAGCACATTCTCATTCAAAGTTGCAAGTTACTATGTAGGAACAAGTTTGCATAGGTATTTCAAAGATGCCCAGAACTGTGCTAAACTTGGTATGTGTCCAACTCCTAGAAATACCTTCATGCCCCAACTCCCTTACTTCCAGCTAGTAAGGATCACAAAATTCCTAACAAATTTTGACACAGATTCCCAATTCGGGCATTCAGAACATATAGCACGTTGCTGTAAGCAAGCACATTCTCATTCAAAGATGCAAGTTACTATGTAGGAACAAGTTTGTATAGGTATTTCAAAGATGCCCAGAACTGAGCTAAACGTTGTATGTCTCCAACTCCTAGAAATAACTTCATGCCCCATCTCACTTACTTCCAGCTAGTAAGGATCACATAATTCCTAACAAAGTTTTGACACAGATTCCCAATTCGGGCATTCAGAACATATAGCACGTTGCTGTAAGCAAGCACATTCTCATTCAAAGTTGCAAGTTACTATGTAGGAACTGGTTTGTATAGGTATTTCAAAGATGCCCAGAACTGTGCTAAACTTTGTATGTGTCCAACTCCTAGAAATACCTTCATGCCCCAACTCCCTTACTTCCAGCTAGTAAGGATCACATAATTCCTAACAAATTTTGACACAGATTCCCAATTCGGGCATTCAGAACATATAGCACGTTGCTGTAAGCAAGCACATTCTCATTCAAAGTTGCAAGTTACTATGTAGGAACAAGTTTGTATAGGTATTTCAAAGATGCCCAGAACTGAGCTAAACGTGGTATGTCTCCAACTCCTAGAAATAACTTCATGCCCCATCTCACTTACTTCCAGCTAGTAAGGATCACATAATTTCAAACAAAGTTTTGACACAGTTTCCCAATTCGGGCATTCAGAACATATAGCACGTTGCTGTAAGCAAGCACATTCTCATTCAAAGTCGCAAGTTACTATGTAGGAACAAGTTTGTATAGGTATTTCAAAGATGCCCAGAACTGAGCTAAACGTTGTATGTCTCCAACTCCTAGAAATAACTTCATGCCCCATCTCCCTTACTTCCAGCTAGTAAGGATCACATAATTCCTAACAAAGTTTTGACACAGATTCCCAATTCGGGCATTCAGAACATATAGCACGTTGCTGTAAGCAAGCACATTCTCATTCAAAGTTGCAAGTTACTATGTAGGAACAAGTTTGTATAGGTATTTCAAAGATGCCCAGAACTGTGCTAAACTTGGTATGTGTCCAACTCCTAGAAATACCTTCATGCCCCAACTCCCTTACTTCCAGCTAGTAAGGATCACAAAATTCCTAACAAATTTTGACACAGTTTCCGAATTCGGGCTTTCAGAACATATAGCACTTTCCTGTAAGCAAGCACATTCTCATTCAAAGATGCAAGTTACTATGTAGGAACAAGTTTGTATAGGTATTTCAAAGATGCCCAGAACTGAGCTAATCGTTGTATGTCTCCAACTCCTAGAAATAACTTCATGCCTCATCTCACTTACTTCCAGCTAGTAAGGATCACATAATTCCTAACAAAGTTTTGACACAGATTCCCAATTCGGGCATTCAGAACATATAGCACGTTGCTGTAAGCAAGCACATTTTCATTCAAAGTTGCAAGTTACTATGTAGGAACAAGTTTGTATATGTATTTCAAAGATGCCCAGAACTGTGCAAAACTTGGTATGTGTCCAACTCCTAGAAATACCTTCATGCCCCAACTCCCTTACTTCCAGCTAGTAAGGCTCACATAATTTCTAACAAAGTTTTGACACAGATTCCCAATTCGGGCATTCAGAACATATAGCACGTTGCTGTAAGCAAGCACATTCTCAGTCAAAGATGCAAGTTACTATGTAGGAACAAGTTTGTATAGGTATTTCAAAGATGCCCAGAACTGAGCTAAACTTGGTATGTGTCCAACTCCTAGAAATAACTTCATGCCCCATCTCCCTTACTTCCAGCTAGTAAGAATCACATAATTCCTAACAAAGTTTTGACACAGATTCCCAATTCGGGCATTCAGAACATATAGCACGTTGCTGTAAGCAAGCACATTCTCATTCAAAGTTGCAAGTTACTATGTAGGAACAAGTTTGTATAGGTATTTCAAAGATGCCCAGAACTGAGCTAAACTTGGTATGTGTCCAACTCCTAGAAATAACTTCATGCCCCATCTCCCTTACTTCCAGCTAGTAAGGATGACATAATTCCTAACAAAGTTTTGACACAGATTCCCTATTCGGGCATTCAGAACATATAGCACGTTGCTGTAAGCAAGCACATTCTCATTCAAAGTTGCAAGTTACTAAGTAGGAACAAGTTTATAGGTATTTCAAAGATGCCCAGAACTGTGCTAAACTTGGTATGTGTCCAACTCCTAAAAATACCTTCATGCCCCAACTCCCTTACTTCCATCTAGTAAGGATCACATGATTCCTAACAAAGTTTTGACACAGATTCCCAATTCG
This sequence comes from Diceros bicornis minor, assembly GCF_020826845.1. Taxonomy (NCBI): domain Eukaryota; kingdom Metazoa; phylum Chordata; class Mammalia; order Perissodactyla; family Rhinocerotidae; genus Diceros; species Diceros bicornis. The sequence continues at coordinate 53,021,734 of NC_080758.1, forward strand.
GGCATTCAGAACATATAGCACGTTGCTGTAAGCAAGTACATTTTCATTCAAAGATGCAAGTTACTATGTAGGAACAAGTTTGTATAGGTATTTCAAAGATGCCCAGAACTGAGCTAAACTTGGTATGTGTCCAACTCCTAGAAATAACTTCATGCCCCATCTCCCTTACTTCCAGCTAGTAAGGATCACATATTTCCTAACAAAGTTTTGACACAGATTCCCAATTCGGGCATTCAGAACATATAGCACGTTGCTGTAAGCAAGCAGATTCTCATTCAAAGATGCAAGTTACTATGTAGGAACAAGTTTGTATAGGTATTTCAAAGATGCCCAGAACTGAGCTAAACTTGGTATGTGTCCAACTCCTAGAAATAACTTCATGCCCCATCTCCCTTACTTCCAGCTAGTAAGGATCACATAATTCCTAACAATGTTTTGACACAGATTCCCAATTCGGGCATTCAGAACATATAGCACGTTGCTGTAAGCAAGCACATTCTCATTCAAAGATGCTACTTACTATGTAGGAACAAGTTTGTATAGGTATTTCAAAGATGCCCAGAAGAGAGCTAAACTTGGTATGTGTCCAACTCCTAGAAATAACTTCATGCCCCATCTCCCTTACTTCCAGCTAGTAAGGATCACATAATTCCTAACAAAGTTTTGACACAGATTCCCAATTCGGGCATTCAGAACATATAGCACGTTGCTGTAAGCAAGCACATTTTCATTCAAAGTTGCAAGTTACTATGTAGGAACAAGTTTGTATAGGTATTTCAAAGATGCCCAGAATTGAGCTAAACTTGGTATGTGTCCAACTCCTAGAAATAACTTCATGCCCCATCTCACTTACTTCCAGCTAGTAAGGATCACATAATTCCTAACCAAGTTTTGACACAGATTCCCAATTCGGGCATTCAGAACATATAGCACGTTGCTGCAAGCAAGCACATTCTCATTCAAAGTTGCAAGTTACTATGTAGGAACAAGTTTGTATAGGTATTTCAAAGATGCCCAGAACTGAGCTAAACTTGGTATGTGTCCAACTCCTAGAAATAACTTCATGCCCCATCTCCCTTACTTCCAGCTAGTAAGGATCACATAATTCCTAACAAAGTTTTGACACAGATTGCCAATTCGGGCATTCAGAACATATAGCACGTTGCTGTAAGCAAGCACATTCTCATTCAAAGTTGCAAGTTACTATGTAGGGACAAGTTTGTATAGGTATTTCAAAGATGCCCAGAACTGAGCTAAACTTGGTATGTGTCCAACTCCTAGAAATAACTTCATGCCCCATCTCCCTTACTTCCAGCTAGTAAGGATCACATAATTCCTAACAAAGTTTTGACACAGATTGCCAATTCGGGCATTCAGAACATATAGCACGTTGCTGTAAGCAAGCACATTCTCATTCAAAGATGCAAGTTACTATGTAGGAACAAGTTTGTATAGGTATTTCAAAGATGCCCAGAACTGAGCTAAACTTGGTATGTGTCCAACTCCTAGAAATAACTTCATGCCCCATCTCCCTTACTTCCAGCTAGTAAGGATCACATAATTCCTAACAAAGTTTTGACAGAGATTGCCAATTCGGGCATTCAGAACATATAGCACGTTGCTGTAAGCAAGCACATTCTCATTCAAAGGTGCAAGTTACTATGTAGGAACAAGTTTGTATAGGTATTTCAAAGATGCCCAGAACTGAGCTAAACTTGGTATGTGTCCAACTCCTAGAAATAACTTCATGCTCCATCTCCCTTACTTCAAGCTAGTAAGGATCACATAATTCCTAACAAAGTTTTGACACAGATTCCCATATCGGGCATTCAGAACATATAGCACGTTGCTGCAAGCAAGCACATTCTCATTCAAAGTTGCAAGTTACTATGTAGGAACAAGTTTGTATAGGTATTTCAAAGATGCCCAGAACTGAGCTAAACTTGGTATGTGTCCAACTCCTAGAAATAACTTCATGCCCCATCTCCCTAACTTCCAGCTAGTAAGGATCACATAATTCCTAACAAAGTTTTGACACAGATTGCCAATTCGGGCATTCAGAACATATAGCACGTTGCTGTAAGCAAGCAGATTCTCATTCAAAGATGCAAGTTACTATGTAGGAACAAGTTTGTATAGGTATTTCAAAGATGCCCAGAACTGAGCTAAACTTGGTATGTGTCCAACTCCTAGAAATAACTTCATGCCCCATCTCCCTTACTTCCAGCTAGTAAGGATCACATAATTCCTAACAAAGTTTTGACACAGATTGCCAATTCGGGCATTCAGAACATATAGCACGTTGCTGTAAGCAAGCACATTCTCATTCAAAGATGCAAGTTACTATGTAGGAACAAGTTTGTATAGGTATTTCAAAGATGCCCAGAACTGAGCTAAACTTGGTATGTGTCCAACTCCTAGAAATAACTTCATGCTCCATCTCCCTTACTTCCAGCTAGTAAGGATCACATAATTCCTAACAAAGTTTTGACACAGATTCCCAATTCGGGCATTCAGAACATATAGCACGTTGCTGTAAGCAAGTACATTTTCATTCAAAGATGCAAGTTACTATGTAGGAACAAGTTTGTATAGGTATTTCAAAGATGCCCAGAACTGAGCTAAACTTGGTATGTGTCCAACTCCTAGAAATAACTTCATGCCCCATCTCCCTTACTTCCAGCTAGTAAGGATCACATATTTCCTAACAAAGTTTTGACACAGATTCCCAATTCGGGCATTCAGAACATATAGCACGTTGCTGTAAGCAAGCAGATTCTCATTCAAAGATGCAAGTTACTATGTAGGAACAAGTTTGTATAGGTATTTCAAAGATGCCCAGAACTGAGCTAAACTTGGTATGTGTCCAACTCCTAGAAATAACTTCATGCCCCATCTCCCTTACTTCCAGCTAGTAAGGATCACATAATTCCTAACAATGTTTTGACACAGATTCCCAATTCGGGCATTCAGAACATATAGCACGTTGCTGTAAGCAAGCACATTCTCATTCAAAGATGCTACTTACTATGTAGGAACAAGTTTGTATAGGTATTTCAAAGATGCCCAGAACAGAGCTAAACTTGGTATGTGTCCAACTCCTAGAAATAACTTCATGCCCCATCTCCCTTACTTCCAGCTAGTAAGGATCACATAATTCCTAACAAAGTTTTGACACAGATTCCCAATTCGGGCATTCAGAACATATAGCACGTTGCTGTAAGCAAGCACATTTTCATTCAAAGTTGCAAGTTACTATGTAGGAACAAGTTTGTATAGGTATTTCAAAGATGCCCAGAATTGAGCTAAACTTGGTATGTGTCCAACTCCTAGAAATAACTTCATGCCCCATCTCACTTACTTCCAGCTAGTAAGGATCACATAATTCCTAACCAAGTTTTGACACAGATTCCCAATTCGGGCATTCAGAACATATAGCACGTTGCTGCAAGCAAGCACATTTTCATTCAAAGTTGCAAGTTACTATGTAGGAACAAGTTTGTATAGGTATTTCAAAGATGCCCAGAACTGAGCTAAACTTGGTATGTGTCCAACTCCTAGAAATAACTTCATGCCCCATCTCCCTTACTTCCAGCTAGTAAGGATCACATAATTCCTAACAAAGTTTTGACACAGATTGCCAATTCGGGCATTCAGAACATATAGCACGTTGCTGTAAGCAAGCACATTCTCATTCAAAGTTGCAAGTTACTATGTAGGGACAAGTTTGTATAGGTATTTCAAAGATGCCCAGAACTGAGCTAAACTTGGTATGTGTCCAACTCCTAGAAATAACTTCATGCCCCATCTCCCTTACTTCCAGCTAGTAAGGATCACATAATTCCTAACAAAGTTTTGACACAGATTGCCAATTCGGGCATTCAGAACATATAGCACGTTGCTGTAAGCAAGCACATTCTCATTCAAAGATGCAAGTTACTATGTAGGAACAAGTTTGTATAGGTATTTCAAAGATGCCCAGAACTGAGCTAAACTTGGTATGTGTCCAACTCCTAGAAATAACTTCATGCCCCATCTCCCTTACTTCCAGCTAGTAAGGATCACATAATTCCTAACAAAGTTTTGACAGAGATTGCCAATTCGGGCATTCAGAACATATAGCACGTTGCTGTAAGCAAGCACATTCTCATTCAAAGGTGCAAGTTACTATGTAGGAACAAGTTTGTATAGGTATTTCAAAGATGCCCAGAACTGAGCTAAACTTGGTATGTGTCCAACTCCTAGAAATAACTTCATGCTCCATCTCCCTTACTTCCAGCTAGTAAGGATCACATAATTCCTAACAAAGTTTTGACACAGATTCCCATATCGGGCATTCAGAACATATAGCACGTTGCTGCAAGCAAGCACATTCTCATTCAAAGTTGCAAGTTACTATGTAGGAACAAGTTTGTATAGGTATTTCAAAGATGCCCAGAACTGAGCTAAACTTGGTATGTGTCCAACTCCTAGAAATAACTTCATGCCCCATCTCCCTAACTTCCAGCTAGTAAGGATAACATAATTCCTAACAAAGTTTTGACACAGATTGCCAATTCGGGCATTCAGAACATATAGCACGTTGCTGTAAGCAAGCAGATTCTCATTCAAAGATGCAAGTTACTATGTAGGAACAAGTTTGTATAGGTATTTCAAAGATGCCCAGAACTGAGCTAAACTTGGTATGTGTCCAACTCCTAGAAATAACTTCATGCCCCATCTCACTTACTTCCAGCTAGTAAGGATCACATAATTCCTAACAAAGTTTTGACACAGATTGCCAATTCGGGCATTCAGAACATATAGCACGTTGCTGTAAGCAAGCACATTCTCATTCAAAGATGCAAGTTACTATGTAGGAACAAGTTTGTATAGGTATTTCAAAGATGCCCAGAACTGAGCTAAACTTGGTATGTGTCCAACTCCTAGAAATAACTTCATGCTCCATCTCCCTTACTTCCAGCTAGTAAGGATCACATAATTCCTAACAAAGTTTTGACACAGATTCCAATATCGGGCATTCAGAACATATAGCACGTTGCTGCAAGCAAGCACATTCTCATTCAAAGTTGCAAGTTACTATGTAGGAACAAGTTTGTATAGGTATTTCAAAGATGCCCAGAACTGAGCTAAACTTGGTATGTGTCCAACTCCTAGAAATAACTTCATGCCCCATCTCCCTTACTTCCAGCTAGTAAGGATCACATAATTCCTAACAAAGTTTTGACACAGATTCCCAATTCGGGCATACAGAACATATAGCACGTTGCTGTAAGCAAGCACATTCTCATTCAAAGTTGCAAGTTACTATGTAGGAACAAGTTTGTATAGGTATTTCAAAGATGCCCAGAACTGAGCTAAACGTTGTATGTCTCCAACTCCTAGAAATAACTTCATGCCCCATCTCACTTACTTCCAGCTTGTAAGGATCACATAATTCCTAACAAAGTTTTGACACAGATTCCCAAATCGTGCATTCAGAACATATAGCACGTTGCTGGAAGCAAGCACATTCTCATTCAAAGTTGCAAGTTACTATGTAGGAACAAATTTGTATAGGTATTTCAAAGATGCCCAGAACTGAGCTAAACTTGGTATGTGTCCAACTCCTAGAAATAACTTCATGCCCCATCTCCCTTACTTCCAGCTAGTAAGGATGACATAATTCCTAACAAAGTTTTGACACAGATTCCCTATTCGGGCATTCAGAACATATAGCACGTTGCTGTAAGCAAGCACATTCTCATTCAAAGTTGCAAGTTACTATGTAGGAACAAGTTTATAGGTATTTCAAAGATGCCCAGAACTGTGCTAAACTTGGTATGTGTCCAACTCCTAGAAATACCTTCATGCCCCAACTCCCTTACTTCCATCTAGTAAGGATCACATAATTCCTAACAAAGTTTTGACACAGATTCCCAATTCGGGCATTCAGAACATATAGCACGTTGCTGTAAGCAAGTACATTTTCATTCAAAGATGCAAGTTACTATGTAGGAACAAGTTTGTATAGGTATTTCAAAGATGCCCAGAACTGAGCTAAACTTGGTATGTGTCCAACTCCTAGAAATAACTTCATGCCCCATCTCCCTTACTTCCAGCTAGTAAGGATCACATATTTCCTAACAAAGTTTTGACACAGATTCCCAATTCGGGCATTCAGAACATATAGCACGTTGCTGTAAGCAAGCAGATTCTCATTCAAAGATGCAAGTTACTATGTAGAAACAAGTTTGTATAGGTATTTCAAAGATGCCCAGAACTGAGCTAAACTTGGTATGTGTCCAACTCCTAGAAATAACTTCATGCCCCATCTCCCTTACTTCCAGCTAGTAAGGATCACATAATTCCTAACAATGTTTTGACACAGATTCCCAATTCGGGCATTCAGAACATATAGCACGTTGCTGTAAGCAAGCACATTCTCATTCAAAGATGCTACTTACTATGTAGGAACAAGTTTGTATAGGTATTTCAAAGATGCCCAGAACTGAGCTAAACTTGGTATGTGTCCAACTCCTAGAAATAACTTCATGCCCCATCTCCCTTACTTCCAGCTAGTAAGGATCACATAATTCCTAACAAAGTTTTGACACAGATTCCCAATTCGGGCATTCAGAACATATAGCACGTTGCTGTAAGCAAGCACATTTTCATTCAAAGTTGCAAGTTACTATGTAGGAACAAGTTTGTATAGGTATTTCAAAGATGCCCAGAATTGAGCTAAACTTGGTATGTGTCCAACTCCTAGAAATAACTTCATGCCCCATCTCACTTACTTCCAGCTAGTAAGGATCACATAATTCCTAACCAAGTTTTGACACAGATTCCCAATTCGGGCATTCAGAACATATAGCACGTTGCTGTAAGCAAGCAGATTCTCATTCAAAGTTGCAAGTTACTATGTAGGAACAAGTTTGTATAGGTATTTCAAAGATGCCCAGAACTGAGCTAAACTTGGTATGTGTCCAACTCCTAGAAATAACTTCATGCCCCATCTCCCTTACTTCCAGCTAGTAAGGATCACATAATTCCTAACAAAGTTTTCACACAGATTGCCCATTCGGGCATTCAGAACATATAGCACGTTGCTGTAAGCAAGCACATTCTCATTCAAAGATGCAAGTTACTATGTAGGAACAAGTTTGTATAGGTATTTCAAAGATGCCCAGAACTGAGCTAAACTTGGTATGTGTCCAACTCCTAGAAATAACTTCATGCCCCATCTCCCTTACTTCCAGCTAGTAAGGATCACATAATTCCTAACAATGTTTTGACACAGATTCCCAATTCGGGCATTCAGAACATATAGCACGTTGCTGTAAGCAAGCACATTCTCATTCAAAGATGCTACTTACTATGTAGGAACAAGTTTGTATAGGTATTTCAAAGATGCCCAGAACTGAGCTAAACTTGGTATGTGTCCAACTCCTAGAAATAACTTCATGCCCCATCTCCCTTACTTCCAGCTAGTAAGGATCACATAATTCCTAACAAAGTTTTGACACAGATTCCCAATTCGGGCATTCAGAACATATAGCACGTTGCTGTAAGCAAGCACATTTTCATTCAAAGTTGCAGTTACTATGTAGGAACAAGTTTGTATAGGTATTTCAAAGATGACCAGAATTGAGCTAAACTTGGTATGTGTCCAACTCCTAGAAATAACTTCATGCCCCATCTCACTTACTTCCAGCTAGTAAGGATCACATAATTCCTAACCAAGTTTTGACACAGATTCCCAATTCGGGCATTCAGAACATATAGCACGTTGCTGTAAGCAAGCAGATTCTCATTCAAAGTTGCAAGTTACTATGTAGGAACAAGTTTGTATAGGTATTTCAAAGATGCCCAGAACTGAGCTAAACTTGGTATGTGTCCAACTCCTAGAAATAACTTCATGCCCCATCTCCCTTACTTCCAGCTAGTAAGGATCACATAATTCCTAACAAAGTTTTGACACAGATTCCCAATTCGGGCATTCAGAACATATAGCACGTTGCTGTAAGCAAGCACATTCTCATTCAAAGTTGCAAGTTACTATGTAGGAACAAGTTTGTATAGGTATTTCAAAGATGCCCAGAACTGAGCTAAACTTGGTATGTGTCCAACTCCTAGAAATAACTTCATGCCCCATCTCCCTTACTCCCAGCTAGTAAGGATCGCATAATTCCTAACAAAGTTTTGACACAGATTCCCAATTCGGGCATTCAGAACATATAGCACGTTGCAGTAAACAAGCAGATTCTCATTCAAAGATGCAAGTTACTATGTAGGAACAAGTTTGTATAGGTATTTCAAAGATGCCCAGAACTGAGCTAAACTTGGTATGTGTCCAACTCCTAGAAATAACTTCATGCCCCATCTCCCTTACTTCCAGCTAGTAAGGATCACATAATTCCTAACAAAGTTTTGACACAGATTCCCAATTCGGGCATTCAGAACATATAGCACGTTGCTGTCAGCAAGCACATTTTCATTCAAAGTTGCAAGTTACTGTGTAGGAACAAGTTTGTATAGGTATTTCAAAGATGCCCAGAACTGAGCTAAACTTGGTATGTGTCCAACTCCTAGAAATAACTTCATGCCCCATCTCCCTTACTTCCAGCTAGTAAGGATCACATAATTCCTAACAAAGTTTTGACACAGATTGCCAATTCGGGCATTCAGAACATATAGCACGTTGCTGTAAGCAAGCACATTCTCATTCAAAGATGCAAGTTACTATGTAGTAACAAGTTTGTATAGGTATTTCAAAGATGCCCAGAACTGAGCTAAACTTGGTATGTCTCCAACTCCAAGAAATAACTTCATGCCCCATCTCCCTTTCTTCCAGCTAGTAAGGATCACATAATTCCTAACAAAGTTTTGACACAGATTCCCAATTCGGGCATTCAGAACATATAGCACGTTGCTGTAAGCAAGCAGATTCTCATTCAAAGTTGCAAGTTACTATGTAGGAACAAGTTTGTATAGGTATTTCAAAGATGCCCAGAACTGAGCTAAACTTGGTATGTCTCCAACTCCTAGAAATAACTTCATGCCCCATCTCCCTTACTCCCAGCTAGTAAGGATAGCATAATTCCTAACAAAGTTTTGACACAGATTCCCAATTCGGGCATTCAGAACATATAGCACGTTGCTGTAAACAAGCAGATTCTCATTCAAAGATGCAAGTTACTATGTAGGAACTAGTTTGTATAGGTATTTCAAAGATGCCCAGAACTGAGCTAAACTTGGTATGTGTCCAACTCCTAGAAATAACTTCCTGCCCCATCTCCCTTACTTCCAGCTAGTAAGGATCACATAATTCCTAACAAACTTTTGACACAGATTCCCAATTCGGGCATTCAGAACATATAGCACGTTGCTGTAAGCAAGCACATTCTCATTCAAAGTTGCAAGTTTCTATGTAGGAACAAGTTTGTATAGGTATTTCAAAGATGCCCAGAACTGAGCTAAACTTGGTATGTCTCCAACTCCAAGAAATAACTTCATGCCCCATCTCCCTTACTTCCAGCTAGTAAGGATCACATAATTCCTAACAAAGTTTTGACACAGATTCCCAATTCGGGCATTCAGAACATATAGCACGTTGCTGTAAGCAAGCACATTCTCATTCAAAGTTGCAAGTTACTATGTAGGAACAAGTTTGTATAGGTATTTCAAAGATGCCCAGAACTGAGCTAAACTTGGTATGTGTCCAACTCCTAGAAATAACTTCATGCCCCATCTCACTTACTTCCAGCTAGTAAGGATCACATAATTCCTAACAAAGTTTTGACACAGATTCCCAATTCGGGCATTCAGAACATATAGCACGTTGCTGTAAGCAAGCACATTCTCATTCAAAGTTGCAAGTTACTATGTAGGAACAAGTTTGTATAGGTATTTCAAAGATGCCCAGAACTGAGCTAAACTTGGTATGTGTCCAACTCCTAGAAATAATTTCATGCCCCATCTCACTTACTTCCAGCTAGTAAGGATCACATAATTCCTAACAAAGTTTTGACACAGATTCCCAATTCGGGCATTCATAACATATAGCACGTTGCTGTAAGCAAGCACATTCTCATTCAAAGTTGCAAGATAGTATGTAGGAAGAAGTTTGTATAGGTATTTCAAAGATGCCCAGAACTGAGCTAAACTTGGTATGTGTCCATCTCCTAGAAATAACTTCATGACCCATCTCCCTTACTTCCAGCTAGTAAGGATCACATAATTCCTAACAAAGTTTTGACACAGATTCCCAATTCGGGCATTCAGAACATATAGCACGTTGCTGTAAGCAACCACACTCTCATTCAAAGTTGCAGGTTACTATGTAGGAACAAGTTTGTATAGGTATTTCAAAGATGCCCAGAACTGAGCTAAACGTTGTATGTCTCCAACTCCTAGAAATAACTTCATGCCCCATCTCACTTACTTCCAGCTCGTAAGGATCACATAATTCCTAACAACGTTTTGACACAGATTCCCTTTTCGGGCATTCAGAGCATATAGCACGTTGCTGTAAGCAAGCACATTCTCATTCAAAGATGCATGTTACTATGTAGGAACAAGTTTGTATAGGTATTTCTAAGATGCCCAGTACTGTGCTAAACTTGGTTTGTGTCCAACTCCTAGAAATACCTTCATTCCCCAACTCCCTTACTTCCAGCTAGTAAGGATCACATAATTCCTAACAAATTTTGACACAGATTCCCAATTCGGGCATTCAGAACATATAGCACGTTGCTGTAAGCAAGCACATTCTCATTCAAAGTTGCAAGTTTCTATGTAGGAACAAGTTTGTATAGGTATTTCAAAGATGCCCAGAACTGAGCTAAACTTGGTATGTCTCCAACTCCAAGAAATAACTTCATGCCCCATCTCCCTTACTTCCAGCTAGTAAGGATCACATAATTCCTAACAAAGTTTTGACACAGATTCCCAATTCGGGCATTCAGAACATATAGCACGTTGCTGTAAGCAAGCACATTCTCATTCAAAGTTGCAAGTTACTATGTAGGAACAAGTTTGTATAGGTATTTCAAAGATGCCCAGAACTGAGCTAAACTTGGTATGTGTCCAACTCCTAGAAATAACTTCATGCCCCATCTCACTTACTTCCAGCTAGTAAGGATCACATAATTCCTAACAAAGTTTTGACACAGATTCCCAATTCGGGCATTCAGAACATATAGCACGTTGCTGTAAGCAAGCACATTCTCATTCAAAGTTGCAAGTTACTATGTAGGAACAAGTTTGTATAGGTATTTCAAAGATGCCCAGAACTGAGCTAAACTTGGTATGTGTCCAAGTCCTAGAAATAATTTCATGCCCCATCTCACTTACTTCCAGCTAGTAAGGATCACATAATTCCTAACAAAGTTTTGACACAGATTCCCAATTCGGGCATTCATAACATATAGCACGTTGCTGTAAGCAAGCACATTCTCATTCAAAGTTGCAAGATAGTATGTAGGAAGAAGTTTGTATAGGTATTTCAAAGATGCCCAGAACTGAGCTAAACTTGGTATGTGTCCATCTCCTAGAAATAACTTCATGACCCATCTCCCTTACTTCCAGCTAGTAAGGATCACATATTTCCTAACAAAGTTTTGACACAGATTCCCAATTCGGGCATTCAGAACATATAGCACGTTGCTGTAAGCAACCACACTCTCATTCAAAGTTGCAGGTTACTATGTAGGAACAAGTTTGTATAGGTATTTCAAAGATGCCCAGAACTGAGCTAAACGTTGTATGTCTCCAACTCCTAGAAATAACTTCATGCCCCATCTCACTTACTTCCAGCTCGTAAGGATCACATAATTCCTAACAACGTTTTGACACAGATTCCCTTTTCGGGCATTCAGAGCATATAGCACGTTGCTGTAAGCAAGCACATTCTCATTCAAAGATGCATGTTACTATGTAGGAACAAGTTTGTATAGGTATTTCTAAGATGCCCAGTACTGTGCTAAACTTGGTTTGTGTCCAACTCCTAGAAATACCTTCATTCCCCAACTCCCTTACTTCCAGCTAGTAAGGATCACATAATTCCTAACAAATTTTGACACAGATTCCCAATTCGGGCATTCAGAACATATAGCACGTTGCTGCAAGCAAGCACATTCTCATTCAAAGTTGCAAGTTACTATGTAGGAACAAGTTTGTATAGGTATTTCAAAGATGCCCAGAACTGAGCTAAACGTGGTATGTCTCCAACTCCTAGAAATAACTTCATGCCCCATCTCACTTACTTCCAGCTAGTAAGGATCACATAATTCCTAACAAAGTTTTGACACAGATTCCCTTCTCGGGCATTCAGAGCATATAGCACGTTGCTGTAAGCAAGCACATTCTCATTCAAAGTTGCAAGTTACTATGTAGGAACAAGTTTGTATAGGTATTTCAAAGATGCCCAGAACTGTGTTAAACTTGGTATGTGTCCAATTCCTAGAAATACCTTCATGCCCCAACTCCCTTACTTCCAGCTAGTAAGGATCACATATTTCCTAACAAATTTTGACACAGATTCCCAATTCGGGCATTCAGAACATATAGCACGTTGCTGTAAGCAAGCACATTCTCATTCAAAGTTGCAAGTTACTATGTAGGAACAAGTTTGTATAGGTATTTCAAAGATGCCCAGAACTGAGCTAAACTTGGTATGTGTCCAAGTCCTAGAAATAATTTCATGCCCCATCTCACTTACTTCCAGCTAGTAAGGATCACATAATTCCTAACAAAGTTTTGACACAGATTCCCAATTCGGGCATTCATAACATATAGCACGTTGCTGTAAGCAAGCACATTCTCATTCAAAGTTGCAAGATAGTATGTAGGAAGAAGTTTGTATAGGTATTTCAAAGATGCCCAGAACTGAGCTAAACTTGGTATGTGTCCATCTCCTAGAAATAACTTCATGACCCATCTCCCTTACTTCCAGCTAGTAAGGATCACATAATTCCTAACAAAGTTTTGACACAGATTCCCAATTCGGGCATTCAGAACATATAGCACGTTGCTGTAAGCAACCACACTCTCATTCAAAGTTGCAGGTTACTATGTAGGAACAAGTTTGTATAGGTATTTCAAAGATGCCCAGAACTGAGCTAAACGTTGTATGTCTCCAACTCCTAGAAATAACTTCATGCCCCATCTCACTTACTTCCAGCTCGTAAGGATCACATAATTCCTAACAACGTTTTGACACAGATTCCCTTTTCGGGCATTCAGAGCATATAGCACGTTGCTGTAAGCAAGCACATTCTCATTCAAAGATGCATGTTACTATGTAGGAACAAGTTTGTATAGGTATTTCTAAGATGCCCAGTACTGTGCTAAACTTGGTTTGTGTCCAACTCCTAGAAATACCTTCATTCCCCAACTCCCTTACTTCCAGCTAGTAAGGATCACATAATTCCTAACAAATTTTGACACAGATTCCCAATTCGGGCATTCAGAACATATAGCACGTTGCTGCAAGCAAGCACATTCTCATTCAAAGTTGCAAGTTACTATGTAGGAACAAGTTTGTATAGGTATTTCAAAGATGCCCAGAACTGAGCTAAACGTTGTATGTCTCCAACTCCTAGAAATAACTTCATGCCCCATCTCACTTACTTCCAGCTAGTAAGGATCACATAATTCCTAACAAAGTTTTGACACAGATTCCCTTCTCGGGCATTCAGAGCATATAGCACGTTGCTGTAAGCAAGCACATTCTCATTCAAAGTTGCAAGTTACTATGTAGGAACAAGTTTGTATAGGTATTTCAAAGATGCCCAGAACTGTGTTAAACTTGGTATGTGTCCAATTCCTAGAAATACCTTCATGCCCCAACTCCCTTACTTCCAGCTAGTAAGGATCACATATTTCCTAACAAATTTTGACACAGATTCCCAATTCGGGCATTCAGAACATATACCACGTTGCTGTAAGCAAGCACATTCTCATTCAAAGATGCAAGTTACTATGTAGGAACAAGTTTGTACAGGTATTTCAAAGATGCCCAGAACTGAGCTAAACTTGGTATGTGTCCAACTTCTGGAAACAACTTCATGCTCCATCTCCCTTACTTCCAGCTAGTAAGGATCACATAGTTCCTAACAAAGATTTGACACAGATTCCCAAATCGGGCATTCAGAACATATAGCACGTTGCTGCAAGCAAGCACATTCTCATTCAAAGTTTTAAGTTACTATGTAGGAACAAGTTTGTATAGGTATTTCAAAGATGCCCAGAACTGTGCTAAACTTGGTATGTCTCCAACTCCTAGAAATAAGTTCATGCCCCAACTCCCTTACTTCCATCTAGTAAGGATCACATAATTTCTAACAAAGTTTTGACACAGATTCCCTATTCGGGCATTCAGAACATATAGCACGTTGCTGTAAGCAAGCACATTCTCATTCAAAGTTGCAAGTTACTATGTACGAACAAGTTTGTATAGGTATTTCAAAGATGCCCAGAACTGAGCTAAACTTGGTATGTGTCCAACTCCTAGAAATAACTTCATGCCCCATCTCCCTTACTTCCAGCTAGTAAGGATCACATAATTCCTAACAAAGTTTTGACACAGATTCCCAATTCGGGCATTCAGAACATATAGCACGTTGCCGTAAGCAAGCAGATTCTCATTCAAAGATGCAAGTTACTATGTAGGAACAAGTTTGTATAGGTATTTCAAAGATGCCCAGAACTGAGCTAAACTTGGTATGTGTCCAACTCCAAGAAATAACTTCATGCCCCATCTCCCTTACTTCCAGCTAGTAAGGATCACATAATTCCTAACAAACTTTTGACACAGATTGCCAATTCGGGCATTCAGAACATATAGCACGTTGCTATAAGCAAGCACATTCTCATTCAAAGATGCAAGTTACTATGTAGGAACAAGTTTGTATAGGTATTTCAAAGATGCACAGAACTGAGCTAAACTTGGTATGTGTCCAACTCCTAGAAATAACTTCAAGCCCCATCTCCCTTACTTCCAGCTAGTAAGGATCACATAATTCCTAACAAAGTTTTGGCACAGATTCCGTTTTCGGGCATTCAGAGCATATAGCACGTTGCTGTAAGCAAGCACATTCTCATTCAAAGTTGCAAGTTACTATGTATGAACAAGTTTGTATAGGTATTTCCAAGATGCCCAGAACTGAGCTAAACTTGGTATGTCTCCAACTCCAAGAAATAACTTCATGCCCCATCTCACTTACTTCCAGCTAGGAAGGATCACATAATTCCTAACAAAGTTTTGACACAGATTCCCAATTCGGGCATTCAGAACATATAGCACGTTGCTGTAAGCAAGCACATTCTCATTCAAAGTTGCAAGTTACTATGTAGGAACAAGTTTGTATAGGTATTTCAAAGATGCCCAGAACTGAGCTAAACTTGGTATGTGTCCAACTCCTAGAAATAACTTCATGCCCCATCTCCCTTACTTCCAGCTAGTAAGGATCACATAATTCCTAACAATGTTTTGACACAGATTGTCAATTCGGGCATTCAGAACATATAGCACGTTGCTGTAAGCAAGCACATTTTCATTCAAAGTTGCAAGTTACTATGTAGGAACAAGTTTGTATAGGTATTTCAAAGATGCCCAGAACTGAGCTAAACTTGGTATGTGTCCAACTCCTAGAAATAACTTCATGCCCCATCTCCCTTACTTCCAGCTAGTAAGGATCACATAATTCCTAACAATGTTTTGACACAGATTGCCAATTCGGGCATTCAGAACATATAGCACGTTGCTGTAAGCAAGCACATTTTCATTCAAAGTTGCAAGTTACTATGTAGGAACAAGTTTCTATAGGTATTTCAAAGATGCCCAGAACTGAGCTAAACTTGGTATGTGTCCAACTCCTAGAAATAACTTCATGCCCCATCTCCCTTACTTCCAGCTAGTAAGGATCACATAATTCCTAACAAAGTTTTGACACAGATTCCCAATTCGGGCATTCAGAACATATAGCACGTTGCTGTAAGCAAGCAGATTCTCATTCAAAGATGCAAGTTACTATGTAGGAACAAGTTTGTATAGGTATTTCAAAGATGCCCAGAACTGAGCTAAACTTGGTATGTGTCCAACTCCTAGAAATAACTTCATGCCCCATCTCCCTTACTTCCAGCTAGTAAGGATCACATAATTCCTAACAAAGTTTTCACACAGATTGCCCATTCGGGCATTCAGAACATATAGCACGTTGCTGTAAGCAAGCACATTCTCATTCAAAGATGCAAGTTACTATGTAGGAACAAGTTTGTATAGGTATTTCAAAGATGCCCAGAACTGAGCTAAACTTGGTATGTGTCCAACTCCTAGAAATAACTTCATGCCCCATCTCCCTTACTTCCAGCTAGTAAGGATCACATAATTCCTAAGAAAGTTTTCACACAGATTCCCAATTCGGGCATTCAGAACATATAGCACGTTGCTGTAAGCAAGCACATTTTCATTCAAAGTTGCAAGTTACTATGTAGGAACAAGTTTGTATAGGTATTTCAAAGATGCCCAGAACTGAGCTAAACTTGGTATGTGTCCAACTCCTAGAAATAACTTCATGCCCCATCTCTCTTACTTCCAGCTAGTAAGGATCACATAATTCCTAACAAAGTTTTGACACAGATTCCCAATTCGGGCATTCAGAACATATAGCACGTTGCTGTAAGCAAGCACATTTTCATTCAAAGTTGAAAGTTACTATGTAGGAACAAGTTTGTATAGGTATTTCAAAGATGCCCAGAACTGAGCTAAACTTGGTATGTCTCCAACTCCTAGAAATAACTTCATGCCCCATCTCCCTTACTTCCAGCTAGTAAGGATCACATAATTCCTTAAAAGTTTTCACACAGATTGCCCATTCGGGCATTCAGAACATATAGCACGTTGCTGTAAGCAAGCACATTCTCATTCAAAGATGCAAGTTACTATGAAGGAACAAGTTTGTATAGGTATTTCAAAGATGCCCAGAACTGAGCTAAACTTGGTATGTGTCCAACTCCTAGAAATAACTTCATGCCCCATCTCACTTACTTCCAGCTAGTAAGGATCACATAATTCCTAACAAAGTTTTGACACAGATTCCCAATTCGGGCATTCAGAACATATAGCACGTTGCTGTAAGCAAGCACATTCTCATTCAAAGTTGCAAGTTACAATGTAGGAACAAGTTTGTATAGGTATTTCAAAGATGCCCAGAACTGAGCTAAACTAGGTATGTGTCCAACTCCTAGAAATAACTTCATGCCCCATCTCCCTTACTTCCAGCTAGTAAGGATCACATAATTTCTAACAAAGTTTTGACACAGATTCCCAATTCGGGCATTCAGAACTTATAGCACGTTGCTGCAAGCAAGCACATTCTCATTCAATGTTGCAAGTTACTATGTAGGAACAAGTTTGTATAGGTATTTCAAAGATGCCCAGAGCTGAGCTAAACTTGGTATGTCTCCAACTCCAAGAAATAACTTCATGCCCCATCTCCCTTACTTCCAGCTAGTAAGGATCACATAATTCCTAACAAAGTTTTGACACAGATTGCCGTTTCGGGCATTCAGAACATATAGCACGTTGCTGTAAGCAAGCACATTCTCATTCAAAGATGCAAGTTACTATGTAGGAACAAGTTTGTATAGGTATTTCAAAGATGCCCAGAACTGAGCTAAACTTGGTATGTGTCCAACTCCTAGAAATAACTTCATGCTCCATCTCCCTTACTTCCAGCTAGTAAGGATCACATAATTCCTAACAAAGTTTTGACACAGATTCCCAAATCGGGCAATCAGAACATATAGCACGTTGCTGCAAGCAAGCACATTCTCATTCAAAGTTGCAAGTTACTATGTAGCAACAAGTTCCTATAGGTATTTCAAAGATGCCCAGAACTGAGCTAAACGTTGTATGTCTCCAACTCCTAGAAATAACTTCATGCCCCATCTCACTTACTTCCAGCTAGTAAGGATCACATAATTCCTAAAAAAGTTTTGACACAGATTCCGTTTTCGGGCATTCAGAGCATATAGCACGTTGCTGTAAGCAAGCACATTCTCATTCAAAGTTGCAAGTTACTATGTAGGAACAAGATTGTATAGGTATTTCAAAGATGCCCAGAACTGAGCTAAACTTGGTATGTGTCCAACTCCTAGAAATAACTTCATGCCCCATCTCCCTTACTTCCAGCTAGTAAGGACCACATAATTCCTAACAAAG
This sequence comes from Diceros bicornis minor, assembly GCF_020826845.1. Taxonomy (NCBI): domain Eukaryota; kingdom Metazoa; phylum Chordata; class Mammalia; order Perissodactyla; family Rhinocerotidae; genus Diceros; species Diceros bicornis. Next base: position 53,039,942 of record NC_080758.1, read on the forward strand.
TTTTGACACAGATTCCCAATTCGGGCATTCAGAACATATAGCACGTTGCTGTAAGCCAACACATTCTCATTCAAAGTTGCAAGTTACTATGTAGGAACAAGTTTGTATAGGTATTTCAAAGATGCCCAGTACTGAGTTAACTTGGTATGTGTCCAACTCCTAGAAATAATTTCATGCCCCATCTCACTTACTTCCAGCTAGTAAGGATCACATAATTCCTAACAATGTTTTGACACAGATTCCCAATTCGGGCATTCAGAACATATAGCACGTTGCTGTAAGCAAGCACATTCTCATTCAAAGTTGCAAGTTACAATGTAGGAACAAGTTTGTATAGGTATTTCAAAGATGCCCAGACTTAGCTAAACTAGGTATGTGTCCAACTCCTAGAAATAACTTCATGCCCCATCTCCCTTACTTCCAGCTAGTAAGGATCACATAATTTCTAACAAAGTTTTGACACAGATTCCCAATTCGGGCATTCAGAACTTATAGCACGTTGCTGCAAGCAAGCACATTCTCATTCAATGTTGCAAGTTACTATGTAGGAACAAGTTTGTATAGGTATTTCAAAGATGCCCAGAGCTGAGCTAAACTTGGTATGTCTCCAACTCCAAGAAATAACTTCATGCCCCATCTCCCTTACTTCCAGCTAGTAAGGATCACATAATTCCTAACAAAGTTTTGACACAGATTGCCGTTTCGGGCATTCAGAACATATAGCACGTTGCTGTAAGCAAGCACATTCTCATTCAAAGATGCAAGTTACTATGTAGGAACAAGTTTGTATAGGTATTTCAAAGATGCCCAGAACTGAGCTAAACTTGGTATGTGTCCAACTCCTAGAAATAACTTCATGCTCCATCTCCCTTACTTCCAGCTAGTAAGGATCACATAATTCCTAACAAAGTTTTGACACAGATTCCCAAATCGGGCAATCAGAACATATAGCACGTTGCTGCAAGCAAGCACATTCTCATTCAAAGTTGCAAGTTACTATGTAGCAACAAGTTCCTATAGGTATTTCAAAGATGCCCAGAACTGAGCTAAACGTTGTATGTCTCCAACTCCTAGAAATAACTTCATGCCCCATCTCACTTACTTCCAGCTAGTAAGGATCACATAATTCCTAAAAAAGTTTTGACACAGATTCCGTTTTCGGGCATTCAGAGCATATAGCACGTTGCTGTAAGCAAGCACATTCTCATTCAAAGTTGCAAGTTACTATGTAGGAACAAGATTGTATAGGTATTTCAAAGATGCCCAGAACTGAGCTAAACTTGGTATGTGTCCAACTCCTAGAAATAACTTCATGCCCCATCTCCCTTACTTCCAGCTAGTAAGGACCACATAATTCCTAACAAAGTTTTGACACAGATTCCCAATTCGGGCATTCAGAACATATAGCACGTTGCTGTAAGCCAACACATTCTCATTCAAAGTTGCAAGTTACTATGTAGGAACAAGTTTGTATAGGTATTTCAAAGATGCCCAGTACTGAGTTAACTTGGTATGTGTCCAACTCCTAGAAATAATTTCATGCCCCATCTCACTTACTTCCAGCTAGTAAGGATCACATAATTCCTAACAATGTTTTGACACAGATTCCCAATTCGGGCATTCAGAACATATAGCACGTTGCTGCAAGCAAGCACATTCTCATTCAAAGTTGCAAGTTACTATGTAGGAACAAGTTTGTATAGGTATTTCAAAGATGCCCAGAACTGAGCTAAACGTTGTATGTCTCCAACTCCTAGAAATAACTTCATGCCCCATCTCCCTTGCTTCCAGCTAGTAAGGATCACATAATTCCTAACAAAGTTTTGACACAGATTCCCAAATCGGGCATTCAGAACATATAGCACTTTGCTGCAAGCAAGCACATTCTCATTCAAAGTTGCAAGTTACTATGTAGGAACAAGTTTGTATAGGTATTTCAAAGATGCCCAGAACTGAGCTAAACGTTGTATGTCTCCAACTCCTAGAAATAACTTCATGCCCCATCTCACTTACTTCCATCTAGTAAGGATCACATAATTACTAACAAAGTTTTGACACAGATTGCCAATTCGGGCATTCAGAACATATAGCACGTTGCTGTAAGCAAGCACATTCTCATTCAAAGTTGCAAGTTACTATGTAGGAACAAGTTCGTATAGGTATTTCAAAGATGCCCAGAACTGAGCTAAACGTTGTATGTCTCCAACTCCTAGAAATAACTTCATGCCCCATCTCACTTACTTCCAGCTAGTAAGGATCACATAATTCCTAACAAAGTTTTGACACAGATTCCGTTTTCGGGCATTCAGAGCATATAGCACGTTGCTGTAAGGAAGCACATTCTCATTCAAAGTTGCAAGTTACTATGTAGGAACAAGTTTGTATAGGTATTTCAAAGATGCCCAGAACTGAGCTAAACTTGGTATGTGTCCAACTCCTAGAAAGACCTTCATGCCCCTTCTCCCTTAATTCCAGCTAGTAAGGATCACATAATTCCTAACAAAGTTTTGACACAGATTCCCAATTCGGGCATTCAGAACATATAGCACGTTGCTGAAAGCAAGCACATTCTCATTCAAAGTTGCAAGTTACTATGTAGGAACAAGTTTGTATAGGTATTTCAAAGATGCCCAGAACTGAGCTAAACTTGGTATGTGTCCAACTCCTAGAAATAACTTCATGCCCCATCTCCCTTACTTCCAGCTAGTAAGGATCACATAATTCCTAACAAAGTTTTGACACAGATTCCCAATTCGGGCATTCAGAACATATAGCACGTTGCTGCAAGCAAGCACATTCTCATTCATAGTTGCAAGTTTCTATGTAGGAACAAGTTTGTATAGGTATTTGAAAGATGCCCAGAACTCAGCTAAACTTGGTATGTGTCCAACTCCAAGAAATAACTTCATGCCCCATCTCCCTTACTTCCAGCTAGTAAGGATCACATAATTCCTAACAAAGTTTTGACACAGATTCCCAATTCGGGCATTCAGAACATATAGCACGTTGCTGTAAGCAAGCACATTCTCATTCAAAGTTGCAAGTTACTATGTAGGAACAAGTTTGTATAGGTATTTCAAAGATGCCCAGAACTGAGCTAAACTTGGTATGTGTCCAACTCCTAGAAATAACTTCATGCCCCATCTCCCTTACTTCCAGCTAGTAAGGATCACATAATTCCTAACAAAGTTTTGACACAGATTGCCAATTCGGGCATTCAGAACATATAGCACGTTGCTGTAAGCAACCACACTCTCATTCAAAGTTGCAGGTTACTATGTGGGAACAAGTTTGTATAGGTATTTCAAAGATGCCCAGAACTGAGCTAAACGTTGTATGTCTCCAACTCCTAGAAATAACTTCATGCCCCATCTCACTTACTTCCAGCTAGTAAGGATCACATAATTCCTAACAACTTTTTGACACAGATTCCCTTTTCGGGCATTCAGAGCATATAGCACGTTGCTGTAAGCAAGCACATTCTCATTCAAAGATGCATGTTACTATGTAGGAACAAGTTTGTATAGGTATTTCTAAGATGCCCAGTACTGTGCTAAACTTGGTTTGTGTCCAACTCCTAGAAACACCTTCATTCCCCAACTCCCTTACTTCCAGCTAGTAAGGATCACATAATTCCTAACAAATTTTGACACAGATTCCCAATTCGGGCATTCAGAACATATAGCACGTTGCTGCAAGCAAGCACATTCTCATTCAAAGTTGCAAGTTACTATGTAGGAACAAGTTTGTATAGGTATTTCAAAGATGCCCAGAACTGAGCTAAACGTGGTATGTCTCCAACTCCTAGAAATAACTTCATGCCCCATCTCACTTACTTCCAGCTAGTAAGGATCACATAATTCCTAACAAAGTTTTGACACAGATTCCCTTCTCGGGCATTCAGATCATATAGCACGTTGCTGTAAGCAAGCACATTCTCATTCAAAGTTGCAAGTTACTATGTAGGAACAAGTTTGTATAGGTATTTCAAAGATGCCCAGAACTGTGTTAAACTTGGTATGTGTCCAAATCCTAGAAATACCTTCATGCCCCAACTCCCTTACTTCCAGCTAGTAAGGATCACATATTTCCTAACAAATTTTGACACAGATTCCCAATTCGGGCATTCAGAACATATACCACGTTGCTGTAAGCAAGCACATTCTCATTCAAAGATGCAAGTTACTATGTAGGAACAAGTTTGTACAGGTATTTCAAAGATGCCCAGAACTGAGCTAAACTTGGTATGTGTCCAACTTCTGGAAACAACTTCATGCTCCATCTCCCTTACTTCCAGCTAGTAAGGATCACATAATTCCTAACAAAGATTTGACACAGATTCCCAAATCGGGCATTCAGAACATATAGCACGTTGCTGCAAGCAAGCACATTCTCATTCAAAGTTTTAAGTTACTATGTAGGAACAAGTTTGTATAGGTATTTCAAAGATGCCCAGAACTGTGCTAAACTTGGTATGTCTCCAACTCCTAGAAATAAGTTCATGCCCCAACTCCCTTACTTCCATCTAGTAAGGATCACATAATTTCTAACAAAGTTTTGACACAGATTCCCTATTCGGGCATTCAGAACATATAGCACGTTGCTGTAAGCAAGCACATTCTCATTCAAAGTTGCAAGTTACTATGTACGAACAAGTTTGTATAGGTATTTCAAAGATGCCCAGAACTGAGCTAAACTTGGTATGTGTCCAACTCCTAGAAATAACTTCATGCCCCATCTCCCTTACTTCCAGCTAGTAAGGATCACATAATTCCTAACAAAGTTTTGACACAGATTCCCAATTCGGGCATTCAGAACATATAGCACGTTGCCGTAAGCAAGCAGATTCTCATTCAAAGATGCAAGTTACTATGTAGGAACAAGTTTGTATAGGTATTTCAAAGATGCCCAGAACTGAGCTAAACTTGGTATGTGTCCAACTCCAAGAAATAACTTCATGCCCCATCTCCCTTACTTCCAGCTAGTAAGGATCACATAATTCCTAACAAACTTTTGACACAGATTGCCAATTCGGGCATTCAGAACATATAGCACGTTGCTATAAGCAAGCACATTCTCATTCAAAGATGCAAGTTACTATGTAGGAACAAGTTTGTATAGGTATTTCAAAGATGCACAGAACTGAGCTAAACTTGGTATGTGTCCAACTCCTAGAAATAACTTCATGCCCCATCTCCCTTACTTCCAGCTAGTAAGGATCACATAATTCCTAACAAAGTTTTGGCACAGATTCCGTTTTCGGGCATTCAGAGCATATAGCACGTTGCTGTAAGCAAGCACATTCTCATTCAAAGTTGCAAGTTACTATGTAGGAACAAGTTTTTATAGGTATTTCAAAGATGCCCAGAACTGAGCTAAACTTGGTATGTGTCCAACTCCTAGAAATAACTTCATGCCCCATCTCTCTTACTTCCAGCTAGTAAGGACCACATAATTCCTAACAAAGTTTTGACACAGATTCCCAGTTCGGGCATTCAGAACATATAGCACGTTGCTGCAAGCAAGCACATTCTCATTCAAAGTTGCAAGTTACTATGTATGAACAAGTTTGTATAGGTATTTCAAAGATGCCCAGAACTGAGCTAAACTTGGTATGTCTCCAACTCCAAGAAATAACTTCATGCCCCATCTCACTTACTTCCAGCTAGTAAGGATCACATAATTCCTAACAAAGTTTTGACACAGATTCCCAATTCGGGCATTCAGAACATATAGCACGTTGCTGTAAGCAAGCACATCCTCATTCAAAGTTGCAAGTTACTATGTAGGAACAAGTTTGTATAGGTATTTCAAAGATGCCCAGAACTGAGCTAAACTTGGTATGTGTCCAACTCCTAGAAATAACTTCATGCCCCATCTCCCTTACTTCCAGCTAGTAAGGATCACATAATTCCTAACAATGTTTTGACACAGATTGTCAATTCGGGCATTCAGAACATATAGCACGTTGCTGTAAGCAAGCACATTTTCATTCAAAGTTGCAAGTTACTATGTAGGAACAAGTTTGTATAGGTATTTCAAAGATGCCCAGAACTGAGCTAAACTTGGTATGTGTCCAACTCCTAGAAATAACTTCATGCCCCATCTCCCTTACTTCCAGCTAGTAAGGATCACATAATTCCTAACAATGTTTTGACACAGATTGCCAATTCGGGCATTCAGAACATATAGCACGTTGCTGTAAGCAAGCACATTTTCATTCAAAGTTGCAAGTTACTATGTAGGAACAAGTTTCTATAGGTATTTCAAAGATGCCCAGAACTGAGCTAAACTTGGTATGTGTCCAACTCCTAGAAATAACTTCATGCCCCATCTCCCTTACTTCCAGCTAGTAAGGATCACATAATTCCTAACAAAGTTTTGACACAGATTCCCAATTCGGGCATTCAGAACATATAGCACGTTGCTGTAAGCAAGCAGATTCTCATTCAAAGATGCAAGTTACTATGTAGGAACAAGTTTGTATAGGTATTTCAAAGATGCCCAGAACTGAGCTAAACTTGGTATGTGTCCAACTCCTAGAAATAACTTCATGCCCCATCTCCCTTACTTCCAGCTAGTAAGGATCACATAATTCCTAACAAAGTTTTCACACAGATTGCCCATTCGGGCATTCAGAACATATAGCACGTTGCTGTAAGCAAGCACATTGTCATTCAAAGATGCAAGTTACTATGTAGGAACAAGTTTGTATAGGTATTTCAAAGATGCCCAGAACTGAGCTAAACTTGGTATGTGTCCAACTCCTAGAAATAACTTCATGCCCCATCTCCCTTACTTCCAGCTAGTAAGGATCACATAATTCCTAAGAAAGTTTTCACACAGATTCCCAATTCGGGCATTCAGAACATATAGCACGTTGCTGTAAGCAAGCACATTTTCATTCAAAGTTGCAAGTTACTATGTAGGAACAAGTTTGTATAGGTATTTCAAAGATGCCCAGAACTGAGCTAAACTTGGTATGTGTCCAACTCCTAGAAATAACTTCATGCCCCATCTCTCTTACTTCCAGCTAGTAAGGATCACATAATTCCTAACAAAGTTTTGACACAGATTCCCAATTCGGGCATTCAGAACATATAGCACGTTGCTGTAAGCAAGCACATTTTCATTCAAAGTTGAAAGTTACTATGTAGGAACAAGTTTGTATAGGTATTTCAAAGATGCCCAGAACTGAGCTAAACTTGGTATGTCTCCAACTCCTAGAAATAACTTCATGCCCCATCTCCCTTACTTCCGGCTAGTAAGGATCACATAATTCCTTAAAAGTTTTCACACAGATTGCCCATTCGGGCATTCAGAACATATAGCACGTTGCTGTAAGCAAGCACATTCTCATTCAAAGATGCAAGTTACTATGAAGGAACAAGTTTGTATAGGTATTTCAAAGATGCCCAGAACTGAGCTAAACTTGGTATGTGTCCAACTCCTAGAAATAACTTCATGCCCCATCTCACTTACTTCCAGCTAGTAAGGATCACATAATTCCTAACAAAGTTTTGACACAGATTCCCAATTCGGGCATTCAGAACATATAGCACGTTGCTGTAAGCAAGCACATTCTCATTCAAAATTGCAAGTTACAATGTAGGAACAAGTTTGTATAGGTATTTCAAAGATGCCCAGAACTGAGCTAAACTAGGTATGTGTCCAACTCCTAGAAATAACTTCATGCCCCATCTCCCTTACTTCCAGCTAGTAAGGATCACATAATTTCTAACAAAGTTTTGACACAGATTCCCAATTCGGGCATTCAGAACTTATAGCACGTTGCTGCAAGCAAGCACATTCTCATTCAATGTTGCAAGTTACTATGTAGGAACAAGTTTGTATAGGTATTTCAAAGATGCCCAGAGCTGAGCTAAACTTGGTATGTCTCCAACTCCAAGAAATAACTTCATGCCCCATCTCCCTTACTTCCAGCTAGTAAGGATCACATAATTCCTAACAAAGTTTTGACACAGATTGCCAATTCGGGCATTCAGAACATATAGCACGTTGCTGTAAGCAAGCACATTCTCATTCAAAGATGCAAGTTACTATGTAGGAACAAGTTTGTATACGTATTTCAAAGATGCCCAGAACTGAGCTAAACTTGGTATGTGTCCAACTCCTAGAAATAACTTCATGCTCCATCTCCCTTACTTCCAGCTAGTAAGGATCACATAATTCCTAACAAAGTTTTGACACAGATTCCCAAATCGGGCAATCAGAACATATAGCACGTTGCTGCAAGCAAGCACATTCTCATTCAAAGTTGCAAGTTACTATGTAGCAACAAGTTCCTATAGGTATTTCAAAGATGCCCAGAACTGAGCTAAACGTTGTATGTCTCCAACTCCTAGAAATAACTTCATGCCCCATCTCACTTACTTCCAGCTAGTAAGGATCACATAATTCCTAAAAAAGTTTTGACACAGATTCCGTTTTCGGGCATTCAGAGCATATAGCACGTTGCTGTAAGCAAGCACATTCTCATTCAAAGTTGCAAGTTACTATGTAGGAACAAGTTTGTATAGGTATTTCAAAGATGCCCAGAACTGAGCTAAACTTGGTATGTGTCCAACTCCTAGAAATAACTTCATGCCCCATCTCCCTTACTTCCAGCTAGTAAGGACCACATAATTCCTAACAAAGTTTTGACACAGATTCCCAATTCGGGCATTCAGAACATATAGCACGTTGCTGTAAGCAAGCACATTCTCATTCAAAGTTGCAAGTTACTATGTAGGAACAAGTTTGTACAGGTATTTCAAAGATGCCCAGTACTGAGTTAACTTGGTATGTGTCCAACTCCTAGAAATAATTTCATGCCCCATCTCACTTACTTCCAGCTAGTAAGGATCACATAATTCCTAACAATGTTTTGACACAGATTCCCAATTCGGGCATTCAGAACATATAGCACGTTGCTGCAAGCAAGCACATTCTCATTCAAAGTTGCAAGTTACTATGTAGGAACAAGTTTGTATAGGTATTTCAAAGATGCCCAGAACTGAGCTAAACGTTGTATGTCTCCAACTCCTAGAAATAACTTCATGCCCCATCTCCCTTACTTCCAGCTAGTAAGGATCACATAATTCCTAACAAAGTTTTGACACAGATTCCCAAATCGGGCATTCAGAACATATAGCACTTTGCTGCAAGCAAGCACATTCTCATTCAAAGTTGCAAGTTACTATGTAGGAACAAGTTTGTATAGGTATTTCAAAGATGCTCAGAACTGAGCTAAACGTTGTATGTCTCCAACTCCTAGAAATAACTTCATGCCCCATCTCACTTACTTCCATCTAGTAAGGATCACATAATTACTAACAAAGTTTTGACACAGATTGCCAATTCGGGCATTCAGAACATATAGCACGTTGCTGTAAGCAAGCACATTCTCATTCAAAGTTGCAAGTTACTATGTAGGAACAAGTTCGTATAGGTATTTCAAAGATGCCCAGAACTGAGCTAAAAGTTGTATGTCTCCAACTCCTAGAAATAACTTCATGCCCCATCTCACTTACTTCCAGCTAGTAAGGATCACATAATTCCTAACAAAGTTTTGACACAGATTCCGTTTTCGGGCATTCAGAGCATATAGCACGTTGCTGTAAGGAAGCACATTCTCATTCAAAGTTGCAAGTTACTATGTAGGAACAAGTTTGTATAGGTATTTCAAAGATGCCCAGAACTGAGCTAAACTTGGTATGTGTCCAACTCCTAGAAAGACCTTCATGCCCCTTCTCCCTTAATTCCAGCTAGTAAGGATCACATAATTCCTAACAAAGTTTTGACACAGATTCCCAATTCGGGCATTCAGAACATATAGCACGTTGCTGAAAGCAAGCACATTTTCATTCAAAGTTGCAGGTTACTATGTAGGAACAAGTTTGTATAGGTATTTCAAAGATGCCCAGAACTGAGCTAAACGTTGTATGTCTCCAACTCCTAGAAATAACTTCATGCCCCATCTCACTTACTTCCAGCTAGTAAGGATCACATAATTCCTAACAACGTTTTGACACAGATTCCCTTTTCGGGCATTCAGAGCATATAGCACGTTGCTGTAAGCAAGCACATTCTCATTCAAAGATGCATGTTACTATGTAGGAACAAGTTTGTATAGGTATTTCTAAGATGCCCAGTACTGTGCTAAACTTGGTTTGTGTCCAACTCCTAGAAACACCTTCATTCCCCAACTCCCTTACTTCCAGCTAGTAAGGATCACATAATTCCTAACAAATTTTGACACAGATTCCCAATTCGGGCATTCAGAACCTATAGCACGTTGCTGCAAGCAAGCACATTCTCATTCAAAGTTGCAAGTTACTATGTAGGAACAAGTTTGTATAGGTATTTCAAAGATGCCCAGAACTGAGCTAAACGTGGTATGTCTCCAACTCCTAGAAATAACTTCATGCCCCATCTCACTTACTTCCAGCTAGTAAGGATCACATAATTCCTAACAAAGTTTTGACACAGATTCCCTTCTCGGGCATTCAGAGCATATAGCACGTTGCTGTAAGCAAGCACATTCTCATTCAAAGTTGCAAGTTACTATGTAGGAACAAGTTTGTATAGGTATTTCAAAGATGCCCAGAACTGTGTTAAACTTGGTATGTGTCCAATTCCTAGAAATACCTTCATGCCCCAACTCCCTTACTTCCAGCTAGTAAGGATCACATATTTCCTAACAAATTTTGACACAGATTCCCAATTCGGGCATTCAGAACATATACCACGTTGCTGTAAGCAAGCACATTCTCATTCAAAGATGCAAGTTACTATGTAGGAACAAGTTTGTACAGGTATTTCAAAGATGCCCAGAACTGAGCTAAACTTGGTATGTGTCCAACTTCTGGAAACAACTTCATGCTCCATCTCCCTTACTTCCAGCTAGTAAGGATCACATAATTCCTAACAAAGATTTGACACAGATTCCCAATTCGGGCATTCAGAACATATAGCACGTTGCCGTAAGCAAGCAGATTCTCATTCAAAGATGCAAGTTACTATGTAGGAACAAGTTTGTATAGGTATTTCAAAGATGCCCAGAACTGAGCTAAACTTGGTATGTGTCCAACTCCAAGAAATAACTTCATGCCCCATCTCCCTTACTTCCAGCTAGTAAGGATCACATAATTCCTAACAAACTTTTGACACAGATTGCCAATTCGGGCATTCAGAACATATAGCACGTTGCTATAAGCAAGCACATTCTCATTCAAAGATGCAAGTTACTATGTAGGAACAAGTTTGTATAGGTATTTCAAAGATGCACAGAACTGAGCTAAACTTGGTATGTGTCCAACTCCTAGAAATAACTTCATGCCCCATCTCCCTTACTTCCAGCTAGTAAGGATCACATAATTCCTAACAAAGTTTTGGCACAGATTCCGTTTTCGGGCATTCAGAGCATATAGCACGTTGCTGTAAGCAAGCACATTCTCATTCAAAGTTGCAAGTTACTATGTAGGAACAAGTTTTTATAGGTATTTCAAAGATGCCCAGAACTGAGCTAAACTTGGTATGTGTCCAACTCCTAGAAATAACTTCATGCCCCATCTCTCTTACTTCCAGCTAGTAAGGACCACATAATTCCTAACAAAGTTTTGACACAGATTCCCAGTTCGGGCATTCAGAACATATAGCACGTTGCTGCAAGCAAGCACATTCTCATTCAAAGTTGCAAGTTACTATGTATGAACAAGTTTGTATAGGTATTTCAAAGATGCCCAGAACTGAGCTAAACTTGGTATGTCTCCAACTCCAAGAAATAACTTCATGCCCCATCTCACTTACTTCCAGCTAGTAAGGATCACATAATTCCTAACAAAGTTTTGACACAGATTCCCAATTCGGGCATTCAGAACATATAGCACGTTGCTGTAAGCAAGCACATTCTCATTCAAAGTTGCAAGTTACTATGTAGGAACAAGTTTGTATAGGTATTTCAAAGATGCCCAGAACTGAGCTAAACTTGGTATGTGTCCAACTCCTAGAAATAACTTCATGCCCCATCTCCCTTACTTCCAGCTAGTAAGGATCACATAATTCCTAACAAAGTTTTGACACAGATTGCCAATTCGGGCATTCAGAACATATAGCACGTTGCTGTAAGCAAGCACATTTTCATTCAAAGTTGCAAGTTACTATGTAGGAACAAGTTTCTATAGGTATTTCAAAGATGCCCAGAACTGAGCTAAACTTGGTATGTGTCCAACTCCTAGAAATAACTTCATGCCCCATCTCCCTTACTTCCAGCTAGTAAGGATCACATAATTCCTAACAAAGTTTTGACACAGATTCCCAATTCGGGCATTCAGAACATATAGCACGTTGCTGTAAGCAAGCAGATTCTCATTCAAAGATGCAAGTTACTATGTAGGAACAAGTTTGTATAGGTATTTCAAAGATGCCCAGAACTGAGCTAAACTTGGTATGTGTCCAACTCCTAGAAATAACTTCATGCCCCATCTCCCTTACTTCCAGCTAGTAAGGATCACATAATTCCTAACAAAGTTTTCACACAGATTGCCCATTCGGGCATTCAGAACATATAGCACGTTGCTGTAAGCAAGCACATTGTCATTCAAAGATGCAAGTTACTATGTAGGAACAAGTTTGTATAGGTATTTCAAAGATGCCCAGAACTGAGCTAAACTTGGTATGTGTCCAACTCCTAGAAATAACTTCATGCCCCATCTCCCTTACTTCCAGCTAGTAAGGATCACATAATTCCTAAGAAAGTTTTCACACAGATTCCCAATTCGGGCATTCAGAACATATAGCACGTTGCTGTAAGCAAGCACATTTTCATTCAAAGTTGCAAGTTACTATGTAGGAACAAGTTTGTATAGGTATTTCAAAGATGCCCAGAACTGAGCTAAACTTGGTATGTGTCCAACTCCTAGAAATAACTTCATGCCCCATCTCTCTTACTTCCAGCTTGTAAGGATCACATAATTCCTAACAAAGTTTTGACACAGATTCCCAATTCGGGCATTCAGAACATATAGCACGTTGCTGTAAGCAAGCACATTTTCATTCAAAGTTGAAAGTTACTATGTAGGAACAAGTTTGTATATGTATTTCAAAAATGCCCAGAACTGAGCTAAACTTGGTATGTCTCCAACTCCTAGAAATAACTTCATGCCCCATCTCCCTTACTTCCGGCTAGTAAGGATCACATAATTCCTTAAAAGTTTTCACACAGATTGCCCATTCGGGCATTCAGAACATATAGCACGTTGCTGTAAGCAAGCACATTCTCATTCAAAGATGCAAGTTACTATGAAGGAACAAGTTTGTATAGGTATTTCAAAGATGCCCAGAACTGAGCTAAACTTGGTATGTGTCCAACTCCTAGAAATAACTTCATGCCCCATCTCCCTTACTTCCAGCTAGTAAGGATCACATAATTCCTAACAAAGTTTTGACACAGATTCCCAATTCGGGCATTCAGAACATATAGCACGTTGCTGTAAGCAAGCACATTCTCATTCAAAATTGCAAGTTACAATGTAGGAACAAGTTTGTATAGGTATTTCAAAGATGCCCAGAACTGAGCTAAACTAGGTATGTGTCCAACTCCTAGAAATAACTTCATGCCCCATCTCCCTTACTTCCAGCTAGTAAGGATCACATAATTTCTAACAAAGTTTTGACACAGATTCCCAATTCGGGCATTCAGAACTTATAGCACGTTGCTGCAAGCAAGCACATTCTCATTCAATGTTGCAAGTTACTATGTAGGAACAAGTTTGTATAGGTATTTCAAAGATGCCCAGAACTGAGCTAAACTTGGTATGTCTCCAACTCCAAGAAATAACTTCATGCCCCATCTCACTTACTTCCAGCTAGTAAGGATCACATAATTCCTAACAAAGTTTTGACACAGATTCCCAATTCGGGCATTCAGAACATATAGCACGTTGCTGTAAGCAAGCACATTCTCATTCAAAGTTGCAAGTTACTATGTAGGAACAAGTTTGTATAGGTATTTCAAAGATGCCCAGAACTGAGCTAAACTTGGTATGTGTCCAACTCCTAGAAATAACTTCATGCCCCATCTCCCTTACTTCCAGCTAGTAAGGATCACATAATTCCTAACAAAGTTTTGACACAGATTGCCAATTCGGGCATTCAGAACATATAGCACGTTGCTGTAAGCAAGCACATTTTCATTCAAAGTTGCAAGTTACTATGTAGGAACAAGTTTCTATAGGTATTTCAAAGATGCCCAGAACTGAGCTAAACTTGGTATGTGTCCAACTCCTAGAAATAACTTCATGCCCCATCTCCCTTACTTCCAGCTAGTAAGGATCACATAATTCCTAACAAAGTTTTGACACAGATTCCCAATTCGGGCATTCAGAACATATAGCACGTTGCTGTAAGCAAGCAGATTCTCATTCAAAGATGCAAGTTACTATGTAGGAACAAGTTTGTATAGGTATTTCAAAGATGCCCAGAACTGAGCTAAACTTGGTATGTGTCCAACTCCTAGAAATAACTTCATGCCCCATCTCCCTTACTTCCAGCTAGTAAGGATCACATAATTCCTAACAAAGTTTTCACACAGATTGCCCATTCGGGCATTCAGAACATATAGCACGTTGCTGTAAGCAAGCACATTGTCATTCAAAGATGCAAGTTACTATGTAGGAACAAGTTTGTATAGGTATTTCAAAGATGCCCAGAACTGAGCTAAACTTGGTATGTGTCCAACTCCTAGAAATAACTTCATGCCCCATCTCCCTTACTTCCAGCTAGTAAGGATCACATAATTCCTAAGAAAGTTTTCACACAGATTCCCAATTCGGGCATTCAGAACATATAGCACGTTGCTGTAAGCAAGCACATTTTCATTCAAAGTTGCAAGTTACTATGTAGGAACAAGTTTGTATAGGTATTTCAAAGATGCCCAGAACTGAGCTAAACTTGGTATGTGTCCAACTCCTAGAAATAACTTCATGCCCCATCTCTCTTACTTCCAGCTTGTAAGGATCACATAATTCCTAACAAAGTTTTGACACAGATTCCCAATTCGGGCATTCAGAACATATAGCACGTTGCTGTAAGCAAGCACATTTTCATTCAAAGTTGCAAGTTACTATGTAGGAACAAGTTTGTATATGTATTTCAAAGATGCCCAGAACTGAGCTAAACTTGGTATGTCTCCAACTCCTAGAAATAACTTCATGCCCCATCTCCCTTACTTCCGGCTAGTAAGGATCACATAATTCCTTAAAAGTTTTCACACAGATTGCCCATTCGGGCATTCAGAACATATAGCACGTTGCTGTAAGCAAGCACATTCTCATTCAAAGATGCAAGTTACTATGAAGGAACAAGTTTGTATAGGTATTTCAAAGATGCCCAGAACTGAGCTAAACTTGGTATGTGTCCAACTCCTAGAAATAACTTCATGCCCCATCTCCCTTACTTCCAGCTAGTAAGGATCACATAATTCCTAACAAAGTTTTGACACAGATTCCCAATTCGGGCATTCAGAACATATAGCACGTTGCTGTAAGCAAGCACATTCTCATTCAAAATTGCAAGTTACAATGTAGGAACAAGTTTGTATAGGTATTTCAAAGATGCCCAGAACTGAGCTAAACTAGGTATGTGTCCAACTCCTAGAAATAACTTCATGCCCCATCTCCCTTACTTCCAGCTAGTAAGGATCACATAATTTCTAACAAAGTTTTGACACAGATTCCCAATTCGGGCATTCAGAACTTATAGCACGTTGCTGCAAGCAAGCACATTCTCATTCAATGTTGCAAGTTACTATGTAGGAACAAGTTTGTATAGGTATTTCAAAGATGCCCAGAGCTGAGCTAAACTTGGTATGTCTCCAACTCCAAGAAATAACTTCATGCCCCATCTCCCTTACTTCCAGCTAGTAAGGATCACATAATTCCTAACAAAGTTTTGACACAGATTGCCAATTCGGGCATTCAGAACATATAGCACGTTGCTGTAAGCAAGCACATTCTCATTCAAAGATGCAAGTTACTATGTAGGAACAAGTTTGTATAGGTATTTCAAAGATGCCCAGAACTGAGCTAAACTTGGTATGTGTCCAACTCCTAGAAATAACTTCATGCTCCATCTCCCTTACTTCCAGCTAGTAAGGATCACATAATTCCTAACAAAGTTTTGACACAGATTCCCAAATCGGGCAATCAGAACATATAGCACGTTGCTGCAAGCAAGCACATTCTCATTCAAAGTTGCAAGTTACTATGTAGCAACAAGATCCTATAGGTATTTCAAAGATGCCCAGAACTGAGCTAAACGTTGTATGTCTCCAACTCCTAGAAATAACTTCATGCCCCATCTCACTTACTTCCAGCTAGTAAGGATCACATAATTCCTAAAAAAGTTTTGACACAGATTCCGTTTTCGGGCATTCAGAGCATATAGCACGTTGCTGTAAGCAAGCACATTCTCATTCAAAGTTGCAAGTTACTATGTAGGAACAAGTTTGTATAGGTATTTCAAAGATGCCCAGAACTGAGCTAAACTTGGTATGTGTCCAACTCCTAGAAATAACTTCATGCCCCATCTCCCTTACTTCCAGCTAGTAAGGACCACATAATTCCTAACAAAGTTTTGACACAGATTCCCAATTCGGGCATTCAGAACATATAGCACGTTGCTGTAAGCCAACACATTCTCATTCAAAGTTGCAAGTTACTATGTAGGAACAAGTTTGTATAGGTATTTCAAAGATGCCCAGTACTGAGTTAACTTGGTATGTGTCCAACTCCTAGAAATAATTTCATGCCCCATCTCACTTACTTCCAGCTAGTAAGGATCACATAATTCCTAACAATGTTTTGACACAGATTCCCAATTCGGGCATTCAGAACATATAGCACGTTGCTGCAAGCAAGCACATTCTCATTCAAAGTTGCAAGTTACTATGTAGGAACAAGTTTGTATAGGTATTTCAAAGATGCCCAGAACTGAGCTAAACGTTGTATGTCTCCAACTCCTAGAAATAACTTCATGCCCCATCTCCCTTACTTCCAGCTAGTAAGGATCACATAATTCCTAACAAAGTTTTGACACAGATTCCCAAATCGGGCATTCAGAACATATAGCACTTTGCTGCAAGCAAGCACATTCTCATTCAAAGTTGCAAGTTACTATGTAGGAACAAGTTTGTATAGGTATTTCAAAGATGCTCAGAACTGAGCTAAACGTTGTATGTCTCCAACTCCTAGAAATAACTTCATGCCCCATCTCACTTACTTCCATCTAGTAAGGATCACATAATTACTAACAAAGTTTTGACACAGATTGCCAATTCGGGCATTCAGAACATATAGCACGTTGCTGTAAGCAAGCACATTCTCATTCAAAGTTGCAAGTTACTATGTAGGAACAAGTTCGTATAGGTATTTCAAAGATGCCCAGAACTGAGCTAAACGTTGTATGTCTCCAACTCCTAGAAATAACTTCATGCCCCATCTCACTTACTTCCAGCTAGTAAGGATCACATAATTCCTAACAAAGTTTTGACACAGATTCCGTTTTCGGGCATTCAGAGCATATAGCACGTTGCTGTAAGGAAGCACATTCTCATTCAAAGTTGCAAGTTACTATGTAGGAACAAGTTTGTATAGGTATTTCAAAGATGCCCAGAACTGAGCTAAACTTGGTATGTGTCCAACTCCTAGAAAGACCTTCATGCCCCTTCTCCCTTAATTCCAGCTAGTAAGGATCACATAATTCCTAACAAAGTTTTGACACAGATTCCCAATTCGGGCATTCAGAACATATAGCACGTTGCTGAAAGCAAGCACATTTTCATTCAAAGTTGCAAGTTACTATGTAGGAACAAGTTTGTATAGGTATTTCAAAGATGCCCAGAACTGAGCTAAACTTGGTATGTGTCCAACTCCTAGAAATAACTTCATGCCCCATCTCCCTTACTTCCAGCTAGTAAGGATCACATAATTCCTAACAAAGTTTTGACACAGATTCCCAATTCGGGCATTCAGAACATATAGCACGTTGCTGCAAGCAAGCACATTCTCATTCATAGTTGCAAGTTTCTATGTAGGAACAAGTTTGTATAGGTATTTGAAAGATGCCCAGAACTCAGCTAAACTTGGTATGTGTCCAACTCCAAGAAATAACTTCATGCCCCATCTCCCTTACTTCCAGCTAGTAAGGATCACATAATTCCTAACAAAGTTTTGACACAGATTCCCAATTCGGGCATTCAGAACATATAGCACGTTGCTGTAAGCAAGCACATTCTCATTCAAAGTTGCAAGTTACTATGTAGGAACAAGTTTGTATAGGTATTTCAAAGATGCCCAGAACTGAGCTAAACTTGGTATGTGTCCAACTCCTAGAAATAACTTCATGCCCCATCTCCCTTACTTCCAGCTAGTAAGGATCACATAATTCCGAACAAAGTTTTGACACAGATTGCCAATTCGGGCATTCAGAACATATAGCACGTTGCTGTAAGCAAGCACATTCTCATTCAAAGATGCAAGTTACTATGTAGGAACAAGTTTGTATAGGTATTTCAAAGATGCCCAGAACTGAGCTAAACTTGGTATGTCTCCAACTCCTAGAAATAACTTCATGCTCCATCTCCCTTACTTCCAGCTAGTAAGGATCACATAATTCCTAACAAAGTTTCGACACAGATTCCCAATTCGGGCATTCTGAACATATAGCACGTTGCTGCAAGCAAGCACATTCTCATTCAAAGTTGCAAGTTTCTATGTAGGAACAAGTTTGTATAGGTATTTCAAAGATGCCCAGAACTGAGCTAAACGTTGTATGTCTCCAACTCCTAGAAATAACTTCATGCCCCATCTCACTTACTTCCAGCTAGTAAGGATCACATAATTACTAACAAAGTTTTGACACAGATTGCCAATTCGGGCATTCAGAACATATAGCACGTTGCTGTAAGCAAGCACATTCTCATTCAAAGTTGCAAGTTACTATGTAGGAACAAGTTCGTATAGGTATTTCAAAGATGCCCAGAACTGAGCTAAACGTTGTATGTCTCCAACTCCTAGAAATAACTTCATGCCCCATCTCACTTACTTCCAGCTAGTAAGGATCACATAATTCCTAACAAAGTTTTGACACAGATTCCGTTTTCGGGCATTCAGAGCATAAAACACGTTGCTATAAGCAAGCACATTCTCATTCAAAGTTGCAAGTTACTATGTAGGAACAAGTTTGTATAGGTATTTCAAAGATGCCCAGAACTGAGCTAAACTTGGTATGTGTCCAACTCCTAGAAATAACTTCATGCCCCATCTCCCTTACGTCCAGCTAGTAAGGATCACGTAATTCCTAACAAATTTTGACACAGATTCCCAATTCGGGCATTCAGAACATATAGCACGTTGCTGTAAGCAAGCACATTTTCATTCAAAGATGCAAGTTACTATGTAGGAACAAGTTTGTATAGGTATTTCAAAGATGCCCAGAACTGAGCTAAACTTGGTATGTGTCCAACTCCTAGAAATAACTTCATGCCCCATCTCCCTTACTTCCAGCTAGTAAGGATCACATAATTCCTAACAAAGTTTTGACACAGATTCCCTATTCGGGCATACAGAACATATAGCACGTTGCTGTAAGCAAGCAGATTCTCATTCAAAGATGCAAGTTACTATGTAGGAACAAGTTTGTATAGGTATTTCAAAGATGCCCAGAACTGAGCTAAACTTGGTATGTGTCC
Source organism: Diceros bicornis minor (assembly GCF_020826845.1). Taxonomy (NCBI): domain Eukaryota; kingdom Metazoa; phylum Chordata; class Mammalia; order Perissodactyla; family Rhinocerotidae; genus Diceros; species Diceros bicornis. The sequence goes on from NC_080758.1 coordinate 53,059,692, forward strand.
AACTCCTAGAAATATCTTCATTCCCCATCTCCCTTACTTCCAGCTAGTAAGGACCACATAATTCCTAACAAAGTTTTGACACAGATTCCCAATTCGGGCATTCAGAACATATAGCACGTTGCTGTAAGCCAACACATTCTCATTCAAAGTTGCAAGTTTCTATGTAGGAACAAGTTTGTATAGGTATTTCAAAGATGCCCAGTACTGAGTTAACTTGGTATGTGTCCAACTCCTAGAAATAATTTCATGCCCCAACTCACTTACTTCCAGCTAGTAAGGATCACATAATTCCTAACAAAGTTTTGACACAGATTCCCAATTCGGGCATTCAGAACATATAGCACGTTGCTGCAAGCAAGCACATTCTCATTCAAAGTTGCAAGTTACTATGTAGGAACAAGTTCCTATAGGTATTTCAAAGATGCCCAGAACTGAGCTAAACGTTGTATGTCTCCAACTCCTAGAAATAACTTCATGCCCCATCTCACTTACTTCCAGCTAGTAAGGATCACATAATTCCTAAAAAAGTTTTGACACAGATTCCGTTTTCGGGCATTCAGAGCATATAGCACGTTGCTGTAAGCAAGCACATTCTCATTCAAAGTTGCAAGTTACTATGTAGGAACAAGTTTGTATAGGTATTTCAAAGATGCCCAGAACTGAGCTAAACTTGGTATGTGTCCAACTCCTAGAAATAACTTCATGCCCCATCTCCCTTACTTCCAGCTAGTAAGGACCACATAATTCCTAACAAAGTTTTGACACAGATTCCCAATTCGGGCATTCAGAACATATAGCACGTTGCTGTAAGCCAACACATTCTCATTCAAAGTTGCAAGTTACTATGTAGGAACAAGTTTGTATAGGTATTTCAAAGATGCCCAGTACTGAGTTAACTTGGTATGTGTCCAACTCCTAGAAATAATTTCATGCCCCATCTCACTTACTTCCAGCTAGTAAGGATCACATAATTCCTAACAATGTTTTGACACAGATTCCCAATTCGGGCATTCAGAACATATAGCACGTTGCTGCAAGCAAGCACATTCTCATTCAAAGTTGCAAGTTACTATGTAGGAACAAGTTTGTATAGGTATTTCAAAGATGCCCAGAACTGAGCTAAACGTTGTATGTCTCCAACTCCTAGAAATAACTTCATGCCCCATCTCCCTTACTTCCAGCTAGTAAGGATCACATAATTCCTAACAAAGTTTTGACACAGATTCCCAAATCGGGCATTCAGAACATATAGCACTTTGCTGCAAGCAAGCACATTCTCATTCAAAGTTGCAAGTTACTATGTAGGAACAAGTTTGTATAGGTATTTCAAAGATGCTCAGAACTGAGCTAAACGTTGTATGTCTCCAACTCCTAGAAATAACTTCATGCCCCATCTCACTTACTTCCATCTAGTAAGGATCACATAATTACTAACAAAGTTTTGACACAGATTGCCAATTCGGGCATTCAGAACATATAGCACGTTGCTGTAAGCAAGCACATTCTCATTCAAAGTTGCAAGTTACTATGTAGGAACAAGTTCGTATAGGTATTTCAAAGATGCCCAGAACTGAGCTAAACGTTGTATGTCTCCAACTCCTAGAAATAACTTCATGCCCCATCTCACTTACTTCCAGCTAGTAAGGATCACATAATTCCTAACAAAGTTTTGACACAGATTCCGTTTTCGGGCATTCAGAGCATATAGCACGTTGCTGTAAGGAAGCACATTCTCATTCAAAGTTGCAAGTTACTATGTAGGAACAAGTTTGTATAGGTATTTCAAAGATGCCCAGAACTGAGCTAAACTTGGTATGTGTCCAACTCCTAGAAAGACCTTCATGCCCCTTCTCCCTTAATTCCAGCTAGTAAGGATCACATAATTCCTAACAAAGTTTTGACACAGATTCCCAATTCGGGCATTCAGAACATATAGCACGTTGCTGAAAGCAAGCACATTTTCATTCAAAGTTGCAAGTTACTATGTAGGAACAAGTTTGTATAGGTATTTCAAAGATGCCCAGAACTGAGCTAAACTTGGTATGTGTCCAACTCCTAGAAATAACTTCATGCCCCATCTCCCTTACTTCCAGCTAGTAAGGATCACATAATTCCTAACAAAGTTTTGACACAGATTCCCAATTCGGGCATTCAGAACATATAGCACGTTGCTGCAAGCAAGCACATTCTCATTCATAGTTGCAAGTTTCTATGTAGGAACAAGTTTGTATAGGTATTTGAAAGATGCCCAGAACTCAGCTAAACTTGGTATGTGTCCAACTCCAAGAAATAACTTCATGCCCCATCTCCCTTACTTCCAGCTAGTAAGGATCACATAATTCCTAACAAAGTTTTGACACAGATTCCCAATTCGGGCATTCAGAACATATAGCACGTTGCTGTAAGCAAGCACATTCTCATTCAAAGTTGCAAGTTACTATGTAGGAACAAGTTTGTATAGGTATTTCAAAGATGCCCAGAACTGAGCTAAACTTGGTATGTGTCCAACTCCTAGAAATAACTTCATGCCCCATCTCCCTTACTTCCAGCTAGTAAGGATCACATAATTCCGAACAAAGTTTTGACACAGATTGCCAATTCGGGCATTCAGAACATATAGCACGTTGCTGTAAGCAAGCACATTCTCATTCAAAGATGCAAGTTACTATGTAGGAACAAGTTTGTATAGGTATTTCAAAGATGCCCAGAACTGAGCTAAACTTGGTATGTCTCCAACTCCTAGAAATAACTTCATGCTCCATCTCCCTTACTTCCAGCTAGTAAGGATCACATAATTCCTAACAAAGTTTCGACACAGATTCCCAATTCGGGCATTCTGAACATATAGCACGTTGCTGCAAGCAAGCACATTCTCATTCAAAGTTGCAAGTTTCTATGTAGGAACAAGTTTGTATAGGTATTTCAAAGATGCCCAGAACTGAGCTAAACGTTGTATGTCTCCAACTCCTAGAAATAACTTCATGCCCCATCTCACTTACTTCCAGCTAGTAAGGATCACATAATTACTAACAAAGTTTTGACACAGATTGCCAATTCGGGCATTCAGAACATATAGCACGTTGCTGTAAGCAAGCACATTCTCATTCAAAGTTGCAAGTTACTATGTAGGAACAAGTTCGTATAGGTATTTCAAAGATGCCCAGAACTGAGCTAAACGTTGTATGTCTCCAACTCCTAGAAATAACTTCATGCCCCATCTCACTTACTTCCAGCTAGTAAGGATCACATAATTCCTAACAAAGTTTTGACACAGATTCCGTTTTCGGGCATTCAGAGCATAAAACACGTTGCTATAAGCAAGCACATTCTCATTCAAAGTTGCAAGTTACTATGTAGGAACAAGTTTGTATAGGTATTTCAAAGATGCCCAGAACTGAGCTAAACTTGGTATGTGTCCAACTCCTAGAAATAACTTCATGCCCCATCTCCCTTACGTCCAGCTAGTAAGGATCACGTAATTCCTAACAAATTTTGACACAGATTCCCAATTCGGGCATTCAGAACATATAGCACGTTGCTGTAAGCAAGCACATTTTCATTCAAAGATGCAAGTTACTATGTAGGAACAAGTTTGTATAGGTATTTCAAAGATGCCCAGAACTGAGCTAAACTTGGTATGTGTCCAACTCCTAGAAATAACTTCATGCCCCATCTCCCTTACTTCCAGCTAGTAAGGATCACATAATTCCTAACAAAGTTTTGACACAGATTCCCTATTCGGGCATACAGAACATATAGCACGTTGCTGTAAGCAAGCAGATTCTCATTCAAAGATGCAAGTTACTATGTAGGAACAAGTTTGTATAGGTATTTCAAAGATGCCCAGAACTGAGCTAAACTTGGTATGTGTCCAACTCCTAGAAATAACTTCATGCCCCATCTCCCTTACTTCCAGCTAGTAAGGACCACATAATTCCTAACAAAGTTTTGACACAGATTCCCAATTCGGGCATTCAGAACATATAGCACGTTGCTGTAAGCCAACACATTCTCATTCAAAGTTGCAAGTTTCTATGTAGGAACAAGTTTGTATAGGTATTTCAAAGATGCCCAGTACTGAGTTAACTTGGTATGTGTCCAACTCCTAGAAATAATTTCATGCCCCAACTCACTTACTTCCAGCTAGTAAGGATCACATAATTCCTAACAAAGTTTTGACACAGATTCCCAATTCGGGCATTCAGAACATATAGCACGTTGCTGCAAGCAAGCACATTCTCATTCAAAGTTGCAAGTTACTATGTAGGAACAAGTTTGTATAGGTATTTCAAAGATGCCCAGAACTGAGCTAAACGTTGTATGTCTCCAACTCCTAGAAATACCTTCATGCCCCATCTCCCTTACTTCCAGCTAGTAAGGATCACATAATTCCTAACAAAGTTTTGACACAGATTCCCAAATCAGGCATTCAGAACATATAGCACTTTGCTGCAAGCAAGCACATTCTCATTCAAAGTTGCAAGTTACTATGTAGGAACAAGTTTGTATAGGTATTTCAAAGATGCCCAGAACTGAGCTAAACGTTGTATGTCTCCAACTCCTAGAAATAACTTCATGCCCCATCTCACTTACTTCCATCTAGTAAGGATCACATAATTACTAACAAAGTTTTGACACAGATTGCCAATTCGGGCATTCAGAACATATAGCACGTTGCTGTAAGCAAGCACATTCTCATTCAAAGTTGCAAGTTACTATGTAGGAACAAGTTCGTATAGGTATTTCAAAGATGCCCAGAACTGAGCTAAACGTTGTATGTCTCCAACTGCTAGAAATAACTTCATGCCCCATCTCACTTACTTCCAGCTAGTAAGGATCACATAATTCCTAACAAAGTTTTGACACAGATTCCGTTTTCGGGCATTCAGAGCATAAAACACGTTGCTATAAGCAAGCACATTCTCATTCAAAGTTGCAAGTTACTATGTAGGAACAAGTTTGTATAGGTATTTCAAAGATGCCCAGAACTGAGCTAAACTTGGTATGTGTCCAACTCCTAGAAATAACTTCATGCCCAATCTCCCTTACGTCCAGCTAGTAAGGATCACATAATTCCTAACAAATTTTGACACAGATTCCCAATTGGGGCATTCAGAACATATAGCACGTTGCTGTAAGCAAGCACATTTTCATTCAAAGATGCAAGTTACTATGTAGGAACAAGTTTGTATAGGTATTTCAAAGATGCCCAGAACTGAGCTAAACTTGGTATGTGTCCAACTCCTAGAAATAACTTCATGCCCCATCTCCCTTACTTCCAGCTAGTAAGGATCACATAATTCCTAACAAAGTTTTGACACAGATTGCCAATTCGGGCATTCAGAACATATAGCACGTTGCTGTAAGCAAGCACATTCTCCTTCAAAGTTGCAAGTTACTATGTAGGAACAAGTTGTATAGGTATTTCAAAGATGCCCAGAACTGTGCTAAACTTGGTATGTGTCCAACTCCTAGAAATACCTTCATGCCCATCTCCCTTACTTCCAGCTAGTAAGGATCACATAATTCCTAACAAAGTTTTGACACAGATTCCCAATTCGGGCATTCAGAACATATAGCACGTTGCTGAAAGCAAGCACATTTTCATTCAAAGTTGCAAGTTACTATGTAGGAACAAGTTTGTATAGGTATTTCAAAGATGCCCAGAACTGAGCTAAACTTGGTATGTGTCCAACTCCTAGAAATAACTTCATGCCCCATCTCCCTTACTTCCAGCTAGTAAGGATCACATAATTCCTAACAAAGTTTTGACACAGATTCCCAATTCGGGCATTCAGAACATATAGCACGTTGCTGTAAGCAAGCACATTTTCATTCAAAGTTGCAAGTTACTATGTAGGAACAAGTTTGTATAGGTATTTCAAAGATGCCCAGAACTGAGCTAAACTTGGTATGTGTCCAACTCCTAGAAATAACTTCATGCCCCATCTCCCTTACTTCCAGCTAGTAAGGATCACATAATTCCTAACAAAGTTTTGACACAGATTCCCAATTCGGGCATTCAGAACATATAGCACGTTGCCGTAAGCAAGCAGATTCTCATTCAAAGATGCAAGTTACTATGTAGGAACAAGTTTGTATAGGTATTTCAAAGATGCCCAGAACTGAGCTAAACTTGGTATGTGTCCAACTCCTAGAAATAACTTCATGCCCCATCTCCCTTACTTCCAGCTAGTAAGGATCACATAATTCCTAAAAAAGTTTTGACACAGATTCCCAATTCGGGCATTCAGAACAGGATCACATAATTCCTAACAAAGTTTTGACACAGATTGCCAATTCGGGCATTCAGAACATATAGCACGTTGCTGTAAGCAAGCACATTCTCATTCAAAGATGCTACTTACTATGTAGGAACAAGTTTGTATAGGTATTTCAAAGATGCACAGAACTGAGCTAAACTTGGTATGTGTCCAACTCCTAGAAATAACTTCATGCCCCATCTCCCTTACTTCCAGCTAGTAAGGATCACATAATTCCTAAAAAAGTTTTGACACAGATTCCCAATTCGGGCATTCAGAACATATAGCACGTTCTGTAAGCAAGCACATTTTCGTTCAAAGTTGCAAGTTACTATGTAGGAACAAGTTTGTATAGGTATTTCAAAGATGCCCAGAACTGAGCTAAACTTGGTATGTGTCCAACTCCTAGAAATAACTTCATGCCCCATCTCCCTTACTTCCAGCTAGTAAGGATCACATAATTCCTAACAACGTTTTGACACAGATTGCCAATTCGGGCATTCAGAACATATAGCACGTTGCTGTAAGCAAGCACATTCTCATTCAAAGATGCAAGTTACTATGTAGGAACAAGTTTGTATAGGTATTTCAAAGATGCCCAGAACTGAGCTAAACTTGGTATGTGTCCAACTCCTAGAAATAACTTCATGCTCCATCTCCCTTACTTCCCGCTAGTAAGGATCACATAATTCCTAACAAAGTTTTGACACAGATTCCCAATTCGGGCATTCAGAACATATAGCACGTTGCTGCAAGCAAGCACATTCTCATTCAAAGTTGCAAGTTACTATGTAGGAACAAGTTCGTATAGGTATTTCAAAGATGCCCAGAACTGAGCTAAACTTGGTATGTCTCCAACTCCAAGAAATAACTTCATGCCCCATCTCCCTTACTTCCAGCTAGTAAGGATTCATAATTCCTAACAAAGTTTTGACACAGATTCCCAATTCGGGCATTCAGAACATATAGCACGTTGCTGTAAGCAAGCACATTCTCCTTCAATGTTGCAAGTTAGTATGTAGGAACAAGTTTGTATAGGTATTTCAAAGATGCCCAGAACTGAGCTAAACTTGGTATGTGTCCAACTCCTAGAAATAACTTCATGCCCCATCTCCCTTACTTCCAGCTAGTAAGGATCACATAATTCCTAACAAAGTTTTGACACAGATTCCCAATTCGGGCATTCAGAACATATAGCACGTTGCTGTAAGCAAGCACATTTTCATTCAAAGTTGCATGTTACTATGTAGGAACAAGTTTGTATAGGTATTTCAAAGATGCCCAGAACTGAGCTAAACTTGGTATGTGTCCAACTCCTAGAAATAACTTCATGCCCCATCTCCCTTACTTCCAGCTAGTAAGGATCACATAATTCCTAACAAAGTTTTGACACAGATTCCCAATTCGGGCATTCAGAACATATAGCACGTTGCTGTAAGCAAGCAGATTCTCATTCAAAGATGCAAGTTACTATGTAGGAACAAGTTTGTATAGGTATTTCAAAGATGCCCAGAACTGAGCTAAACTTGGTATGTGTCCAACTCCTAGAAATAACTTCATGCCCCATCTCCCTTACTTCCAGCTAGTAAGGATCACATAATTCCTAACAAAGTTTTGACAGAGATTGCCAATTCGGGCATTCAGAACATATAGCACGTTGCTGTAAGCAAGCACATTCTCATTCAAAGGTGCAAGTTACTATGTAGGAACAAGTTTGTATAGGTATTTCAAAGATGCCCAGAACTGAGCTAAACTTGGTATGTGTCCAACTCCTAGAAATAACTTCCTGCTCCATCTCCCTTACTTCCAGCTAGTAAGGATCACATAATTCCTAACAAAGTTTTGACACAGATTCCCATATCGGGCATTCAGAACATATAGCACGTTGCTGCAAGCAAGCACATTCTCATTCAAAGTTGCAAGTTACTATGTAGGAACAAGTTTGTATAGGTATTTCAAAGATGCCCAGAACTGAGCTAAACTTGGTATGTGTCCAACTCCTAGAAATAACTTCATGCCCCATCTCCCTAACTTCCAGCTAGTAAGGATAACATAATTCCTAACAAAGTTTTGACACAGATTGCCAATTCGGGCATTCAGAACATATAGCACGTTGCTGTAAGCAAGCAGATTCTCATTCAAAGATGCAAGTTACTATGTAGGAACAAGTTTGTATAGGTATTTCAAAGATGCCCAGAACTGAGCTAAACTTGGTATGTGTCCAACTCCTAGAAATAACTTCATGCCCCATCTCCCTTACTTCCAGCTAGTAAGGATCACATAATTCCTAACAAAGTTTTGACACAGATTGCCAATTCGGGCATTCAGAACATATAGCACGTTGCTGTAAGCAAGCACATTCTCATTCAAAGATGCAAGTTACTATGTAGGAACAAGTTTGTATATGTATTTCAAAGATGCCCAGAACTGAGCTAAACTTGGTATGTGTCCAACTCCTAGAAATAACTTCATGCTCCATCTCCCTTACTTCCAGCTAGTAAGGATCACATAATTCCTAACAAAGTTTTGACACAGATTCCAATATCGGGCATTCAGAACATATAGCACGTTGCTGCAAGCAAGCACATTCTCATTCAAAGTTGCAAGTTACTATGTAGGAACAAGTTTGTATAGGTATTTCAAAGATGCCCAGAACTGAGCTAAACTTGGTATGTGTCCAACTCCTAGAAATAACTTCATGCCCCATCTCCCTTACTTCCAGCTAGTAAGGATCACATAATTCCTAACAAAGTTTTGACACAGATTCCCAATTCGGGCATTCAGAACATATAGCACGTTGCTGTAAGCAAGCACATTCTCATTCAAAGTTGCAAGTTACTATGTAGGAACAAGTTTGTATAGGTATTTCAAAGATGCCCAGAACTGAGCTAAACTTGGTATGTGTCCAACTCGTAGAAATAATTTCATGCCCCATCTCCCTTACTTCCAGCTAGTAAGGATCACATAATTCCTAACAAAGTTTTGACACAGATTCCCAATTCGGGCATTCAGAACATATAGCACGTTGCTGCAAGCAAGCACATTCTCATTCAAAGTTGCAAGTTACTATGTAGGAACAAGTTTGTATAGGTATTTCAAACATGCCCAGAACTGAGCTAAACGTTGTATGTCTCCAACTCCTAGAAATAACTTCATGCCCCATCTCACTTACTTCCAGCTAGTAAGGATCACATAATTCCTAACAAAGTTTTGACACAGATTCCCAAATCGTGCATTCAGAACATATAGCACGTTGCTGCAAGCAAGCACATTCTCATTCAAAGTTGCAAGTTACTATGTAGGAACAAATTTGTATAGGTATTTCAAAGATGCCCAGAACTGAGCTAAACTTGGTATGTGTCCAACTCCTAGAAATAACTTCATGCCCCATCTCCCTTACTTCCAGCTAGTAAGGATGACATAATTCCTAACAAAGTTTTGACACAGATTCCCTATTCGGGCATTCAGAACATATAGCACGTTGCTGTAAGCAAGCACATTCTCATTCAAAGTTGCAAGTTACTATGTAGGAACAAGTTTATAGGTATTTCAAAGATGCCCAGAACTGTGCTAAACTTGGTATGTGTCCAACTCCTAGAAATACCTTCATGCCCCAACTCCCTTACTTCCATCTAGTAAGGATCACATAATTCCTAACAAAGTTTTGACACAGATTCCCAATTCGGGCATTCAGAACATATAGCACGTTGCTGTAAGCAAGTACATTTTCATTCAAAGATGCAAGTTACTATGTAGGAACAAGTTTGTATAGGTATTTCAAAGATGCCCAGAACTGAGCTAAACTTGGTATGTGTCCAACTCCTAGAAATAACTTCATGCCCCATCTCCCTTACTTCCAGCTAGTAAGGATCACATATTTCCTAACAAAGTTTTGACACAGATTCCCAATTCGGGCATTCAGAACATATAGCACGTTGCTGTAAGCAAGCAGATTCTCATTCAAAGATGCAAGTTACTATGTAGGAACAAGTTTGTATAGGTATTTCAAAGATGCCCAGAACTGAGCTAAACTTGGTATGTGTCCAACTCCTAGAAATAACTTCATGCCCCATCTCCCTTACTTCCAGCTAGTAAGGACCACATAATTCCTAACAATGTTTTGACACAGATTCCCAATTCGGGCATTCAGAACATATAGCACGTTGCTGTAAGCAAGCACATTCTCATTCAAAGATGCTACTTACTATGTAGGAACAAGTTTGTATAGGTATTTCAAAGATGCCCAGAACTGAGCTAAACTTGGTATGTGTCCAACTCCTAGAAATAAATTCATGCCCCATCTCCCTTACTTCCAGCTAGTAAGGATCACATAATTCCTAACAAAGTTTTGACACAGATTCCCAATTCGGGCATTCAGAACATATAGCACGTTGCTGTAAGCAAGCACATTTTCATTCAAAGTTGCAAGTTACTATGTAGGAACAAGTTTGTATAGGTATTTCAAAGATGCCCAGAATTGAGCTAAACTTGGTATGTGTCCAACTCCTAGAAATAACTTCATGCCCCATCTCACTTACTTCCAGCTAGTAAGGATCACATAATTCCTAACCAAGTTTTGACACAGATTCCCAATTCGGGCATTCAGAACATATAGCACGTTGCTGTAAGCAAGCAGATTCTCATTCAAAGTTGCAAGTTACTATGTAGGAACAAGTTTGTATAGGTATTTCAAAGATGCCCAGAACTGAGCTAAACTTGGTATGTGTCCAACTCCTAGAAATAACTTCATGCCCCATCTCCCTTACTTCCAGCTAGTAAGGATCACATAATTCCTAACAAAGTTTTGACACAGATTCCCAATTCGGGCATTCAGAACATATAGCACGTTGCTGTAAGCAAGCACATTCTCATTCAAAGTTGCAAGTTACTATGTAGGAACAAGTTTGTATAGGTATTTCAAAGATGCCCAGAACTGAGCTAAACTTGGTATGTGTCCAACTCCTAGAAATAACTTCATGCCCCATCTCCCTTACTCCCAGCTAGTAAGGATCGCATAATTCCTAACAAAGTTTTGACACAGATTCCCAATTCGGGCATTCAGAACATATAGCACGTTGCAGTAAACAAGCAGATTCTCATTCAAAGATGCAAGTTACTATGTAGGAACAAGTTTGTATAGGTATTTCAAAGATGCCCAGAACTGAGCTAAACTTGGTATGTGTCCAACTCCTAGAAATAACTTCATGCCCCATCTCCCTTACTTCCAGCTAGTAAGGATCACATAATTCCTAACAAAGTTTTGACACAGATTCCCAATTCGGGCATTCAGAACATATAGCACGTTGCTGTAAGCAAGCACATTTTCATTCAAAGTTGCAAGTTACTGTGTAGGAACAAGTTTGTATAGGTATTTCAAAGATGCCCAGAACTGAGCTAAACTTGGTATGTGTCCAACTCCTAGAAATAACTTCATGCCCCATCTCCCTTACTTCCAGCTAGTAAGGATCACATAATTCCTAACAAAGTTTTGACACAGATTGCCAATTCGGGCATTCAGAACATATAGCACGTTGCTGTAAGCAAGCACATTCTCATTCAAAGATGCAAGTTACTATGTAGTAACAAGTTTGTATAGGTATTTCAAAGATGCCCAGAACTGAGCTAAACTTGGTATGTCTCCAACTCCAAGAAATAACTTCATGCCCCATCTCCCTTTCTTCCAGCTAGTAAGGATCACATAATTCCTAACAAAGTTTTGACACAGATTCCCAATTCGGGCATTCAGAACATATAGCACGTTGCTGTAAGCAAGCAGATTCTCATTCAAAGTTGCAAGTTACTATGTAGGAACAAGTTTGTATAGGTATTTCAAAGATGCCCAGAACTGAGCTAAACTTGGTATGTGTCCAACTCCTAGAAATAACTTCATGCCCCATCTCCCTTACTTCCAGCTAGTAAGGATCACATAATTCCTAACAAAGTTTTGACACAGATTCCCAAATCGGGCATTCAGAACATATAGCACGTTGCTGTAAGCAAGCACATTCTCATTCAAAGTTGCAAGTTACTATGTAGGAACAAGTTTGTATAGGTATTTCAAAGATGCCCAGAACTGAGCTAAACTTGGTATGTGTCCAACTCCTAGAAATAACTTCATGCCCCATCTCCCTTACTCCCAGCTAGTAAGGATAGCATAATTCCTAACAAAGTTTTGACACAGATTCCCAATTCGGGCATTCAGAACATATAGCACGTTGCTGTAAACAAGCAGATTCTCATTCAAAGATGCAAGTTACTATGTAGGAACAAGTTTGTATAGGTATTTCAAAGATGCCCAGAACTGAGCTAAACTTGGTATGTGTCCAACTCCTAGAAATAACTTCCTGCCCCATCTCCCTTACTTCCAGCTAGTAAGGATCACATAATTCCTAACAAAGTTTTGACACAGATTCCCAATTCGGGCATTCAGAACATATAGCACGTTGCTGTAAGCAAGCACATTCTCATTCAAAGTTGCAAGTTTCTATGTAGGAACAAGTTTGTATAGGTATTTCAAAGATGCCCAGAACTGAGCTAAACTTGGTATGTCTCCAACTCCAAGAAATAACTTCATGCCCGATCTCCCTTACTTCCAGCTAGTAAGGATCACATAATTCCTAACAAAGTTTTGACACAGATTCCCAATTCGGGCATTCAGAACATATAGCACGTTGCTGTAAGCAAGCACATTCTCATTCAAAGTTGCAAGTTACTATGTAGGAACAAGTTTGTATAGGTATTTCAAAGATGCCCAGAACTGAGCTAAACTTGGTATGTGTCCAACTCCTAGAAATAACTTCATGCCCCATCTCACTTACTTCCAGCTAGTAAGGATCACATAATTCCTAACAAAGTTTTGACACAGATTCCCAATTCGGGCATTCAGAACATATAGCACGTTGCTGTAAGCAAGCACATTCTCATTCAAAGTTGCAAGTTACTATGTAGGAACAAGTTTGTATAGGTATTTCAAAGATGCCCAGAACTGAGCTAAACTTGGTATGTGTCCAAGTCCTAGAAATAATTTCATGCCCCATCTCACTTACTTCCAGCTAGTAAGGATCACATAATTCCTAACAAAGTTTTGACACAGATTCCCAATTCGGGCATTCATAACATATAGCACGTTGCTGTAAGCAAGCACATTCTCATTCAAAGTTGCAAGATAGTATGTAGGAAGAAGTTTGTATAGGTATTTCAAAGATGCCCAGAACTGAGCTAAACTTGGTATGTGTCCATCTCCTAGAAATAACTTCATGACCCATCTCCCTTACTTCCAGCTAGTAAGGATCACATAATTCCTAACAAAGTTTTGACACAGATTGCCAATTCGGGCATTCAGAACATATAGCACGTTGCTGTAAGCAACCACACTCTCATTCAAAGTTGCAGGTTACTATGTAGGAACAAGTTTGTATAGGTATTTCAAAGATGCCCAGAACTGAGCTAAACGTTGTATGTCTCCAACTCCTAGAAATAACTTCATGCCCCATCTCCCTTACTTCCAGCTAGTAAGGATCACATAATTCCTAACAAAGTTTTGACACAGATTCCCAATTCGGGCATTCAGAACATATAGCACGTTGCCGTAAGCAAGCAGATTCTCATTCAAAGATGCAAGTTACTATGTAGGAACAAGTTTGTATAGGTATTTCAAAGATGCCCAGAACTGAGCTAAACTTGGTATGTGTCCAACTCCAAGAAATAACTTCATGCCCCATCTCCCTTACTTCCAGCTAGTAAGGATCACATAATTCCTAACAAACTTTTGACACAGATTGCCAATTCGGGCATTCAGAACATATAGCACGTTGCTGTAAGCAAGCACATTCTCATTCAAAGATGCAAGTTACTATGTAGGAACAAGTTTGTATAGGTATTTCAAAGATGCCCAGAACTGAGCTAAACTTGGTATGTCTCCAACTCCAAGAAATAACTTCATGCCCCATCTCCCTTTCTTCCAGCTAGTAAGGATCACATAATTCCTAACAAAGTTTTGACACAGATTCCCAATTCGGGCATTCAGAACATATAGCACGTTGCTGTAAGCAAGCAGATTCTCATTCAAAGTTGCAAGTTACTATGTAGGAACAAGTTTGTATAGGTATTTCAAAGATGCCCAGAACTGAGCTAAACTTGGTATGTGTCCAACTCCTAGAAATAACTTCATGCCCCATCTCCCTTACTTCCAGCTAGTAAGGATCACATAATTCCTAACAAAGTTTTGACACAGATTCCCAAATCGGGCATTCAGAACATATAGCACGTTGCTGTAAGCAAGCACATTCTCATTCAAAGTTGCAAGTTACTATGTAGGAACAAGTTTGTATAGGTATTTCAAAGATGCCCAGAACTGAGCTAAACTTGGTATGTGTCCAACTCCTAGAAATAACTTCATGCCCCATCTCCCTTACTCCCAGCTAGTAAGGATAGCATAATTCCTAACAAAGTTTTGACACAGATTCCCAATTCGGGCATTCAGAACATATAGCACGTTGCTGTAAACAAGCAGATTCTCATTCAAAGATGCAAGTTACTATGTAGGAACAAGTTTGTATAGGTATTTCAAAGATGCCCAGAACTGAGCTAAACTTGGTATGTGTCCAACTCCTAGAAATAACTTCCTGCCCCATCTCCCTTACTTCCAGCTAGTAAGGATCACATAATTCCTAACAAAGTTTTGACACAGATTCCCAATTCGGGCATTCAGAACATATAGCACGTTGCTGTAAGCAAGCACATTCTCATTCAAAGTTGCAAGTTTCTATGTAGGAACAAGTTTGTATAGGTATTTCAAAGATGCCCAGAACTGAGCTAAACTTGGTATGTCTCCAACTCCAAGAAATAACTTCATGCCCCATCTCCCTTACTTCCAGCTAGTAAGGATCACATAATTCCTAACAAAGTTTTGACACAGATTCCCAATTCGGGCATTCAGAACATATAGCACGTTGCTGTAAGCAAGCACATTCTCATTCAAAGTTGCAAGTTACTATGTAGGAACAAGTTTGTATAGGTATTTCAAAGATGCCCAGAACTGAGCTAAACTTGGTGTGTGTCCAACTCCTAGAAATAACTTCATGCCCCATCTCACTTACTTCCAGCTAGTAAGGATCACATAATTCCTAACAAAGTTTTGACACAGATTCCCAATTCGGGCATTCAGAACATATAGCACGTTGCTGTAAGCAAGCACATTCTCATTCAAAGTTGCAAGTTACTATGTAGGAACAAGTTTGTATAGGTATTTCAAAGATGCCCAGAACTGAGCTAAACTTGGTATGTGTCCAAGTCCTAGAAATAATTTCATGCCCCATCTCACTTACTTCCAGCTAGTAAGGATCACATAATTCCTAACAAAGTTTTGACACAGATTCCCAATTCGGGCATTCATAACATATAGCACGTTGCTGTAAGCAAGCACATTCTCATTCAAAGTTGCAAGATAGTATGTAGGAAGAAGTTTGTATAGGTATTTCAAAGATGCCCAGAACTGAGCTAAACTTGGTATGTGTCCATCTCCTAGAAATAACTTCATGACCCATCTCCCTTACTTCCAGCTAGTAAGGATCACATAATTCCTAACAAAGTTTTGACACAGATTCCCAATTCGGGCATTCAGAACATATAGCACGTTGCTGTAAACAACCACACTCTCATTCAAAGTTGCAGGTTACTATGTAGGAACAAGTTTGTATAGGTATTTCAAAGATGCCCAGAACTGAGCTAAACGTTGTATGTCTCCAACTCCTAGAAATAACTTCATGCCCCATCTCCCTTACTTCCAGCTAGTAAGGATCACATAATTCCTAACAAAGTTTTGACACAGATTCCCAATTCGGGCATTCAGAACATATAGCACGTTGCCGTAAGCAAGCAGATTCTCATTCAAAGATGCAAGTTACTATGTAGGAACAAGTTTGTATAGGTATTTCAAAGATGCCCAGAACTGAGCTAAACTTGGTATGTGTCCAACTCCAAGAAATAACTTCATGCCCCATCTCCCTTACTTCCAGCTAGTAAGGATCACATAATTCCTAACAAACTTTTGACACAGATTGCCAATTCGGGCATTCAGAACATATAGCACGTTGCTGTAAGCAAGCACATTCTCATTCAAAGATGCAAGTTACTATGTAGGAACAAGTTTGTATAGGTATTTCAAAGATGCACAGAACTGAGCTAAACTTGGTATGTGTCCAACTCCTAGAAATAACTTCATGCCCCATCTCCCTTACTTCCAGCTAGTAAGGATCACATAATTCCTAACAAAGTTTTGACACAGATTCCCAATTCGGGCATTCAGAACATATAGCACGTTGCTGTAAGCAAGCACATTTTCATTCAAAGTTGCAAGTTACTATGTAGGAACAAGTTTGTATAGGTATTTCAAAGATGCCCAGAACTGAGCTAAACTTGGTATGTGTCCAACTCCTAGAAATAACTTCATGCCCCATCTCCCTTACTTCCAGCTAGTAAGGATCACATAATTCCTAACAAAGTTTTGACACAGATTGCCAATTCGGGCATTCAGAACATATAGCACGTTGCTGTAAGCAAGCACATTCTCATTCTAAGATGCAAGTTACTATGTAGGAACAAGTTTGTATAGGTATTTCAAAGATGCCCAGAACTGAGCTAAACTTGGTATGTGTCCAACTCCAAGAAATAACTTCATGCCCCATCTCCCTTACTTCCAGCTAGTAAGGATCACATAATTCCTAACAAAGTTTTGACACAGATTCCCATTTCGGACATTCAGAACATATAGCACGTTGCTGTAAGCAAGCACATTCTCATTCAAAGATGCAAGTTACTATGTAGGAACAAGTTTGTATAGGTATATCAAAGATGACCAGAACTGAGCTAAACTTGGTATGTGTCCAACTCCTAGAAACAACTTCATGCCCCTTCTCCCTTACTTCCAGCTAGTAAGGATCACATAATTCCTAACAAAGTTTTGACACAGATTCCCAATTCGGGCATTCAGAACATATAGCACGTTGCTGTAAGCAAGCAGATTCTCATTCAAAGATGCAAGTTACTATGTAGGAACAAGTTTGTATAGGTATTTCAAAGATGCCCAGAACTGAGCTAAACTTGGTATGTGTCCAACTCCTAGAAATAACTTCATGCCCCATCTCCCTTACTTCCAGCTAGTAAGGATCACATCATTCATAACAAAGTTTTGACACAGATTGCCAATTCGGGATTTCAGAACATATAGCACGTTGCTGTAAGCAAGCAGATTCTCATTCAAATATGCAAGTTACTATGTAGGAACAAGTTTGTATAGGTATTTCAAAGATGCCCAGAACGGAGCTAAACTTGGTATGTGTCCAACTCCTAGAAATAACTTCATGCCCCATCTCCCTTACTTCCAGCTAGTAAGGATCACATAATTCCTAACAAAGTTTTGACACAGATTCCCAATTCGGGCATTCAGAACATATAGCACGTTGCTGTAAGCAAGCACATTCTCATTCAAAGTTGCAAGTTACTATGTAGGAACAAGTTTGTATAGGTATTTCAAAGATGCCCAGAACTGAGCTAAACTTGGTATGTGTCCAACTCCTAGAAATAACTTCATGCCCCATCTCCCTTACTCCCAGCTAGTAAGGATAGCATAATTCCTAACAAAGTTTTGACACAGATTCCCAATTCGGGCATTCAGAACATATAGCACGTTGCTGTAAACAAGCAGATTCTCATTCAAAGATGCAAGTTACTATGTAGGAACAAGTTTGTATAGGTATTTCAAAGATGCCCAGAACTGAGCTAAATTGGTATGTGTCCAACTCCTAGAAATAACTTCCTGCCCCATCTCCCTTACTTCCAGCTAGTAAGGATCACATAATTCCTAACAAAGTTTTGACACAGATTCCCAATTCGGGCATTCAGAACATATAGCACGTTGCTGTAAGCAAGCACATTCTCATTCAAAGTTGCAAGTTTCTATGTAGGAACAAGTTTGTATAGGTATTTCAAAGATGCCCAGAACTGAGCTAAACTTGGTATGTCTCCAACTCCAAGAAATAACTTCATGCCCCATCTCCCTTACTTCCAGCTAGTAAGGATCACATAATTCCTAACAAAGTTTTGACACAGATTCCCAATTCGGGCATTCAGAACATATAGCACGTTGCTGTAAGCAAGCACATTCTCATTCAAAGTTGCAAGTTACTATGTAGGAACAAGTTTGTATAGGTATTTCAAAGATGCCCAGAACTGAGCTAAACTTGCTATGTGTCCAACTCCTAGAAATAACTTCATGCCCCATCTCACTTACTTCCAGCTAGTAAGGATCACATAATTCCTAACAAAGTTTTGACACAGATTCCCAATTCGGGCATTCAGAACATATAGCACGTTGCTGTAAGCAAGCACATTCTCATTCAAAGTTGCAAGTTACTATGTAGGAACAAGTTTGTATAGGTATTTCAAAGATGCCCAGAACTGAGCTAAACTTGGTATGTGTCCAAGTCCTAGAAATAATTTCATGCCCCATCTCACTTACTTCCAGCTAGTAAGGATCACATAATTCCTAACAAAGTTTTGACACAGATTCCCAATTCGGGCATTCATAACATATAGCACGTTGCTGTAAGCAAGCACATTCTCATTCAAAGTTGCAAGATAGTATGTAGGAAGAAGTTTGTATAGGTATTTCAAAGATGCCCAGAACTGAGCTAAACTTGGTATGTGTCCATCTCCTAGAAATAACTTCATGACCCAACTCCCTTACTTCCAGCTAGTAAGGATCACATAATTCCTAACAAAGTTTTGACACAGATTCCCAATTCGGGCATTCAGAACATATAGCACGTTGCTGTAAACAACCACACTCTCATTCAAAGTTGCAGGTTACTATGTAGGAACAAGTTTGTATAGGTATTTCAAAGATGCCCAGAACTGAGCTAAACGTTGTATGTCTCCAACTCCTAGAAATAACTTCATGCCCCATCTCCCTTACTTCCAGCTAGTAAGGATCACATAATTCCTAACAAAGTTTTGACACAGATTCCCAATTCGGGCATTCAGAACATATAGCACGTTGCCGTAAGCAAGCAGATTCTCATTCAAAGATGCAAGTTACTATGTAGGAACAAGTTTGTATAGGTATTTCAAAGATGCCCAGAACTGAGCTAAACTTGGTATGTGTCCAACTCCAAGAAATAACTTCATGCCCCATCTCCCTTACTTCCAGCTAGTAAGGATCACATAATTCCTAACAAACTTTTGACACAGATTGCCAATTCGGGCATTCAGAACATATAGCACGTTGCTGTAAGCAAGCACATTCTCATTCAAAGATGCAAGTTACTATGTAGGAACAAGTTTGTATAGGTATTTCAAAGATGCACAGAACTGAGCTAAACTTGGTATGTGTCCAACTCCTAGAAATAACTTCATGCCCCATCTCCCTTACTTCCAGCTAGTAAGGATCACATAATTCCTAACAAAGTTTTGACACAGATTCCCAATTCGGGCATTCAGAACATATAGCACGTTGCTGTAAGCAAGCACATTTTCATTCAAAGTTGCAAGTTACTATGTAGGAACAAGTTTGTATAGGTATTTCAAAGACGCCCAGAACTGAGCTAAACTTGGTATGTGTCCAACTCCTAGAAATAACTTCATGCCCCATCTCCCTTACTTCCAGCTAGTAAGGATCACATAATTCCTAACAAAGTTTTGACACAGATTGCCAATTCAGGCATTCAGAACATATAGCACGTTGCTGTAAGCAAGCACATTCTCATTCTAAGATGCAAGTTACTATGTAGGAACAAGTTTGTATAGGTATTTCAAAGATGCCCAGAACTGAGCTAAACTTGGTATGTGTCCAACTCCAAGAAATAACTTCATGCCCCATCTCCCTTACTTCCAGCTAGTAAGGTTCACATAATTCCTAACAAAGTTTTGACACAGATTCCCAATTCGGGCATTCAGAACATATAGCACGTTGCTGTAAGCAAGCACATTCTCATTCAAAGATGCAAGTTACTGTGTAGGAACAAGTTTGTATAGGTATTTCAAAGATGCCCAGAACTGAGCTAAACTTGGTATGTGTCCAACTCCTAGAAATAATTTCATGCCCCATCTCCCTTACTTCCAGCTAGTAAGGATCACATAATTCCTAACAAAGTTTTGACACAGATTCCCAATTCGGGCATTCAGAACATATAGCACGTTGCTGCAAGCAAGCACATTCTCATTCAAAGTTGCAAGTTACTGTGTAGGAACAAGTTTGTATAGGTATTTCAAAGATGCCCAGAACTGAGCTAAACTTGGTATGTGTCCAACTCCTAGAAATAACTTCATGCCCCATCTCCCTTACTTCCAGCTAGTAAGGATCACATAATTCCTAACAAAGTTTTGACACAGATTCCCAATTCGGGCATTCAGAACATATAGCACGTTGCTGTAAGCAAGCACATTCTCATTCAAAGATGCAAGTTACTATGTAGGAACAAGTTTGTATAGGTATTTCAAAGATGCCCAGAACTGAGCTAAACTTGGTATGTGTCCAACTCCTAGAAATAACTTCATGCCCCATCTCCCTTACTTCCAGCTAGTAAGGATCACATAATTCCTAACAAAGTTTTGACACAGATTCCCAATTCGGGCATTCAGAACATATAGCACGTTGCTGTAAGCAAGCACATTCTCATTCAAAGTTGCAAGTTACTATGTAGGAACAAGTTTGTATAGGTATTTCAAAGATGCCCAGAACTGAGCTAAACTTGGTATGTGTCCAAGTCCTAGAAATAATTTCATGCCCCATCTCACTTACTTCCAGCTAGTAAGGATCACATAATTCCTAACAAAGTTTTGACACAGATTCCCAATTCGGGCATTCATAACATATAGCACGTTGCTGTAAGCAAGCACATTCTCATTCAAAGTTGCAAGATAGTATGTAGGAAGAAGTTTGTATAGGTATTTCAAAGATGCCCAGAACTGAGCTAAACTTGGTATGTGTCCATCTCCTAGAAATAACTTCATGACCCATCTCCCTTACTTCCAGCTAGTAAGGATCACATAATTCCTAACAAAGTTTTGACACAGATTCCCAATTCGGGCATTCAGAACATATAGCACGTTGCTGTAAGCAACCACACTCTCATTCAAAGTTGCAGGTTACTATGTAGGAACAAGTTTGTATAGGTATTTCAAAGATGCCCAGAACTGAGCTAAACGTTGTATGTCTCCAACTCCTAGAAATAACTTCATGCCCCATCTCCCTTACTTCCAGCTAGTAAGGATCACATAATTCCTAACAAAGTTTTGACACAGATTCCCAATTCGGGCATTCAGAACATATAGCACGTTGCCGTAAGCAAGCAGATTCTCATTCAAAGATGCAAGTTACTATGTAGGAACAAGTTTGTATAGGTATTTCAAAGATGCCCAGAACTGAGCTAAACTTGGTATGTGTCCAACTCCAAGAAATAACTTCATGCCCCATCTCCCTTACTTCCAGCTAGTAAGGATCACATAATTCCTAACAAACTTTTGACACAGATTGCCAATTCGGGCATTCAGAACATATAGCACGTTGCTGTAAGCAAGCACATTCTCATTCAAAGATGCAAGTTACTATGTAGGAACAAGTTTGTATAGGTATTTCAAAGATGCACAGAACTGAGCTAAACTTGGTATGTGTCCAACTC
This sequence comes from Diceros bicornis minor, assembly GCF_020826845.1. Taxonomy (NCBI): domain Eukaryota; kingdom Metazoa; phylum Chordata; class Mammalia; order Perissodactyla; family Rhinocerotidae; genus Diceros; species Diceros bicornis. The sequence goes on from NC_080758.1 coordinate 53,081,632, forward strand.
CTAGAAATAACTTCATGCCCCATCTCCCTTACTTCCAGCTAGTAAGGATCACATAATTCCTAACAAAGTTTTGACACAGATTCCCAATTCGGGCATTCAGAACATATAGCACGTTGCTGTAAGCAAGCACATTTTCATTCAAAGTTGCAAGTTACTATGTAGGAACAAGTTTGTATAGGTATTTCAAAGATGCCCAGAACTGAGCTAAACTTGGTATGTGTCCAACTCCTAGAAATAACTTCATGCCCCATCTCCCTTACTTCCAGCTAGTAAGGATCACATAATTCCTAACAAAGTTTTGACACAGATTGCCAATTCGGGCATTCAGAACATATAGCACGTTGCTGTAAGCAAGCACATTCTCATTCTAAGATGCAAGTTACTATGTAGGAACAAGTTTGTATAGGTATTTCAAAGATGCCCAGAACTGAGCTAAACTTGGTATGTGTCCAACTCCAAGAAATAACTTCATGCCCCATCTCCCTTACTTCCAGCTAGTAAGGATCACATAATTCCTAACAAAGTTTTGACACAGATTCCCAATTCGGGCATTCAGAACATATAGCACGTTGCTGTAAGCAAGCACATTCTCATTCAAAGTTGCAAGTTACTATGTAGGAACAAGTTTGTATAGGTATTTCAAAGATGCCCAGAACTGAGCTAAACTTGGTATGTGTCCAACTCCAAGAAATAACTTCATGCCCCATCTCCCTTACTTCCAGCTAGTAAGGATCACATAATTCCTAACAAAGTTTTGACACAGATTCCCAATTCGGGCATTCAGAACATATAGCACGTTGCTGTAAGCAAGCACATTCTCATTCAAAGTTGCAAGTTACTGTGTAGGAACAAGTTTGTATAGGTATTTCAAAGATGCCCAGAACTGAGCTAAACTTGGTATGTGTCCAACTCCTAGAAATAATTTCATGCCCCATCTCCCTTACTTCCAGCTAGTAAGGATCACATAATTCCTAACAAAGTTTTGACACAGATTCCCAATTCGGGCATTCAGAACATATAGCACGTTGCTGCAAGCAAGCACATTCTCATTCAAAGTTGCAAGTTACTGTGTAGGAACAAGTTTGTATAGGTATTTCAAAGATGCCCAGAACTGAGCTAAACTTGGTATGTGTCCAACTCCTAGAAATAACTTCATGCCCCATCTCCCTTACTTCCAGCTAGTAAGGATCACATAATTCCTAACAAAGTTTTGACACAGATTCCCAATTCGGGCATTCAGAACATATAGCACGTTGCTGTAAGCAAGCACATTCTCATTCAAAGATGCAAGTTACTATGTAGGAACCAGTTTGTATAGGTATTTCAAAGATGCCCAGAACTGAGCTAAACTTGGTATGTGTCCAACTCCTAGAAATAACTTCATGCCCCATCTCCCTTACTTCCAGCTAGTAAGGATCACATAATTCCTAACAAAGTTTTGACACAGATTCCCAATTCGGGCATTCAGAACATATAGCACGTTGCTGTAAGCAAGCACATTCTCATTCAAAGATGCAAGTTACTAGGTAGGAACAAGTTTGTATAGGTATTTCAAAGATGCCCAGAACTGAGCTAAACTTGGTATGTGTCCAACTACTAGAAATAACTTCATGCCCCATCTCCCTTACTTCCAGCTAGAAAGGATCACATAATTCCTAACAAAGTTTTGACACAGATTCCCAATTCGGGCATTCAGAACATATAGCACGTTGCTGTAAGCAAGCAGATTCTCATTCAAAGATGCAAGTTACTATGTAGGAACCAGTTTGTATAGGTATTTCAAAGATGCCCAGAACTGAGCTAAACTTGGTATGTGTCCAACTCCTAGAAATAACTTCATGCCCCATCTCCCTTACTTCCAGCTAGTAAGGATCACATAATTCCTAACAAAGTTTTGACACAGATTCCCAAATCGGGCATTCAGAACATATAGCACGTTGCTGCAAGCAAGCACATTCTCATTCAAAGATGCAAGTTACTATGTAGGAACAAGTTTGTATAGGTATTTCAAAGATGCCCAGAACTGAGCTAAACTTGGTATGTGTCCAACTACTAGAAATAACTTCATGCCCCATCTCCCTTACTTCCAGCTAGTAAGGATCACATAATTCCTAACAAAGTTTTGACACAGATTCCCAATTCGGGCATTCAGAACATATAGCACGTTGCTGTAAGCAAGCACATTCTCATTCAAAGATGCAAGTTACTATGTAGGAACAAGTTTGTATAGGTATTTCAAAGATGCCCAGAACTGAGCTAAACTTGGTATCCGTCCAACTCCTAGAAATCACTTCATGCTCCATCTCCCTTACTTCCAGCTAGTAAGGATCACATAATTCCTAACAAAGTTTTGACACAGATTCCCAAATCGGGCATTCAGAACATATAGCACGTTGCTGCAAGCAAGCACATTCTCATTTAAAGTTGCAAGTTACTATGTAGGAACAAGTTTGTATAGGTATTTCAAAGATGCCCAGAACTGAGCTAAACGTTGTATGTCTCCAACTCCAAGAAATAACTTCATGCCCCATCTCCATTACTTCCAGCTAGTAAGGATCACATAATTCCTAACAAAGTTTTGACACAGATTCCCAATTCGGGCATTCAGAATATATAACACGTTGCTGTAAGCAAGCACATTCTCATTCAAAGTTGCAAGTTACTATGTAGGAACAAGTTTGTATAGGTATTTCAAAGATGCCCAGAACTGAGCTAAACTTGGTATGTGTCCAACTCCTAGAAATAACTTCATGCCCCATCTCCCTTACTTCCAGCTAGTAAGGATCACATAATTCCTAACAAAGTTTTGACACAGATTCCCAATTCGGGCATTCAGAACATATAGCACGTTGCTGTAAGCAAGCAGATTCTCATTCAAAGATGCAAGTTACTATGTAGGAACCAGTTAGTATAGGTATTTCAAAGATGCCCAGAACTGAGCTAAACTTGGTATGTGTCCAACTCCTAGAAATAACTTCATGCCCCATCTCCCTTACTTCCAGCTAGTAAGGATCACATAATTCCTAACAAAGTTTTGACACAGATTCCCAATTCGGGCATTCAGAACATATAGCACGTTGCTGTAAGCAAGCACATTCTCATTCAAAGATGCAAGTTACTATGTAGGAACAAGTTTGTATAGGTATTTCAAAGATGCCCAGAACTGAGCTAAACTTGGTATGTGTCCAACTCCTAGAAATAACTTCATGCCCCATCTCCCTTACTTCCAGCTAGTAAGGATCACATAATTCCTAACAAAGTTTTGACACAGATTCCCAATTCGGGCATTCAGAACATATAGCACGTTGCTGTAAGCAAGCACATTCTCATTCAAAGATGCAAGTTACTATGTAGGAACCAGTTTGTATAGGTATTTCAAAGATGCCCATAACTGAGCTAAACTTGGTATGTGTCCAACTCCTAGAAATAACTTCATGCCCCATCTCCCTTACTTCCAGCCAGTAAGGATCACATAATTCCTAACAAAGTTTTGACACAGATTCCCAAATCGGGCATTCAGAACTTATAGCACGTTGCTGCAAGCAAGCACATTCTCATTCAAAGATGCAAGTTACTATGTAGGAACAAGTTTGTATAGGTATTTCAAAGATGCCCAGAACTGAGCTAAACTTGGTATGTGTCCAACTCCTAGAAATAACTTCATGCCCCATCTCCCTTACTTCCAGCTAGTAAGGATCACATAATCCTAACAAAGTTTTGACACAGATTGCCAATTCGGGCATTCAGAACATATAGCACGTTGCTGTAAGCAAGCACATTCTCATTCAAAGATGCAAGTTACTATGTAGGAACAAGTTTGTATAGGTATTTCAAAGATGCCCAGAACTGAGCTAAACTTGGTATCTGTCCAACTCCTAGAAATAACTTGATGCTCCATCTCCCTTACTTCCAGCTAGTAAGGATCACATAATTCCTAACAAAGTTTTGACACAGATTCCCAAATCGGGCATTCAGAACATATAGCACGTTGCTGTAAGCAAGCACATTCTCATTCAAAGTTGCAAGTTACTATGTAGGAACAAGTTTGTATAGGTATTTCAAAGATGCCCAGAACTGAGCTAAACTTGGTATGTGTCCAACTCCAAGAAATAACTTCATGCTCCATCTCCCTTACTTCCAGCTAGTAAGGATCACATAATTCCTAACAAAGTTTTGACACAGATTCCCAATTCGGGCATTCAGAACATATAGCACGTTGCTGTAAGCAAGCAGATTCTCATTCAAAGTTGCAAGTTACTATGTAGGAACAAGTTTGTATAGGTATTTCAAAGATGCCCAGAACTGAGCTAAACTTGGTTTGTGTCCAACTCCTAGAAATAATTTCATGCCCCATCTCCCTTACTTCCAGCTAGTAAGGATCACATAATTCCTAACAAAGTTTTGACACAGATTCCCAATTCGGGCATTCAGAACATATAGCACGTTGCTGCAAGTAAGCACATTCTCATTCAAAGTTGTAAGTTACTATGTAGGAACAAGTTTGTATAGGTATTTCAAAGATGCCCAGAACTGAGCTAAACTTGGTATGTGTCCAACTCCTAGAAATAACTTCATGCCCCATCTCCCTTACTTCCAGCTAGTAAGGATCACATAATTCCTAACAAAGTTGTGACACAGATTCCCAATTTGGGCATTCAGAACATATAGCACGTTGCTGTAAGCAAGCACATTCTCATTCAAAGATGCAAGTTACTATGTAGGAAAAAGTTTGTATAGGTATTTCAAAGATGCCCAGAACTGAGCTAAAGTTGGTATGTGTCCATCTCCTAGAAATAACTTCATGCTCCATCTCCCTTACTTCCAACTAGTAAGGATCACATAATTCCTAACAAAGTTTTGACACAGATTCCCAAATCGGGCATTCAGAACATATAGCACGTTGCTGCAAGCAAGCACATTCTCATTCAAAGTTGCAAGTTACTATGTAGGAACAAGTTCGTATAGGTATTTCAAAGATGCCCAGAAGTGAGCTAAATGTTGTATGTCTCCAACTCCTAGACATAACTTCATGCCCCATCTCACTTACTTCCAGCTAGTAAGGATCACATAATTCCTAACAAAGTTTTGACACAGATTCCGTTTTCGGGCATTCAGAGCATGTAGCACGTTGCTGTAAGCAAGCACATTCTCATTCAAAGTTGCAAGTTACTATGTAGGAACAAGTTTGTATAGGTATTTCAAAGATGCCCAGAACTGAGCTAAACTTGGTATGTGTCCAACTCCTAGAAATAATTTCATGCCCCATCTCACTTACTTCCAGCTAGTAAGGATCACATAATTACTAACAAAGTTTTGACACAGATTCCCAATTCGGGCATTCAGAACATATAGCACGTTGCGGCAAGCAAGCACATTGTCATTCAAAGTTGCAAGTTACTATGTAGGAACAAGTTTGTATAGGTATTTCAAAGATGCCCAGAACTGAGCTAAACGTTGTATGTGTCCAACTCCTAGAAATAACTTCATGCCCCATCTCCCTTACTTCCAGCTAGTAAGGATCACATAATTCCTAACAAAGTTTTGACACAGATTCCCAATTCGGGCATTCAGAACATATAGCACGTTGCTGTAAGCAAGCACATTCTCGTTCAAAGTTGCAAGTTACTATGTAGGAACAAGTTTGTATAGGTATTTCAAAGATGCCCAGAACTGAGCTAAACGTTGTATGTCTCCAACTCCTAGAAATAACTTCATGCCCCATCTCCCTTACTTCCAGCTAGTAAGGATCACATAATTACTAACAAAGTTTTGACACAGATTGCCAATTCGGGCATTCAGAACATATAGCACGTTGCTGTAAGCAAGCACATTCTCATTCAAAGTTGCAAGTTACTATGTAGGAACAAGTTTGTATAGGTATTTCAAAGATGCCCAGAACTGAGCTAAACGTTGTATGTCTCCAACTCCTAGAAATAACTTCATGCCCCATCTCCCTTACTTCCAGCTAGTAAGGATCACATAATTCCTAACAAAGTTTTGACACAGATTCCGTTTTCGGGCATTCAGAGCATATAGCACGTTGCTGTAAGCAAGCACATTCTCATTCAAAGTTGCAAGTTACTATGTAGGAACAAGTTTGTATAGGTATTTCAAAGATGCCCAGAACTGAGCTAAACTTGGTATGTGTCCAACTCCTAGAAATAACTTCATGCCCCATCTCCCTTACTTCCAGCTAGTAAGGATCACATAATTCCTAACAAAGTTTTGACACAGATTCCCAATTCGCGCATTCAGAACATATAGCACGTTGCTGTAAGCAAGCATATTCTCATTCGAAGATGCAAGTTACTATGTAGGAACAAGTTTGTATAGATATTTCAAAGATGCCCAGAACGGAGCTAAACTTGGTATGTGTCCAACTCCTAGAAATAACTTCATGCCCCATCTCCCTTACTTCCAGCTAGTAAGGATCACATAATTCCTAACAAAGTTTTGACACAGATTCCCAATTCGGGCATTCAGAACATATAGCACGTTGCTGCAAGCAAGCACATTCTCGTTCAAAGTTGCAAGTTACTATGTAGGAACAAGTTTGTATAGGTATTTCAAAGATGCCCAGAACTGAGCTAAACTTGGTATGTGTCCAACTCCAAGAAATAACTTCATGCCCCATCTCCCTTACTTCCAGCTAGTAAGGATCACATAATTCCTAACAAAGTTTTGACACAGATTCCCAATTCGGGCATTCAGAACATATAGCACGTTGCTGTAAGCAAGCACATTCTCATTCAAAGATGCAAGTTACTATGTAGGAACAAGTTTGTATAGGTATTTCAAAGATGCCCAGAACTGAGCTAAACTTGGTATCTGTCCAACTCCTAGAAATCACTTCATGCTCCATCTCCCTTACTTCCAGCTAGTAAGGATCACATAATTCCTAACAAAGTTTTGACACAGATTCCCAAATCGGGCATTCAGAACATATAGCACGTTGCTGCAAGCAAGCACATTCTCATTCAAAGTTGCAAGTTACTATGTAGGAACAAGTTTGTATAGGTATTTCAAAGATGCCCAGAACTGAGCTAAACGTTGTATGTCTCCAACTCCAAGAAATAACTTCATGCCCCATCTCCATTACTTCCAGCTAGTAAGGATCACATAATTCCTAACAAAGTTTTGACACAGATTCCCAATTCGGGCATTCAGAATATATAACACGTTGCTGTAAGCAAGCACATTCTCATTCAAAGTTGCAAGTTACTATGTAGGAACAAGTTTGTATAGGTATTTCAAAGATGCCCAGAACTGAGCTAAACTTGGTATGTGTCCAACTCCTAGAAATAACTTCATGCCCCATCTCCCTTACTTCCAGCTAGTAAGGATCACATAATTCCTAACAAAGTTTTGACACAGATTCCCAATTCGGGCATTCAGAACATATAGCACGTTGCTGTAAGCAAGCAGATTCTCATTCAAAGATGCAAGTTACTATGTAGGAACCAGTTTGTATAGGTATTTCAAAGATGCCCAGAACTGTGCTAAACTTGGTATGTGTCCAACTCCTAGAAATAACTTCATGCCCCATCTCCCTTACTTCCAGCTAGTAAGGATCACATAATTCCTAACAAAGTTTTGACACAGATTCCCAATTCGGGCATTCAGAACATATAGCACGTTGCTGTAAGCAAGCACATTCTCATTCAAAGATGCAAGTTACTATGTAGGAACAAGTTTGTATAGGTATTTCAAAGATGCCCAGAACTGAGCTAAACTTGGTATGTGTCTAACTCCTAGAAATAACTTCATGCCCCATCTCCCTTACTTCCAGCTAGTAAGGATCACATAATTCCTAACAAAGTTTTGACACAGATTCCCAATTCGGGCATTCAGAACATATAGCACGTTGCTGTAAGCAAGCACATTCTCATTCAAAGATGCAAGTTACTATGTAGGAACCAGTTTGTATAGGTATTTCAAAGATGCCCATAACTGAGCTAAACTTGGTATGTGTCCAACTCCTAGAAATAACTTCATGCCCCATCTCCCTTACTTCCAGCCAGTAAGGATCACATAATTCCTAACAAAGTTTTGACACAGATTCCCAAATCGGGCATTCAGAACTTATAGCACGTTGCTGCAAGCAAGCACATTCTCATTCAAAGATGCAAGTTACTATGTAGGAACAAGTTTGTATAGGTATTTCAAAGATGCCCAGAACTGAGCTAAACTTGGTATGTGTCCAACTCCTAGAAATAACTTCATGCCCCATCTCCCTTACTTCCAGCTAGTAAGGATCACATAATTCCTAACAAAGTTTTGACACAGATTGCCAATTCGGGCATTCAGAACATATAGCACGTTGCTGTAAGCAAGCACATTCTCATTCAAAGATGCAAGTTACTATGTAGGAACAAGTTTGTATAGGTATTTCAAAGATGCCCAGAACTGAGCTAAACTTGGTATCTGTCCAACTCCTAGAAATAACTTCATGCTCCATCTCCCTTACTTCCAGCTAGTAAGGATCACATAATTCCTAACAAAGTTTTGACACAGATTCCCAAATCGGGCATTCAGAACATATAGCACGTTGCTGTAAGCAAGCACATTCTCATTCAAAGTTGCAAGTTACTATGTAGGAACAAGTTTGTATAGGTATTTCAAAGATGCCCAGAACTGAGCTAAACTTGGTATGTGTCCAACTCCAAGAAATAACTTCATGCTCCATCTCCCTTACTTCCAGCTAGTAAGGATCACATAATTCCTAACAAAGTTTTGACACAGATTCCCAATTCAGGCATTCAGAACATATAGCACGTTGCTGTAAGCAAGCAGATTCTCATTCAAAGTTGCAAGTTACTATGTAGGAACAAGTTTGTATAGGTATTTCAAAGATGCCCAGAACTGAGCTAAACTTGGTTTGTGTCCAACTCCTAGAAATAATTTCATGCCCCATCTCCCTTACTTCCAGCTAGTAAGGATCACATAATTCCTAACAAAGTTTTGACACAGATTCCCAATTCGGGCATTCAGAACATATAGCACGTTGCTGCAAGTAAGCACATTCTCATTCAAAGTTGCAAGTTACTATGTAGGAACAAGTTTGTATAGGTATTTCAAAGATGCCCAGAACTGAGCTAAACTTGGTATGTGTCCAACTCCTAGAAATAACTTCATGCCCCATCTCCCTTACTTCCAGCTAGTAAGGATCACATAATTCCTAACAAAGTTGTGACACAGATTCCCAATTTGGGCATTCAGAACATATAGCACGTTGCTGTAAGCAAGCACATTCTCATTCAAAGATGCAAGTTACTATGTAGGAACAAGTTTGTATAGGTATTTCAAAGATGCCCAGAACTGAGCTAAAGTTGGTATGTGTCCATCTCCTAGAAATAACTTCATGCTCCATCTCCCTTACTTCCAACTAGTAAGGATCACATAATTCCTAACAAAGTTTTGACACAGATTCCCAAATCGGGCATTCAGAACATATAGCACGTTGCTGCAAGCAAGCACATTCTCATTCAAAGTTGCAAGTTACTATGTAGGAACAAGTTCGTATAGGTATTTCAAAGATGCCCAGAAGTGAGCTAAATGTTGTATGTCTCCAACTCCTAGACATAACTTCATGCCCCATCTCACTTACTTCCAGCTAGTAAGGATCACATAATTCCTAACAAAGTTTTGACACAGATTCCGTTTTCGGGCATTCAGAGCATGTAGCACGTTGCTGTAAGCAAGCACATTCTCATTCAAAGTTGCAAGTTACTATGTAGGAACAAGTTTGTATAGGTATTTCAAAGACGCCCAGAACTGAGCTAAACTTGGTATGTGTCCAACTCCTAGAAATAATTTCATGCCCCATCTCACTTACTTCCAGCTAGTAAGGATCACATAATTACTAACAAAGTTTTGACACAGATTCCCAATTCGGGCATTCAGAACATATAGCACGTTGCGGCAAGCAAGCACATTGTCATTCAAAGTTGCAAGTTACTATGTAGGAACAAGTTTGTATAGGTATTTCAAAGATGCCCAGAACTGAGCTAAACGTTGTATGTGTCCAACTCCTAGAAATAACTTCATGCCCCATCTCCCTTACTTCCAGCTAGTAAGGATCACATAATTCCTAACAAAGTTTTGACACAGATTCCCAATTCGGGCATTCAGAACATATAGCACGTTGCTGTAAGCAAGCACATTCTCGTTCAAAGTTGCAAGTTACTATGTAGGAACAAGTTTGTATAGGTATTTCAAAGATGCCCAGAACTGAGCTAAACGTTGTATGTCTCCAACTCCTAGAAATAACTTCATGCCCCATCTCCCTTACTTCCAGCTAGTAAGGATCACATAATTACTAACAAAGTTTTGACACAGATTGCCAATTCGGGCATTCAGAACATATAGCACGTTGCTGTAAGCAAGCACATTCTCATTCAAAGTTGCAAGTTACTATGTAGGAACAAGTTTGTATAGGTATTTCAAAGATGCCCAGAACTGAGCTAAACGTTGTATGTCTCCAACTCCTAGAAATAACTTCATGCCCCATCTCCCTTACTTCCAGCTAGTAAGGATCACATAATTCCTAACAAAGTTTTGACACAGATTCCGTTTTCGGGCATTCAGAGCATATAGCACGTTGCTGTAAGCAAGCACATTCTCATTCAAAGTTGCAAGTTACTATGTAGGAACAAGTTTGTATAGGTATTTCAAAGATGCCCAGAACTGAGCTAAACTTGGTATGTGTCCAACTCCTAGAAATAACTTCATGCCCCATCTCCCTTACTTCCAGCTAGTAAGGATCACATAATTCCTAACAAAGTTTTGACACAGATTCCCAATTCGCGCATTCAGAACATATAGCACGTTGCTGTAAGCAAGCACATTCTCATTCGAAGATGCAAGTTACTATGTAGGAACAAGTTTGTATAGATATTTCAAAGATGCCCAGAACGGAGCTAAACTTGGTATGTGTCCAACTCCTAGAAATAACTTCATGCCCCATCTCCCTTACTTCCAGCTAGTAAGGATCACATAATTCCTAACAAAGTTTTGACACAGATTCCCAATTCGGGCATTCAGAACATATAGCACGTTGCTGCAAGCAAGCACATTCTCGTTCAAAGTTGCAAGTTACTATGTAGGAACAAGTTTGTATAGGTATTTCAAAGATGCCCAGAACTGAGCTAAACTTGGTATGTGTCCAACTCCAAGAAATAACTTCATGCCCCATCTCCCTTACTTCCAGCTAGTAAGGATCACATAATTCCTAACAAAGTTTTGACACAGATTCCCAATTCGGGCATTCAGAACATATAGCACGTTGCTGTAAGCAAGCACATTCTCATTCAAAGATGCAAGTTACTATGTAGGAACAAGTTTGTATAGGTATTTCAAAGATGCCCAGAACTGAGCTAAACTTGGTATCTGTCCAACTCCTAGAAATCACTTCATGCTCCATCTCCCTTACTTCCAGCTAGTAAGGATCACATAATTCCTAACAAAGTTTTGACACAGATTCCCAAATCGGGCATTCAGAACATATAGCACGTTGCTGTAAGCAAGCACATTCTCATTCAAAGATGCAAGTTACTATGTAGGAACAAGTTTGTATAGGTATTTCAAAGATGCCCAGAACTGAGCTAAACTTGGTATGTGTCCAACTCCTAGAAATAACTTCATGCTCCATCTCCCTTACTTCCAGCTAGTAAGGATCACATAATTCCTAACAAAGTTTAGACACAGATTCCCAAATCGGGCATTCAGAACATATAGCACGTTGCTGCAAGCAAGCACATTCTCATTCAAAGTTGCAAGTTACTATGTAGGAACAAGTTTGTATAGGTATTTCAAAGATGCCCAGAACTGAGCTAAACTTGGTATGTCTCCAACTCCAAGAAATAACTTCATGCCCCATCTCCCTTACTTCCAGCTAGTAAGGATCACATAATTCCTAACAAAGTTTTGACACAGATTCCCAATTCGGGCATTCAGAACATATAGCACGTTGCTGTAAGCAAGCACATTCTCATTCAAAGTTGCAAGTTCCTATGTAGGAACAAGTTTGTATAGGTATTTCAAAGATGACCAGAACTGAGCTAAATTGGTATGTGTCCAACTCCTAGAAATAACTTCATGCCCCATCTCCCTTACTTCCAGCTAGTAAGGATCACATAATTCCTAACAAAGTTTTGACACAGATTCCCAATTCGGGCATTCAGAACATATAGCACGTTGCTGTAAGCAAGCACATTCTCATTCAAAGTTGCAAGTTACTATGTAGGAACAAGTTTGTATAGGTATTTCAAAGATGCCCAGAACTGAGCTAAACTTGGTATGTGTCCAACTCCTAGAAATAATTTCATGCCCCATCTCCCTTACTTCCAGCTAGTAAGGATCACATAATTCCTAACAAAGTTTTGACACAGATTCCCAATTCGGGCATTCAGAACATATAGCACGTTGCTGCAAGCAAGCACATTCTCATTCAAAGTTGCAAGTTACTATGTAGGAACAAGTTTGTATAGGTATTTCAAAGATGCCCAGAACTGAGCTAAACTTGGTATGTATCCAACTCCTAGAAATAACTTCATGCCCCATCTCCCTTTCTTCCAGCTAGTAAGGATCACATAATTCCTAACAAAGTTTTGACACAGATTCCCAATTCGGGCATTCAGAACATATAGCACGTTGCTGTAAGCAAGCACATTCTCATTCAAAGATGCAACTTACTATGTAGGAACAAGTTTGTATTGGTATTTCAAAGATGCCCAGAACTGAGCTAAACTTGGTATGTGTCCAACTCCTAGAAATAACTTCATGCCCCATTTCCCTTACTTCCAGCTAGTAAGGATCACATAATTCCTAACAAAGTTTTGACACAGATTCCCAATTCGCGCATTCAGAACATATAGCACGTTGCTGTAAGCAAGCTCATTCTCATTCAAAGTTGCAAGTTACTATGTAGGAACAAGTTTGTATAGGTATTTCAAAGATGCCCAGAACTGAGCTAAACTTGGTATGTGTCCAACTCCTAGAAATAACTTCATGCCCCATCTCCCTTACTTCCAGCTAGTAAGGATCACATAATTCCTAACAAAGTTTTGACACAGATTGCCAATTCGGGCATTCAGAACATATAGCACGTTGCTGTAAGCAAGCACATTCTCATTCAAAGATGCAAGTTACTATGTAGGAACAAGTTTGTATAGGTATTTCAAAGATGCCCAGAACTGAGCTAAACTTGGTATGTGTCCAACTCCTAGAAATAACTTCATGCCCCATCTCCCTTACTTCCAGCTAGTAAGGATTACATAATTCCTAACAAAGTTTTGACACAGATTCCCAAATCGGGCATTCAGAACATATAGCACGTTGCTGCAAGCAAGCACATTCTCATTCAAAGTTGCAAGTTACTATGTAGGAACAAGTTTGTATAGGTATTTCAAAGATGCCCAGAACTGAGCTAACTTGGTATGTCTCCAACTCCAAGAAATAACTTCATGCCCCATCTCCCTTACTTCCAGCTAGTAAGGATCACATAATTCCTAACAAAGTTTTGACGCAGATTGCCAATTCGGGCATTCAGAACATATAGCACGTTGCTGTAAGCAAGCACATTCTCATTCAAAGATGCAAGTTACTATGTAGGAACAAGTTTGTATAGGTATTTCAAAGATGCCCAGAACTGAGCTAAACTTGGTATGTGTCCAACTCCTAGAAATAACTTCATGCCCCATCTCACTTACTTCCAGCTAGTAAGGATCACATAATTCCTAACAAAGTTTTGACACAGATTCCCAATTTGGGCATTCAGAACATATAGCACGTTGCTGTAAGCAAGCACATTTTCATTCAAAGTTGCAAGTTACTATGTAGGAACAAGTTTGTATAGGTATTTCAAAGATGCCCAGAACTGAGCTAAACTTGGTATGTGTCCAACTCCTAGAAATAACTTCATGCCCCATCTCCCTTACTTCCAGCTAGTAAGGATCACATAATTCCTAACAAAGTTTTGACACACATTCCCAATTCGGGCATTCAGAACATATAGCACGTTGCTGTAAGCAAGCAGATTCTCATTCAAAGATGCAAGTTACTATATAGGAACAAGTTTGTATAGGTATTTCAAAGATGCCCAGAATTGAGCTAAACTTGGTATGTCTCCAACTCCTAGAAATAACTTCATGCCCCATCTCCCTTACTTCCAGCTAGTAAGGATCACATAATTCCTAACAAAGTTTTGACAAAGATTGCCAATTCGGGTATTCAGAACATATAGCACGTTGCTGTAAGCAAGCACATTCTCATTCAAAGATGCAAGTTACTATGTAGGAACAAGTTTGTATAGGTATTTCAAAGATGCCCAGAACTGAGCTAAACTTGGTATGTCCCCAACTCCAAGAAATAACTTCATGCCCCATCTCCCTTACTTCCAGCTAGTAAGGATCACATAATTCCTAACAAAGTTTTGACACAGATTCCCAATTTGGGCATTCAGAACATATAGCACGTTGCTGCAAGCAAGCACATTTTCATTCAAAGTTGCAAGTTACTATGTAGGAACAAGTTTGTATAGGTATTTCAAAGATGCCCAGAACTGAGCTAAACTTGGTATGTGTCCAACTCCTAGAAATAACTTCATGCCCCATCTCCCTTACTTCCAGCTAGTAAGGATCACATAATTCCTAACAAAGTTTTGACACAGATTCCCAATTCGGGCATTCAGAACATACAGCACGTTGCTGTAAGCAAGCACATTCTCATTCAAAGATGCAAGTTACTATGTAGGAACAAGTTTGTATAGGTATTTCAAAGATGCCCAGAACTGAGCTAAACTTGGTATGTGTCCAACTCCTAGAAATAACTTCATGCCCCATCTCCCTTACTTCCAGCTAGTAAGGATCACATAATTCCTAAGAAAGTTTTGACACAGATTCCCAATTTGGGCATTCAGAACATATAGCACGTTGCTGTAAGCAAGCACATTTTCATTCAAAGTTGCAAGATACTATGTAGGAACAAGTTTGTATAGGTATTTCAAAGATGCCCAGAACTGAGCTAAACTTGGTATGTGTCCAACTCCTAGAAATAACTTCCTGGCCCATCTCCCTTACTTCCAGCTAGTAAGGATCACATAATTCCTAACAAAGTTTTGACACAGATTCCCAATTCGGGCATTCAGAACATATAGCACGTTGCTGCAAGCAAGCACATTCTCATTCAAAGTTGCAAGTTACTATGTAGGAACAAGTTTATATAGGTATTTCAAAGATGCCCAGAACTGAGCTAAACTTGGTATGTGTCCAACTCCTAGAAATAACTTCATGCCCCATCTCCCTTACTTCCAGCTAGTAAGGATCACATAATTCCTAACAAAGTTTTGACACAGATTCCCAATTCGGGCATTCAGAACATATAGCACGTTGCTGTAAGCAAGCACATTCTCATTCAAAGTTGCAAGTTACTATGTAGGAACAAGTTTGTATAGGTATTTCAAAGATGCCCAGAACTGAACTAAACTTGGTATGTGTCCAACTCCTAGAAATAACTTCATGCCCCATCTCCCTTACTTCCAGCTAGTAAGGATCACATAATTCCTAACAAAGTTTTGACACAGATTCCCAATTCGGGCATTCAGAACATATAGCACGTTGCTGTAAGCAAGCACATTTTCATTCAAAGTTGCAAGTTACTAGGTAGGAACAAGTTTGTATAGGTATTTCAAAGATGCCCAGACTGAGCTAAACTTGGTATGTGTCCAACTCCTAGAAATAACTTCATGCCCCATCTCCCTTACTTCCAGCTAGTAAGGATCACATAATTCCTAACAAAGTTTTGACACAGATTCCCAATTCGGGCATTCAGAACATATAGCACGTTGCTGTAAGCAAGCACACTCTCATTCAAAGTTGCAAGTTACTATGTAGGAACAAGTTTGTATAGGTATTTCAAAGATGCCCAGAACTGAGCTAAACTTGGTATGTGTCCAACTCCTAGAAATAACTTCATGCCCCATCTCCCTTACTTCCAGCTAGTAAGGATCACATAATTCCTAACAAAGTTTTGACACAGATTCCCAATTCGGGCATTCAGAACATATAGCACGTTGCTGCAAGCAAGCACATTCTCATTCAAAGATGCAAGTTGCTATGTAGGAACAAGTTTGTATAGGTATTTCAAAGATGCCCAGAACTGAGCTAAACTTGGTATGTGTCCAACTCCTAGAAATAACTTCATGCCCAATCTCCCTTACTTCCAGCTAGTAGGGATCACATAATTCCTAACAAAGTTTTGACACAGATTGCCAATTCGGGCATTCAGAATATATTGCACGTTGCTGTAAGCAAGCAGATTCTCATTCAAAGACGCAAGTTACTATGTAGGAACAAGTTTGTATAGGTATTTCAAAGATGCCCAGAACTGAGCTAAACTTGGTATGTGTCCAACTCCTAGAAATAACTTCATGCCCCATCTCCCTTACTTCCAGCTAGTAAGGATCACATAATTCCTAACAAAGTTTTGACACAGATTCCCAATTCGGGCATTCAGAACATATAGCACGTTGCTGTAAGCAAGCACATTCTCATTCAAAGATGCATGTTACTATGTAGGAACAAGTTTGTATAGGTATTTCAAAGATGCCCAGAACTGAGCTAAACTTGGGATGTGTCCAACTCCTAGAAATAACTTCATGCCCCATTTCCCTTACTTCCAGCTAGTAAGGATCACATAATTCCTAACAAAGTTTTGACACAGATTCCCAATTCGGGCATTCAAAACATATAGCACGTTGCTGTAAGCAAGCACATTCTCATTCAAAGATGCAAGTTACTATGTAGGAACAAGTTAGTATAGGTATATCAAAGATGCCCAGAACTGAGCTAAACTTGGTATGTGTCCAACTCCTAGAAATAACTTCATGCCCCATCTCGCTTACTTCCAGCTAGTAAGGATCACATAATTCCTAACAAATTTTTGACACAGATTCCCAATTCGGGCATTCAGAACATATAGCACGTTGCTGTAAGCAAGCACATTCTCATTCAAAGTTGCAAGTTACTATGTAGGAACAAGTTTGTATAGGTATTTCAAAGATGCCCAGAACTGAGCTAAACTTGGTATGTGTCCAACTCCTAGAAATAACTTCATGCCCCATCTCCCTTACTTCCAGCTAGTAAGGATCACATAATTCCTAACAAAGTTTTGACACAGATTCCCAATTCGGGCATTCAGAACATATAGCACGTTGCTGTAAGCAAGCTCATTTTCATACAAAGTTGCAAGTTACTATGTAGGAACAAGTTTGTATAGGTATTTCAAAGATGCCCAGAACTGAGCTAAACTTGGTATGTGTCCAACTCCTATAAATAATTTCATGCCCCATCTCCCTTACTTCCAGCTAGTAAGGATCACATAATTCCTAACAAAGTTTTGACACAGATTCCCAATTCGGGCATTCAGAACATATAGCACGTTGCTGTAAGCAAGCAGATTCTCATTCAAAGATGCAAGTTACTATGTAGGAACAAGTTTGTATAGGTATTTCAAAGATGCCCAGAACTGAGCTAAACTTGGTATGTGTCCAACTCCTAGAAATAACTTCAAGCCCCATCTCCCTTACTTCCAGCTAGTAAGGATCACATAATTCCTAACAAAGTTTTGACACAGATTCCCAATTCGGGCATTCAGAACATATAGCACGTTGATGTAAGCAAGCACATTTTCATTCAAAGTTGCAAGTTACTAGGTAGGAACAAGTTTGTATAGGTATTTCAAAGATGCCCAGAACTGAGCTAAACTTGGTATGTGTCCAACTCCTAGAAATAACTTCATGCCCCATCTCCCTTACTTCCAGCTAGTAAGGATCACATAATTCCTAACAAAGTTTTGACACAGATTGCCAATTCGGGTATTCAGAACATATAGCACGTTGCTGTAAGCAAGCACATTCTCATTCAATGATGCAAGTTACTATGTAGGAACAAGTTTGTATAGGTATTTCAAAGATGCCCACAACTGAGCTAAACTTGGTATGTGTCCAACTCCTAGAAATAACTTCATACTCCATCTCCCTTACTTCCAGCTAGTAAGGATCACATAATTCCTAACAAAGTTTTGACACAGATTCCCAAATCGGGCATTCAGAACATATAGCACGTTGCTGCAAGCAAGCACATTCTCATTCAAAGTTGCAAGTTACTATGTAGGAACAAGTTTGTATAGGTATTTCAAAGATTCCCAGAACTGAGCTAAACTTGGTATGTCTCCAACTCCAAGAAATAACTTCATGCCCCATCTCCCTTACTTCCAGCTAGTAATGATTACATAATTCCTAACAAAGTTTTGACACAGATTCCCAATTCCGGCATTCAGAACATATAGCACGTTGCTGTAAGCAAGCACATTCTCATTCAAAGTTGCAAGTTGCTATGTAGGAACAAGTTTGTATAGGTATTTCAAAGATGCCCAGAACTGAGCTAAACTTGGTATGTGTCCAACTCCTAGAAATAACTTCATGCCCCATCTCCCTTACTTCCAGCTAGTAAGGATCACATAATTCCTAACAAAGTTTTGACACAGATTCCCAATTCGGGCATTCAGAACATATAGCACGTTGCTGCAAGCAAGCAGATTCTCATTCAAAGATGCAAGTTACTATGTAGAAACAAGTTTGTATAGGCATTTCAAAGATGCCCAGAACTGAGCTAAACTTGGTATGTGTCCAACTCCTAGAAATAACTTCATGCCCCATCTCCCTTACTTCCAGCTAGTAAGGATCACATAATTCCTAACAAAGTTTTGACACAGATTCCCAATTCGGGCATTCAGAACATATAGCACGTTGCTGTAAGCAAGCACATTCTCATTCAATGATGCAAGTTACTATGTAGGAACAAGTTTGTATAGGTATTTCAAAGATGCCCAGAACTGAGCTAAACTTGGTATGTGTCCAAATCCTAGAAATAACTTCATGCCCCATCTCCCTTACTTCCAGCTAGTAAGGATCACATAATTCCTAACAAAGTTTTGACACAGATTCCCAATTTGGGCATTCAGAACATATAGCACGTTGCTGTAAGCAAGCACATTTTCATTCAAAGTTGCAAGTTACTATGTAGGAACAAGTTTGTATAGGTATTTCAAAGATGCCCAGTACTGAGCTAAACTTGGTATGTGTCCAACTCCTAGAAATAACTTCATGCCCCATCTCCCTTACTTCCAGCTAGTAAGGATCACATAATTCCTAACAAAGTTTTGACACAGATTCCCAATTCGGGCATTCAGAACATATAGCACGTTGCTGTAAGCAAGCAGATTCTCATTCAAAGATGCAAGTTACTATGTAGGAACAAGTTTGTATAGGTATTTCAAAGATGCCCAGAACTGAGCTAAACTTGGTATGTCTCCAACTCCTAGAAATAACTTCATGCCCCATCTCCCTTACTTCCAGCTAGTAAGGATCACATAATTCCTAACAAAGTTTTGACACAGATTGCCAATTCGGGTATTCAGACCATATAGCACGTTGCTGTAAGCAAGCACATTCTCATTCAAAGATGCAAGTTACTATGTAGGAACAAGTTTGTATAGGTATTTCAAAGATGCCCAGAACTGAGCTAAACTTGGTATGTCTCCAGCTCCAAGAAATAACTTCATGCCCCATCTCCCTTACTTCCAGCTAGTAAGGATCACATATTTCCTAACAAAGTTTTGACACAGATTCCATATTCGGGCATTCAGAACATATAGCACGTTGCTGTAAGCAAGCACTTTCTCATTCAAAGTTGCAAGTTACTATGTAGGAACAAGTTTGTATAGGTATTTTGAAAGATGCCCAGAACTGAGCTAAACTTGGTATGTGTCCAACTCCTAGAAATAACTTCATGCCCCATCTCCCTTACTTCCAGCTAGTAAGGATCACATAATTCCTAACAAAGTTTTGACACAGATTCCCAATTCGGGCATTCAGAACATATAGCACGTTGCTGTAAGCAAGCACATTTTCATTCAAAGTTGCAAGTTACTATGTAGGAACAAGTTTGTATAGGTATTTCAAAGATGCCCAGAACGGAGCTAAACTTGGTATGTGTCCAACTCCTAGAAATAACTTCATGCCCCATCTCCCTTACTTCCAGCTAGTAAGGATCACATAATTCCTAACAAAGTTTTGACACAGATTCCCAATTTGGGCATTCAGAACATATAGCACGTTGCTGCAAGCAAGCACATTTTCATTCAAAGTTGCAAGTTACTATGTAGGAACAAGTTTGTATAGGTATTTCAAAGTTGCCCAGAACTCAGCTAAACTTGGTATGTGTCCAACTCCTAGAAATAACTTCATGCCCCATCTCCCTTACTTCCAGCTAGTAAGGATCACATAATTCCTAACAAAGTTTTGACACAGATTCCCAATTCGGGCATTCAGAACATATAGCACGTTGCTGCAAGCAAGCACATTCTCATTCAAAGTTGCACGTTACTATGTAGGAACAAGTTTGTATAGGTATTTCAAAGATGCCCAGAACTGAGGTAAACTTGGTATGTGTCCAACTCCTAGAAATAACTTCATGCCCCATCTCCCTTACTTCCAGCTAGTAAGGATCACATAATTCCTAACAAAGTTTTGACACAGATTCCCAATTCGGGAATTCAGAACATATAGCACGGTGCTGTAAGCAAGCACATTCTCATTCAAAGTTGCAAGTTACTAGGTAGGAACAAGTTTGTATAGGTATTTCAAAGATGCCCAGAACTGAGGTAAACTTGGTATGTGTCCAACTCCTAGAAATAACTTCATGCCCCATCTCCCTTACTTCCAGCTAGTAAGGATCACATAATTCCTAACAAAGTTTTGACACAGATTCCCAATTCGGGCATTCAGAACATATAGCACGTTGCTGTAAGCAAGCACATTTTCATTCAAAGTTGCAAGTTACTAGGTAGGAACAAGTTTGTATAGGTATTTCAAAGATGCCCAGACTGAGCTAAACTTGGTATGTGTCCAACTCCTAGAAATAACTTCATGCCCCATCTCCCTTACTTCCAGCTAGTAAGGATCACATAATTCCTAACAAAGTTTTGACACAGATTCCCAATTCGGGCATTCAGAACATATAGCACGTTGCTGTAAGCAAGCACATTCTCATTCAAAGTTGCAAGTTACTATGTAGGAACAAGTTTGTATAGGTATTTCAAAGATGCCCAGAACTGAGCTAAACTTGGTATGTGTCCAACTCCTAGAAATAACTTCATGCCCCATCTCCCTTACATCCAGCTAGTAAGGATCACATAATTCCTAACAATGTTTTGACACAGATTCCCAATTCGGGCATTCAGAACATATAGCACGTTGCTGCAAGCAAGCACATTCTCATTCAAAGATGCAAGTTACTATGTAGGAACAAGTTTGTATAGGTATTTCAAAGATGCCCAGAACTGAGCTAAACTTGGTATGTGTCCAACTCCTAGAAATAACTTCATGCCCCATCTCCCTTACTTCCAGCTAGTAAGGATCACATAATTCCTAACAAAGTTTTGACACAGATTGCCAATTCGGGCATTCAGAATATATAGCACGTTGCTGTAAGCAAGCAGATTCTCATTCAAAGACGCAAGTTACTATGTAGGAACAAGTTTGTACAGGTATTTCAAAGATGCCCAGAACTGAGCTAAACTTGGTATGTGTCCAACTCCTAGAAATAACTTCATGCCCCATCTTCCTTACTTCCAGCTAGTAAGGATCACATAATTCCTAACAAAGTTTTGACACAGATTCCCAAATCGGGCATTCAGAACATATAACACGTTGCTGTAAGCAAGCACATTCTCATTTAAAGATGCAAGTTACTATGTAGGAACAAGTTTGTATAGGTATTTCAAAGATGCCCAGAACTGAGCTAAACTTGGTATGTGTCCAAATCCTAGAAATAACTTCATGCCCCATCTCCCTTACTTCCAGCTAGTAAGGATCACATAATTCCTAACAAAGTTTTGACACAGATTCCCAATTCGGGCATTCAGAACATATAGCACGTTGCTGTAAGCAAGCACATTCTCATTCAAAGATGCAAGTTACTATGTAGGAACAAGTTTGTATAGGTATTTCAAAGATGCCCAGAACTGAGCTAAACTTGGTATGTGTCCAACTCCTAGAAATAACTTCATGCCCCATCTCCCTTACTTCCAGCTAGTAAGGATCACATAATTCCTAACAAAGTTTTGACACAGATTCCCAATTCGGGCATTCAGAACATATAGCACGTTGCTGTAAGCAAGCACATTCTCATTCAAAGATGCAAGTTACTATTTAGGAACAAGTTTGTATAGGTATTTCAAAGATGCCCAGAACTGAGCTAAACTTGGTATGTGTCCAACTCCTAGAAATAACTTCATGCCCCATCTCGCTTACTTCCAGCTAGTAAGGATCACATAATTCCTAACAAAGTTTTGACACAGATTCCCAATTCGGGCATTCAGAACATATAGCACGTTGCTGTAAGCAAGCACATTCTCATTCAAAGTTGCAAGTTACTATGTAGGAACAAGTTTGTATAGGTATTTCAAAGATGCCCAGAACTGAGCTAAACTTGGTATGTGTCCAACTCCTAGAAATAACTTCATGCCCCATCTCCCTTACTTCCAGGTAGTAAGGATCACATAATTCCTAACAAAGTTTTGACACAGATTCCCAATTCGGGCATTCAGAACATATAGCACGTTGCTGTAAGCAAGCACATTTTCATTCAAAGTTGCAAGTTACTATGTAGGAACAAGTTTGTATAGGTATTTCAAAGATGCCCAGAACTGAGCTAAACTTGGTATGTGTCCAACTCCGAGAAACAACTTCATGCCCCATCTACCTTACTTCCAGCTAGTAAGGATCACATAATTCCTAACAAAGTTTTGACACAGATTCCCAATTCGGGCATTCAGAACATATAGCACGTTGCTGTAAGCAAGCACATTCTCATTCAAAGATGCAAGTTACTATGTAGGAACAAGTTTGTATAGGTATTTCAAAGATGCCCAGAACTGAGCTAAACTTGGTATGTGTCCAACTCCTAGAAATAACTTCATGCCCCATCTCCCTTACTTCCAGCTAGTAAGGATCACATAATTCCTAACAAAGTTTTGACACAGATTCCCAATTCGGGCATTCAGAACATATAGCACGTTGATGTAAGCAAGCAGATTCTCATTCAAAGAAGCAAGTTACTATGTAGGAACAAGTTTGTATAGTTATTTCAAAGATGCCCAGAACTGAGCTAAACTTGGTATGTGTCCAACTCCTAGAAATAACTTCATGCCCCATCTCCCTTACTTCCAGCTAGTAAGGATCACATAATTCCTAACAAAGTTTTGACACAGATTCCCAATTCGGGCATTCAGAACATATAGCACGTTGCTGTAAGCAAGCACATTCTCATTCAATGATGCAAGTTACTATGTAGGAACAAGTTTGTATAGGTATTTCAAAGATGCCCAGAACTGAGCTAAACTTGGTATGTGTCCAACTCCTAGAAATAACTTCATACTCCATCTCCATTACTTCCAGCTAGTAAGGATCACATAATTCCTAACAAAGTTTTGACACAGATTCCCAAATCGGGCATTCAGAACATATAGCACGTTGCTGCAAGCAAGCACATTCTCATTCAAAGTTGCAAGTTACTATGTAGGAACAAGTTTGTATAGGTATTTCAAAGAGTCCCAGAACTGAGCTAAACTTGGTATGTCTCCAACTCCAAGAAATAACTTCATGCCCCATCTCCCTTACTTCCAGCTAGTAATGATTACATAATTCCTAACAAAGTTTTGACACAGATTCCCAATTCGGGCATTCAGAACATATAGCACGTTGCTGTAAGCAAGCACATTCTCATTCAAAGTTGCAAGTTGCTATGTAGGAACAAGTTTGTATAGGTATTTCAAAGATGCCCAGAACTGAGCTAAACTTGGTATGTGTCCAACTCCTAGAAATAACTTCATGCCCCATCTCCCTTACTTCCAGCTAGTAAGGATCACATAATTCCTAACAAAGTTTTGACACAGATTCCCAATTCGGGCATTCAGAACATATAGCACGTTGCTGTAAGCAAGCAGATTCTCATTCAAAGTTGCAAGTTACTATGTAGGAACAAGTTTGTATAGGTATTTCAAAGATGCCCAGAACTGAGCTAAACTTGGTATGTGTCCAACTCCTAGAAATAACTTCATGCCCCATCTCCCTTACTTCCAGCTAGTGAGGATCACATAATTCCTAACAAAGTTTTGACACAGATTCCCAATTCGGGCATTCAGAACATATAGCACGTTGCTGCAAGCAAGCAGATTCTCATTCAAAGATGCAAGTTACTATGTAGGAACAAGTTTGTATAGGCATTTCAAAGATGCCCAGAACTGAGCTAAACTTGGTATGTGTCCAACTCCTAGAAATAACTTCATGCCCCATCTCCCTTACTTCCAGCTAGTAAGGATCACATAATTCCTAACAAAGTTTTGACACAGATTGCCAATTCGGGCATTCAGAACATATAGCACGTTGCTGTAAGCAAGCACATTCTCATTCAAAGATGCAAGTTACTATGTAGGAACAAGTTTGTATAGGTATTTCAAAGATGCCCAGAACTGAGCTAAACTTGGTATGTGTCCAACTCCTAGAAATAACTTCATGCCCCATCTCCCTTACTTCCAGCTAGTAAGGATCACATAATTCCTAACAAAGTTTCGACACAGATTCCCAAATCGGGCATTCAGAACATATAGCACGTTGCTGCAAGCAAGCACATTTTCATTCAAAGTTGCAAGTTACTATGTAGGAACAAGTTTGTATAGGTATTTCAAAGATGCCCAGAACTGAGCTAAACTTGGTATGTCTCCAACTCCAAGAAATAACTTCATGCCCCATCTCCCTTACTTCCAGCTACTAAGGATCACATAATTCCTAACAAAGTTTTGACACAGATTCCCAATTCGGGCATTCAGAACATATAGCACGTTGCTGTAAGCAAGCACATTCTCATTCAAAGTTGCAAGTTACTATGTAGGAACAAGTTTGTATAGGTATTTCAAAGATGCCCAGAACTGAGCTAAACTTGGTATGTGTCCAACTCCTAGAAATAACTTCATGCCCCATCTCCCTTACTTCCAGCTATTAAGGATCACATAATTCCTAACAAAGTTTTGACACAGATTCCCAATTCGGGCATTCAGAACATATAGCACGTTGCTGTAAGCAAGCACATTCTCATTCAAAGTTGCAAGTTACTATGTAGGAACAAGTTTGTATAGGTATTTCAAAGATGCCCAGAACTGAGCTAAACTTGGTATGTGTCCAACTCCTAGAAATAACTTCATGCCCCATCTCCCTTACTTCAAGCTAGTAAGGATCACATAATTCCTAACAAAGTTTTGACACAGATTCCCAATTCGGGCATGCAGAACATATAGCACGTTGCTGTAAGCAAGCAGATTCTCATTCAAAGATGCAAGTTACTATGTAGGAACAAGTTTGTATAGGTATTTCAAAGATGCCCAGAACTGAGCTAAACTTGGTATGTGTCCAACTCCTAGAAATAACTTCATGCCCCATCTCCCTTACTTCCAGCTAGTAAGGATCACATAATTCCTAACAAAGTTTTAACACAGATTCCCAATTCGGGCATTCAGAACATATAGCACGTTGCTGTAAGCAAGCACATTCTCATTCAAAGTTGCAAGTTACTATGTAGGAACAAGTTTGTATATGTATTTCAAAGATGCCCAGAACTGAGCTAAACTTGGTATGTGTCCAACTCCTAGAAATAACTTCATGCCCCATCTCCCTTACTTCCAGTTAGTAAGGATCACATAATTCCTAACAAAGTTTTCACACAGATTCCCAATTCGGGCATTCAGAACATATAGCACGTTGCTGCAAGCAAGCACATTCTCATTCAAAGTTGCAAGTTACTATGTAGGAACAAGTTTGTATAGGTATTTCAAAGATGCCCAGATCTGAGCTAAACTTGGTATGTGTCCAACTCCTAGAAATAACTTCATGCCCCATCTCCCTTACTTACAGGTAGTAAGGATCACATAATTCCTAACAAAGTTTTGACACAGATTCCCAATTCGGGCATGCAGAACATATAGTACGTTGCTGTAAGCAAGCAGATTCTCATTCAAAGATGCAAGTTACTATGTAGGAACAAGTTTGTATAGGTATTTCAAAGATGCCCAGAACTGAGCTAAACTTGGTATGTGTCCAACTCCTAGAAATAACTTCATGCCCCATCTCCCTTACTTCCAGCTAGTAAGGATCACATAATTCCTAACAAAGTTTTGACACAGATTCCCAATTCGGGCATTCAGAACATATAGCACGTTGCTGTAAGCAAGCACATTCTCATTCAAAGTTGCAAGTTACTATGTAGGAACAAGTTTGTATAGGTATTTCAAAGATGCCCAGAACTGAGCTAAACTTGGTATGTGTCCAACTCCTAGAAATAACTTCATGCCCCATCTCCCTTACTTCAAGCTAGTAAGGATCACATAATTCCTAACAAAGTTTTGACACAGATTCCCAATTCGGGCATGCAGAACATATAGCACGTTGCTGTAAGCAAGCAGATTCTCATTCAAAGATGCAAGTTACTATGTAGGAACAAGTTTGTATAGGTATTTCAAAGATGCCCAGAACTGAGCTAAACTTGGTATGTGTCCAACTCCTAGAAATAACTTCATGCCCCATCTCCCTTACTTCCAGCTAGTAAGGATCACATAATTCCTAACAAAGTTTTGACACAGATTCCCAAATCGGGCATTCAGAACATATAGCACGTTGCTGCAAGCAAGCACATTCTCATTCAAAGTTGCAAGTTACTATGTAGGAACAAGTTTGTATAGGTATTTCAAAGATGCCCAGAACTGAGCTAAACTTGGTATGTGTCCAACTCCTAGAAATAACTTCATGCCCCATCTCGCTTACTTCCAGCTAGTAAGGATCACATAATTCCTAACAAAGTTTTGACACAGATTCCCAATTCGGGCATTCAGAACATATAGCACGTTGCTGCAAGCAAGAACATTCTCATTCAAAGTTGCAAGTTACTATGTAGGAACAAGTTTGTATAGGTATTTCAAAGATGCCCAGAACTGAGCTAAACTTGGTATGTGTCCAACTCCTAGAAATAACTTCATGCCCCATCTCCCTTACTTCCAGCTAGTAAGGATCACATAATTCCTAACAAAGTTTTAACACAGATTCCCAATTCGGGCATTCAGAACATATAGCACGTTGCTGTAAGCAAGCACATTCTCATTCAAAGTTGCAAGTTACTATGTAGGAACAAGTTTGTATATGTATTTCAAAGATACCCAGAACTGAGCTAAACTTGGTATGTGTCCAACTCCTAGAAATAACTTCATGCCCCATCTCCCTTACTTCCAGCTAGTAAGGATCACATAATTCCTAACAAAGTTTTGACACAGATTCCCAATTCGGGCATTCAGAACATATAGCACGTTGCTGCAAGCAAGCACATTCTCATTCAAAGATGCAAGTTACTATGTAGGAACAAGTTTGTATAGGTATTTCAAAGATGCCCAGATCTGAGCTAAACTTGGTATGTGTCCAACTCCTAGAAATAACTTCATGCCCCATCTCCCTTACTTACAGGTAGTAAGGATCACATAATTCCTAACAAAGTTTTGACACAGATTCCCAATTCGGGCATTCAGAACATATAGCACGTTGCTGTAAGCAAGCAGATTCTCATTCAAAGTTGCAAGTTACTATGTAGGAACAAGTTTGTATAGGTATTTCAAAGATGCCCAGATCTGAGCTAAACTTGGTATGTGTCCAACTCCTAGAAATAACTTCATGCCCCATCTCCCTTACTTCCAGCTAGTAAGGATCACATAATTCCTAACAAAGTTTTGACACAGATTCCCAATTCGGGCATTCAGAATATATAGCACGTTGCTGTAAGCAAGCAGATTCTCATTCAAAGACGCAAGTTACTATGTAGTAACAAGTTTGTATAGGTATTTCAAAGATGCCCAGAACTGAGCTAAACTTGGTATGTGTCCAACTCCTAGAAATAACTTCATGCCCCATCTCCCTTACTTCCAGCTAGTAAGGATCACATAATTCCTAACAAAGTTTTGACACAGATTCCCAATTCGGGCATTCAGAACATATAGCACGTTGCTGTAAGCAAGCACATTCTCATTCAAAGATGCAAGTTACTATGTAGGAACAAGTTTGTATAGGTATTTCAAAGATGCCCAGAACTGAGCTAAACTTGGTATGTGTCCAACTCCTAGAAATAACTTCATGCCCCATCTCCCTTACTTCCAGCTAGTAAGGATCACATAATTCCTAACAAAGTTTTGACACAGATTCCCAATTCGGGCATTCAGAACATATAGCACGTTGCTGTAAGCAAGCACATTCTCATTCAAAGATGCAAGTTACTATGTAGGAACAAGTTTGTATAGGTATTTCAAAGATGCCCAGAACTGAGCTAAACTTGGTATGTGTCCAACTCCTAGAAATAACTTCATGCCCCATCTCCCTTACTTCCAGCTAGTAAGGATCACATAATTCCTAACAAAGTTTTGACACAGATTCCCAATTCGGGCATTCAGAACATATAGCACGTTGCTGTAAGCAAGCACATTCTCATTCAAAGATGCAAGTTACTATGTAGGAACAAGTTTGTATAGGTATTTCAAAGATGCCCAGAACTGAGCTAAACTTGGTATGTGTCCAACTCCTAGAAATAACTTCATGCCCCATCTCCCTTACTTCCAGCTAGTAAGGATCACATAATTCCTAACAAAGTTTTGACACAGATTCCCAATTCGGGCATTCAGAACATATAGCACGTTGCTGTAAGCAAGCACATTCTCATTCAAAGTTGCAAGTTACTATGTAGGAACAAGTTTGTATAGGTATTTCAAAGATGCCCAGAACTGAGCTAAACTTGGTATGTGTCCAACTCCTAGAAATAACTTCATGCTCCATCTCCCTTACTTCCAGCTAGTAAGGATCACATAATTCCTAACAAAGTTTTGACACAGATTCCCAATTCGGGCATTCAGAACATATAGCACGTTGCTGTAAGCAAGCAGATTCTCATTAATGATGCAAGTTACTATGTAGGAACAAGTTTGTATAGGTATTTCAAAGATGCCCAGAACTGAGCTAAACTTGGTATGTGTCCAACTCCTAGAATTAACTTCATGCCCCATCTCCCTTACTTCCAGCTAGTAAGGATCACATAATTCCTAACAAAGTTTTGACACAGATTCCCAATTCGGGCATTCAGAACATATAGCACGTTGCTGTAAGCAAGCACATTCTCATTCAAAGATGCAAGTTACTATGTAGGAACAAGTTTGTATAGGTATTTCAAAGATGCCCAGAACTGAGCTAAACTTGGTATGTCTCCAACTCCAAGAAATAACTTCATGCCCCATCTCCCTTACTTCCAGCTAGTAAGGATCACATAATTCCTAACAAAGTTTTGACACAGATTGCCAATTCGGGCATTCAGAACATATAGCATGTTGCTGCAAGCAAGCACGTTCTCATTCAAAGATGCAAGTTACTATGTAGGAACAAGTTTGTATAGGTATTTCAAAGATGCCCAGAACTGAGCTAAACTTGGTATGTGTCCAACTCCTAGAAATAACTTCATGCCCCATCTCGCTTACTTCCAGCTAGTAAGGATCACATAATTCCTAACAAAGTTTTGACACAGATTCCCAATTCGGGCATTCAGAACATATAGCACGTTGCTGCAAGCAAGAACATTCTCATTCAAAGTTGCAAGTTACTATGTAGGAACAAGTTTGTATAGGTATTTCAAAGATGCCCAGAACTGAGCTAAACTTGGTATGTGTCCAACTCCTAGAAATAACTTCATGCCCCATCTCCCTTACTTCCAGCTAGTAAGGATCACATAATTCCTAACAAAGTTTTAACACAGATTCCCAATTCGGGCATTCAGAACATATAGCACGTTGCTGTAAGCAAGCACATTCTCATTCAAAGTTGCAAGTTACTATGTAGGAACAAGTTTGTATATGTATTTCAAAGATGCCCAGAACTGAGCTAAACTTGGTATGTGTCCAACTCCTAGAAATAACTTCATGCCCCATCTCCCTTACTTCCAGCTAGTAAGGATCACATAATTCCTAACAAAGTTTTGACACAGATTCCCAATTCGGGCATTCAGAACATATAGCACGTTGCTGCAAGCAAGCACATTCTCATTCAAAGATGCAAGTTACTATGTAGGAACAAGTTTGTATAGGTATTTCAAAGATGCCCAGATCTGAGCTAAACTTGGTATGTGTCCAACTCCTAGAAATAACTTCATGCCCCATCTCCCTTACTTACAGGTAGTAAGGATCACATAATTCCTAACAAAGTTTTGACACAGATTCCCAATTCGGGCATTCAGAACATATAGCACGTTGCTGTAAGCAAGCAGATTCTCATTCAAAGATGCAAGTTCCTATGTAGGAACAAGTTTGTATAGGTATTTCAAAGATGCCCAGAACTGAGCTAAACTTGGTATGTGTCCAACTCCTAGAAATAACTTCATGCCCCATCTCCCTTACTTCCAGCTAGTAAGGATCACATAATTCCTAACAAAGTTTTGACACAGATTGCCAATTCGGGCATTCAGAATATATAGCACGTTGCTGTAAGCAAGCAGATTCTCATTCAAAGACGCAAGTTACTATGTAGTAACAAGTTTGTATAGGTATTTCAAAGATGCCCAGAACTGAGCTAAACTTGGTATGTGTCCAACTCCTAGAAATAACTTCATGCCCCATCTCCCTTACTTCCAGCTAGTAAGGATCACATAATTCCTAACAAAGTTTTGACACAGATTCCCAATTCGGGCATTCAGAACATATAGCACGTTGCTGTAAGCAAGCACATTCTCATTCAAAGATGCAAGTTACTATGTAGGAACAAGTTTGTATAGGTATTTCAAAGATGCCCAGAACTGAGCTAAACTTGGTATGTGTCCAACTCCTAGAAATAACTTCATGCCCCATCTCCCTTACTTCCAGCTAGTAAGGATCACATAATTCCTAACAAAGTTTTGACACAGATTCCCAATTCGGGCATTCAGAACATATAGCACGTTGCTGTAAGCAAGCACATTCTCATTCAAAGATGCAAGTTACTATGTAGGAACAAGTTTGTATAGGTATTTCAAAGATGCCCAGAACTGAGCTAAACATGGTATGTGTCCAACTCCTAGAAATAACTTCATGCCCCATCTCCCTTACTTCCAGCTAGTAAGGATCACATAATTCCTAACAAAGTTTTGACACAGATTCCCAATTCGGGCATTCAGAACATATAGCACGTTGCTGTAAGCAAGCACATTCTCATTCAAAGATGCAAGTTACTATGTAGGAACAAGTTTGTATAGGTATTTCAAAGATGCCCAGAACTGAGCTAAACTTGGTATGTGTCCAAGTCCTAGAAATAACTTCATGCCACATCTCGCTTACTTCCAGCTAGTAAGGATCACATAATTCCTAACAAAGTTTTGACACAGATTCCCAATTCGGGCATTCAGAACATATAGCACGTTGCTGTAAGCAAGCACATTCTCATTCAAAGTTGCAAGTTACTATGTAGGAACAAGTTTGTATAGGTATTTCAAAGATGCCCAGAACTGAGCTAAACTTGGTATGTGTCCAACTCCTAGAAATAACTTCATGCCCCATCTCCCTTACTTCCAGCTAGTAAGGATCACATAATTCCTAACAAAGTTTTGACACAGATTCCCAATTCGGGCATTCAGAACATATAGCACGTTGCTGTAAGCAAGCAGATTCTCATTAATGATGCAAGTTACTATGTAGGAACAAGTTTGTATAGGTATTTCAAAGATGCCCAGAACTGAGCTAAACTTGGTATGTGTCCAACTCCTAGAATTAACTTCATGCCCCATCTCCCTTACTTCCAGCTAGTAAGGATCACATAATTCCTAACAAAGTTTTGACACAGATTCCCAATTCGGGCATTCAGAACATATAGCACGTTGCTGTAAGCAAGCACATTCTCATTCAAAGATGCAAGTTACTATGTAGGAGCAAGTTTGTATAGGTATTTCAAAGATGCCCAGAACTGAGCTAAACTTGGTATGTGTCCAACTCCAAGAAATAACTTCATGCCCCATCTCCCTTACTTCCAGCTAGTAAGGATCACATAATTCCTAACAAAGTTTTGACACAGATTCCCAATTCGGGCATTCAGAACATATAGCACGTTGCTGTAAGCAAGCACATTTTCATTCAAAGTTGCAAGTTACTATGTGGGAACAAGTTTGTATAGGTATTTCAAAGATGCCCAGACTGAGCTAAACTTGGTATGTGTCCAACTCCTAGAAATAACTTCATGCCCCATCTGCCTTACTTCCAGCTAGTAAGGATCACATAATTCCTAACAAAGTTTTGACACAGATTCCCAATTCGGGCATTCAGAACATATAGCACGTTGCTGTAAGCAAGCAGATTCTCATTCAAAGATGCAAGTTACTATGTAGGAACAAGTTTGTATAGGTATTTCAAAGATGCCCAGAACTGAGCTAAACTTGGTATGTGTCCATCTCCTAGAAATAACTTCATGCCCCATCTCCCTTACTTCCAGCTAGTAAGGATCACATAATTCCTAACAAAGTTTTGACACAGATTGCCAATTCGGGCATTCAGAACATATAGCACGTTGCTGTAAGCAAGCACATTCTCATTCAAAGATGCAAGTTACTATGTAGGAACAAGTTTGTATAGGTATTTCAAAGATGCCCAGAACTGAGCTAAACTTGGTATGTCTCCAACTCCAAGAAATAACTTCATGCCCCATCTCCCTTACTTCCAGCTAGTAAGGATCACATAATTCCTAACAAAGTTTTGACACAGATTGCCAATTCGGGCATTCAGAACATATAGCATGTTGCTGTAAGCAAGCACGTTCTCATTCAAAGATGCAAGTTACTATGTAGGAACAAGTTTGTATAGGTATTTCAAAGATGCCCAGAACTGAGCTAAACTTGGTATGTGTCCAACTCCTAGAAATAACTTCATGCCCCATCTCCCTTACTTCCAGCTAGTAAGGATCAAATAATTCCTAACAAAGTTTTGACACAGATTCCCAATTCGGGCATTCAGAACATATAGCACGTTGCTGTAAGCAAGCACATTCTCATTCAAAGTTGCAAGTTACTATGTAGGAACAAGTTTGTATAGGTATTTCAAAGATGCCCAGAACTGAGCTAAACTTGGTATGTGTCCAACTCCTAGAAATAACTTCATGCCCCATCTCCCTTACTTCCAGCTAGTAAGGATCACATAATTCCTAACAAAGTTTTGACACAGATTCCCAATTCGGGCATTCAGAACATATAGCACGTTGCTGTAAGCAAGCACATTTTCATTCAAAGTTGCAAGTTACTATGTGGGAACAAGTTTGTATAGGTATTTCAAAGATGCCCAGACTGAGCTAAACTTGGTATGTGTCCAACTCCTAGAACTAACTTCATGCCCCATCTGCCTTACTTCCAGCTAGTAAGGATAACATAATTCCTAACAAAGTTTTGACACAGATTCCCAATTCGGGCATTCAGAACATATAGCACGTTGCTGTAAGCAAGCAGATTCTCATTCAAAGATGCAAGTTACTATGTAGGAACAAGTTTGTATAGGTATTTCAAAGATGCCCAGAACTGAGCTAAACTTGGTATGTGTCCAACTCCTAGAAATAACTTCATGCCCCACCTCCCTTACTTCCAGCTAGTAAGGATCACATAATTCCTAACAAAGTTTTGACACAGATTCCCAAATCGGGCATCCAGAACATATAGCACGTTGCTGTAAGCAAGCACATTCTCATTCAAAGTTGCAAGTTACTATGTAGGAACAAGTTTGTATAGGTATTTCAAAGATGCCCAGAACTGAGCTAAACTTGGTATGTCTCCAACTCCTAGAAATAACTTCATGCCCCATCTCCCTTACTTCCAGCTAGTAAGGATCACATAATTCCTAACAAAGTTTTGACACAGATTGCCAATTCGGGCATTCAGAACATATAGCACGTTGCTGTAAGCAAGCACATTCTCATTCAAAGATGCAAGTTACTATGTAGGAACAAGTTTGTATAGGTATTTCAAAGATGCCCAGAACTGAGCTAAACTTGGTATGTGTCCAACTCCTAGAAATAACTTCATGCCCCATCTCCCTTACTTCCAGCTAGTAAGGATCACATAATTCCTAACAAAGTTTTGACACAGATTCCCAATTCGGGCATTCAGAACATAGCACGTTGCTGTAAGCAAGCACATTCTCATTCAAAGATGCAAGTTACTATGTAGGAACAAGTTTGTATAGGTATTTCAAAGATGCCCAGAACTGAGCTAAACTTGGTATGTGTCCAACTCCTAGAAATAACTTCATGCCCCATCTCCCTTACTTCCAGCTAGTAAGGATCACATAATTCCTAAGAAAGTTTTGACACAGATTCCCAATTCGGGCATTCAGAACATATAGCACGTTGCTGTAAGCAAGCACATTTTCATTCAAAGTTGCAAGTTACTATGTAGGAACAAGTTTGTATAGGTATTTCAAAGATGCCCAGAACTGAGCTAAACTTGGTATGTGT
Source organism: Diceros bicornis minor (assembly GCF_020826845.1). Taxonomy (NCBI): domain Eukaryota; kingdom Metazoa; phylum Chordata; class Mammalia; order Perissodactyla; family Rhinocerotidae; genus Diceros; species Diceros bicornis. The sequence continues at coordinate 53,116,271 of NC_080758.1, forward strand.
CCAACTCCAAGAAATAACTTCATGCCCCATCTCCCTTACTTCCAGCTAGTAAGGATCACATAATTCCTAACAAAGTTTTGACACAGATTCCCAATTCGGGCATTCAGAACATATAGCACGTTGCTGTAAGCAAGCACATTCTCATTAAAGATGCAAGTTACTATGTAGGAACAAGTTTGTATAGGTATTTCAAAGATGCCCAGAACTGAGCTAAACTTGGTATGTGTCCAACTCCTAGAAATAACTTCATGCCCCATCTCCCTTACTTCCAGCTAGTAAGGATCACATATTTCCTAACAAAGTTTTGACACAGATTCCCAAATCGGGCATTCAGAACATATAGCACGTTGCTGTAAGCAAGCAGATTCTCATTCAAAGTTGCAAGTTACTATGTAGGAACAAGTTTGTATAGGTATTTCAAAGATGCCCAGAACTGAGCTAAACTTGGTATGTGTCCAACTCCTAGAAATAACTTCATGCCCCATCTCCCTTACTTCCAGCTAGTAAGGATCACATAATTCCTAACAAAGTTTTGACACAGATTCCCAATTCGGGCATTCAGAACACATAGCACGTTGCTGTAAGCAAGCACATTCTCATTCAAAGTTGCAAGTTACTATGTAGGAACAAGTTTGTATAGGTATTTCAAAGATGCCCAGAACTGAGCTAAACTTGGTATGTGTCCAACTCCTAGAAATAACTTCATGCCCCATCTCCCTTACTTCCAGCTAGTAAGGATCACATAATTCCTAACAAAGTTTTGACACAGATTGCCAATTCGGGCATTCAGAACACATAGCACGTTGCTGTAAGCAAGCAGATTCTCATTCAAAGTTGCAAGTTACTATGTAGGAACAAGTTTGTATAGGTATTTCAAAGATGCCCAGAACTGCGCTAAACTTGGTATGTGTCCAACTCCTAGAAATAACTTCATGCCCCATCTCCCTTACTTCCAGCTAGTAATGATCACATAATTCCTAACAAAGTTTTGACACAGATTCCCAATTCGGGCATTCAGAACATATAGCACGTTGCTGTAAGCAAGCACATTTTCATTCAAAGTTGCAAGTTACTATGTAGGAACAAGTTTGTATAGGTATTTCAAAGATGCCCAGAACTGAGCTAAACTTGGTATGTGTCCAACTCCTAGAAATAACTTCATGCCCCATCTCCCTTACTTCCAGCTAGTAAGGATCACATAATTCCTAACAAAGTTTTGACACAGATTCCCAATTCGGGCATTCAGAACATATAGCACGTTGCTGTAAGCAAGCACATTTTCATTCAAAGTTGCAAGTTACTATGTAGGAACAAGTTTGTATAGGTATTTCAAAGATGCCCAGAACTGAGCTAAACTTGGTATGTGTCCAACTCCTAGAAATAACTTCATGCCCCATCTCCCTTACTTCCAGCTAGTAAGGATCACATAATTCCTAACAGTTTTGACACAGATTCCCAATTCGGGCATTCAGAACATATAGCACGTTGCTGTAAGCAAGCAGATTCTCATTCAAAGATGCAAGTTACTATGTAGGAACAAGTTTGTATAGGTATTTCAAAGATGCCCAGAACTGAGCTAAACTTGGTATGTGTCCAACTCCTAGAAATAACTTCATGCCCCATCACCCTTACTTCCAGCTAGTAAGGATCACATAATTCCTAACAAAGTTTTGACACAGATTCCCAATTCGGGCAAACAGAACATATAGCACGTTGCTGTAAGCAAGCACATTCTCATTCAAAGATGCAAGTTACTATGTAGGAACAAGTTTGTATAGGTATTTCAAAGATGCCCAGAACTGAGCTAAACTTGGTATGTGTCCAACTCCTAGAAATAACTTCATGCCCCATCTCCCTTACTTCCAGCTAGTAAGGATCACATAATTCCTAACAAAGTTTTGACACAGATTGCCATTTCGGGCATTCAGAACATATAGCACGTTGCTGTAAGCAAGCACATTCTCATTCAAAGATGCAAGTTACTATGTAGGAACAAGTTTGTATAGGTATTTCAAAGATGCCCAGAACTGAGCTAAACTTGGTATGTGTCCAACTCCTAGAAATAACTTCATGCCCCATCTCCCTTACTTCCAGCTAGTAAGGATCACATAATTCCTAAGAAAGTTTTGACACAGATTCCCAATTCGGGCATTCAGAACATATAGCACGTTGCTGTAAGCAAGCACATTTTCATTCAAAGTTGCAAGTTACTATGTAGGAACAAGTTTGTATAGGTATTTCAAAGATGCCCTGAACTGAGCTAAACTTGGTATGTGTCCAACTCCAAGAAATAACTTCATGCCCCATCTCCCTTACTTCCAGCTAGTAAGGATCACATAATTCCTAACAAAGTTTTGACACAGATTCCCAATTCGGGCATTCAGAACATATAGCACGTTGCTGTAAGCAAGCACATTCTCATTAAAGATGCAAGTTACTATGTAGGAACAAGTTTGTATAGGTATTTCAAAGATGCCCAGAACTGAGCTAAACTTGGTATGTGTCCAACTCCTAGAAATAACTTCATGCCCCATCTCCCTTACTTCCAGCTAGTAAGGATCACATAATTCCTAACAAAGTTTTGACACAGATTCCCAAATCGGGCATTCAGAACATATAGCACGTTGCTGTAAGCAAGCAGATTCTCATTCAAAGTTGCAAGTTACTATGTAGGAACAAGTTTGTATAGGTATTTCAAAGATGCCCAGAACTGAGCTAAACTTGGTATGTGTCCAACTCCTAGAAATAACTTCATGCCCCATCTCCCTTACTTCCAGCTAGTAAGGATCACATAATTCCTAACAAAGTTTTGACACAGATTCCCAATTCGGGCATTCAGAACATATAGCACGTTGCTGTAAGCAAGCACATTCTCATTCAAAGTTGCAAGTTACTATGTAGGAACAAGTTTGTATAGGTATTTCAAAGATGCCCAGAACTGAGCTAAACTTGGTATGTGACCAACTCCTAGAAATAACTTCATGCCCCATCTCCCTTACTTCCAGCTAGTAAGGATGACATAATTCCTAACAAAGTTTTGACACAGATTCCCAATTCGGGCATTCAGAACATATAGCACGTTGCTGTAAGCAAGCACATTCTCATTCAAAGTTGCAAGTTACTATGTAGGAACAAGTTTGTATAGGTATTTCAAAGATGCCCAGAACTGAGCTAAACTTGGTATGTGTCCAACTCCTAGAAATAACTTCATGCCCCATCTCCCTTACTTCCAGCTAGTAAGGATCACATAATTCCTAACAAAGTTTTGACATAGATTCCCAATTCGGGCATTCAGAACATATAGCACGTTGCTGTAAGCAAGCAGATTCTCATTAAAGATGCAAGTTACTATGTAGGAACAAGTTTTTATAGGTATTTCAAAGATGCCCAGAACTGAGCTAAACTTGGTATGTGTCCAACTCCTAGAAATAACTTCATGCCCCATCTCCCTTACTTCCAGCTAGTAAGGATCACATAATTCCTAACAAAGTTTTGACACAGATTCCCAATTCGGGCATTCAGAACATATAGCACGTTGCTGTAAGCAAGCAGATTCTCATTCAAAGTTGCAAGTTACTATGTAGGAACAAGTTTGTATAGGTATTTCAAAGATGCCCAGAACTGAGCTAAACTTGGTATGTGTCCAACTCCTAGAAATAACTTCATGCCCCATCTCCCTTACTTCCAGCTAGTAAGGATCACATAATTCCTAACAAAGTTTTGACACAGATTCCCAATTCGGGCATTCAGAACATATAGCACGTTGCTGTAAGCAAGCACATTCTCATTCAAAGATGCAAGTTACTATGTAGGAACAAGTTTGTATAGGTATTTCAAAGATGCCCAGAACTGAGCTAAACTTGGTATGTGTCCAACTCCTAGTAATAACTTCATGCCCCATCTCCCTTACTTCCAGCTAGTAAGGATCACATAATTCCTAACAAAGTTTTGACACAGATTCCCAATTCGGGCATTCAGAACATATAGCACGTTGCTGTAAGCAAGCAGATTCTCATTCAAAGATGCAAGTTACTATGTAGGAACAAGTTTGTATAGGTATTTCAAAGATGCCCAGAACTGAGCTAAACTTGGTATGTGTCCAACTCCTAGAAGTAACTTCATGCCCCATCTCCCTTACTTCCAGCTAGTAAGGATCACATAATTCCTAACAAAGTTTTGACACAGATTCCCAATTCGGGCATTCAGAATATATAGCATGTTGCTGTAAGCAAGCACATTCTCATTCAAAGTTGCAAGTTACTAGGTAGGAACAAGTTTGTATAGGTATTTCAAAGATGCCCAGAACTGAGCTAAACTTGGTATGTGTCCAACTCCTAGAAATAACTTCATGCTCCATCTCCCTTACTTCCAGCTAGTAAGGATCACATAATTCCTAACAAAGTTTTGACACAGATTCCCTATTCGGGCATTCAGAACATATAGCAAGTTGCTGCAAGCAAGCACATTCTCATTCAAAGTTGCAAGTTACTATGTAGGAACAAGTTTGTATAGGTATTTCAAAGATGCCCAGAACTGAGCTAAACTTGGTATGTCTCAAACTCCAAGAAATAACTTCATGCCCCATCTCCCTTACTTGGAGCTAGTAAGGATCACATAATTCCTAACAAATTTTTGACACAGATTCCCAAATCGGGCATTCAGAACATATAGCACGTTGCTGTAAGCAAGCACATTTTCATTCAAAGTTGCAAGTTACTAGGTAGGAACAAGTTTGTATAAGTATTTCAAAGATGCCCAGAACTGAGCTAAACTTGGTATGTGTCCAACTCCTAGTAATAACTTCATGCCCCATCTCCCTTACTTGGAGCTAGTAAGGATCACATAATTCCTAACAAAGTTTTGACACAGATTCCCAATTCGGGCATTCAGAACATATAGCACGTTGCTGTAAGCAAGCACATTCTCATTCAAAGTTGCAAGTTACTAGGTAGGAACAAGTTTGTATAGGTATTTCAAAGATGCCCAGAACTGAGCTAAACTTGGTATGTGTCCAACTCCTAGAAGTAACTTCATGCCCCATCTCCCTTACTTCCAGCTAGTAAGGATCACATAATTCCTAACAAAGTTTTGACACAGATTCCCAATTCGGGCATTCAGAACATATAGCATGTTGCTGTAAGCAAGCACATTCTCATTCAAAGTTGCAAGTTACTAGGTAGGAACAAGTTTGTATAGGTATTTCAAAGATGCCCAGAACTGAGCTAAACTTGGTATGTGTCCAACTCCAAGAAATAACTTCATGCTCCATCTCCCTTACTTCCAGCTAGTAAGGATCACATAATTCCTAACAAAGTTTTGACACAGATTCCCTATTCGGGCATTCAGAACATATAGCAAGTTGCTGCAAGCAAGCACATTCTCATTCAAAGTTGCAAGTTACTATGTAGGAACAAGTTTGTATAGGTATTTCAAAGATGCCCAGAACTGAGCTAAACTTGGTATGTCTCAAACTCCAAGAAATAACTTCATGCCCCATCTCCCTTACTTCCAGCTAGTAAGGATCACATAATTCCTAACAAAGTTTTGACACAGATTCCCAATTCGGGCATTGAGAACATATAGCACGTTGCTGTAAGCAAGCACATTCTCATTCAAAGTTCCAAGTTACTATGTAGGAACCAGTTTGTATAGGTATTTCAAAGATGCCCATAACTGAGCTAAACTTGGTATGTGTCCAACTCCTAGAAATAACTTCATGCCCCATCTCCCTTACTTCCAGCTAGTAAGGATCACATAATTCCTAACAAAGATTTGACACAGATTCCCAATTCGGGCATTCAGAATATATAGCACGTTGCTGTAAGCAAGCACATTCTCATTCAAAGATGCAAGTTACTATGTAGGAACAAGTTTGTATAGGTATTTCAAAGATGCCCAGAACTGAGCTAAACTTGGTATGTGTCCAACTCCTAGAAATAACTTCATGCCCCATCTCCCTTACTTCCAGCTAGTAAGGATTACATAATTCCTAACAAAGTTTTGACACAGATTCCCAATTCGGGCATTCAGAACATATAGCACGTTGCTGTAAGCAAGCACATTCTCATTCAAAGTTCCAAGTTACTATGTAGGAACAAGTTTGTATAGGTATTTCAAAGATGCCCAGAACTGAGCTAAACTTGGTATATGTCCAACTCCTAGAAATAACTTCATGCCCCATCTCCCTTACTTCCAGCTAGTAAGGATCACATAATTCCTAACAAAGTTTTGACACAGATTCCCAATTCGGGCATTCAAAACATATAGCACGTTGCTGTAAGCAAGCACATTTTCATTCAAAGTTGCAAGTTTCTATGTAGGAACAAGTTTGTATAGGTATTTCAAAGATGCCCAGAATTGAGCTAAACTTGGTATGTGTCCAACTCCTAGAAATAAATTCATGCCCCATCTCCCTTACTTCCAGCTAGTAAGGATCACATAATTCCTAACAAAGTTTTGACACAGTTTCCCAATTCGGGCATTCAGAACATATAGCACGTTGCTGTAAGCAAGCACATTCTCATTCAAAGTTGCAAGTTACTATGTAGGAACAAGTTTGTATAGGTATTTCAAAGATGCCCAGAACTGAGCTAAACTTGGTATGTGTCCAACTCCTAGAAATAACTTCATGCCCCATCTCCCTTACTTCCAGCTAGTAAGGATCACATAATTCCTAACAGTTTTGACACAGATTCCCAATTCGGGCATTCAGAACATATAGCACGTTGCTGTAAGCAAGCAGATTCTCATTCAAAGATGCAAGTTACTATGTAAGAACAAGTTTGTATAGGTATTTCAAAGATGCCCAGAACTGAGCTAAACTTGGTATGTGTCCAACTCCTAGAAATAACTTCATGCCCCATCTCCCTTACTTCCAGCTAGTAAGGATCACATAATTCCTAACAAAGTTTTGACACAGATTGCCAATTCGGGCATTCAGAACATATCGCATGTTGCTGTAAGCAAGCACATTCTCATTCAAAGATGCAAGTTACTATGTAGGAACAAGTTTGTATAGGTATTTCAAAGATGCCCAGAACTGAGCTAAACTTGGTATGTGTCCAACTCCTAGAAATAACTTCATGCCCCATTCCCTTACTTCCAGCTAGTAAGGATCACATAATTCCTAACAAAGTTTTGACACAGATTCCCAAATCGGGCATTCAGAACATATAGCACGTTGCTGTAAGAAAGCACATTCTCATTCAACGTTGCAAGTTACTATGTAAGAACAAGTTTGTATAGGTATTTCAAAGATGCTCAGAACTGAGCTAAACTTGGTATGTCTCCAACTCCGAGAAATAACTTCATGCCCCATCTCCCTTACTTCCAGCTAGTAAGGATCACATAATTCCTAACAAAGTTTTGACACAGATTCCCAATTCGGGCATTCAGAACCTATAGCACGTTGCTGTAAGCAAGCACATTCTCATTCAAAGTTGCAAGTTACTATGTAGGAACAAGTTTGTATAGGTATTTCAAAGATGCCCAGAACTGAGCTAAACTTGGTATGTCTCCAACTCCTAGAAATAACTTCATGCCCCATCTCCCTTACTTCCAGCTAGTAAGGATCACATAATTCCTAACAAAGTTTTGACACAGATTCCCAATTCGGGCATTCAGAACATATAGCACGTTGCTGTAAGCAAGCACATTCTCATTCAAAGTTGCAAGTTACTATGTAGGAACAAGGTTGTATAGGTATTTCAAAGATGCCCAGAACTGAGCTAAACTTGGTATGTGTCCAACTCCTAGAAATAACTTCATACCCCATCTCCCTTACTTCCAGCTAGTAAGGATCACATAATTCCTAACAAAGTTTTGACACAGATTCCCAATTCGGGCATTCAGAACATATAGCACGTTGCTGTAAGCAAGCAGATTCTCATTCAAAGATGCAAGTTACTATGTAGGAACAAGTTTGTATAGGTATTTCAAAGATGCCCAGAACTGAGCTAAACTTCGTATGTGTCCAACTCCTAGAAATAACTTCATGCCCCATCTCCCTTACTTCCAGCTAGTAAGGATCACATAATTCCTAACAAAGTTTTGACACAGATTCCCAATTCGGGCATTCAGAACATATAGCACGTTGCTGTAAGCAAGCAGATTCTCATTCAAAGATGCAAGTTACTAGGTAGGAACAAGTTTGTATAGGTATTTCAAAGATGCCCAGAACTGAGCTAAACTTGGTATGTGTCCAACTCCTAGAAATAACTTCATGCCCCATCTCCCTTACTTCCAGCTAGTAAGGATCACATAATTCCTAACAAAGTTTTGACACAGATTCCCAATTCGGGCATTCAGAACATATAGCACGTTGCTGTAAGCAAGCAGATTCTCATTCAAAGATGCAAGTTACTAGGTAGGAACAAGTTTGTATAGGTATTTCAAAGATGCCCAGAACTGAGCTAAACTTGGTATGTGTCCAACTCCTAGAAATAACTTCATGCACCATCTCCCTTACTTCCAGCTAGTAAGGATCACATAATTCCTAACAAAGTTTTGACACAGATTCCCAATTCGGGCATTCAGAACATATAGCACGTTGCTGTAAGCAAGCACATTCTCATTCAAAGTTGCAAGTTACTAGGTAGGAACAAGTTTGTATAGGTATTTCAAAGATGCCCAGAACTGAGCTAAACTTGGTATGTGTCCAACTCCTAGAAATAACTTCATGCCCCATCTCCCTTACTTCCAGCTAGTAAGGATCACATAATTCCTAACAAAGTTTTGACACAGATTCCCTATTCGGGCATTCAGAACATATAGCACGTTTCTGCAAGCAAGCACATTCTCATTCAAAGATGCAAGTTACTATGTAGGAACAAGTTTGTATAGGTATTTCAAAGATGCCCAGAACTGAGCTAAACTTGGTATGTGTCCAACTCCTAGAAGTAACTTCATGCCCCATCTCCCTTACTTCCAGTTAGTAAGGATCACATAATTCCTAACAAAGTTTTGACACAGATTCCCAATTCGGGCATTCAGAACATATAGCACATTGCTGCAAGCAAGCACATTCTCATTCAAAGTTGCAAGTTACTATGTAGGAACAAGTTTGTATAGGTATTTCAAAGATGCTCAGAACTGAGCTAAACATGGTATGTGTCCAACTCCTAGAAATAACTTCATGCCCCATCTCCCTTACTTCCAGCTAGTAAGGATCACATAATTCCTAACAAAGTTTTGACACAGATTCCCAATTCGGGCATTCAGAACATATAGCACGTTGCTGTAAGCAAGCACATTCTCATTCAAAGTTGCAAGTTACTATGTAGGAACAAGTTTGTATAGGTATTTCAAAGATGCCCAGAACTGAGCTAAACTTGGTATGTGTCCAACTCCTAGAAATAACTTCATGCCCCATCTCCCTTACTTCCAGCTAGTAAGGATCACATAATTCCTAACAAAGTTTTGACACAGATTCCCAAATCGGGCATTCAGAACATATAGCACGTTGCTGTAAGCAAGCACATTTTCATTCAAAGTTACAAGTTACTATGTAGGAACAAGTTTGTATAGGTATTTCAAAGATGCCCAGAACTGAGCTAAACTTGGTATGTGTCCAACTCCTAGAAATAACTTCATGCCCCATCTCCCTTACTTCCAGCTAGTAAGGATCACATAATTCCTAACAAAGTTTTGACACAGATTCCCAATTCGGGCATTCAGAACATATAGCATGTTGCTGTAAGCAAGCACATTCTCATTCAAAGTTGCAAGTTACTAGGTAGAAACAAGTTTGTATAGGTATTTCAAAGATGCCCAGAACTGAGCTAATCTTGGTATGTGTCCAACTCCTAGGAATAACTTCATGCCCCATCTCCCTTACTTCCAGCTAGTAAGGATCACATAATTCCTAACAAAGTTTTGACACAGATTCCCTATTCGGGCATTCAGAACATATAGCAAGTTGCTGCAAGCAAGCACATTCTCATTCAAAGTTGCAAGTTACTATGTAGGAACAAGTTTGTATAGGTATTTCAAAGATGCCCAGAACTGAGCTAAACTTGGTATGCCTCCAACTCCAAGAAATAACTTCATGCCCCATCTCCCTTACTTCCAGCTAGTAAGGATCACATAATTCCTAACAACGTTTTGACACAGATTCCCAATTCGGGCATTCAGAACATATAGCACGTTGCTGTAAGCAAGCACATTCTCATTCAAAGATGCAAGTTACTATGTAGGAACAAGTTTGTATAGGTATTTCAAAGATGGCCAGAACTGAGCTAAACTTAGTATGTGTCCAACTCCTAGAAATAACTTCATGCCCCATCTCCCTTACTTCCAGCTAGTAAGGATCACATAATTCCTAACAAAGTTTTGACACAGATTCCCAATTCGGGCATTCAGAACATATAGCACGTTGCTGTAAGCAAGCACATTTTCATTCAAAGTTGCAAGTTACTATGTAGGAACAAGTTTGTATAGGTATTTCAAAGATGCCCAGAACTGAGCTAAACTTGGTATGTGTCCAACTCCTTGAAATAAATTCATCCCCCATCTCCCTTACTTCCAGCTAGTAAGGATCACATAATTCCTAACAAAGTTTTGACACAGATTCCCAATTCGGGCATTCAGAACATATAGCACGTTGCTGTAAGCAAGCACATTCTCATTCAAAGTTGCAAGTTACTATGTAGGAACAAGTTTGTATAGGTATTTCAAAGATGCCCAGAACTGAGCTAAACTTGGTATGTGTCCAACTCCTAGAAATAACTTCATGCCCCATCTTCCTTACTTCCAGCTAGTAAGGATCACATAATTACTAACAGTTTTGACACAGATTCCCAATTCGGGCATTCAGAACATATAGCACGTTGCTGTAAGCAAGCAGATTCTCATTCAAAGATGCAAGTTACTATGTAAGAACAAGTTTGTATAGGTATTTCAAAGATGCCCAGAACTGAGCTAAACTTGGTATGTGTCCAACTCCTAGAAATAACTTCATGCCCCATCTCCCTTACTTCCAGCTAGTAAGGATCACATAATTCCTAACAAAGTTTTGACACAGATTCCCAATTCGGGCATTCAGAACATATAGCACGTTGCTGTAAGCAAGCACATTCTCATTCAAAGATGCAAGTTACTATGTAGGAACAAGTTTGTATAGGTATTTCAAAGATGCCCAGAACTGAGCTAAACTTGGTATGTGTCCAACTCCTAGAAATAACTTCATGCCCCATCTCCCTTACTTCCAGCTAGTAAGGATCACATAATTCCTAAAAAAGTTTTGACACAGATTCCCTATTCGGGCATTCAGAACATATAGCACGTTGCTGCAAGCAAGCACATTCTCATTCAAAGATGCAAGTTACTATGTAGGAACAAGTTTGTATAGGTATTTCAAAGATGCCCAGAACTGAGCTAAACTTGGTATGTGTCCAACTCCTAGAAATAACTTCATGCCCCATCTCCCTTACTTCCAGCTAGTAAGGATCACATAATTCCTAACAAAGTTTTGACACAGATTCCCAATTCGGGCATTCAGAACATATAGCACGTTGCTGCAAGCAAGCACATTCTCATTCAAAGTTGCAAGTTACTATGTAGGAACAAGTTTGTATAGGTATTTCAAAGATGCTCAGAACTGAGCTAAACTTGGTATGTGTCCAACTCCTAGATATAACTTCATGCCCCATCTCCCTTACTTCCAGCTAGTAAGGTTCACATAATTCCTAACAAAGTTTTGACACAGATTCCCAAATTGGGCATTCAGAACATATAGCACGTTGCTGTAAGCAAGCACATTCTCATTCAAAGTTTCAAGTTACTATGTAGGAACAAGTTTGTATAGGTATTTCAAAGATGCTCAGAACTGAGCTAAACTTGGTATGTCTCCAACTCCTAGAAATAACTTCATGCCCCATCTCCCTTACTTCCAGCTAGTAAGGATCACATAATTCCTAACAAAGTTTTGACACAGATTCCCAATTCGGGCATTCAGAACCTATAGCACGTTGCTGTAAGCAAGCACATTCTCATTCAAAGTTGCAAGTTACTATGTAGGAACAAGTTTGTATAGGTATTTCAAAGATGCCCAGAACTGAGCTAAACTTGGTATGTGTCCAACTCCTAGAAATAACTTCATGCCCCATCTCCATTACTTCCAGCTAGTAAGGATCACATAATTCCTAACAAAGTTTTGACACAGATTCCCAATTCGGGCATTCAGAACCTATAGCACGTTGCTGTAAGCAAGCACATTCTCATTCAAAGTTGCAAGTTACTATGTAGGAACAAGTTTGTATAGGTATTTCAAAGATGCCCAGAACTGAGCTAAACTTGGTATGTGTCCAACTCCTAGAAATAACTTCATGCCCCATCTCCCTTACTTCCAGCTAGAAAGGATCACATAATTCCTAACAAAGTTTTGACACAGATTCCCAATTCGGGCATTCAGAACATATAGCACGTTGCTGTAAGCAAGCAGATTCTCATTCAAAGATGCAAGTTACTATGTAGGAACAAGTTTGTATAGGTATTTCAAAGATGCCCAGAACTGAGCTAAACTTGGTATGTGTCCAACTCCTAGAAATAACTTCATGCCCCATCTCCCTTACTTCCAGCTAGTAAGGATCACATAATTCCTAACAAAGTTTTGACACAGATTCCCAATTCGGGCATTCAGAACATATAGCACGTTGCTGTAAGCAAGCACATTCTCATTCAAAGATGCAAGTTACTAGGTAGGAACAAGTTTGTATAGGTATTTCAAAGATGCCCAGAACTGAGCTAAACTTGGTATGTGTCCAACTCCTAGAAATAACTTCATGCCCCATCTCCCTTACTTCCAGCTAGTAAGGATCACATAATTCCTAACAAAGTTTTGACACAGATTCCCAATTCGGGCATTCAGAACATATAGCACGTTGCTGTAAGCAAGCAGATTCTCATTCAAAGATGCAAGTCACTAGGTAGGAACAAGTTTGTATAGGTATTTCAAAGATGCCCAGAACTGAGCTAAACTTGGTATGTGTCCAACTCCTAGAAATAACTTCATGCCCCATCTCCCTTACTTCCAGCTAGTAAGGATCACATAATTCCTAACAAAGTTTTGACACAGATTCCCTATTCGGGCATTCAGAACATATAGCACGTTGCTGCAAGCAAGCACATTCTCATTCAAAGTTGCAAGTACTATGTAGGAACAAGTTTTTATAGGTATTTCAAAGATGCCCAGAACTGAGCTAAACTTGGTATGTCTCCAACTCCAAGAAATAACTTCATGACCCATCTCCCTTACTTCCAGCTAGTAAGGATCACATAATTCCTAACAAAGATTTGACACAGATTCCCAATTCGGGCATTCAGAACATATAGCACGTTGCTGTAAGCAAGCACATTCTCATTCAAAGATGCAAGTTACTATGTAGGAACAAGTTTGTATAGGTATTTCAAAGATGCCCAGAACTGAGCTAAACTTGGTATGTGTCCAACTCCTAGAAATAACTTCATGCCCCATCTCCCTTACTTCCAGCTAGTAAGGATCACATAATTCCTAACAAAGTTTTGACACAGATTCCCAATTCGGGCATTCAGAACCTATAGCACGTTGCTGTAAGCAAGCACATTCTCATTCAAAGTTGCAAGTTACTATGTAGGAACAAGTTTGTATAGGTATTTCAAAGATGCCCAGAACTGAGCTAAACTTGGTATGTGTCCAACTCCTAGAAATAACTTCATGCCCCATCTCCATTACTTCCAGCTAGTAAGGATCACATAATTCCTAACAAAGTTTTGACACAGATTCCCAATTCGGGCATTCAGAACCTATAGCACGTTGCTGTAAGCAAGCACATTCTCATTCAAAGTTGCAAGTTACTATGTAGGAACAAGTTTGTATAGGTATTTCAAAGATGCCCAGAACTGAGCTAAACTTGGTATGTGTCCAACTCCTAGAAATAACTTCATGCCCCATCTCCCTTACTTCCAGCTAGAAAGGATCACATAATTCCTAACAAAGTTTTGACACAGATTCCCAATTCGGGCATTCAGAACATATAGCACGTTGCTGTAAGCAAGCAGATTCTCATTCAAAGATGCAAGTTACTATGTAGGAACAAGTTTGTATAGGTATTTCAAAGATGCCCAGAACTGAGCTAAACTTGGTATGTGTCCAACTCCTAGAAATAACTTCATGCCCCATCTCCCTTACTTCCAGCTAGTAAGGATCACATAATTCCTAACAAAGTTTTGACACAGATTCCCAATTCGGGCATTCAGAACATATAGCACGTTGCTGTAAGCAAGCACATTCTCATTCAAAGATGCAAGTTACTAGGTAGGAACAAGTTTGTATAGGTATTTCAAAGATGCCCAGAACTGAGCTAAACTTGGTATGTGTCCAACTCCTAGAAATAACTTCATGCCCCATCTCCCTTACTTCCAGCTAGTAAGGATCACATAATTCCTAACAAAGTTTTGACACAGATTCCCAATTCGGGCATTCAGAACATATAGCACGTTGCTGTAAGCAAGCAGATTCTCATTCAAAGATGCAAGTCACTAGGTAGGAACAAGTTTGTATAGGTATTTCAAAGATGCCCAGAACTGAGCTAAACTTGGTATGTGTCCAACTCCTAGAAATAACTTCATGCCCCATCTCCCTTACTTCCAGCTAGTAAGGATCACATAATTCCTAACAAAGTTTTGACACAGATTCCCAATTCGGGCATTCAGAACCTATAGCACGTTGCTGTAAGCAAGCACATTCTCATTCAAAGTTGCAAGTTACTATGTAGGAACAAGTTTGTATAGGTATTTCAAAGATGCCCAGAACTGAGCTAAACTTGGTATGTGTCCAACTCCTAGAAATAACTTCATGCCCCATCTCCATTACTTCCAGCTAGTAAGGATCACATAATTCCTAACAAAGTTTTGACACAGATTCCCAATTCGGGCATTCAGAACCTATAGCACGTTGCTGTAAGCAAGCACATTCTCATTCAAAGTTGCAAGTTACTATGTAGGAACAAGTTTGTATAGGTATTTCAAAGATGCCCAGAACTGAGCTAAACTTGGTATGTGTCCAACTCCTAGAAATAACTTCATGCCCCATCTCCCTTACTTCCAGCTAGAAAGGATCACATAATTCCTAACAAAGTTTTGACACAGATTCCCAATTCGGGCATTCAGAACATATAGCACGTTGCTGTAAGCAAGCAGATTCTCATTCAAAGATGCAAGTTACTATGTAGGAACAAGTTTGTATAGGTATTTCAAAGATGCCCAGAACTGAGCTAAACTTGGTATGTGTCCAACTCCTAGAAATAACTTCATGCCCCATCTCCCTTACTTCCAGCTAGTAAGGATCACATAATTCCTAACAAAGTTTTGACACAGATTCCCAATTCGGGCATTCAGAACATATAGCACGTTGCTGTAAGCAAGCACATTCTCATTCAAAGATGCAAGTCACTAGGTAGGAACAAGTTTGTATAGGTATTTCAAAGATGCCCAGAACTGAGCGAAACTTGGTATGTGTCCAACTCCTAGAAATAACTTCATGCCCCATCTCCCTTACTTCCAGCTAGTAAGGATCACATAATTCCTAACAAAGTTTTGACACAGATTCCCAATTCGGGCATTCAGAACATATAGCACGTTGCTGTAAGCAAGCAGATTCTCATTCAAAGATGCAAGTCACTAGGTAGGAACAAGTTTGTATAGGTATTTCAAAGATGCCCAGAACTGAGCTAAACTTGGTATGTGTCCAACTCCTAGAAATAACTTCATGCCCCATCTCCCTTACTTCCAGCTAGTAAGGATCACATAATTCCTAACAAAGTTTTGACACAGATTCCCTATTCGGGCATTCAGAACATATAGCACGTTGCTGCAAGCAAGCACATTCTCATTCAAAGTTGCAAGTTACTATGTAGGAACAAGTTTGTATAGGTATTTCAAAGATGCCCAGAACTGAGCTAAACTTGGTATGTCTCCAACTCCAAGAAATAACTTCATGACCCATCTCCCTTACTTCCAGCTAGTAAGGATCACATAATTCCTAACAAAGATTTGACACAGATTCCCAATTCGGGCATTCAGAACATATAGCACGTTGCTGTAAGCAAGCACATTCTCATTCAAAGATGCAAGTTACTATGTAGGAACAAGTTTGTATAGGTATTTCAAAGATGCCCAGAACTGAGCTAAACTTGGTATGTGTCCAACTCCTAGAAATAACTTCATGCCCCATCTCCCTTACTTCCAGCTAGTAAGGATCACATAATTCCTAACAGTTTTGACACAGATTCCCAATTCGGGCATTCAGAACATATAGCACGTTGCTGTAAGCAAGCAGATTCTCATTCAAAGATGCAAGTTACTATGTAGGAACAAGTTTGTATAGGTATTTCAAAGATGCCCAGAACTGAGCTAAACTTGGTATGTGTCCAACTCCTAGAAATAACTTCATGCCCCATCTCCCTTACTTCCAGCTAGTAAGGATCACATAATTCCTAACAAAGTTTTGACACAGATTCCCAATTCGGGCATTCAGAACCTATAGCACGTTGCTGTAAGCAAGCACATTCTCATTCAAAGATGCAAGTTACTATGTAGGAACAAGTTTGTATAGGTATTTCAAAGATGCCCAGAACTGAGCTAAACTTGGTATGTGTCCAACTCCTAGAAATAACTTCATGCCCCATCTCCCTTACTTCCAGCTAGTAAGGATCACATAATTCCTAACAAAGTTTTGACACAGATTCCCTATTCGGGCATTCAGAACATATAGCACGTTGCTGCAAGCAAGCACATTCTCATTCAAAGTTGCAAGTTACTATGTAGGAACAAGTTTGTATAGGTATTTCAAAGATGCCCAGAACTGAGCTAAACTTGGTATGTGTCCAACTCCTAGAAATAACTTCATGCCCCATCTCCCTTACTTCCAGCTAGTAAGGATCACATAATTCCTAACAGTTTTGACACAGATTCCCAATTCGGGCATTCAGAACATATAGCACGTTGCTGTAAGCAAGCAGATTCTCATTCAAAGATGCAAGTTACTATGTAGGAACAAGTTTGTATAGGTATTTCAAAGATGCCCAGAACTGAGCTAAACTTGGTATGTGTCCAACTCCTAGAAATAACTTCATGCCCCATCTCCCTTACTTCCAGCTAGTAAGGATCACATAATTCCTAACAAAGTTTTGACACAGATTCCCTATTCGGGCATTCAGAACATATAGCACGTTGCTGCAAGCAAGCACATTCTCATTCAAAGTTGCAAGTTACTATGTAGGAACAATTTGTATAGGTATTTCAAAGATGCCCAGAACTGAGCTAAACTTGGTATGTCTCCAACTCCAAGAAATAACTTCATGCCCCATCTCCCTTGCTTCCAGCTAGTAAGGATCACATAATTTCTAACAAAGTTTTGACACAGATTCCCAATTCGGGCATTTAGAACATATAGCACGTTGCTGTAAGCAAGCACATTCTCATTCAAAGTTGCAAGTTACTGTGTAGGAACAAGTTTGTATAGGTATTTCAAAGATGCCCAGAACTGAGCTAAACTTGGTATGTGTCCAACTCCTAGAAATAACTTCATGCCCCATCTCCCTTACTTCCAGCTAGTAAGGATCACATAATTCCTAACAAAGTTTTGACACAGATTCTCAATTCGGGCACTCAGAACATATAGCACGTTGCTGTAAGCAAGCAGATTCTCATTCAAAGATGCAAGTTACTATGTAGGAACAAGTCTGTATAGGTATTACAAAGATGCCCAGAACTGAGCTAAACTTGGTATGTGTCCAACTCCTAGAAATAACTTCATGCCCCATCTCCCTTACTTCCAGCTAGTAAGGATCACATAATTCCTAACAAAGTTTTGACACAGATTCCCAATTCGGGCATTCAGAACATATAGCACGTTGCTGTAAGCAAGCAGATTCTCATTCAAAGATGCAAGTTACTAGGTAGGAACAAGTTTGTATAGGTATTTCAAAGATGCCCAGAACTGAGCTAAACTTGGTATGTGTCCAACTCCTAGAAATAACTTCATGCCCCATCTCCCTTACTTCCAGCTAGTAAGGATCAAATAATTCCTAACAAAGTTTTGACACAGATTCCCAATTCGGGCATTCAGAACATATAGCACGTTGCTGTAAGCAAGCACATTCTCATTCAAAGTTGCAAGTTACTATGTAGGAACAAGTTTGTATAGGTATTTCAAAGATTCCCAGAACTGAGCTAAACTTGGTATGTGTCCAACTCCTAGAAATAACTTCATGCTCCATCTCCCTTACTTCCAGCGAGTAAGGATCACATAATTCCTAACAAAGTTTTGACACAGATTCCCTATTCGGGCATTCAGAACATATAGCACGTTGCTGCAAGCAAGCACATTCTCATTGAAAGTTGCAAGTTACTATGTAGGAACAAGTTTGTATAGGTATTTCAAAGATGCTCAGAACTGAGCTAAACTTGGTATGTGTCCAACTCCTAGAAATAACTTCATGCCCCATCTCCCTTACTTCCAGCTAGTAAGGTTCACATAATTCCTAACAAAGTTTTGACACAGATTCCCAAATCGGGCATTCAGAACATATAGCACGTTGCTGTAAGCAAGCACATTCTCATTCAAAGTTGCAAGTTACTATGTAGGAACAAGTTTGTATAGGTATTTCAAAGATGCTCAGAACTGAGCTAAACTTGGTATGTCTCCAACTCCTAGAAATAACTTCATGCCCCATCTCCCTTACTTCCAGCTAGTAAGGATCACATAATTCCTAACAAAGTTTTGACACAGATTCCCAATTCGGGCATTCAGAACCTATAGCACGTTGCTGTAAGCAAGCACATTCTCATTCAAAGTTGCAAGTTACTATGTAGGAACAAGTTTGTATAGGTATTTCAAAGATGCCCAGAACTGAGCTAAACTTGGTATGTGTCCAACTCCTAGAAATAACTTCATGCCCCATCTCCCTTACTTCCAGCTAGTAAGGATCACATAATTCCTAACAAAGTTTTGACACAGATTCCCAATTCGGGCATTCAGAACCTATAGCACGTTGCTGTAAGCAAGCACATTCTCATTCAAAGTTGCAAGTTACTATGTAGGAACAAGTTTGTATAGGTATTTCAAAGATGCCCAGAACTGAGCTAAACTTGGTATGTGTCCAACTCCTAGAAATAACTTCATGCCCCATCTCCCTTACTTCCAGCTAGAAAGGATCACATAATTCCTAACAAAGTTTTGACACAGATTCCCAATTCGGGCATTCAGAACATATAGCACGTTGCTGTAAGCAAGCAGATTCTCATTCAAAGATGCAAGTTACTATGTAGGAACAAGTTTGTATAGGTATTTCAAAGATGCCCAGAACTGAGCTAAACTTGGTATGTGTCCAACTCCTAGAAATAACTTCATGCCCCATCTCCCTTACTTCCAGCTAGTAAGGATCACATAATTCCTAACAAAGTTTTGACACAGATTCCCAATTCGGGCATTCAGAACATATAGCAACGTTGCTGTAAGCAAGCACATTCTCATTCAAAGATGCAAGTCACTAGGTAGGAACAAGTTTGTATAGGTATTTCAAAGATGCCCAGAACTGAGCTAAACTTGGTATGTGTCCAACTCCTAGAAATAACTTCATGCCCCATCTCCCTTACTTCCAGCTAGTAAGGATCACATAATTCCTAACAAAGTTTTGACACAGATTCCCAATTCGGGCATTCAGAACATATAGCACGTTGCTGTAAGCAAGCAGATTCTCATTCAAAGATGCAAGTCACTAGGTAGGAACAAGTTTGTATAGGTATTTCAAAGATGCCCAGAACTGAGCTAAACTTGGTATGTGTCCAACTCCTAGAAAT
This sequence comes from Diceros bicornis minor, assembly GCF_020826845.1. Taxonomy (NCBI): domain Eukaryota; kingdom Metazoa; phylum Chordata; class Mammalia; order Perissodactyla; family Rhinocerotidae; genus Diceros; species Diceros bicornis. The sequence goes on from NC_080758.1 coordinate 53,136,107, forward strand.
AACTTCATGCCCCATCTCCCTTACTTCCAGCTAGTAAGGATCACATAATTCCTAACAAAGTTTTGACACAGATTCCCTATTCGGGCATTCAGAACATATAGCACGTTGCTGCAAGCAAGCACATTCTCATTCAAAGTTGCAAGTTACTATGTAGGAACAAGTTTGTATAGGTATTTCAAAGATGCCCAGAACTGAGCTAAACTTGGTATGTCTCCAACTCCAAGAAATAACTTCATGACCCATCTCCCTTACTTCCAGCTAGTAAGGATCACATAATTCCTAACAAAGATTTGACACAGATTCCCAATTCGGGCATTCAGAACATATAGCACGTTGCTGTAAGCAAGCACATTCTCATTCAAAGATGCAAGTTACTATGTAGGAACAAGTTTGTATAGGTATTTCAAAGATGCCCAGAACTGAGCTAAACTTGGTATGTGTCCAACTCCTAGAAATAACTTCATGCCCCATCTCCCTTACTTCCAGCTAGTAAGGATCACATAATTCCTAACAGTTTTGACACAGATTCCCAATTCGGGCATTCAGAACATATAGCACGTTGCTGTAAGCAAGCAGATTCTCATTCAAAGATGCAAGTTACTATGTAGGAACAAGTTTGTATAGGTATTTCAAAGATGCCCAGAACTGAGCTAAACTTGGTATGTGTCCAACTCCTAGAAATAACTTCATGCCCCATCTCCCTTACTTCCAGCTAGTAAGTATCACATAATTCCTAACAAAGTTTTGACACAGATTCCCAATTCGGGCATTCAGAACCTATAGCACGTTGCTGTAAGCAAGCACATTCTCATTCAAAGATGCAAGTTACTATGTAGGAACAAGTTTGTATAGGTATTTCAAAGATGCCCAGAACTGAGCTAAACTTGGTATGTGTCCAACTCCTAGAAATAACTTCATGCCCCATCTCCCTTACTTCCAGCTAGTAAGGATCACATAATTCCTAACAAAGTTTTGACACAGATTCCCTATTCGGGCATTCAGAACATATAGCACGTTGCTGCAAGGAAGCACATTCTCATTCAAAGTTGCAAGTTACTATGTAGGAACAAGTTTGTATAGGTATTTCAAAAATGCCCAGAACTGAGCTAAACTTGGTATGTGTCCAACTCCTAGAAATAACTTCATGCCCCATCTCCCTTACTTCCAGCTAGTAAGGATCACATAATTCCTAACAGTTTTGACACAGATTCCCAATTCGGGCATTCAGAACATATAGCACGTTGCTGTAAGCAAGCAGATTCTCATTCAAAGATGCAAGTTACTATGTAGGAACAAGTCTGTATAGGTATTTCAAAGATGCCCAGAACTGAGCTAAACTTGGTATGTGTCCAACTCCTAGAAATAACTTCATGCCCCATCTCCCTTACTTCCAGCTAGTAAGGATCACATAATTCCTAACAAAGTTTTGACACAGATTGCCAATTCGGGCATTCAGAACATATAGCACGTTGCTGTAAGCAAGCAGATTCTCATTCAAAGATGCAAGTTACTATGTAGGAACAAGTTTGTATAGGTATTTCAAAGATGCCCAGAACTGAGCTAAACTTGGTATGTGTCCAACTCCTAGAAATAACTTCATGCCCCATCTCCCTTACTTCCAGCTAGTAAGGATCACATAATTCCTAACAAAGTTTTGACACAGATTCCCTATTCGGGCATTCAGAACATATAGCACGTTGCTGCAAGCAAGCACATTCTCATTCAAAGTTGCAAGTTACTATGTAGGAACAATTTGTATAGGTATTTCAAAGATGCCCAGAACTGAGCTAAACTTGGTATGTCTCCAACTCCAAGAAATAACTTCATGCCCCATCTCCCTTGCTTCCAGCTAGTAAGGATCACATAATTTCTAACAAAGTTTTGACACAGATTCCCAATTCGGGCATTTAGAACATATAGCACGTTGCTGTAAGCAAGCACATTCTCATTCAAAGTTGCAAGTTACTATGTAGGAACAAGTTTGTATAGGTATTTCAAAGATGCCCAGAACTGAGCTAAACTTGGTATGTGTCCAACTCCTAGAAATAACTTCATGCCCCATCTCCCTTACTTCCAGCTAGTAAGGATCACATAATTCCTAACAAAGTTTTGACACAGAATCTCAATTCGGGCATTCAGAACATATAGCACGTTGCTGTAAGCAAGCAGATTCTCATTCAAAGATGCAAGTTACAATGTAGGAACAAGTCTGTATAGGTATTACAAAGATGCCCAGAACTGAGCTAAACTTGGTATGTGTCCAACTCCTAGAAATAACTTCATGCCCCATCTCCCTTACTTCCAGCTAGTAAGGATCACATAATTCCTAACAAAGTTTTGACACAGATTCCCAATTCGGGCATTCAGAACATATAGCACGTTGCTGTAAGCAAGCAGATTCTCATTCAAAGATGCAAGTTACTAGGTAGGAACAAGTTTGTATAGGTATTTCAAAGATGCCCAGAACTGAGCTAAACTTGGTATGTGTCCAACTCCTAGAAATAACTTCATGTCCCATCTCCCTTACTTCCAGCTAGTAAGGATCACATAATTCCTAACAAAGTTTTGACACAGATTCCCAATTCGGGCATTCAGAACATATAGCACGTTGCTGTAAGCAAGCACATTCTCATTCAAAGTTGCAAGTTACTATGTAGGAACAAGTTTGTATAGGTATTTCAAAGATTCCCAGAACTGAGCTAAACTTGGTATGTGTCCAACTCCTAGAAATAACTTCATGCTCCATCTCCCTTACTTCCAGCGAGTAAGGATCACATAATTCCTAACAAAGTTTTGACACAGATTCCCTATTCGGGCATTCAGAACATATAGCACGTTGCTGCAAGCAAGCACATTCTCATTCAAAGTTGCAAGTTACTATGTAGGAACAAGTTTGTATAGGTATTTCAAAGATGCCCAGAACTGAGCTAAACTTGGTATGTGTCCAACTCCAAGAAATAACTTCATGACCCATCTCCCTTACTTCCAGGTAGTAAGGATCACATAATTCCCAACAAAGATTTGACACAGATTCCCAATTCGGGCATTCAGAACATATAGCACGTTGCTGTAAGCAAGCACATTCTCATTCAAAGATGCAAGTTACTATGTAGGAACAAGTTTGTATAGGTATTTCAAAGATGCCCAGAACTGAGCTAAACTTGGTATGTGTCCAACTCCTAGAAATAACTTCATGCCCCATCTCCCTTACTTCCAGCTAGTAAGGATCACATAATTCCTAACAAAGTTTTGACACAGATTCCCAATTCGGGCATTCAGAACATATAGCACGTTGCTGTAAGCAAGCACATTCTCATTCAAAGCTGCAAGTTACTATGTAGGAACAAGTTTGTATAGGTATTTCAAAGATGCCCAGAACTGAGCTAAACTTGGTATGTGTCCAACTCCTAGAAATAACTTCATGCCCCATCTCCCTTACTTCCAGCTAGTAAGGATCACATAATTCCTAACAAAGTTTTGACACAGATTCCCAATTCGGGCATTCAGAACATATAGCACGTTGCTGTAAGCAAGCACATTTTAATTCAAAGTTGCAAGTTACTATGTAGGAACAAGTTTGTATAGGTATTTCAAAGATGCCCAGAACTGAGCTAAACTTGGTATGTGTCCAACTCCTAGAAATAACTTCATGCCCCATCTCCCTTACTTCCAGCTAGTAAGGATCACATAATTCCTACCAAAGTTTTGACACAGATTCCCAATTCGGGCATTCAGAACATATAGCACGTTACTGTAAGCAAGCACATTCTCATTGAAAGTTGCAAGTTACTATGTAGGAACAAGTTTGTATAGGTATTTCAAAGATGCCCAGAACTGAGCTAAACTTGGTATGTGTCCAACTCCTAGAAATAACTTCATGCCCCATCTCCCTTACTTCCAGCTAGTAAGGATCACATAATTCCTAACAGTTTTGACACAGATTCCCAATTCGGGCATTCAGAACATATAGCACGTTGCTGCAAGCAAGCACATTCTCATTCAAAGATGCAAGTTACTTTGTAGGAACAAGTTTGTATAGATATTTCAAAGATGCCCAGAACTGAGCTAAACTTGGTATGTCTCCAACTCCTAGAAATAACTTCATGCCCCATCTCCCTTACTTCCAGCTAGTAAGGATCACATAATTCCTAACAGTTTTGACACAGATTCCCAATTCGGGCATTCAGAACATATAGCACGTTGCTGTAAGCAAGCAGATTCTCATTCAAAGATGCAAGTTACTATGTAGGAACAAGTCTGTATAGGTATTTCAAAGATGCCCAGAACTGAGCTAAACTTGGTATGTGTCCAACTCCTAGAAATAACTTCATGCCCCATCTCCCTTACTTCCAGCTAGTAAGGATCACATAAATCCTAACAAAGTTTTGACACAGATTCCCTATTCGGGCAGTCAGAACATATAGCACGTTGCTGCAAGCAAGCATATTCTCATTCAAAGTTGCAAGTTACTATGTAGGAACAATTTGTATAGGTATTTCAAAGATACCCAGAACTGAGCTAAACTTGGTATGTCTCCAACTCCAAGAAATAACTTCATGCCCCATCTCCCTTGCTTCCAGCTAGTAAGGATCACATAATTCCTAACAAAGTTTTGACACAGATTCCCAATTCGGGCATTTAGAACATATAGCACGTTGCTGTAAGCAAGCACATTCTCATTCAAAGTTGCAAGTTACTATGTAGGAACAAGTTTGTATAGGTATTTCAAAGATGCCCAGAACTGAGCTAAACTTGGTATTTGTCCAACTCCTAGAAATAACTTCATGCCCCATCTCCCTTACTTCCAGCTAGTAAGGATCACATAATTCGTAACAAAGTTATGACACAGATTCCCAATTCGGGCATTCAGAACATATAGCACGTTGCTGTAAGCAAGCACATTCTCATTCAAAGATGCAAGTTACTATGTAGGAACAAGTTTGTATAGGTATTTCAAAGATGCCCAGAACTGAGCTAAACTTGGTATGTGTCCAACTCCAAGAAATAACTTCATGCCCCATCTCCCTTACTTCCAGCTAGTAAGGATCGCATAATTCCTAACAAAGTTTTCACACAGATTCCCAATTCGGGAATTCAGAACATATAGCACGTTGCTGCAAGCAAGCACATTCTCATTCAAAGTTGCAAGTTACTATGTAGGAACAAGTTTGTATAGGTATTTCAAAGATGCCCAGAACTGAGCTAAACTTGGTATGTGTCCAACTCCAAGAAATAACTTCATGCCCCATCTCCCTTACTTCCAGCTAGTAAGGATCACATAATTCCTAACAAAGTTTTGACACAGATTCCCAATTCGGGCATTCAGAACATATAGCACGTTGCTGTAAGCAAGCACATTCTCATTCAAAGTTGCAAGTTACTATGTAGGAACAAGTTTGTATAGGTATTTCAAAGATGCCCAGAACTGAGCTAAACTTGGTATGTGTCCAACTCCTAGAAATAACTTCATGCCCCATCTCCCTTACTTCCAGCTAGTAAGGATCACATAATTCCTAACAAAGTTTTGACACAGATTCCCAATTCGGGCATTCAGAACATATAGCACGTTGCTGTAAGCAAGCACATTCTCATTCAAAGATGCAAGTTACTATGTAGGAACAAGTTTGTATAGGTATTTCAAAGATGCCCAGAACTGAGCTAAACTTGGAATGTGTCCAACTCCTAGAAATAACTTCATGCCCCATCTCCCTTACTTCCAGCTAGTAAGGATCGCATAATTCCTAACAAAGTTTTGACACAGATTCCCAATTCGGGCATTCAGAACATATAGCACGTTGCTGCAAGCAAGCACATTCTCATTCAAAGTTGCAAGTTACTATGTAGGAACAAGTTTGTATAGGTATTTCAAAGATGCCCAGAACTGAGCTAAACTTGGTATGTGTCCAACTCCAAGAAATAACTTCATGCTCCATCTCCCTTACTTCCAGCTAGTAAGGATCGCATAATTCCTAACAAAGTTTTGACACAGATTCCCAATTCGGGCATTCAGAACATATAGCACGTTGCTGTAAGCAAGCACATTCTCATTCAAAGATGCAAGTTACTATGTAGGAACAAGTTTGTATGGGTATTTCAAAGATGCCCAGAACTGAGACAAACTTGGTATGTGTCCAACTCCTAGAAATAACTTCATGCCCCATCTCCCTTACTTCCAGCTAGTAAGGATCACATAATTCCTAACAAAGTTTTGACACAGATTCTCAATTCGGGCATTCAGAACATATAGCACGTTGCTGTAAGCAAGCAGATTCTCATTCAAAGATGCAAGTTACTATGTAGGAACAAGTCTGTATAGGTATTTCAAAGATGCCCAGAACTGAGCTAAACTTGGTATGTGTCCAACTCCTAGAAATAACTTCATGCCCCATCTCCCTTACTTCCAGCTAGTAAGGATCACATAATTCCTAACAAAGTTTTGACACAGATTCCCAATTCGGGCATTCAGAACATAGAGCACGTTGCTGTAAGCAAGCAGATTCTCATTCAAAGATGCAAGTTACTATGTAGGAAGAAGTCTGTATAGGTATTTCAAAGATGCCCAGAACTGAGCTAAACTTGGTATGTGTCCAACTCCTAGAAATAACTTCATGCCCCATCTCCCTTACTTCCAGCTAGTAAGGATCACATAATTCCTAACAAAGTTTTGACACAGATTCCCAATTCGGGCATTCAGAACATATAGCACGTTGCAGCAAGCAAGCACATTCTCATTCAAAGTTGCAAGTTACTATGTAGGAACAAGTTTGTATAGGTATTTCAAAGATGCCCAGAACTGAGCTAAACTTGGTATGTGTCCAACTCCTAGAAATAACTTCATGCCCCATCTCCCTTACTTCCAGCTAGTAAGGATCACATAATTCCTAACAGTTTTGACACAGATTCCCAATTCGGGCATTCAGAACATATAGCACGTTGCTGTAAGGAAGCAGATTCTCATTCAAAGATGCAAGTTACTATGTAGGAACAAGTTTGTATAGGTATTTCAAAGATGCCCAGAACTGAGCTAAACTTGGTATGTGTCCAACTCCTAGAAATAACTTCATGCCCCATCTCCCTTACTTCCAGCTAGTAAGGATCACATAATTCCTAACAAAGTTTTGACACAGATTCCCAATTCGGGCATTCAGAACATATAGCACGTTACTGTAAGCAAGCACATTCTCATTGAAAGTTGCAAGTTACTATGTAGGAACAAGTTTGTATAGGTATTTCAAAGATGCCCAGAACTGAGCTAAACTTGGTATGTGTCCAACTCCTAGAAATAACTTCATGCCCCATCTCCCTTACTTCCAGCTAGTAAGGATCACATAATTCCTAACAGTTTTGACACAGATTCCCAATTCGGGCATTCAGAACATATAGCACGTTGCTGCAAGCAAGCACATTCTCATTCAAAGATGCAAGTTACTTTGTAGGAACAAGTTTGTATAGATATTTCAAAGATGCCCAGAACTGAGCTAAACTTGGTATGTCTCCAACTCCTAGAAATAACTTCATGCCCCATCTCCCTTACTTCCAGCTAGTAAGGATCACATAATTCCTAACAGTTTTGACACAGATTCCCAATTCGGGCATTCAGAACATATAGCACGTTGCTGTAAGCAAGCAGATTCTCATTCAAAGATGCAAGTTACTATGTAGGAACAAGTCTGTATAGGTATTTCAAAGATGCCCAGAACTGAGCTAAACTTGGTATGTGTCCAACTCCTAGAAATAACTTCATGCCCCATCTCCCTTACTTCCAGCTAGTAAGGATCACATAAATCCTAACAAAGTTTTGACACAGATTCCCTATTCGGGCAGTCAGAACATATAGCACGTTGCTGCAAGCAAGCATATTCTCATTCAAAGTTGCAAGTTACTATGTAGGAACAATTTGTATAGGTATTTCAAAGATACCCAGAACTGAGCTAAACTTGGTATGTCTCCAACTCCAAGAAATAACTTCATGCCCCATCTCCCTTGCTTCCAGCTAGTAAGGATCACATAATTCCTAACAAAGTTTTGACACAGATTCCCAATTCGGGCATTTAGAACATATAGCACGTTGCTGTAAGCAAGCACATTCTCATTCAAAGTTGCAAGTTACTATGTAGGAACAAGTTTGTATAGGTATTTCAAAGATGCCCAGAACTGAGCTAAACTTGGTATTTGTCCAACTCCTAGAAATAACTTCATGCCCCATCTCCCTTACTTCCAGCTAGTAAGGATCACATAATTCGTAACAAAGTTATGACACAGATTCCCAATTCGGGCATTCAGAACATATAGCACGTTGCTGTAAGCAAGCACATTCTCATTCAAAGATGCAAGTTACTATGTAGGAACAAGTTTGTATAGGTATTTCAAAGATGCCCAGAACTGAGCTAAACTTGGTATGTGTCCAACTCCAAGAAATAACTTCATGCCCCATCTCCCTTACTTCCAGCTAGTAAGGATCGCATAATTCCTAACAAAGTTTTCACACAGATTCCCAATTCGGGAATTCAGAACATATAGCACGTTGCTGCAAGCAAGCACATTCTCATTCAAAGTTGCAAGTTACTATGTAGGAACAAGTTTGTATAGGTATTTCAAAGATGCCCAGAACTGAGCTAAACTTGGTATGTGTCCAACTCCAAGAAATAACTTCATGCCCCATCTCCCTTACTTCCAGCTAGTAAGGATCACATAATTCCTAACAAAGTTTTGACACAGATTCCCAATTCGGGCATTCAGAACATATAGCACGTTGCTGTAAGCAAGCACATTCTCATTCAAAGTTGCAAGTTACTATGTAGGAACAAGTTTGTATGGGTATTTCAAAGATGCCCAGAACTGAGACAAACTTGGTATGTGTCCAACTCCTAGAAATAACTTCATGCCCCATCTCCCTTACTTCCAGCTAGTAAGGATCACATAATTCCTAACAAAGTTTTGACACAGATTCTCAATTCGGGCATTCAGAACATATAGCACGTTGCTGTAAGCAAGCAGATTCTCATTCAAAGATGCAAGTTACTATGTAGGAACAAGTCTGTATAGGTATTTCAAAGATGCCCAGAACTGAGCTAAACTTGGTATGTGTCCAACTCCTAGAAATAACTTCATGCCCCATCTCCCTTACTTCCAGCTAGTAAGGATCACATAATTCCTAACAAAGTTTTGACACAGATTCCCAATTCGGGCATTCAGAACATAGAGCACGTTGCTGTAAGCAAGCAGATTCTCATTCAAAGATGCAAGTTACTATGTAGGAAGAAGTCTGTATAGGTATTTCAAAGATGCCCAGAACTGAGCTAAACTTGGTATGTGTCCAACTCCTAGAAATAACTTCATGCCCCATCTCCCTTACTTCCAGCTAGTAAGGATCACATAATTCCTAACAAAGTTTTGACACAGATTCCCAATTCGGGCATTCAGAACATATAGCACGTTGCAGCAAGCAAGCACATTCTCATTCAAAGTTGCAAGTTACTATGTAGGAACAAGTTTGTATAGGTATTTCAAAGATGCCCAGAACTGAGCTAAACTTGGTATGTGTCCAACTCCTAGAAATAACTTCATGCCCCATCTCCCTTACTTCCAGCTAGTAAGGATCACATAATTCCTAACAGTTTTGACACAGATTCCCAATTCGGGCATTCAGAACATATAGCACGTTGCTGTAAGGAAGCAGATTCTCATTCAAAGATGCAAGTTACTATGTAGGAACAAGTTTGTATAGGTATTTCAAAGATGCCCAGAACTGAGCTAAACTTGGTATGTGTCCAACTCCTAGAAATAACTTCATGCCCCATCTCCCTTACTTCCAGCTAGTAAGGATCACATAATTCCTAACAAAGTTTTGACACAGATTCCCAATTCGGGCATTCAGAACATATAGCACGTTACTGTAAGCAAGCACATTCTCATTGAAAGTTGCAAGTTACTATGTAGGAACAAGTTTGTATAGGTATTTCAAAGATGCCCAGAACTGAGCTAAACTTGGTATGTGTCCAACTCCTAGAAATAACTTCATGCCCCATCTCCCTTACTTCCAGCTAGTAAGGATCACATAATTCCTAACAGTTTTGACACAGATTCCCAATTCGGGCATTCAGAACATATAGCACGTTGCTGCAAGCAAGCACATTCTCATTCAAAGATGCAAGTTACTTTGTAGGAACAAGTTTGTATAGATATTTCAAAGATGCCCAGAACTGAGCTAAACTTGGTATGTCTCCAACTCCTAGAAATAACTTCATGCCCCATCTCCCTTACTTCCAGCTAGTAAGGATCACATAATTCCTAACAGTTTTGACACAGATTCCCAATTCGGGCATTCAGAACATATAGCACGTTGCTGTAAGCAAGCAGATTCTCATTCAAAGATGCAAGTTACTATGTAGGAACAAGTCTGTATAGGTATTTCAAAGATGCCCAGAACTGAGCTAAACTTGGTATGTGTCCAACTCCTAGAAATAACTTCATGCCCCATCTCCCTTACTTCCAGCTAGTAAGGATCACATAAATCCTAACAAAGTTTTGACACAGATTCCCTATTCGGGCAGTCAGAACATATAGCACGTTGCTGCAAGCAAGCATATTCTCATTCAAAGTTGCAAGTTACTATGTAGGAACAATTTGTATAGGTATTTCAAAGATACCCAGAACTGAGCTAAACTTGGTATGTCTCCAACTCCAAGAAATAACTTCATGCCCCATCTCCCTTGCTTCCAGCTAGTAAGGATCACATAATTCCTAACAAAGTTTTGACACAGATTCCCAATTCGGGCATTTAGAACATATAGCACGTTGCTGTAAGCAAGCACATTCTCATTCAAAGTTGCAAGTTACTATGTAGGAACAAGTTTGTATAGGTATTTCAAAGATGCCCAGAACTGAGCTAAACTTGGTATTTGTCCAACTCCTAGAAATAACTTCATGCCCCATCTCCCTTACTTCCAGCTAGTAAGGATCACATAATTCGTAACAAAGTTATGACACAGATTCCCAATTCGGGCATTCAGAACATATAGCACGTTGCTGTAAGCAAGCACATTCTCATTCAAAGATGCAAGTTACTATGTAGGAACAAGTTTGTATAGGTATTTCAAAGATGCCCAGAACTGAGCTAAACTTGGTATGTGTCCAACTCCAAGAAATAACTTCATGCCCCATCTCCCTTACTTCCAGCTAGTAAGGATCGCATAATTCCTAACAAAGTTTTCACACAGATTCCCAATTCGGGAATTCAGAACATATAGCACGTTGCTGCAAGCAAGCACATTCTCATTCAAAGTTGCAAGTTACTATGTAGGAACAAGTTTGTATAGGTATTTCAAAGATGCCCAGAACTGAGCTAAACTTGGTATGTGTCCAACTCCAAGAAATAACTTCATGCCCCATCTCCCTTACTTCCAGCTAGTAAGGATCACATAATTCCTAACAAAGTTTTGACACAGATTCCCAATTCGGGCATTCAGAACATATAGCACGTTGCTGTAAGCAAGCACATTCTCATTCAAAGTTGCAAGTTACTATGTAGGAACAAGTTTGTATAGGTATTTCAAAGATGCCCAGAACTGAGCTAAACTTGGTATGTGTCCAACTCCTAGAAATAACTTCATGCCCCATCTCCCTTACTTCCAGCTAGTAAGGATCACATAATTCCTAACAAAGTTTTGACACAGATTCCCAATTCGGGCATTCAGAACATATAGCACGTTGCTGTAAGCAAGCACATTCTCATTCAAAGATGCAAGTTACTATGTAGGAACAAGTTTGTATAGGTATTTCAAAGATGCCCAGAACTGAGCTAAACTTGGAATGTGTCCAACTCCTAGAAATAACTTCATGCCCCATCTCCCTTACTTCCAGCTAGTAAGGATCGCATAATTCCTAACAAAGTTTTGACACAGATTCCCAATTCGGGCATTCAGAACATATAGCACGTTGCTGCAAGCAAGCACATTCTCATTCAAAGTTGCAAGTTACTATGTAGGAACAAGTTTGTATAGGTATTTCAAAGATGCCCAGAACTGAGCTAAACTTGGTATGTGTCCAACTCCAAGAAATAACTTCATGCTCCATCTCCCTTACTTCCAGCTAGTAAGGATCGCATAATTCCTAACAAAGTTTTGACACAGATTCCCAATTCGGGCATTCAGAACATATAGCACGTTGCTGTAAGCAAGCACATTCTCATTCAAAGATTCAAGTTACTATGTAGGAACAAGTTTGTATGGGTATTTCAAAGATGCCCAGAACTGAGACAAACTTGGTATGTGTCCAACTCCTAGAAATAACTTCATGCCCCATCTCCCTTACTTCCAGCTAGTAAGGATCACATAATTCCTAACAAAGTTTTGACACAGATTCTCAATTCGGGCATTCAGAACATATAGCACGTTGCTGTAAGCAAGCAGATTCTCATTCAAAGATGCAAGTTACTATGTAGGAACAAGTCTGTATAGGTATTTCAAAGATGCCCAGAACTGAGCTAAACTTGGTATGTGTCCAACTCCTAGAAATAACTTCATGCCCCATCTCCCTTACTTCCAGCTAGTAAGGATCACATAATTCCTAACAAAGTTTTGACACAGATTCCCAATTCGGGCATTCAGAACATAGAGCACGTTGCTGTAAGCAAGCAGATTCTCATTCAAAGATGCAAGTTACTATGTAGGAAGAAGTCTGTATAGGTATTTCAAAGATGCCCAGAACTGAGCTAAACTTGGTATGTGTCCAACTCCTAGAAATAACTTCATGCCCCATCTCCCTTACTTCCAGCTAGTAAGGATCACATAATTCCTAACAAAGTTTTGACACAGATTCCCAATTCGGGCATTCAGAACATATAGCACGTTGCAGCAAGCAAGCACATTCTCATTCAAAGTTGCAAGTTACTATGTAGGAACAAGTTTGTATAGGTATTTCAAAGATGCCCAGAACTGAGCTAAACTTGGTATGTGTCCAACTCCTAGAAATAACTTCATGCCCCATCTCCCTTACTTCCAGCTAGTAAGGATCACATAATTCCTAACAGTTTTGACACAGATTCCCAATTCGGGCATTCAGAACATATAGCACGTTGCTGTAAGGAAGCAGATTCTCATTCAAAGATGCAAGTTACTATGTAGGAACAAGTTTGTATAGGTATTTCAAAGATGCCCAGAACTGAGCTAAACTTGGTATGTGTCCAACTCCTAGAAATAACTTCATGCCCCATCTCCCTTACTTCCAGCTAGTAAGGATCACATAATTACTAACAAAGTTTTGACACAGATTCCCAATTCGGGCATTCAGAACATATAGCACGTTGCTGTAAGCAAGCACATTCTCATTCAAAGATGCAAGTTACTATGTAGGAACAAGTTTGTATAGGTATTTCAAAGATGCCCAGAACTGAGCTAAACTTGGTATGTGTCCAACTCCTAGAAATAACTTCATGCCCCATCTCCCTTACTTCCAGCTAGTAAGGATCACATAATTCCTAACAAAGTTTTGACACAGATTCCCTATTCGGGCATTCAGAACATATAGCACGTTGCTGCAAGCAAGCACATTCTCATTCAAAGTTGCAAGTTACTATGTAGGAACAAGTTTGTATAGGTATTTCAAAGATGCCCAGAACTGAGCTAAACTTGGTATGTGTCCAACTCCTAGAAATAACTTCATGCCCCATCTCCCTTACTTCCAGCTAGTAAGGATCACATAATTCCTAACAAAGTTTTGACACAGATTCCCAATTCGGGCATTCAGAACATATAGCACGTTGCTGTAAGCAAGCAGATTCTCATTCAAAGATGCAAGTTACTATGTAGGAACAAGTTTGTATAGGTATTTCAAAGATGCCCAGAACTGAGCTAAACTTGGTATGTGTCCAACTCCTAGAAATATCTTCATGCCCCATCTCCCTTACTTCCAGCTAGTAAGGATCACATAATTCCTAACAAAGTTTTGACACAGATTCCCAATTCGGGCATTGAGAACATATAGCACGTTGCTGTAAGCAAGCACATTCTCATTCAAAGTTGCAAGTTACTATGTAGGAACAAGTTTGTATAGGTATTTCAAAGATGCCCAGACCTGAGCTAAACTTGGTATGTGTCCAACTCCTAGAAATAACTTCATGCCCCATCTCCCTTACTTCCAGCTAGTAAGGATCACATAATTCCTAACAAAGTTTTGACACAGATTCTCAATTCGGGCATTCAGATCATATAGCACGTTGCTGTAAGCAAGCAGATTCTCATTCAAAGATGCAAGTTACTATGTAGGAACAAGTCTGTATAGGTATTTCAAAGATGCCCAGAACTGAGCTAAACTTGGTATGTCTCCAACTCCAAGAAATAACTTCATGCCCCATCTCCCTTGCTTCCAGCTAGTAAGGATCACATAATTCCTAACAAAGTTTTGACACAGATTCCCAATTCGGGCATTGAGAACATATAGCACGTTGCTGTAAGCAAGCACATTCTCATTCAAAGTTGCAAGTTACTATGTAGGAACAAGTTTGTATAGGTATTTCAAAGATGCCCAGAACTGAGCTAAACTTGGTATGTCTCCAACTCCTAGAAATAACTTCATGCCCCATCTCCCTTACTTTCAGCTAGTAAGGATCACATAATTCCTAACAAAGTTTTGACACAGATTCCCAATTCGGGCATTCAGAACATATAGCACGTTGCTGTAAGCAAGCACATTTTCATTCAAAGTTGCAAGTTACTATGTAGGAACAAGTTTGTATAGGTATTTCAAAGATGCCCAGAACTGAGCTAAACTTGGTATGTGTCCAACTCCTAGAAATAACATCATGCCCCATCTCCCTTACTTCCAGCTAGTAAGGATCACATAATTCCTAACAAAGTTTTGACACAGATTCCCAATTCGGGCATTCAGAACATATAGCACGTTGCTGTAAGCAAGCACATTCTCATTCAAAGATGCAAGTTACTATGTAGGAACAAGTTTGTATAGGTATTTCAAAGATGCCCAGAACTGAGCTAAACTTGGTATGTGTCCAACTCCTAGAAATAACTTCATGCCCCATCTCCCTTACTTCCAGCTAGTAAGGATCGCATAATTCCTAACAAAGTTTTGACACAGATAACCAATTCGGGCATTCAGAACATATAGCACGTTGCTGCAAGCAAGCACATTCTCATTCAAAGTTGCAAGTTACTATGTAGGAACAAGTTTGTATAGGTATTTCAAAGATGCCCAGAACTGAGCTAAACTTGGTATGTCTCCAACTCCAAGAAATAACTTCATGCCCCATCTCCCTTACTTCCAGCTAGTAAGGATCGCATAATTCCTAACAAA
This sequence comes from Diceros bicornis minor, assembly GCF_020826845.1. NCBI lineage: Eukaryota > Metazoa > Chordata > Mammalia > Perissodactyla > Rhinocerotidae > Diceros > Diceros bicornis. The sequence goes on from NC_080758.1 coordinate 53,151,416, forward strand.
GTTTTGACACAGATTCCCAATTCGGGCATTCAGAACATATAGCACGTTGCTGTAAGCAAGCACATTCTCATTCAAAGATGCAAGTTACTATGTAGGAACAAGTTTGTATGGGTATTTCAAAGATGCCCAGAACTGAGCTAAACTTGGTATGTGTCCAACTCCTAGAAATAACTTCATGCCCCATCTCCCTTACTTCCAGCTAGTAAGGATCACATAATTCCTAACAAAGTTTTGACACAGATTCTCAATTCGGGCATTCAGAACATATAGCACGTTGCTGTAAGCAAGCAGATTCTCATTCAAAGATGCAAGTTACTATGTAGGAACAAGTCTGTATAGGTATTTCAAAGATGCCCAGAACTGAGCTAAACTTGGTATGTGTCCAACTCCTAGAAATAACTTCATGCCCCATCTCCCTTACTTCCAGCTAGTAAGGATCACATAATTCCTAACAAAGTTTTGACACAGATTCCCAATTCGGGCATTCAGAACATATAGCACGTTGCTGTAAGCAAGCACATTTTCATTCAAAGTTGCAAGTTACTATGTAGGAACAAGTCTGTATAGGTATTTCAAAGATGCCCAGAACTGAGCTAAACTTGGTATGTGTCCAACTCCTAGAAATAACTTCATGCCCCATCTCCCTTACTTCCAGCTAGTAAGGATCACATAATTCCTAACAAAGTTTTGACACAGATTCCCAATTCGGGCATTCAGAACATAGAGCACGTTGCTGTAAGCAAGCAGATTCTCATTCAAAGATGCAAGTTACTATGTAGGAAGAAGTCTGTATAGGTATTTCAAAGATGCCCAGAACTGAGCTAAACTTGGTATGTGTCCAACTCCTAGAAATAACTTCATGCCCCATCTCCCTTATTTCCAGCTAGTAAGGATCACATAATTCCTAACAAAGTTTTGACACAGATTGCCAATTCGGGCATTCAGAACATATAGCACGTTGCTGCAAGCAAGCACATTCTCATTCAAAGTTGCAAGTTACTATGTAGGAACAAGTTTGTATAGGTATTTCAAAGATGCCCAGAACTGAGCTAAACTTGGTATGTGTCCAACTCCTAGAAATAACTTCATGCCCCATCTCCCTTACTTCCAGCTAGTAAGGATCACATAATTCCTAACAGTTTTGACACAGATTCCCAATTCGGGCATTCAGAACATATAGCACGTTGCTGTAAGGAAGCAGATTCTCATTCAAAGATGCAAGTTACTATGTAGGAACAAGTTTGTATAGGTATTTCAAAGATGCCCAGAACTGAGCTAAACTTGGTATGTGTCCAACTCCTAGAAATAACTTCATGCCCCATCTCCCTTACTTCCAGCTAGTAAGGATCACATAATTCCTAACAGTTTTGACACAGATTCCCAATTCGGGCATTCAGAACATATAGCACGTTGCTGTAAGGAAGCAGATTCTCATTCAAAGATGCAAGTTACTATGTAGGAACAAGTTTGTATAGGTATTTCAAAGATGCCCAGAACTGAGCTAAACTTGGTATGTGTCCAACTCCTAGAAATAACTTCATGCCCCATCTCCCTTACTTCCAGCTAGTAAGGATCACATAATTCCTAACAAAGTTCTGACACAGATTGCCAATTCGGGCATTCAGAACATATAGCACGTTGCTGCAAGCAAGCACATTCTCATTCAAAGATGCAAGTTACTAGGTAGGAACAAGTTTGTATAGGTATTTCAAAGATGCCCAGAACTGAGTTAAACTTGGTATGTGTCCAACTCCTAGAAATAACTTCATGCCCCATCTCCCTTACTTCCAGCTAGTAAGGATGATATAATTCCTAACAAAGTTTTGACACAGATTCCCAATTCGGGCATTCAGAACATATAGCACGTTGCTGTAAGCAAGCACATTTTCATTCAAAGTTGCAAGTTACTATGTAGGAACATGTTTGTATAGGTATTTCAAAGATGCCCAGAACTGAGCTAAACTTGGTATGTGTCCAACTCCTAGAAATAACTTCATGCCCCATCTCCCTTACTTCCAGCTAGTAAGGATCACATAATTCCTAACAAAGTTTTGACACAGATTCCCAATTCGGGCATTCAGAACATATAGCACGTTGCTGTAAGCAAGCACATTTTCATTCAAAGTTGCAAGTTACTATGTAGGAACAAGTTTGTATAGGTATTTCAAAGATGCCCAGAACTGAGCTAAACTTGGTATGTGTCCAACTCCTAGAAATAACTTCATGCCCCATCTCCCTTACTTCCAGCTAGTAAGGATCACATAATTCCTAACAAAGTTTTGACACAGATTGTCAATTCGGGCATTCAGAACATATAGCACGTTGCTGTAAGCAAGCAGATTCTCATTCAAAGTTGCAAGTTACTATGTAGGAACAAGTTTGTATAGGTGTTTCAAAGATGCCCAGAACTGAGCTAAACTTGGTATGTGTCCAACTCCTAGAAATAACTTCATGCCCCATCTCCCTTACTTCCAGCTAGTAAGGATCACATAATTCCTAACAAAGTTTTGACACAGATTCCCTATTCGGGCATTCAGAACATATAGCACGTTGCTGTAAGCAAGCACATTCTCATTCAAAGATGCAAGTTACTAGGTAGGAACAAGTTTGTATAGGTTTTTCAAAGATGCCCAGAACTGAGCTAAACTTGGTATGTGTCCAACTCCTAGAAATACCTTCATGCCCCATCTCCCTTACTTCCAGCTAGTAAGGATCACATAATTCCTAACAAAGTTTTGACACAGATTGCCAATTCGGGCATTCAGAACATATAGCACGTTGCTGCAAGCAAGCACATTCTCATTCAAAGATGCAAGTTACTAGGTAGGAACAAGTTTGTATAGGTATTTCAAAGATGCCCAGAACTGAGTTAAACTTGGTATGTGTCCAACTCCTAGAAATAACTTCATGCCCCATCTCCCTTACTTCCAGCTAGTAAGGATCACATAATTCCTAACAAAGTTTTGACACAGATTCCCAATTCGGGCATTCAGAACATATAGCACGTTGCTGTAAGCAAGCACATTTTCATTCAAAGTTGCAAGTTACGATGTAGGAACAAGTTTGTATAGGTATTTCAAAGATGCCCAGAACTGAGCTAAACTTGGTATGTGTCCAACTCCTAGAAATAACTTCATGCCCCATCTCCCTTACTTCCAGCTAGTAAGGATCACATAATTCCTAACAAAGTTTTGACACAGATTGTCAATTCGGGCATTCAGAACATATAGCACGTTGCTGTAAGCAAGCACATTCTCATTCAAAGTTGCAAGTTACTATGTAGGAACAAGTTTGTATAGGTGTTTCAAAGATGCCCAGAACTGAGCTAAACTTGGTATGTGTCCAACTCCTAGAAATAACTTCATGCCCCATCTCCCTTACTTCCAGCTAGTAAGGATCACATAATTCCTAACAAAGTTTTGACACAGATTCCCTATTCGGGCATTCAGAACATATAGCACGTTGCTGTAAGCAAGCACATTCTCATTCAAAGATGCAAGTTACTAGGTAGGAACAAGTTTGTATAGGTTTTTCAAAGATGCCCAGAACTGAGCTAAACTTGGTATGTGTCCAACTCCTAGAAATACCTTCATGCCCCATCTCCCTTACTTCCAGCTAGTAAGGATCACATAATTCCTAACAAAGTTTTGACACACATTGCCAATTCGGGCATTCAGAACATATAGCACGTTACTGCAAGCAAGCACATTCTCATTCAAAGATGCAAGTTACTAGGTAGGAACAAGTTTGTATAGGTATTTCAAAGATGCCCAGAACTGAGTTAAACTTGGTATGTGTCCAACTCCTAGAAATAACTTCATGCCCCATCTCCCTTACTTCCAGCTAATAAGGATGATATAATTCCTAACAAAGTTTTGACACAGATTCCCAATTCGGGCATTCAGAACATATAGCACGTTGCTGTAAGCAAGCACATTTTCATTCAAAGTTGCAAGTTACTATGTAGGAACAAGTTTGTATAGGTATTTCAAAGATGCCCAGAACTGAGCTAAACTTGGTATGTGTCCAACTCCTAGAAATAACTTCATGCCCCATCTCCCTTACTTCCAGCTAGTAAGGATCACATAATTCCTAACAAAGTTTTGACACAGATTCCCAATTCGGGCATTCAGAACATATAGCACGTTGCTGTAAGCAAGCACATTTTCATTCAAAGTTGCAAGTTACTATGTAGGAACAAGTTTGTATAGGTTTTTCAAAGATGCCCAGAACTGAGCTAAACTTGGTATGTGTCCAACTCCTAGAAATACCTTCATGCCCCATCTCCCTTACTTCCAGCTAGTAAGGATCACATAATTCCTAACAAAGTTTTGACACAGATTGCCAATTCGGGCATTCAGAACATATAGCACGTTGCTGCAAGCAAGCACATTCTCATTCAAAGATGCAAGTTACTAGGTAGGAACAAGTTTGTATAGGTATTTCAAAGATGCCCAGAACTGAGCTAAATTGGTATGTGTCCAACTCCTAGAAATAACTTCATGCCCCATCTCCCTTACTTCCAGCTAGTAAGGATCACATAATTCCTAACAAAGTTTTGACACAGATTCCCTATTCGGGCATTCAGAACATATAGCACGTTGCTGTAAGCAAGCACATTCTCATTCAAAGTTGCAAGTTACTAGGTAGGAACAAGTTTGTATAGGTATTTCAAAGATGCCCAGAACTGAGCTAAACTTGGTATGTGCCCAACTCCTAGAAATAACTTCATGCCCCATCTCCCTTACTTCCAGCTAGTAAGGATCACATAATTCCTAACAAAGTTTTGACACAGATTCCCAAATCGGGCATTCAGAACATATAGCACGTTGCTGCAAGCAAGCACATTCTCATTCAAAGTTGCAAGTTACTATGTAGGAACAAGTTTGTATAGGTATTTCAAAGATGCCCAGAACTGAGCTAAACTTGGTATGTCTCCAACTCCAAGAAATAACTTCATGCCCCATCTCCCTTACTTCCAGCTGGTAAGGATCACATAATTCCTAACAAAGTTTTGACACAGATTGCCAATTCGGGCATTCAGAACATATAGCACGTTGCTGTAAGCAAGCACATTCTCATTCAAAGTTGCAAGTTACTATGTAGGAACAAGTTTGTATAGGTATTTCAAAGATGCCCAGAACTGAGCTAAACTTGGTATGTGTCCAACTCCTAGAAATAACTTCATGCCCCAACTCCCTTACTTCCAGCTAGTAAGGATCACATAATTCCTAACAAAGTTTTGACACAGATTCCCAAATCGGGCATTCAGAACATATAGCACGTTGCTGTAAGCAAGCACATTCTCATTCAAAGTTGCAAGTTACTATGTAGGAACAAGTTTGTATAGGTATTTCAAAGATGCCCAGAACTGAGCTAAACTTGGTATGTCTCCAACTCCAAGAAATAACTTCATGCCCCATCTCCCTTACTTCCAGCTAGTAAGGATCACATAATTCCTAACAAAGTTTTGACACAGATTCCCAATTCGGGCATTCAGAACATATAGCACGTTGCTGTAAGCAAGTACATTCTCATTCAAAGATGCAAGTTACTATGTAGGAACAAGTTTGTATAGGTATTTCAAAGATGCCCAGAACTGAGCTAAACTTGGTATGTGTTGAACTCCTAGAAATAACTTCATGCCCCATCTCCCTTACTTCCAGCTAGTAAGGATCACATAATTCCTAACAAAGTTTTGACACAGATTCCCAATTCGGGCATTCAGAACATATAGCACGTTGCTGCAAGCAAGCACATTCTCATTCAAAGATGCAAGTTACTATGTAGGAACAAGTTTGTATAGGTATTTCAAAGATGCCCAGAACTGAGCTAAACTTGGTATGTCTCCAACTCCAAGAAATAACTTCATGCCCCATCTCCCTTACTTCCAGCTAGTAAGGATCACATAATTCCTAACAAAGTTTTGACACAGATTCCCAATTCGGGCATTCAGAACACATAGCACGTTGCTGTAAGCAAGCACATTCTCATTCAAAGTTGCAAGTTACTATGTAGGAACAAGTTTGTATAGGTATTTCAAAGATGCCCAGAACTGAGCTAAACTTGGTATGTGTCCAACTCCTAGAAATAACTTCATGCCCCAACTCCCTTACTTCCAGCTAGTAAGGATCACATAATTCCTAACAAAGTTTTGACACAGATTCCCAATTCGGGCATTCAGAACACATAGCACGTTGCTGTAAGCAAGCACATTCTCATTCAAAGATGCAAGTTACTATGTAGGAACAAGTTTGTATAGGTATTTCAAAGATGCCCAGAACTGAGCTAAACTTGGTATGTCTCCAACTCCAAGAAATAACTTCATACTCCATCTCCCTTACTTCCAGCTAGTAAGGATCACATAATTCCTAACAAAGTTTTGACACAGATTCCCAATTCGGGCATTCAGAACATATAGCACGTTGCTGTAAGCAAGCACATTTTCATTCAAAGTTGCAAGTTACTATGTAGGAACAAGTTTGTATAGGTATTTCAAAGATGCCCAGAACTGAGCTAAACTTGGTATGTGTCCAACTCCTAGAAATAACTTCATGCCCCATCTCCCTTACTTCCAGCTAGTAAGGATCACATAATTCCTAACAAAGTTTTGACACAGATTGCCAATTCGGGCATTCAGAACATATAGCACGTTGCTGTAAGCAAGCACATTTTCATTCAAATTTGCAAGTTACTATGTAGGAACAAGTTTGTATAGGTATTTCAAAGATGCCCAGAACTTAGCTAAACTTGGTATGTGTCCAACTCCTAGAAATAACTTCATGCTCCACCTCCCTTACTTCCAGCTAGTAAGGATCACATAATTCCTAACAAAGTTTTGACACAGATTCCCAAATCGGGCATTCAGAACATATAGCACGTTGCTGCAAGCAAGCACATTCTCATTCAAAATTGCAAGTTACTATGTAGCAACAAGTTTGTATAGGTATTTCAAAGATGCCCAGAACTGAGCTAAAGTTGGTATGTGTCCAACTCCTAGATATAACTTCATGCCCCATTTCCCTTACTTCCAGCTAGTAAGGATCATATAATTCCTAACAAAGTTTTGACACAGATTCCCAATTCGGGCATTCAGAACATATAGCACGTTGCTGTAAGCAAGCACATTCTCATTCAAAGTTGCAAGTTACTATGTAGGAACAAGTTTGTATAGGTATTTCAAAGATGCCCAGAACTGAGCTAAACTTGGTATGTGTCCAACTCCTAGAAATAACTTCATGCCCCATCTCCCTTACTTCCAGCTAGTATGGATCACATAATTCCTAACAAAGTTTTGACACAGATTCCCAATTCGGGCATTCAGAACATATAGCACGTTGCTGTAAGCAAGCACATTCTCATTCAAAGTTGCAAGTTACTATGTAGGAACAAGTTTGTATAGGTATTTCAAAGATGCCCAGAACTGAGCTAAACTTGGTATGTGTCCAACTCCTAGAAATAACTTCATGCCCCATCTCCCTTACTTCCAGCTAGTAAGGATCACATAATTCCTAACAAAGTTTTGACACAGATTCCCAATTCGGGCATTCAGAACATATAGCACGTTGCTGTAAGCAAGCACATTCTCATTCAAAGATGCAAGTTACTATGTAGGAACAAGTTTGTATAGGTATTTCAAAGATGCCCAGAACTGAGCTAAACTTGGTATGTGTCCAACTCCTAGAAATAACTTCATGCCCCATCTCCCTTACTTCCAGCTAGTAAGGATCACATAATTCCTAACAAAGTTTTGACACAGATTCCCAAATCGGGCATTCAGAACATATAGCACGTTGCTGCAAGCAAGCACATTCTCATTCAAAGTTGCAAGTTACTATGTAGGAACAAGTTTGTATAGGTATTTCAAAGATGCCCAGAACTGAGCTAAACTTGGTATGTCTCCAACTACAAGAAATAACTTCATGCCCCATCTCCCTTACTTCCAGCTATTAAGGATCACATAATTCCTAACAAAGTTTTGACACAGATTCCCAATTCGGGCATTCAGAACATATAGCACGTTGCTGTAAGCAAGCACATTCTCATTCAAAGTTGCAAGTTACTATGTAGGAACAAGTTTGTATAGGTATTTCAAAGATGCCCAGAACTGAGCTAAACTTGGTATGTGTCCAACTCCTAGAAATAACTTCATGCCCCAACTCCCTTACTTCCAGCTAGTAAGGATCACATAATTCCTAACAAAGTTTTGACACAGATTCCCAATTCGGGCATTCAGAACATATAGCACGTTGCTGTAAGCAAGCACATTCTCATTCAAAGATGCAAGTTACTATGTAGGAACAAGTTTGTATAGGTATTTCAAAGATGCCCAGAACTGAGCTAAACTTGGTATGTGTCCAACTCCTAGAAATAACTTCATGCCCCATCTCCCTTACTTCCAGCTAGTAAGGATCACATAATTCCTAACAAAGTTTTGACACAGATTGCCAATTCGGGCATTCAGAACATATAGCACGTTGCTGTAAGCAAGCACATTCTCATTCAAAGATGCAAGTTACTATGAAGGAACAAGTTTGTATAGGTATTTCAAAGATGCCCAGAACTGAGCTAAACTTTGTATGTGTCCAACTCCTAGAAATAACTTCATGCCCCATCTCCCTTACTTCCAGCTAGTAAGGATCACATAATTCCTAACAAAGTTTTGACACAGATTCCCAATTCGGGCATTCAGAACATATAGCACGTTGCTGTAAGCAAGCACATTCTCATTCAAAGATGCAAGTTACTATGTAGGAACAAGTTTGTATAGGTATTTCAAAGATGCCCAGAACTGAGCTAAACTTGGTATGTGTCCAACTCCTAGAAATAACTTCATGCCCCATCTCCCTTACTTCCAGCTAGTAAGGATCATATAATTCCTAACAAAGTTTTGACACAGATTCCCAATTCGGGCCTTCAGAACATATAGCACGTTGCTGTAAGCAAGCACATTCTCATTCAAAGTTGCAAGTTACTATGTAGGAACAAGTTTGTATAGGTATTTCAAAGATGCCCAGAACTGAGCTAAACTTGGTATGTGTCCAACTCCTAGAAATAACTTCATGCCCCATCTCCCTTACTTCCAGCTAGTAAGGATCACATAATTCCTAACAAAGTTTTGACACAGATTCCCAATTCGGGCATTCAGAACATATAGCACGTTGCTGTAAGCAAGCACATTCTCATTCAAAGTTGCAAGTTACTATGTAGGAACAAGTTTGTATAGGTATTTCAAAGATGCCCAGAACTGAGCTAAACTTGGTATGTGTCCAACTCCTAGAAATAACTTCATGCCCCATCTCCCTTACTTCCAGCTAGTAAGGATCACATAATTCCTAACAAAGTTTTGACACAGATTCCCAATTCGGGCATTCAGAACATATAGCACGTTGCTGTAAGCAAGCACATTCTCATTCAAAGATGCAAGTTACTATGTAGGAACAAGTTTGTATAGGTATTTCAAAGATGCCCAGAACTGAGCTAAACTTGGTATGTGTCCAACTCCTAGAAATAACTTCATGCCCCATCTCCCTTACTTCCAGCTAGTAAGGATCACATAATTCCTAACAAAGTTTTGACACAGATTCCCAAATCGGGCATTCAGAACATATAGCACGTTGCTGTAAGCAAGCAGATTCTCATTCAAAGATGCAAGTTACTATGTAGGAACAAGTTTGTATAGGTATTTCAAAGATGCCCAGAACTGAGCTAAACTTGGTATGTGTCCAACTCATAGAAATAACTTCATGCCCCATCTCCCTTACTTCCAGCTAGTAAGGATCACATAATTCCTAACAAAGTTTTGACACAGATTGCCAATTCGGGCATTCAGAACATATAGCACGTTGCTGTAAGCAAGCACATTCTCATTCAAAGTTGCAAGTTACTATGTAGGAACAAGTTTGTATAGGTATTTCAAAGATGCCCAGAACTGAGCTAAACTTGGTATGTGTCCAACTCCTAGAAATAACTTCATGCCCCATCTCCCTTACTTCCAGCTAGTAAGGATCACATAATTCCTAACAAAGTTTTGACACAGATTCCCAATTCGGGCATTCAGAACATATAGCACGTTGCTGTAAGCAAGCACATTCTCATTCAAAGATGCAAGTTACTATGTAGGAACAAGTTTGTATAGGTATTTCAAAGATGCCCAGAACTGAGCTAAACTTGGGATGTGTCCAACTCCTAGAAATAACTTCATGCCCCATCTCACTTACTTCCAGCTAGTAAGGATCACATAATTCCTAACAAAGTTTTGACACAGATTGCCAATTCGGGCATTCAGAACATATAGCACGTTGCTGTAAGCAAGCACATTCTCATTCAAAGTTGCAAGTTACTATGTAGGAACAAGTTTGTATAGGTATTTCAAAGATGCCCAGAACTGAGCTAAACTTGGTATGTGTCCAACTCCTAGAAATAACTTCATGCCCCATCTCCCTTACTTCCAGCTAGTAAGGATCACATAATTCCTAACAAAGTTTTGACACAGATTGCCAATTCGGGCATTCAGAACATATAGCACGTTGCTGTAAGCAAGCACATTCTCATTCAAAGATGCAAGTTACTATGTAGGAACAAGTTTGTATAGGTATTTCAAAGATGCCCAGAACTGAGCTAAACTAGGTATGTGTCCAACTCCTAGAAATAACTTCATGCCCCATCTCCCTTACTTCCAGCTAGTAAGGATCACATAATTCCTAACAAAGTTTTGACACAGATTCCCAATTCGGGCATTCAGAACATATAGCACGTTGCTGTAAGCAAGCAGATTCTCATTCAAAGTTGCAAGTTACTATGTAGGAACAAGTTTGTATAGTTATTTCAAAGATGCCCAGAACTGAGCTAAACTTGGTATGTGTCCAACTCCTAGAAATAACTTCATGCCCCATTTCCCTTACTTCCAGCTAGTAAGGATCACATAATTCCTAACAAAGTTTTGACACAGATTCCCAATTCGGGCATTCAGAACATATAGCACGTTGCTGCAAGCAAGCACATTCTCATTCAAAGATGCAAGTTACTATGTAGGAACAAGTTTGTATAGGTATTTCAAAGATGCCCAGAACTGAGCTAAACTTGGTATGTGTCCAACTCCTAGATATAACTTCATGCCCCATCTCCCTTACTTCCAGCTAGTAAGGATCACATAATTCCTAACAAAGTTTTGACACAGATTCCCAATTCGGGCATTCAGAACATATAGCACGTTGCTGCAAGCAAGCACATTCTCATTCAAAGATGCAAGTTACTATGTAGGAACAAGTTTGTATAGGTATTTCAAAGATGCCCAGAACTGAGCTAAACTTGGTATGTGTCCAACTCCTAGAAATAACTCCATGCCCCATCTCCCTTAATTCCAGCTAGTAAGGATCACATAATTCCTAACAAAGTTTTGACACTGATTCCCAATTCGGGCATTCAGAACATATAGCACGTTGCTGCAAGCAAGCACATTCTCTTTCAAAGTTGCAAGTTACTATGTAGGAACAAGTTTTTATAGGTATTTCAAAGATGCCCAGAACTGAGCTAAACTTGGGATGTCTCCAACTCCAAGAAATAACTTCATGCCCCATCTCCCTTACTTCCAGCTAGTAAGGATCATATAATTCCTAACAAAGTTTTGACACAGATTCCCAATTCGGGCCTTCAGAACATATAGCACGTTGCTGTAAGCAAGCACATTCTCATTCAAAGTTGCAAGTTACTATGTAGGAACAAGTTTGTATAGGTATTTCAAAGATGCCCAGAACTGAGCTAAACTTGGTATGTGTCCAACTCCTAGAAATAACTTCATGCCCCATCTCCCTTACTTCCAGCTAGTAAGGATCACATAATTCCTAACAAAGTTTTGACACAGATTCCCAATTCGGGCATTCAGAACATATAGCACGTTGCTGTAAGCAAGCACATTCTCATTCAAAGTTGCAAGTTACTATGTAGGAACAAGTTTGTATAGGTATTTCAAAGATGCCCAGAACTGAGCTAAACTTGGTATGTGTCCAACTCCTAGAAATAACTTCATGCCCCATCTCCCTTACTTCCAGCTAGTAAGGATCACATAATTCCTAACAAAGTTTTGACACAGATTCCCAATTCGGGCATTCAGAACATATAGCACGTTGCTGTAAGCAAGCACATTCTCATTCAAAGATGCAAGTTACTATGTAGGAACAAGTTTGTATAGGTATTTCAAAGATGCCCAGAACTGAGCTAAACTTGGTATGTGTCCAACTCCTAGAAATAACTTCATGCCCCATCTCCCTTACTTCCAGCTAGTAAGGATCACATAATTCCTAACAAAGTTTTGACACAGATTCCCAATTCGGGCATTCAGAACATATAGCACGTTGCTGTAAGCAAGCAGATTCTCATTCAAAGATGCAAGTTACTATGTAGGAACAAGTTTGTATAGGTATTTCAAAGATGCCCAGAACTGAGCTAAACTTGGTATGTGTCCAACTCATAGAAATAACTTCATGCCCCATCTCCCTTACTTCCAGCTAGTAAGGATCACATAATTCCTAACAAAATTTTGACACAGATTGCCAATTCGGGCATTCAGAACATATAGCACGTTGCTGTAAGCAAGCACATTCTCATTCAAAGTTGCAAGTTACTATGTAGGAACAAGTTTGTATAGGTATTTCAAAGATGCCCAGAACTGAGCTAAACTTGGTATGTGTCCAACTCCTAGAAATAACTTCATGCCCCATCTCCCTTACTTCCAGCTAGTAAGGATCACATAATTCCTAACAAAGTTTTGACACAGATTCCCAATTCGGGCATTCAGAACATATAGCACGTTGCTGTAAGCAAGCACATTCTCATTCAAAGATGCAAGTTACTATGTAGGAACAAGTTTGTATAGGTATTTCAAAGATGCCCAGAACTGAGCTAAACTTGGTATGTGTCCAACTCCTAGAAATAACTTCATGCCCCATCTCCCTTACTTCCAGCTAGTAAGGATCACATAATTCCTAACAAAGTTTTGACACAGATTCCCAATTCGGCCATTCAGAACATATAGCACGTTGCTGTAAGCAAGCACATTCTCATTCAAAGTTGCAAGTTACTATGTAGGAACAAGTTTGTATAGGTATTTCAAAGATGCCCAGAACTGAGGTAAACTTGGTATGTGTCCAACTCCTAGAAATAACTTCATGCCCCATCTCCCTTACTTCCAGCTAGTAAGGATCACATAATTCCTAACAAAGTTTTGACACAAATTGCCAATTCGGGCATTCAGAACGTATAGCACGTTGCTGTAAGCAAGCACATTCTCATTCAAAGTTGCAAGTTACTATGTAGGAACAAGTTTGTATAGGTATTTCAAAGATGCCCAGAACTGAGCTAAACTTGGTATGTGTCCAACTCCTAGAAATAACTTCATGCCCCATCTCCCTTACTTCCAGCTAGTAAGGATCACATAATTCCTAACAAAGTTTTGACACAGATTGCCAATTCGGGCATTCAGAACATATAGCACGTTGCTGTAAGCAAGCACATTCTCATTCAAAGATGCAAGTTACTATGTAGGAACAAGTTTGTATAGGTATTTCAAAGATGCCCAGAACTGAGCTAAACTTGGTATGTGTCCAACTCCTAGAAATAACTTCATGCCCCATCTCCCTTACTTCCAGCTAGTAAGGATCACATAATTCCTAACAAAGTTTTGACACAGATTGCCAATTCGGGCATTCAGAACATATAGCACGTTGCTGTAAGCAAGCACATTCTCATTCAAAGTTGCAAGTTACTATGTAGGAACAAGTTTGTATAGGTATTTCAAAGATGCCCAGAACTGAGCTAAACTTGGTATGTGTCCAACTCCTAGAAATAACTTCATGCCCCATCTCCCTTACTTCCAGCTAGTAAGGATCACATAATTCCTAACAATGTTTTGACACAGATTGCCAATTCGGGCATTCAGAACATATAGCACGTTGCTGTAAGCAAGCACATTCTCATTCAAAGATGCAAGTTACTATGTAGGAACAAGTTTGTATAGGTATTTCAAAGATGCCCAGGACTGAGCTAAAATAGGTATGTGTCCAACTCCTAGAAATAACTTCATGCCCCATCTCCCTTACTTCCAGCTAGTAAGGATCACATAATTTCTAACAAAGTTTTGACACAGATTGCCAATTCGGGCATTCAGAACATATAGCACGTTGCTGCAAGCAAGCACATTCTCATTCAAAGATGCAAGTTACTATGTAGGAACAAGTTTGTATAGATATTTCGAAGATGCCCAGAACTGAGCTAAACTTGGTATGTGTCCAACTCCTAGATATAACTTCATGCCCCATCTCCCTTACTTCCAGCTAGTAAGGATCACATAATTCCTAACAAAGTTTTGACACAGATTCCCAATTCGGGCATTCAGAACATATAGCACGTTGCTGCAAGCAAGCACATTCTCATTCAAAGATGCAAGTTACTATGTAGGAACAAGTTTGTATAGGTATTTCAAAGATGCCCAGATCTGAGCTAAACTTGGTATGTGTCCAACTCCTAGAAATAACTTCATGCCCCATCTCCCTTACTTCCAGCTAGTAAGGATCACATAATTCCTAACAAAGTTTTGACACAGATTCCCAATTCGGGCATTCAGAACATATAGCACGTTGCTGCAAGCAAGCACATTCTCTTTCAAAGTTGCAAGTTACTATGTAGGAACAAGTTTTTATAGGTATTTCAAAGATGCCCAGAACTGAGCTAAACTTGGGATGTCTCCAACTCCAAGAAATAACTTCATGCCCCATCTCCCTTACTTCCAGCTAGTAAGGATCATATAATTCCTAACAAAGTTTTGACACAGATTCCCAATTCGGGCCTTCAGAACATATAGCACGTTGCTGTAAGCAAGCACATTCTCATTCAAAGATGCAAGTTACTATGTAGGAACAAGTTTGTATAGGTATTTCAAAGATGCCCAGAACTGAGCTAAACTTGGTATGTGTCCACCTCCTAGAAATAACTTCATGCCCCATCTCCCTTACTTCCAGCTAGTAAGGATCACATAATTCCTAACAAAGTTTTGACACAGATTCCCAATTCGGGCATTCAGAACATATAGCACGTTGCTGTAAGCAAGCACATTCTCATTCAAAGTTGCAAGTTACTATGTAGGAACAAGTTTGTATAGGTATTTCAAAGATGCCCAGAACTGAGCTAAACTTGGTATGTGTCCAACTCCTAGAAATAACTTCATGCCCCATCTCCCTTACTTCCAGCTAGTAAGGATCACATAATTCCTAACAAAGTTTTGACACAGATTCCCAATTCGGGCATTCAGAACATATAGCACGTTGCTGTAAGCAAGCACATTCTCATTCAAAGATGCAAGTTACTATGTAGGAACAAGTTTGTATAGGTATTTCAAAGATGCCCAGAACTGAGCTAAACTTGATATGTGTCCAACTCCTAGAAATAACTTCATGCCCCATCTCCCTTACTTCCAGCTAGTAAGGATCACATAATTCCTAACAAAGTTTTGACACAGATTCCCAATTCGGGCATTCAGAACATATAGCACGTTGCTGTAAGCAAGCAGATTCTCATTCAAAGATGCAAGTTACTATGTAGGAACAAGTTTGTATAGGTATTTCAAAGATGCCCAGAACTGAGCTAAACTTGGTATGTGTCCAACTCATAGAAATAACTTCATGCCCCATCTCCCTTACTTCCAGCTAGTAAGGATCACATAATTCCTAACAAAGTTTTGACACAGATTGCCAATTCGGGCATTCAGAACATATAGCACGTTGCTGTAAGCAAGCACATTCTCATTCAAAGTTGCAAGTTACTATGTAGGAACAAGTTTGTATAGGTATTTCAAAGATGCCCAGAACTGAGCTAAACTTGGTATGTGTCCAACTCCTAGAAATAACTTCATGCCCCATCTCACTTACTTCCAGCTAGTAAGGATCACATAATTCCTAACAAAGTTTTGACACAGATTCCCAATTCGGGCATTCAGAACATATAGCACGTTGCTGTAAGCAAGCACATTCTCATTCAAAGATGCAAGTTACTATGTAGGAACAAGTTTGTATAGGTATTTCAAAGATGCCCAGAACTGAGCTAAACTTGGGATGTGTCCAACTCCTAGAAATAACTTCATGCCCCATCTCCCTTACTTCCAGCTAGTAAGGATCACATAATTCCTAACAAAGTTTTGACACAGATTGCCAATTCGGGCATTCAGAACATATAGCACGTTGCTGTAAGCAAGCAGATTCTCATTCAAAGATGCAAGTTACTATGTAGGAACAAGTTTGTATAGGTATTTCAAAGATTCCCAGAACTGAGCTAAACTAGGTATGTGTCCAACTCCTAGAAATAACTTCATGCCCCATCTCCCTTACTTCCAGCTAGTAAGGATCACATAATTCCTAACAAAGTTTTGACACAGATTCCCAATTCGGGCATTCAGAACATATAGCACGTTGCTGTAAGCAAGCAGATTCTCATTCAAAGATGCAAGTTACTATGTAGGAACAAGTTTGTATAGGTATTTCAAAGATGCCCAGAACTGAGCTAAACTTGGTATGTGTCCAACTCATAGAAATAACTTCATACCCCATCTCCCTTACTTCCAGCTACTAAGGATCACATAATTCCTAACAAAGTTTTGACACAGATTCCCAATTCGGGCATTCAGAACATATAGCACGTTGCTGTAAGCAAGCACATTCTCATTCAAAGATGCAAGTTACTATGTAGGAACAAGTTTGTATAGGTATTTCAAAGATGCCCAGAACTGAGCTAAACTTGGTATGTGTCCAACTCCTAGAAATAACTTCATGCCCCATCTCCCTTACTTCCAGCTAGTAAGGATCACATAATTCCTAACAAAGTTTTGACACAGATTCCCAATTCGGGCATTCAGAACATATAGCACGTGGCTGTAAGCAAGCAGATTCTCATTCAAAGTTGCAAGTTACTATGTAGGAACAAGTTTGTATAGGTATTTCAAAGATGCCCAGAACTGAGCTAAACTTGGTATGCGTCCAACTCCTAGAAATAACTTCATGCCCCATCTCCCTTACTTCCAGCTAGTAAGGATCACATAATTCCTAACAAAGTTTTGACACAGATTCCCAATTCGGGCATTCAGAACATATAGCACGTTGCTGTAAGCAAGCACATTCTCATTCAAAGTTGCAAGTTACTATGTAGGAACAAGTTTGTATAGGTATTTCAAAGATGCCCAGAACTGAGCTAAACTTGGTATGTGTCCAACTCCTAGAAATAACTTCATGCCCCATCTCCCTTACTTCCAGCTAGTAAAGATCACATAATTCCTAACAAAGTTTTGACACAGATTCCCAATTCGGGCATTCAGAACATATAGCACGTTGCTGTAAGCAAGCACATTCTCATTCAAAGATGCAAGTTACTATGTAGGAACAAGTTTGTATAGGTATTTCAAAGATGCCCAGAACTGAGCTAAACTTGGTATGTGTCCAACTCCTAGAAATAACTTCATGCCCCATCTCCCTTACTTCCAGCTAGTAAGGATCACATAATTCCTAACAAAGTTTTGACACAGATTCCCAATTCGGGCATTCAGAACATATAGCACGTTGCTGTAAGCAAGCACATTCTCATTCAAAGTTGCAAGATAATATGTAGGAACAAGTTTGTATAGGTATTTCAAAGATGCCCAGAACTGAGCTAAACTTGGTATGTGTCCAAGTCATAGAAATAACTTCATGCCCCATCTCCCTTACTTCCAGCTAGTAAGGATCACATAATTCCTAACAAAGTTTTGACACAGATTCCCAATTCGGGCATTCAGAACATATAGCACGTTGCTGTAGGCAAGCACATTCTCATTCAAAGTTGCAAGTTACTATGTAGGAACAAGTTTGTATAGGTATTTCAAAGATGCCCAGAACTGAGCTAAACTTGGTATGTCTCCAACTCCAAGAAATAACTTCATGCCCCATCTCCCTTACTTCCAGCTAGTAAGGATCACATAATTCCTAACAAAGTTTTGACACAGATTCCCAATTCGGGCATTCAGAACATATAGCACGTTGCTGTAAGCAAGCACATTTTCATTCAAATTTGCAAGTTACTATGTAGGAACAAGTTTGTATAGGTATTTCAAAGATGCCCAGAACTGAGCTAAACTTGGTATGTCTCCAACTCCTAGAAATAACTTCATGCCCCATCTCCCTTACTTCCAGCTAGTAAGGATCACATAATTCCTAACAAAGTTTTGACACAGATTCCCAATTCGGGCATTCAGAACATATAGCACGTTGCTGTAAGCAAGCACATTCTCATTCAAAGTTGCAAGTTACTATGTAGGAACAAGTTTGTATAGGTATTTCAAAGATGCCCAGAACTGAGCTAAACTTGGTATGTGTCCAACTCCTAGAAATAACTTCATGCCCCATCTCCCTTACTTCCAGCTAGTAAGGATCACATAATTCCTAACAAAGTTTTGACACAGATTCCCAATTCGGGCATTCAGAACATATAGCACGTTGCTGTAAGCAAGCACATTCTCATTCAAAGCTGCAAGTTACTATGTAGGAACAAGTTTGTATAGGTATTTCAAAGATGCCCAGAACTGAGCTAAACTTGGTATGTGTACAACTCCTAGAAATAACTTCATGCCCCATCTCCCTTACTTCCAGCTAGTAAGGATCACATAATTCCTAACAAAGTTTTGACACAGATTCCCAATTCGGGCATTCAGAACATATAGCACGTTGCTGTAAGCAAGCACATTTTCATTCAAAGTTGCAAGTTACTATGTAGGAACAAGTTTGTATAGGTATTTCAAAGATGCCCAGAACTGAGCTAAACTTGGTATGTGTCCAACTCCTAGAAATAACTTCATGCCCCATCTCCCTTACTTCCAGCTAGTAAGGATCACATAATTCCTAACAAAGTTTTGACACAGATTCCCAATTCGGGCATTCAGAACATATAGCACGTTGCTGTAAGCAATCACATTCTCATTCAAAGTTGCAAGTTACTATGTAGGAACAAGTTTGTATAGGTATTTCAAAGATGCCCAGAACTGAGCTAAACTTGGTATGTGTCCAACTCCTAGAAATAACTTCATGCCCCATCTCCCTTACTTCCAGCTAGTAAGGATCACATAATTCCTAACAAAGTTTTGACACAGATTGCCAATTCGGGCAATCAGAACATATAGCACGTTGCTGTAAGCAAGCAGATTCTCATTCAAAGATGCAAGTTACTATGTAGGAACAAGTTTGTATAGGTATTTCAAAGATGCCCAGAACTGAGCTAAACTTGGTATGTGTCCAACTCCTAGAAATAACTTCATGTCCCATCTCCCTTACTTCCAGCTAGTAAGAATCACATAATTCCTAACCAAGTTTTGACACAGATTGCCAATTCGGGCAATCAGAACATATAGCACGTTGCTGTAAGCAAGCACATTCTCATTCAAAGATGCAAGTTACTATGTAGGAACAAGTTTGTATAGGTATTTCAAAGATGCCCAGAACTGAGCTAAACTTGGTATGTGTCCAACTCCTAGAAATAACTTCATGCCCCATCTCCCTTACTTCCAGCTAGTAAGGCTCACATAATTCCTAACCAAGTTTTGACACAGATTCCCAATTCGGGCATTCAGAACATATAGCACGTTGCTGTAAGCAAGCACATTCTCATTCAAAGATGCAAGTTACTATGTAGGAACAAGTTTGTATAGGTATTTCAAAGATGCCCAGAACTGAGCTAAACTTGGTATGTGTCCAACTCCTAGAAATAACTTCATGCCCCATCTCCCTTACTTCCAGCTAGTAAGGATCACATAATTCCTAACAAAGTTTTGACACAGATTCCCAATTCGGGCATTCAGAACATATAGCACGTTGCTGTAAGCAAGCACATTCTCATTCAAAGATGCAAGTTACTATGTAGGAACAAGTTTGTATAGGTATTTCAAAGATGCCCAGAACTGAGCTAAACTTGGTATGTGTCCAACTCCTAGAAATAACTTCATGCCCCATCTCCCTTACTTCCAGCTAGTAAGGATCACATAATTCCTAACAAAGTTTTGACACAGATACCCAATTCGGGCATTCAGAACATATAGCACGTTGCTGTAAGCAAGCACATTTTCATTCAAAGTTGCAAGTTACTATGTAGGAACAAGTTTGTATAGGTGTTTCAAAGATGCCCAGAACTGAGCTAAACTTGGTATGTGTCCAACTCCTAGAAATAACTTCATGCCCCATCTCCCTTACTTCCAGCTAGTAAGGATCACATAATTCCTAACAAAGTTTTGACACAGATTCCCAATTCGGGCATTCAGAACATATAGCACGTTGCTGTAAGCAAGCACATTCTCATTCAAAGTTGCAAGTTACTATGTAGGAACAAGTTTGTATAGGTATTTCAAAGATGCCCAGAACTGAGCTAAACTTGGTATGTGTCCAACTCCTAGAAATAACTTCATGCCCCATCTCCCTTACTTCCAGCTAGTAAGGATCACATAATTCCTAACAAAGTTTTGACACAGATTGCCAATTCGGGCAATCAGAACATATAGCACGTTGCTGTAAGCAAGCAGATTCTCATTAAAGATGCAAGTTACTATGTAGGAACAAGTTTGTATAGGTATTTCAAAGATGCCCAGAACTGAGCTAAACTTGGTATGTGTCCAACTCCTAGAAATAACTTCATGCCCCATCTCCCTTACTTCCAGCTAGTAAGGATCACATAATTCCTAACAAAGTTTTGACACAGATTGCCAATTCGGGCAATCAGAACATATAGCACGTTGCTGTAAGCAAGCACATTCTCATTCAAAGATGCAAGTTACTATGTAGGAACAAGTTTGTATAGGTATTTCAAAGATGCCCAGAACTGAGCTAAACTTGGTATGTGTCAAACTCCTGGAAATAACTTCATGCCCCATCTCCCTTACATCCAGCTAGTAAGGATCACATAATTCCTAACCAAGTTTTGACACAGATTCCCAATTCGGGCATTCAGAACATATAGCACGTTGCTGTAAGCAAGCACATTCTCATTCAAAGATGCAAGTTACTATGTAGGAACAAGTTTGTATAGGTATTTCAAAGATGCCGAGAACTGAGCTAAACTTGGTATGTGTCCAACTCCTAGAAATAACTTCATGCCCCATCTCCCTTACTTCCAGCTAGTAAGGATCACATAATTCCTAACAAAGTTTTGACACAGATTCCCAATTCGGGCATTCAGAACATATAGCACGTTGCTGTAAGCAAGCACATTCTCATTCAAAGATGCAAGTTACTATGTAGGAACAAGTTTGTATAGGTATTTCAAAGATGCCCAGAACTGAGCTAAACTTGGTATGTGTCCAACTCCTAGAAATAACTTCATGCCCCATCTCCCTTACTTCCAGCTATTAAGGATCACATAATTCCTAACAAAGTTTTGACACAGATTCCCAATTCGGGCATTCAGAACATATAGCACGTTGCTGTAAGCAAGCACATTTTCATTCAAAGTTGGAAGTTACTATGTAGGAACAAGTTTGTATAGGTATTTCAAAGATGCCCAGAACTGAGCTAAACTTGGTATGTGTCCAACTCCTAGAAATAACTTCATGCCCCATCTCCCTTACTTCCAGCTAGTAAGGATCACATAATTCCTAACAGTTTTGACACAGATTCCCAATTCGGGCATTCAGAACATATAGCACGTTGCTGTAAGCAAGAAGATTCTCATTCAAAGATGCAAGTTACTATGTAGGAACAAGTTTGTATAGGTATTTCAAAGATGCCCAGAACTGAGCTAAACTTGGTATGTGTCCAACTCCTAGAAATAACTTCATGCCCCATCTCCCTTACTTCCAGCTAGTAAGGATCACATAATTCCTAACAGTTTTGACACAGATTCCCAATTCGGGCATTCAGAACATATAGCACGTTGCTGTAAGCAAGAAGATTCTCATTCAAAGATGCAAGTTACTATGTAGGAACAAGTTTGTATAGGTATTTCAAAGATGCCCAGAACTGAGCTAAACTTGGTATGTGTCCAACTCCTAGAAATAACTTTATGCCCCATCTCCCTTACTTCCAGCTAGTAAGGATCACATAATTCCTAACAAAGTTTTGACACAGATTCCCAATTCGGGCATTCAGAACATATAGCACGTTGCTGTAAGCAAGCAGATTCTCATTCAAAGATGCAAGTTACTATGTAGGAACAAGTTTGTATAGGTATTTCAAAGATGCCCAGAACTGAGCTAAACTTGGTATGTGTCCAACTCCTAAAAATAACTTCATGCCCCATCTCCCTTACTTCCAGCTAGTAAGGATCACATAATTCCTAACAAAGTTTTGACACAGATTCCCAATTCGGGCATTCAGAACATATAGCACGTTGCTGTAAGCAAGCACATTCTCATTCAAAGATGCAAGTTACTAGGTAGGAACAAGTTTGTATAGGTATTTAAAAGATGCCCAGAACTGAGCTAAACTTGGTATGTGTCCAACTCCTAGAAATAACTTCATGCCCCATCTCCCTTACTTCCAGCTAGTAAGGATCACATAATTCCTAACATAGTTTTGACACAGATTCCCAATTCGGGCATTCAGAACATATAGCACGTTGCTGTAAGCAAGCAGATTCTCATTCAAAGATGCAAGTTAGTATGTAGGAACAAGTTTGTATAGGTATTTCAAAGATGCCCAGAACTGAGCTAAACTTGGTATGTGTCCAACTCCTAGAAATAACTTCATGACCCATCTCCCTTACTTCCAGCTAGTAAGGATCACATAATTCCTAACAAAGTTTTGACACAGATTCCCTATTCGGGCATTCAGAACATATACCACGTTGCTGTAAGCAAGCACATTCTCATTCAAAGATGCAAGTTACTAGGTAGGAACAAGTTTGTATAGGTATTTCAAAGATGCCCAGAACTGAGCTAAACTTGGTATGTCTCCAACTCCAAGAAATAACTTCATGCCCCATCTCCCTTACTTCCAGCTAGTAAGGATCACATAATTCCTAACATAGTTTTGACACAGATTCCCTATTCGAGCATTCAGAACATATAGCACGTTGCTGCAAGCAAGCACATTCTCATTCAAAGTTGCAAGTTACTATGTAGGAACAAGTTTGTATAGGTATTTCAAAGATGCCCAGAACTGAGCTAAACTTGGTATGTGTCCAACTCCTAGAAATAACTTCATGCCCCATCTCCCTTACTTCCAGCTAGTAAGGATCACATAATTCCTAACAAAGTTTTGACACAGATTCCCAATTCGGGCATTCAGAACATATAGCACGTTGCTGTAAGCAAGCACATTCTCATTCAAAGTTGCAAGTTACTATGTAGGAACAAGTTTGTATAGGTATTTCAAAGATGCCCAGAACTGAGCTAAACTTGGTATGTGTCCAACTCCTAGAAATAACTTCATTCCCCATCTCCCTTACTTCCAGCTAGTAAGGATCACATAATTCCTAACAAAGTTTTGACACAGATTGCCAATTCGGGCAATCAGAACATATAGCACGTTGCTGTAAGCAAGCAGATTCTCATTAAAGATGCAAGTTACTATATAGGAACAAGTTTGTATAGGTATTTCAAAGATGCCCAGAACTGAGCTAAACTTGGTATGTGTCCAACTCCTAGAAATAACTTCATGCCCCATCTCCCTTACTTCCAGCTAGTAAGGATCACATAATTCCTAACAAAGTTTTGACACAGATTCCCAATTCGGGCATTCAGAACATATAGCACGTTGCTGTAAGCAAGCACATTCTCATTCAAAGATGCAAGTTACAATGTAGGAACAAGTTTGTATAGGTATTTCAAAGATGCCCAGAACTGAGCTAAACTTGGTATGTGTCCAACTCCTAGAAATAACTTCATGCCCCATCTCCCTTACTTCCAGCTAGTAAGGATCACATAATTCCTAACAAAGTTTTGACACAGATTCCCAATTCGGGCATTCAGAACATATAGCACGTTGCTGTAAGCAAGCACATTCTCATTCAAAGTTGCAAGTTACTATGAAGGAACAAGTTTGTATAGGTATTTCAAAGATGCCCAGAACTGAGCTAAACTTGGTATGTGTCCAACTCCTAGAAATAACTTCATGCCCCATCTCCCTTACTTCCAGCTAGTAAGGATCACATAATTCCTAACAAAGTTTTGACACAGATTCCCAATTCGGGCATTCAGAACATATAGCACGTTGCTGTAAGCAAGCAGATTCTCATTCAAAGATGCAAGTTACTATGTAGGAACAAGTTTGTATAGGTATTTCAAAGATGCCCAGAACTGAGCTAAACTTGGTATGTGTCCAACTCCTAGAAATAACTTCATGCCCCATCTCCCTTACTTCCAGCTAGTAAGGATCACATAATTCCTAACAAAGTTTTGACACAGATTCCCAATTCGGGCATTCAGAACATATAGCACGTTGCTGTAAGCAAGCACATTTTCATTCAAAGTTGCAAGTTACTAGGTAGGAACAAGTTTGTATAGGTATTTCAAAGATGCCCAGAACTGAGCTAAACTTGGTATGTGTCCAACTCCTAGAAATAACTTCATGCCCCATCTCCCTTACTTCCAGCTAGTAAGGATCACATAATTCCTAAGAAAGTTTTGACACAGATTCCCAATTCGGGCATTCAGAACATATAGCACGTTGCTGTAAGCAAGCACATTCTCATTCAAAGTTGCAAGTTACTATGTAGGAACAAGTTTGTATAGGCATTTCAAAGATGCCCAGAACTGAGCTAAACTTGGTATGTGTCCAACTCCTAGAAATAACTTCATGCCCCATCTCCCTTACTTCCAGCTAGTAAGGATCACATAATTCCTAACAAAGTTTTGACACAGATTGCCAATTCGGGCAATCAGAACATATAGCACGTTGCTGTAAGCAAGCAGATTCTCATTAAAGATGCAAGTTACTATGTAGGAACAAGTTTGTATAGGTATTTCAAAGATGCCCAGAACTGAGCTAAACTTGGTATGTGTCCAACTCCTAGAAATAACTTCATGCCCCATCTCCCTTACTTCCAGCTAGTAAGGATCACATAATTCCTAACAAAGTTTTGACACAGATTGCCAATTCGGGCAATCACAACATATAGCACGTTGCTGTAAGCAAGCACATTCTCATTCAAAGATGCAAGTTACTATGTAGGAAAGTGTTTGTATAGGTATTTCAAAGATGCCCAGAACTGAGCTAAACTTGGTATGTGTCCAACTCCTAGAAATAACTTCATGCCCCATCTCCCTTACTTCCAGCTAGTAAGGATCACATAATTCCTAACAAAGTTTTGACACAGATTCCCAATTCGGGCATTCAGAACATATAGCACGTTGCTGTAAGCAAGCACATTCTCATTCAAAGATGCAAGTTACTATGTAGGAACAAGTTTGTATAGGTATTTCAAAGATGCCCAGAACTGAGCTAAACTTGGTATGTGTCCAACTCCTAGAAATAACTTCATGCCCCATCTCCCTTACTTCCAGCTAGTAAGGATCACATAATTCCTAACAAAGTTTTGACACAGATTCCCAATTCGGGCATTCAGAACATATAGCACGTTGCTGTAAGCAAGCACATTCTCATTCAAAGATGCAAGTTACTATGTAGGAACAAGTTTGTACAGGTATTTCAAAGATGCCCAGAACTGAGCTAAACTTGGTATGTGTCCAACTCCTAGAAATAACTTCATGCCCCATCTCCCTTACTTCCAGCTAGTAAGGATCACATAATTCCTAACAAAGTTTTGACACAGATTCCCAATTCGGGCATTCAGAACATATAGCACGTTGCTGAAAGCAAGCACATTTTCATTCAAAGTTGCAAGTTACTATGTAGGAACAAGTTTATATAGGTATTTCAAAGATGCCCAGAACTGAGCTAAACTTGGTATGTGTCCAACTCCTAGAAATAACTTCATGCCCCATCTCCCTTACTTCCAGCTAGTAAGGATCACATAATTCCTAACAGTTTTGACACAGATTCCCAATTCGGGCATTCAGAACATATAGCTCGTTGCTGTAAGCAAGCAGATTCTCATTCAAAGTTGCAAGTTACTATGTAGGAACAAGTTTGTATAGGTATTTCAAAGATGCCCAGAACTGAGCTAAACTTGGTATGTGTCCAACTCCTAGAAATAACTTCATGCCCCATCTCCCTTACTTCCAGCTAGTAAGGATCACATAATTCCTAACAAAGTTTTGACACAGATTCCCAATTCGGGCATTCAGAACATATAGCACGTTGCTGTAAGCAAGCACATTCTCATTCAAAGTTGCAAGTTACTATGTAGGAACAAGTTTGTATAGGTATTTCAAAGATGCCCAGAACTGAGCTAAACTTGGTATGTGTCCAACTCCTAGAAATAACTTCATGCCCCATCTCCCTTACTTCCAGCTAGTAAGGATCACATAATTCCTAACAAAGTTTTGACACAGATTGCCAATTCGGGCAATCAGAACATATAGCACGTTGCTGTAAGCAAGCAGATTCTCATTAAAGATGCAAGTTACTATGTAGGAACAAGTTTGTATAGGTATTTCAAAGATGCCCAGAACTGAGCTAAACTTGGTATGTGTCCAACTCCTAGAAATAACTTCATGCCCCATCTCCCTTACTTCCAGCTAGTAAGGATCACATAATTCCTAACAAAGTTTTGACACAGATTCCCAATTCGGGCATTCAGAACATATAGCACGTTGCTGTAAGCAAGCACATTCTCATTCAAAGATGCAAGTTACTATGTAGGAACAAGTTTGTATAGGTATTTCAAAGATGCCCAGAACTGAGCTAAACTTGGTATGTGTCCAACTCCTAGAAATAACTTCATGCCCCATCTCCCTTACTTCCAGCTAGTAAGGATCACATAATTCCTAACAAAGTTTTGACACAGATTCCCAATTCGGGCATTCAGAACATATAGCACGTTGCTGTAAGCAAGCACATTCTCATTCAAAGATGCTAGTTACTATGTAGGAACAAGTTTGTATAGGTTTTTCAAAGATGCCCAGAACTGAGCTAAACTTGGTATGTGTCCAACTCCTAGAAATAACTTCATGCCCCATCTCCCTTACTTCCAGCTAGTAAGGATCACATAATTCCTAACAAAGTTTTGACACAGATTCCCAATTCGGGCATTCAGAACATATAGCACGTTGCTGTAAGCAAGCACATTTTCATTCAAATTTGCAAGTTACTATGTAGGAACAAGTTTGTATAGGTATTTCAAAGATGCCCAGAACTGAGCTAAACTTGGTATGTCTCCAACTCCTAGAAATAACTTCATGCCCCATCTCCCTTACTTCCAGCTAGTAAGGATCACATAATTCCTAACAAAGTTTTGACACAGATTCCCAATTCGGGCATTCAGAACATATAGCACGTTGCTGTAAGCAAGCACATTCTCATTCAAAGTTGCAAGTTACTATGTAGGAACAAGTTTGTATAGGTATTTCAAAGATGCCCAGAACTGAGCTAAACTTGGTATGTGTCCAACTCCTAGAAATAACTTCATGCCCCATCTCCCTTACTTCCAGCTAGTAAGGATCACATAATTCCTAACAAAGTTTTGACACAGATTCCCAATTCGGGCATTCAGAACATATAGCACGTTGCTGTAAGCAAGCACATTCTCATTCAAAGCTGCAAGTTACTATGTAGGAACAAGTTTGTATAGGTATTTCAAAGATGCCCAGAACTGAGCTAAACTTGGTATGTGTACAACTCCTAGAAATAACTTCATGCCCCATCTCCCTTACTTCCAGCTAGTAAGGATCACATAATTCCTAACAAAGTTTTGACACAGATTCCCAATTCGGGCATTCAGAACATATAGCACGTTGCTGTAAGCAAGCACATTTTCATTCAAAGTTGCAAGTTACTATGTAGGAACAAGTTTGTATAGGTATTTCAAAGATGCCCAGAACTGAGCTAAACTTGGTATGTGTCCAACTCCTAGAAATAACTTCATGCCCCATCTCCCTTACTTCCAGCTAGTAAGGATCACATAATTCCTAACAAAGTTTTGACACAGATTCCCAATTCGGGCATTCAGAACATATAGCACGTTGCTGTAAGCAATCACATTCTCATTCAAAGTTGCAAGTTACTATGTAGGAACAAGTTTGTATAGGTATTTCAAAGATGCCCAGAACTGAGCTAAACTTGGTATGTGTCCAACTCCTAGAAATAACTTCATGCCCCATCTCCCTTACTTCCAGCTAGTAAGGATCACATAATTCCTAACAAAGTTTTGACACAGATTGCCAATTCGGGCAATCAGAACATATAGCACGTTGCTGTAAGCAAGCAGATTCTCATTCAAAGATGCAAGTTACTATGTAGGAACAAGTTTGTATAGGTATTTCAAAGATGCCCAGAACTGAGCTAAACTTGGTATGTGTCCAACTCCTAGAAATAACTTCATGTCCCATCTCCCTTACTTCCAGCTAGTAAGAATCACATAATTCCTAACCAAGTTTTGACACAGATTGCCAATTCGGGCAATCAGAACATATAGCACGTTGCTGTAAGCAAGCACATTCTCATTCAAAGATGCAAGTTACTATGTAGGAACAAGTTTGTATAGGTATTTCAAAGATGCCCAGAACTGAGCTAAACTTGGTATGTGTCCAACTCCTAGAAATAACTTCATGCCCCATCTCCCTTACTTCCAGCTAGTAAGGCTCACATAATTCCTAACCAAGTTTTGACACAGATTCCCAATTCGGGCATTCAGAACATATAGCACGTTGCTGTAAGCAAGCACATTCTCATTCAAAGATGCAAGTTACTATGTAGGAACAAGTTTGTATAGGTATTTCAAAGATGCCCAGAACTGAGCTAAACTTGGTATGTGTCCAACTCCTAGAAATAACTTCATGCCCCATCTCCCTTACTTCCAGCTAGTAAGGATCACATAATTCCTAACAAAGTTTTGACACAGATTCCCAATTCGGGCATTCAGAACATATAGCACGTTGCTGTAAGCAAGCACATTCTCATTCAAAGATGCAAGTTACTATGTAGGAACAAGTTTGTATAGGTATTTCAAAGATGCCCAGAACTGAGCTAAACTTGGTATGTGTCCAACTCCTAGAAATAACTTCATGCCCCATCTCCCTTACTTCCAGCTAGTAAGGATCACATAATTCCTAACAAAGTTTTGACACAGATACCCAATTCGGGCATTCAGAACATATAGCACGTTGCTGTAAGCAAGCACATTTTCATTCAAAGTTGCAAGTTACTATGTAGGAACAAGTTTGTATAGGTGTTTCAAAGATGCCCAGAACTGAGCTAAACTTGGTATGTGTCCAACTCCTAGAAATAACTTCATGCCCCATCTCCCTTACTTCCAGCTAGTAAGGATCACATAATTCCTAACAAAGTTTTGACACAGATTCCCAATTCGGGCATTCAGAACATATAGCACGTTGCTGTAAGCAAGCACATTCTCATTCAAAGTTGCAAGTTACTATGTAGGAACAAGTTTGTATAGGTATTTCAAAGATGCCCAGAACTGAGCTAAACTTGGTATGTGTCCAACTCCTAGAAATAACTTCATGCCCCATCTCCCTTACTTCCAGCTAGTAAGGATCACATAATTCCTAACAAAGTTTTGACACAGATTGCCAATTCGGGCAATCAGAACATATAGCACGTTGCTGTAAGCAAGCAGATTCTCATTAAAGATGCAAGTTACTATGTAGGAACAAGTTTGTATAGGTATTTCAAAGATGCCCAGAACTGAGCTAAACTTGGTATGTGTCCAACTCCTAGAAATAACTTCATGCCCCATCTCCCTTACTTCCAGCTAGTAAGGATCACATAATTCCTAACAAAGTTTTGACACAGATTGCCAATTCGGGCAATCAGAACATATAGCACGTTGCTGTAAGCAAGCACATTCTCATTCAAAGATGCAAGTTACTATGTAGGAACAAGTTTGTATAGGTATTTCAAAGATGCCCAGAACTGAGCTAAACTTGGTATGTGTCAAACTCCTGGAAATAACTTCATGCCCCATCTCCCTTACATCCAGCTAGTAAGGATCACATAATTCCTAACCAAGTTTTGACACAGATTCCCAATTCGGGCATTCAGAACATATAGCACGTTGCTGTAAGCAAGCACATTCTCATTCAAAGATGCAAGTTACTATGTAGGAACAAGTTTGTATAGGTATTTCAAAGATGCCGAGAACTGAGCTAAACTTGGTATGTGTCCAACTCCTAGAAATAACTTCATGCCCCATCTCCCTTACTTCCAGCTAGTAAGGATCACATAATTCCTAACAAAGTTTTGACACAGATTCCCAATTCGGGCATTCAGAACATATAGCACGTTGCTGTAAGCAAGCACATTCTCATTCAAAGATGCAAGTTACTATGTAGGAACAAGTTTGTATAGGTATTTCAAAGATGCCCAGAACTGAGCTAAACTTGGTATGTGTCCAACTCCTAGAAATAACTTCATGCCCCATCTCCCTTACTTCCAGCTATTAAGGATCACATAATTCCTAACAAAGTTTTGACACAGATTCCCAATTCGGGCATTCAGAACATATAGCACGTTGCTGTAAGCAAGCACATTTTCATTCAAAGTTGGAAGTTACTATGTAGGAACAAGTTTGTATAGGTATTTCAAAGATGCCCAGAACTGAGCTAAACTTGGTATGTGTCCAACTCCTAGAAATAACTTCATGCCCCATCTCCCTTACTTCCAGCTAGTAAGGATCACATAATTCCTAACAGTTTTGACACAGATTCCCAATTCGGGCATTCAGAACATATAGCACGTTGCTGTAAGCAAGAAGATTCTCATTCAAAGATGCAAGTTACTATGTAGGAACAAGTTTGTATAGGTATTTCAAAGATGCCCAGAACTGAGCTAAACTTGGTATGTGTCCAACTCCTAGAAATAACTTCATGCCCCATCTCCCTTACTTCCAGCTAGTAAGGATCACATAATTCCTAACAGTTTTGACACAGATTCCCAATTCGGGCATTCAGAACATATAGCACGTTGCTGTAAGCAAGAAGATTCTCATTCAAAGATGCAAGTTACTATGTAGGAACAAGTTTGTATAGGTATTTCAAAGATGCCCAGAACTGAGCTAAACTTGGTATGTGTCCAACTCCTAGAAATAACTTTATGCCCCATCTCCCTTACTTCCAGCTAGTAAGGATCACATAATTCCTAACAAAGTTTTGACACAGATTCCCAATTCGGGCATTCAGAACATATAGCACGTTGCTGTAAGCAAGCAGATTCTCATTCAAAGATGCAAGTTACTATGTAGGAACAAGTTTGTATAGGTATTTCAAAGATGCCCAGAACTGAGCTAAACTTGGTATGTGTCCAACTCCTAAAAATAACTTCATGCCCCATCTCCCTTACTTCCAGCTAGTAAGGATCACATAATTCCTAACAAAGTTTTGACACAGATTCCCAATTCGGGCATTCAGAACATATAGCACGTTGCTGTAAGCAAGCACATTCTCATTCAAAGATGCAAGTTACTAGGTAGGAACAAGTTTGTATAGGTATTTAAAAGATGCCCAGAACTGAGCTAAACTTGGTATGTGTCCAACTCCTAGAAATAACTTCATGCCCCATCTCCCTTACTTCCAGCTAGTAAGGATCACATAATTCCTAACATAGTTTTGACACAGATTCCCAATTCGGGCATTCAGAACATATAGCACGTTGCTGTAAGCAAGCAGATTCTCATTCAAAGATGCAAGTTAGTATGTAGGAACAAGTTTGTATAGGTATTTCAAAGATGCCCAGAACTGAGCTAAACTTGGTATGTGTCCAACTCCTAGAAATAACTTCATGACCCATCTCCCTTACTTCCAGCTAGTAAGGATCACATAATTCCTAACAAAGTTTTGACACAGATTCCCTATTCGGGCATTCAGAACATATACCACGTTGCTGTAAGCAAGCACATTCTCATTCAAAGATGCAAGTTACTAGGTAGGAACAAGTTTGTATAGGTATTTCAAAGATGCCCAGAACTGAGCTAAACTTGGTATGTCTCCAACTCCAAGAAATAACTTCATGCCCCATCTCCCTTACTTCCAGCTAGTAAGGATCACATAATTCCTAACATAGTTTTGACACAGATTCCCTATTCGAGCATTCAGAACATATAGCACGTTGCTGCAAGCAAGCACATTCTCATTCAAAGTTGCAAGTTACTATGTAGGAACAAGTTTGTATAGGTATTTCAAAGATGCCCAGAACTGAGCTAAACTTGGTATGTGTCCAACTCCTAGAAATAACTTCATGCCCCATCTCCCTTACTTCCAGCTAGTAAGGATCACATAATTCCTAACAAAGTTTTGACACAGATTCCCAATTCGGGCATTCAGAACATATAGCACGTTGCTGTAAGCAAGCACATTCTCATTCAAAGTTGCAAGTTACTATGTAGGAACAAGTTTGTATAGGTATTTCAAAGATGCCCAGAACTGAGCTAAACTTGGTATGTGTCCAACTCCTAGAAATAACTTCATTCCCCATCTCCCTTACTTCCAGCTAGTAAGGATCACATAATTCCTAACAAAGTTTTGACACAGATTGCCAATTCGGGCAATCAGAACATATAGCACGTTGCTGTAAGCAAGCAGATTCTCATTAAAGATGCAAGTTACTATATAGGAACAAGTTTGTATAGGTATTTCAAAGATGCCCAGAACTGAGCTAAACTTGGTATGTGTCCAACTCCTAGAAATAACTTCATGCCCCATCTCCCTTACTTCCAGCTAGTAAGGATCACATAATTCCTAACAAAGTTTTGACACAGATTCCCAATTCGGGCATTCAGAACATATAGCACGTTGCTGTAAGCAAGCAGATTCTCATTCAAAGATGCAAGTTACTATGTAGGAACAAGTTTGTATAGGTATTTCAAAGATGCCCAGAACTGAGCTAAACTTGGTATGTGTCCAACTCCTAAAAATAACTTCATGCCCCATCTCCCTTACTTCCAGCTAGTAAGGATCACATAATTCCTAACAAAGTTTTGACACAGATTCCCAATTCGGGCATTCAGAACATATAGCACGTTGCTGTAAGCAAGCACATTCTCATTCAAAGATGCAAGTTACTAGGTAGGAACAAGTTTGTATAGGTATTTAAAAGATGCCCAGAACTGAGCTAAACTTGGTATGTGTCCAACTCCTAGAAATAACTTCATGCCCCATCTCCCTTACTTCCAGCTAGTAAGGATCACATAATTCCTAACATAGTTTTGACACAGATTCCCAATTCGGGCATTCAGAACATATAGCACGTTGCTGTAAGCAAGCAGATTCTCATTCAAAGATGCAAGTTAGTATGTAGGAACAAGTTTGTATAGGTATTTCAAAGATGCCCAGAACTGAGCTAAACTTGGTATGTGTCCAACTCCTAGAAATAACTTCATGACCCATCTCCCTTACTTCCAGCTAGTAAGGATCACATAATTCCTAACAAAGTTTTGACACAGATTCCCTATTCGGGCATTCAGAACATATACCACGTTGCTGTAAGCAAGCACATTCTCATTCAAAGATGCAAGTTACTAGGTAGGAACAAGTTTGTATAGGTATTTCAAAGATGCCCAGAACTGAGCTAAACTTGGTATGTCTCCAACTCCAAGAAATAACTTCATGCCCCATCTCCCTTACTTCCAGCTAGTAAGGATCACATAATTCCTAACATAGTTTTGACACAGATTCCCTATTCGAGCATTCAGAACATATAGCACGTTGCTGCAAGCAAGCACATTCTCATTCAAAGTTGCAAGTTACTATGTAGGAACAAGTTTGTATAGGTATTTCAAAGATGCCCAGAACTGAGCTAAACTTGGTATGTGTCCAACTCCTAGAAATAACTTCATGCCCCATCTCCCTTACTTCCAGCTAGTAAGGATCACATAATTCCTAACAAAGTTTTGACACAGATTCCCAATTCGGGCATTCAGAACATATAGCACGTTGCTGTAAGCAAGCACATTCTCATTCAAAGTTGCAAGTTACTATGTAGGAACAAGTTTGTATAGGTATTTCAAAGATGCCCAGAACTGAGCTAAACTTGGTATGTGTCCAACTCCTAGAAATAACTTCATTCCCCATCTCCCTTACTTCCAGCTAGTAAGGATCACATAATTCCTAACAAAGTTTTGACACAGATTGCCAATTCGGGCAATCAGAACATATAGCACGTTGCTGTAAGCAAGCAGATTCTCATTAAAGATGCAAGTTACTATATAGGAACAAGTTTGTATAGGTATTTCAAAGATGCCCAGAACTGAGCTAAACTTGGTATGTGTCCAACTCCTAGAAATAACTTCATGCCCCATCTCCCTTACTTCCAGCTAGTAAGGATCACATAATTCCTAACAAAGTTTTGACACAGATTCCCAATTCGGGCATTCAGAACATATAGCACGTTGCTGTAAGCAAGCACATTCTCATTCAAAGATGCAAGTTACAATGTAGGAACAAGTTTGTATAGGTATTTCAAAGATGCCCAGAACTGAGCTAAACTTGGTATGTGTCCAACTCCTAGAAATAACTTCATGCCCCATCTCCCTTACTTCCAGCTAGTAAGGATCACATAATTCCTAACAAAGTTTTGACACAGATTCCCAATTCGGGCATTCAGAACATATAGCACGTTGCTGTAAGCAAGCACATTCTCATTCAAAGTTGCAAGTTACTATGAAGGAACAAGTTTGTATAGGTATTTCAAAGATGCCCAGAACTGAGCTAAACTTGGTATGTGTCCAACTCCTAGAAATAACTTCATGCCCCATCTCCCTTACTTCCAGCTAGTAAGGATCACATAATTCCTAACAAAGTTTTGACACAGATTCCCAATTCGGGCATTCAGAACATATAGCACGTTGCTGTAAGCAAGCAGATTCTCATTCAAAGATGCAAGTTACTATGTAGGAACAAGTTTGTATAGGTATTTCAAAGATGCCCAGAACTGAGCTAAACTTGGTATGTGTCCAACTCCTAGAAATAACTTCATGCCCCATCTCCCTTACTTCCAGCTAGTAAGGATCACATAATTCCTAACAAAGTTTTGACACAGATTCCCAATTCGGGCATTCAGAACATATAGCACGTTGCTGTAAGCAAGCACATTTTCATTCAAAGTTGCAAGTTACTAGGTAGGAACAAGTTTGTATAGGTATTTCAAAGATGCCCAGAACTGAGCTAAACTTGGTATGTGTCCAACTCCTAGAAATAACTTCATGCCCCATCTCCCTTACTTCCAGCTAGTAAGGATCACATAATTCCTAAGAAAGTTTTGACACAGATTCCCAATTCGGGCATTCAGAACATATAGCACGTTGCTGTAAGCAAGCACATTCTCATTCAAAGTTGCAAGTTACTATGTAGGAACAAGTTTGTATAGGCATTTCAAAGATGCCCAGAACTGAGCTAAACTTGGTATGTGTCCAACTCCTAGAAATAACTTCATGCCCCATCTCCCTTACTTCCAGCTAGTAAGGATCACATAATTCCTAACAAAGTTTTGACACAGATTGCCAATTCGGGCAATCAGAACATATAGCACGTTGCTGTAAGCAAGCAGATTCTCATTAAAGATGCAAGTTACTATGTAGGAACAAGTTTGTATAGGTATTTCAAAGATGCCCAGAACTGAGCTAAACTTGGTATGTGTCCAACTCCTAGAAATAACTTCATGCCCCATCTCCCTTACTTCCAGCTAGTAAGGATCACATAATTCCTAACAAAGTTTTGACACAGATTGCCAATTCGGGCAATCACAACATATAGCACGTTGCTGTAAGCAAGCACATTCTCATTCAAAGATGCAAGTTACTATGTAGGAAAGTGTTTGTATAGGTATTTCAAAGATGCCCAGAACTGAGCTAAACTTGGTATGTGTCCAACTCCTAGAAATAACTTCATGCCCCATCTCCCTTACTTCCAGCTAGTAAGGATCACATAATTCCTAACAAAGTTTTGACACAGATTCCCAATTCGGGCATTCAGAACATATAGCACGTTGCTGTAAGCAAGCACATTCTCATTCAAAGATGCAAGTTACTATGTAGGAACAAGTTTGTATAGGTATTTCAAAGATGCCCAGAACTGAGCTAAACTTGGTATGTGTCCAACTCCTAGAAATAACTTCATGCCCCATCTCCCTTACTTCCAGCTAGTAAGGATCACATAATTCCTAACAAAGTTTTGACACAGATTCCCAATTCGGGCATTCAGAACATATAGCACGTTGCTGTAAGCAAGCACATTCTCATTCAAAGATGCAAGTTACTATGTAGGAACAAGTTTGTACAGGTATTTCAAAGATGCCCAGAACTGAGCTAAACTTGGTATGTGTCCAACTCCTAGAAATAACTTCATGCCCCATCTCCCTTACTTCCAGCTAGTAAGGATCACATAATTCCTAACAAAGTTTTGACACAGATTCCCAATTCGGGCATTCAGAACATATAGCACGTTGCTGAAAGCAAGCACATTTTCATTCAAAGTTGCAAGTTACTATGTAGGAACAAGTTTATATAGGTATTTCAAAGATGCCCAGAACTGAGCTAAACTTGGTATGTGTCCAACTCCTAGAAATAACTTCATGCCCCATCTCCCTTACTTCCAGCTAGTAAGGATCACATAATTCCTAACAGTTTTGACACAGATTCCCAATTCGGGCATTCAGAACATATAGCTCGTTGCTGTAAGCAAGCAGATTCTCATTCAAAGTTGCAAGTTACTATGTAGGAACAAGTTTGTATAGGTATTTCAAAGATGCCCAGAACTGAGCTAAACTTGGTATGTGTCCAACTCCTAGAAATAACTTCATGCCCCATCTCCCTTACTTCCAGCTAGTAAGGATCACATAATTCCTAACAAAGTTTTGACACAGATTCCCAATTCGGGCATTCAGAACATATAGCACGTTGCTGTAAGCAAGCACATTCTCATTCAAAGTTGCAAGTTACTATGTAGGAACAAGTTTGTATAGGTATTTCAAAGATGCCCAGAACTGAGCTAAACTTGGTATGTGTCCAACTCCTAGAAATAACTTCATGCCCCATCTCCCTTACTTCCAGCTAGTAAGGATCACATAATTCCTAACAAAGTTTTGACACAGATTGCCAATTCGGGCAATCAGAACATATAGCACGTTGCTGTAAGCAAGCAGATTCTCATTAAAGATGCAAGTTACTATGTAGGAACAAGTTTGTATAGGTATTTCAAAGATGCCCAGAACTGAGCTAAACTTGGTATGTGTCCAACTCCTAGAAATAACTTCATGCCCCATCTCCCTTACTTCCAGCTAGTAAGGATCACATAATTCCTAACAAAGTTTTGACACAGATTCCCAATTCGGGCATTCAGAACATATAGCACGTTGCTGTAAGCAAGCACATTCTCATTCAAAGATGCAAGTTACTATGTAGGAACAAGTTTGTATAGGTATTTCAAAGATGCCCAGAACTGAGCTAAACTTGGTATGTGTCCAACTCCTAGAAATAACTTCATGCCCCATCTCCCTTACTTCCAGCTAGTAAGGATCACATAATTCCTAACAAAGTTTTGACACAGATTCCCAATTCGGGCATTCAGAACATATAGCACGTTGCTGTAAGCAAGCACATTCTCATTCAAAGATGCTAGTTACTATGTAGGAACAAGTTTGTATAGGTTTTTCAAAGATGCCCAGAACTGAGCTAAACTTGGTATGTGTCCAACTCCTAGAAATAACTTCATGCCCCATCTCCCTTACTTCCAGCTAGTAAGGATCACATAATTCCTAACAAAGTTTTGACACAGATTCCCAATTCGGGCATTCAGAACATATAGCACGTTGCTGTAAGCAAGCACATTTTCATTCAAAGTTGCAAGTTACTATGTAGGAACAAGTTTGTATAGGTATTTCAAAGATGCCCAGAACTGAGCTAAACTTGGTATGTGTCCAACTCCTAGAAATAACTTCATGCCCCATCTCCCTTACTTCCAGCTAGTAAGGATCACATAATTCCTAACAAAGTTTTGACACAGATTCCCAATTCGGGCATTCAGAACATATAGCACGTTGCTGTAAGCAAGCACATTCTCATTCAAAGTTGCAAGTTACTATGTAGGAACAAGTTTGTATAGGTATTTCAAAGATGCCCAGAACTGAGCTAAACTTGGTATGTGTCCAACTCCTAGAAATAACTTCATGCCCCATCTCCCTTACTTCCAGCTAGTAAGGATCACATAATTCCTAACAAAGTTTTGACACAGATTGCCAATTCGGGCAATCAGAACATATAGCACGTTGCTGTAAGCAAGCAGATTCTCATTCAAAGATGCAAGTTACTATGTAGGAACAAGTTTGTATAGGTATTTCAAAGATGCCCAGAACTGAGCTAAACTTGGTATGTGTCCAACTCCTAGAAATAACTTCATGCCCCATCTCCCTTACTTCCAGCTAGTAAGGATCACATAATTCCTAACAAAGTTTTGACACAGATTGCCAATTCGGGCAATCAGAACATATAGCACGTTGCTGTAAGCAAGCACATTCTCATTCAAAGATGCAAGTTACTATGTAGGAACAAGTTTGTATAGGTATTTCAAAGATGCCCAGAACTGAGCTAAACTTGGTATGTGTCCAACTCCTAGAAATAACTTCATGCCCCATCTCCCTTACTTCCAGCTAGTAAGGATCACATAATTCCTAACAAAGTTTTGACACAGATTCCCAATTCGGGCATTCAGAACATATAGCACGTTGCTGTAAGCAAGCACATTCTCATTTAAAGATGCTAGTTACTATGTAGGAACAAGTTTGTATAGGTATTTCAAAGATGCCCAGAACTGAGCTAAACTTGGTATGTGTCCAACTCCTAGAAATAACTTCATGCCCCATCTCCCTTACTTCCAGCTAGTAAGGATCACATAATTCCTAACAAAGTTTTGACACAGATTCCCAATTCGGGCATTCAGAACATATAGCACGTTGCTGTAAGCAAGCACATTTTCATTCAAAGTTGCAAGTTACTATGTAGGAACAAGTTTGTATAGGTATTTCAAAGATGCCCAGAACTGAGCTAAACTTGGTATGTGTCCAACTCCTAGAAATAACTTCATGCCCCATCTCCCTTACTTCCAGCTAGTAAGGATCACATAATTCCTAACAAAGTTTTGACACAGATTCCCAATTCGG
This sequence comes from Diceros bicornis minor, assembly GCF_020826845.1. Classification (NCBI taxonomy): domain Eukaryota; kingdom Metazoa; phylum Chordata; class Mammalia; order Perissodactyla; family Rhinocerotidae; genus Diceros; species Diceros bicornis. The sequence goes on from NC_080758.1 coordinate 53,190,631, forward strand.
GCATTCAGAACATATAGCACGTTGCTGTAAGCAAGCACATTCTCATTCAAAGTTGCAAGTTACTATGTAGGAACAAGTTTGTATAGGTATTTCAAAGATGCCCAGAACTGAGCTAAACTTGGTATGTGTCCAACTCCTAGAAATAACTTCATGCCCCATCTCCCTTACTTCCAGCTAGTAAGGATCACATAATTCCTAACAAAGTTTTGACACAGATTCCCAATTCGGGCATTCAGAACATATAGCACGTTGCTGTAAGCAAGCACATTCTCATTCAAAGATGCTAGTTACTATGTAGGAACAAGTTTGTATAGGTATTTCAAAGATGCCCAGAACTGAGCTAAACTTGGTATGTGTCCAACTCCTAGAAATAACTTCATGCCCCATCTCCCTTACTTCCAGCTAGTAAGGATCACATAATTCCTAACAAAGTTTTGACACAGATTCCCATTCGGGCATTCAGAACATATAGCACGTTGCTGTAAGCAAGCACATTTTCATTCAAAGTTGCAAGTTACTATGTAGGAACAAGTTTGTATAGGTATTTCAAAGATGCCCAGAACTGAGCTAAACTTGGTATGTGTCCAACTCCTAGAAATAACTTCATGCCCCATCTCCCTTACTTCCAGCTAGTAAGGATCACATAATTCCTAACAAAGTTTTGACACAGATTCCCAATTCGGGCATTCAGAACATATAGCACGTTGCTGTAAGCAAGCACATTCTCATTCAAAGTTGCAAGTTACTATGTAGGAACAAGTTTGTATAGGTATTTCAAAGATGCCCAGAACTGAGCTAAACTTGGTATGTGTCCAACTCCTAGAAATAACTTCATGCCCCATCTCCCTTACTTCCAGCTAGTAAGGATCACATAATTCCTAACAAAGTTTTGACACAGATTGCCAATTCGGGCAATCAGAACATATAGCACGTTGCTGTAAGCAAGCAGATTCTCATTCAAAGATGCAAGTTACTATGTAGGAACAAGTTTGTATAGGTATTTCAAAGATGCCCAGAACTGAGCTAAACTTGGTATGTGTCCAACTCCTAGAAATAACTTCATGCCCCATCTCCCTTACTTCCAGCTAGTAAGGATCACATAATTCCTAACAAAGTTTTGACACAGATTGCCAATTCGGGCAATCGGAACATATAGCACGTTGCTGTAAGCAAGCACATTCTCATTCAAAGATGCAAGTTACTATGTAGGAACAAGTTTGTATAGGTATTTCAAAGATGCCCAGAACTGAGCTAAACTTGGTATGTGTCCAACTCCTAGAAATAACTTCATGCCCCATCTCCCTTACTTCCAGCTAGTAAGGATCACATAATTCCTAACAAAGTTTTGACACAGATTCCCAATTCGGGCATTCAGAACATATAGCACGTTGCTGTAAGCAAGCACATTCTCATTTAAAGATGCTAGTTACTATGTAGGAACAAGTTTGTATAGGTATTTCAAAGATGCCCAGAACTGAGCTAAACTTGGTATGTGTCCAACTCCTAGAAATAACTTCATGCCCCATCTCCCTTACTTCCAGCTAGTAAGGATCACATAATTCCTAACAAAGTTTTGACACAGATTCCCAATTCGGGCATTCAGAACATATAGCACGTTGCTGTAAGCAAGCACATTTTCATTCAAAGTTGCAAGTTACTATGTAGGAACAAGTTTGTATAGGTATTTCAAAGATGCCCAGAACTGAGCTAAACTTGGTATGTGTCCAACTCCTAGAAATAACTTCATGCCCCATCTCCCTTACTTCCAGCTAGTAAGGATCACATAATTCCTAACAAAGTTTTGACACAGATTCCCAATTCGGGCATTCAGAACATATAGCACGTTGCTGTAAGCAAGCACATTCTCATTCAAAGTTGCAAGTTACTATGTAGGAACAAGTTTGTATAGGTATTTCAAAGATGCCCAGAACTGAGCTAAACTTGGTATGTGTCCAACTCCTAGAAATAACTTCATGCCCCATCTCCCTTACTTCCAGCTAGTAAGGATCACATAATTCCTAACAAAGTTTTGACACAGATTGCCAATTCGGGCAATCAGAACATATAGCACGTTGCTGTAAGCAAGCAGATTCTCATTCAAAGATGCAAGTTACTATGTAGGAACAAGTTTGTATAGGTATTTCAAAGATGCCCAGAACTGAGCTAAACTTGGTATGTGTCCAACTCCTAGAAATAACTTCATGCCCCATCTCCCTTACTTCCAGCTAGTAAGGATCACATAATTCCTAACAAAGTTTTGACACAGATTCCCAATTCGGGCATTCAGAACATATAGCACGTTGCTGTAAGCAAGCAGATTCTCATTCAAAGATGCAAGTTACTATGTAGGAACAAGTTTGTATAGGTATTTCAAAGATGCCCAGAACTGAGCTAAACTTGGTATGTGTCCAACTCCTAGAAATAACTTCATGCCCCATCTCCCTTACTTCCAGCTAGTAAGGATCACATAATTCCTAACAAAGTTTTGACACAGATTCCCAATTCGGGCATTCAGAACATATAGCACGTTGCTGTAAGCAAGCACATTTTCATTCAAAGTTGCAAGTTACTAGGTAGGAACAAGTTTGTATAGGTATTTCAAAGATGCCCAGAACTGAGCTAAACTTGGTATGTGTCCAACTCCTAGAAATAACTTCATGCCCCATCTCCCTTACTTCCAGCTAGTAAGGATCACATAATTCCTAACAAAGTTTTGACACAGATTCCCAATTCGGGCATTCAGAACATATAGCACGTTGCTGTAAGCAAGCACATTCTCATTCAAAGTTGCAAGTTACTATGTAGGAACAAGTTTGTATAGGCATTTCAAAGATGCCCAGAACTGAGCTGAACTTGGTATGTGTCCAACTCCTAGAAATAACTTCATGCCCCATCTCCCTTACTTCCAGCTAGTAAGGATCACTTAATTCCTAACAAAGTTTTGACACAGATTGCCAATTCGGGCAATCAGAACATATAGCACGTTGCTGTAAGCAAGCAGATTCTCATTCAAAGATGCAAGTTACTATGTAGGAACAAGTTTGTATAGGTATTTCAAAGATGCCCAGAACTGAGCTAAACTTGGTATGTGTCCAACTCCTAGAAATAACTTCATGCCCCATCTCCCTTACTTCCAGCTAGTAAGGATCACATAATTCCTAACAAAGTTTTGACACAGATTGCCAATTCGGGCAATCAGAACATATAGCACGTTGCTGTAAGCAAGCACATTCTCATTCAAAGATGCAAGTTACTATGTAGGAACAAGTTTGTATAGGTATTTCAAAGATGCCCAGAACTGAGCTAAACTTGGTATGTGTCCAACTCCTAGAAATAACTTCATGCCCCATCTCCCTTACTTCCAGCTAGTAAGGATCACATAATTCCTAACAAAGTTTTGACACAGATTCCCAATTCGGGCATTCAGAACATATAGCACGTTGCTGTAAGCAAGCACATTCTCATTCAAAGATGCTAGTTACTATGTAGGAACAAGTTTGTATAGGTATTTCAAAGATGCCCAGAACTGAGCTAAACTTGGTATGTGTCCAACTCCTAGAAATAACTTCATGCCCCATCTCCCTTACTTCCAGCTAGTAAGGATCACATAATTCCTAACAAAGTTTTGACACAGATTCCCAATTCGGGCATTCAGAACATATAGCACGTTGCTGTAAGCAAGCACATTTTCATTCAAAGTTGCAAGTTACTATGTAGGAACAAGTTTGTATAGGTATTTCAAAGATGCCCAGAACTGAGCTAAACTTGGTATGTGTCCAACTCCTAGAAATAACTTCATGCCCCATCTCCCTTACTTCCAGCTAGTAAGGATCACATAATTCCTAACAAAGTTTTGACACAGATTCCCAATTCGGGCATTCAGAACATATAGCACGTTGCTGTAAGCAAGCACATTCTCATTCAAAGTTGCAAGTTACTATGTAGGAACAAGTTTGTATAGGTATTTCAAAGATGCCCAGAACTGAGCTAAACTTGGTATGTGTCCAACTCCTAGAAATAACTTCATGCCCCATCTCCCTTACTTCCAGCTAGTAAGGATCACATAATTCCTAACAAAGTTTTGACACAGATTCCCAATTCGGGCATTCAGAACATATAGCACGTTGCTGTAAGCAAGCACATTCTCATTCAAAGTTGCAAGTTACTATGTAGGAACAAGTTTGTATAGGTATTTCAAAGATGCCCAGAACTGAGCTAAACTTGGTATGTGTCCAACTCCTAGAAATAACTTCATGCCCCATCTCCCTTACTTCCAGCTAGTAAGGATCACATAATTCCTAACAAAGTTTTGACACAGATTCCCAATTCGGGCATTCAGAACATATAGCACGTTGCTGTAAGCAAGCAGATTCTCATTCAATGATGCAAGTTACTATGTAGGAACAAGTTTGTATAGGTATTTCAAAGATGCCCAGAACTGAGCTAAACTTGGTATGTGTCCAACTCCTAGAAATAACTTCATGCCCCATCTCCCTTACTTCCAGCTAGTAAGGATCACATAATTCCTAACAAAGTTTTGACACAGATTCCCAATTCGGGCATTCAGAACATATAGCACGTTGCTGTAAGCAAGCACATTTTCATTCAAAGTTGCAAGTTACTAGGTAGGAACAAGTTTGTATAGGTATTTCAAAGATGCCCAGAACTGAGCTAAACTTGGTATGTGTCCAACTCCTAGAAATAACTTCATGCCCCATCTCCCTTACTTCCAGCTAGTAATGATCACATAATTCCTAACAAAGTTTTGACACAGATTCCCAATTCGGGCATTCAGAACATATAGCACGTTGCTGTAAGCAAGCACATTCTCATTCAAAGTTGCAAGTTACTATGTAGGAACAAGTTTGTATAGGCATTTCAAAGATGCCCAGAACTGAGCTAAACTTGGTATGTGTCCAACTCCTAGAAATAACTTCATGCCCCATCTCCCTTACTTCCAGCTAGTAAGGATCACATAATTCCTAACAAAGTTTTGACACAGATTGCCAATTCGGGCAATCAGAACATATAGCACGTTGCTGTAAGCAAGCAGATTCTCATTAAAGATGCAAGTTACTATGTAGGAACAAGTTTGTATAGGTATTTCAAAGATGCCCAGAACTGAGCTAAACTTGGTATGTGTCCAACTCCTAGAAATAACTTCATGCCCCATCTCCCTTACTTCCAGCTAGTAAGGATCACATAATTCCTAACAAAGTTTTGACACAGATTGCCAATTCGGGCAATCACAACAAGTAGCACGTTGCTGTAAGCAAGCACATTCTCATTCAAAGATGCAAGTTACTATGTAGGAAAGTGTTTGTATAGGTATTTCAAAGATGCCCAGAACTGAGCTAAACTTGGTATGTGTCCAACTCCTAGAAATAACTTCATGCCCCATCTCCCTTACTTCCAGCTAGTAAGGATCACATAATTCCTAACAAAGTTTTGACACAGATTCCCAATTCGGGCATTCAGAACATATAGCACGTTGCTGTAAGCAAGCACATTCTCATTCAAAGATGCAAGTTACTATGTAGGAACAAGTTTGTATAGGTATTTCAAAGATGCCCAGAACTGAGCTAAACTTGGTATGTGTCCAACTCCTAGAAATAACTTCATGCCCCATCTCCCTTACTTCCAGCTAGTAAGGATCACATAATTCCTAACAAAGTTTTGACACAGATTCCCAATTCGGGCATTCAGAACATATAGCACGTTGCTGTAAGCAAGCACATTCTCATTCAAAGATGCAAGTTACTATGTAGGAACAAGTTTGTACAGGTATTTCAAAGATGCCCAGAACTGAGCTAAACTTGGTATGTGTCCAACTCCTAGAAATAACTTCATGCCCCATCTCCCTTACTTCCAGCTAGTAAGGATCACATAATTCCTAACAAAGTTTTGACACAGATTCCCAATTCGGGCATTCAGAACATATAGCACGTTGCTGAAAGCAAGCACATTTTCATTCAAAGTTGCAAGTTACTATGTAGGAACAAGTTTATATAGGTATTTCAAAGATGCCCAGAACTGAGCTAAACTTGGTATGTGTCCAACTCCTAGAAATAACTTCATGCCCCATCTCCCTTACTTCCAGCTAGTAAGGATCACATAATTCCTAACAGTTTTGACACAGATTCCCAATTCGGGCATTCAGAACATATAGCACGTTGCTGTAAGCAAGCAGATTCTCATTCAAAGTTGCAAGTTACTATGTAGGAACAAGTTTGTATAGGTATTTCAAAGATGCCCAGAACTGAGCTAAACTTGGTATGTGTCCAACTCCTAGAAATAACTTCATGCCCCATCTCCCTTACTTCCAGCTAGTAAGGATCACATAATTCCTAACAAAGTTTTGACACAGATTCCCAATTCGGGCATTCAGAACATATAGCACGTTGCTGTAAGCAAGCACATTTTCATTCAAAGTTGCAAGTTACTATGTAGGAACAAGTTTGTATAGGTATTTCAAAGATGCCCAGAACTGAGCTAAACTTGGTATGTCTCCAACTCCTAGAAATAACTTCATGCCCCATCTCCCTTACTTCCAGCTAGTAAGGATCACATAATTCCTAACAAAGTTTTGACACAGATTCCCAATTCGGGCATTCAGAACATATAGCACGTTGCTGTAAGCAAGCACATTCTCATTCAAAGTTGCAAGTTACTATGTAGGAACAAGTTTGTATAGGTATTTCAAAGATGCCCAGAACTGAGCTAAACTTGGTATGTGTCCAACTCCTAGAAATAACTACATGCCCCATCTCCCTTACTTCCAGCTAGTAAGGATCACATAATTCCTAACAAAGTTTTGACACAGATTGCCAATTCGGGCAATCAGAACATATAGCACGTTGCTGTAAGCAAGCAGATTCTCATTCAAAGATGCAAGTTACTATGTAGGAACAAGTTTGTATAGGTATTTCAAAGATGCCCAGAACTGAGCTAAACTTGGTATGTGTCCAACTCCTAGAAATAACTTCATGCCCCATCTCCCTTACTTCCAGCTAGTAAGGATCACATAATTCCTAACAAAGTTTTGACACAGATTGCCAATTCGGGCAATCAGAACATATAGCACGTTGCTGTAAGCAAGCACATTCTCATTCAAAGATGCAAGTTACTATGTAGGAACAAGTTTGTATAGGTATTTCAAAGATGCCCAGAACTGAGCTAAACTTGGTATGTGTCCAACTCCTAGAAATAACTTCATGCCCCATCTCCCTTACTTCCAGCTAGTAAGGATCACATAATTCCTAACAAAGTTTTGACACAGATTCCCAATTCGGGCATTCAGAACATATAGCACGTTGCTGTAAGCAAGCACATTCTCATTCAAAGATGCAAGTTACTATGTAGGAACAAGTTTGTATAGGTATTTCAAAGATGCCCAGAACTGAGCTAAACTTGGTATGTGTCCAACTCCTAGAAATAACTTCATGCCCCATCTCCCTTACTTCCAGCTAGTAAGGATCACATAATTCCTAACAAAGTTTTGACACAGATTCCCAATTCGGGCATTCAGAACATATAGCACGTTGCTGTAAGCAAGCACATTCTCATTCAAAGATGCAAGTTAGTATGTAGGAACAAGTTTGTATAGGTATTTCAAAGATGCCCAGAACTGAGCTAAACTTGGTATGTGTCCAACTCCTAGAAATAACTTCATGCCCCATCTCCCTTACTTCCAGCTAGTAAGGATCACATAATTCCTAACAAAGTTTTGACACAGATTCCCAATTCGGGCATTCAGAACATATAGCACGTTGCTGTAAGCAAGCACATTTTCATTCAAAGTTGCAAGTTACTATGTAGGAACAAGTTTGTATAGGTATTTCAAAGATGCCCAGAACTGAGCTAAACTTGGTATGTGTCCAACTCCTAGAAATAACTTCATGCCCCATCTCCCTTACTACCAGCTAGTAAGGATCACATAATTCCTAACAAAGTTTTGACACAGATTCCCAATTCGGGCATTCAGAACATATAGCACGTTGCTGTAAGCAAGCACATTCTCATTCAAAGTTGCAAGTTACTATGTAGGAACAAGTTTGTATAGGTATTTCAAAGATGCCCAGAACTGAGCTAAACTTGGTATGTGTCCAACTCCTAGAAATAACTTCATGCCCCATCTCCCTTACTTCCAGCTAGTAAGGATCACATAATTCCTAACAAAGTTTTGACACAGATTGCCAATTCGGGCAATCAGAACATATAGCACGTTGCTGTAAGCAAGCAGATTCTCATTAAAGATGCAAGTTACTATGTAGGAACAAGTTTGTATAGGTATTTCAAAGATGCCCAGAACTGAGCTAAACTTGGTATGTGTCCAACTCCTAGAAATAACTTCATGCCCCATCTCCCTTACTTCCAGCTAGTAAGGATCACATAATTCCTAACAAAGTTTTGACACAGATTCCCAATTCGGGCATTCAGAACATATAGCACGTTGCTGTATGCAAGCAGATTCTCATTCAAAGATGCAAGTTACTATGTAGGAACAAGTTTGTATAGGTATTTCAAAGATGCCCAGAACTGAGCTAAACTTGGTATGTGTCCAACTCCTAGAAATAACTTCATGCCCCATCTCCCTTACTTCCAGCTAGTAAGGATCACATAATTCCTAACAAAGTTTTGACACAGATTCCCAATTCGGGCATTCAGAACATATAGCACGTTGCTGTAAGCAAGCACATTTTCATTCAAAGTTGCAAGTTACTATGTAGGAACAAGTTTGTATAGGTATTTCAAAGATGCCCAGAACTGAGCTAAACTTGGTATGTGTCCAACTCCTAGAAATAACTTCATGCCCCATCTCCCTTACTTCCAGCTAGTAAGGATCACATAATTCCTAACAGTTTTGACACAGATTCCCAATTCGGGCATTCAGAACATATAGCAAGTTGCTGTAAGCAAGCAGATTCTCATTCAAAGATGCAAGTTACTAGGTAGGAACAAGTTTGTATAGGTATTTCAAAGATGCCCAGAACTGAGCTAAACTTGGTATGTGTCCAACTCCTAGAAATAACTTCATGCCCCATCTCCCTTACTTCCAGCTAGTAAGGATCACATAATTCCTAACAGTTTTGACACAGATTCCCAATTCGAGCATTCAGAACATATAGCAAGTTGCTGTAAGCAAGCAGATTCTCATTCAAAGATGCAAGTTACTAGGTAGGAACAAGTTTGTATAGGTATTTCAAAGATGCCCAGAACTGAGCTAAACTTGGTATGTGTCCAACTCCTAGAAATAACTTCATGCCCCATCTCCCTTACTTCCAGCTAGTAAGGATCACATAATTCCTAACACAGTTTTGACACAGATTCCCTATTCGGGCATTCAGAACATATAGCACGTTGCTGTAAGCAAGCACATTTTCATTCAAAGTTGCAAGTTACTATGAAGGAACAAGTTTGTATAGGTATTTCAAAGAGGCCCAGAACTGAGCTAAACTTGGTATGTGTCCAACTCCTAGAAATAACTTCATGCCCCATCTCCCTTACTTCCAGCTAGTAAGGATCACATAATTCCTAACAAAGTTTTGACACAGATTCCCAATTCGGGCATTCAGAACATATAGCACGTTGCTGTAAGCAAGCACATTCTCATTCAAAGATGCAAGTTACTATGTAGGAACAAGTTTGTATAGGTATTTCAAAGATGCCCAGAACTGAGCTAAACTTGGTATGTGTCCAACTCCTAGAAATAACTTCATGCCCCATCTCCCTTACTTCCAGCTAGTAAGGATCACATAATTCCTAACAAAGTTTTGACACAGATTCCCAATTCGGGCATTCAGAACATATAGCACGTTGCTGTAAGCAAGCACATTCTCATTCAAAGATGCAAGTTACTATGTAGGAACAAGTTTGTATAGGTATTTCAAAGATGCCCAGAACTGAGCTAAACTTGGTATGTCTCCAACTCCAAGAAATAACTTCATGCCCCATCTCTCTTACTTCCAGCTAGTACGGATCACATAATTCCTAACAAAGTTTTGACACAGATTCCCAATTCGGGCATTCAGAACATATAGCACGTTGCTGTAAGCAAGCAGATTCTCATTCAAAGATGCAAGTTACTATGTAGGAACAAGTCTGTATAGGTATTTCAAAGATGCCCAGAACTGAGCTAAACTTGGTATGTGTCCAACTCCTAGAAATAACTTCATGCCCCATCTCCCTTTCTTTCAGCTAGTAAGGATCACATAATTCCTAACAAAGTTTTGACACAGATTCCCAATTCGGGCATTTAGAACATATAGCACGTTGCTGTAAGCAAGCACATTCTCATTCAAAGTTGCAAGTTACTATGTAGGAACAAGTTTGTATAGGTATTTCAAAGATGCCCAAAACTGAGCTAAACTTGGTATGTGTCCAACTCCTAGAAATAACTTCATGCCCCATCTCCCTTACTTTCAGCTAGTAAGGATCACATAATTCCTAACAAAGTTTTGACACAGATTCCCAATTCGGGCATTCAGAACATATAGCACGTTGCTGTAAGCAAGCACATTTTCATTCAAAGTTGCAAGTTACTATGTAGGAACAAGTTTGTATAGGTATTTCAAAGATGCCCAGAACTGAGCTAAACTTGGTATGTGTCCAACTCCTAGAAATAACTTCATGCCCCATCTCCCTTACTTCAAGCTAGTAAGGATCACATAATTCCTAACAAAGTTTTGACACAGATTGCCAATTCGGGCATTCAGAACATATAGCACGTTGCTGCAAGCAAGCACATTCTCATTCAAAGTTGCAAGTTACTATGTAGGAACAAGTTTGTATAGGTATTTCAAAGATGCCCAGAACTGAGCTAAACTTGGTATGTCTCCAACTCCAAGAAATAAGTTCATGCCCCATCTCCCTTACTTCCAGCTAGTAAGGATCACATAATTCCTAACAAAGTTTTGACACAGATTCCCAATTCGGGCATTCAGAACATATAGCACGTTGCTGCAAGCAAGCACATTCTCATTCAAAGTTGCAAGTTACTATGTAGGAACAAGTTTGTATAGGTATTTCAAAGATGCCCAGAACTGAGCTAAACTTGGTATGTGTCCAACTCCTAGAAATAACTTCATGCCCCATCTCCCTTACTTCCAGCTAGTAAGGATCACATAATTCCTAACAAAGTTTTGACACAGATTGCCAATTCGGGCATTCAGAACATATAGCACGTTGCTGTAAGCAAGCAGATTCTCATTCAAAGATGCAAGTTACTATGTAGGAACAAGTTTGTATAGGTATTTCAAAGATGCCCAGAACTGAGCTAAACTTGGTATGTGTCCAACTCCTAGAAATAACTTCATGCCCCATCTCCCTTACTTCCAGCTAGTAAGGATCACATAATTCCTAACAAAGTTTTGACACAGATTGCCAATTCGGGCATTCAGAACATATAGCACATTGCTGTAAGCAAGCACATTCTCATTCAAAGTTGCAAGTTACTATGTAGGAACAAGTTTGTATAGGTATTTCAAAGATGCCCAGAACTGAGCTAAACTTGGTATGTGTCCAACTCCTAGAAATAACTTCATGCCCCATCTCCCTCACTTCCAGCTAGTAAGGATCATATAATTCCTAACAAAGTTTTGACACAGATTCCCAATTCGGGCATTCAGAACATATAGCACGTTGCTGTAAGCAAGCACATTTTCATTCAAAGTTGCAAGTTACTATGTAGGAACAAGTTAGTATAGGTATTTCAAGGATGCCCAGAACTGAGCTAAACTTGGTATGTGTCCAACTCCTAGAAATAACTTCATGCCCCATCTCCCTTACTTTAGCTAGTAAGGATCACATAATTCCTAACAAAGTTTTGACACAGATTCCCAATTCGGGCATTCAGAACATATAGCACGTTGCTGTAAGCAAGCAGATTCTCATTCAAAGATGCAAGTTACTATGTAGGAACAAGTTTGTATAGGTATTTCAAAGATGCCCAGAACTGAGCTAAACTTGGTATGTGTCCAACTCCTAGAAATAACTTCATGCCCCATCTCCCTTACTTCCAGCTAGTAAGGATCACATGATTCCTAACAAAGTTTTGACACAGATTGCCAATTCGGGCATTCAGAACATATAGCACGTTGCTGTAAGAAAGCACATTCTCATTCAAAGATGCAAGTTACTATGTAGGAACAAGTTTGTATAGGTATTTCAAAGATGCCCAGAACTGAGCTAAACTTGGTATGTCTCCAACTCCAAGAAATAACTTCATGCCCCTTCTCCCTTACTTCCAGCTAGTAAGGATCACATAATTCCTAACAAAGTTTTGACACAGATTCCCAATTCGGGCATTCAGAACATATAGCACGTTGCTGTAAGCAAGCACATTCTCATTGAAAGTTGCAAGTTACTATGTAGGAACAAGTTTGTATAGGTATTTCAAAGATGCCCAGAACTGAGCTAAACTTGGTATGTGTCCAACTCCTAGAAATAACTTCATGCCCCATCTCCCTTACTTCCAGCTAGTAAGGATCACATAATTCCTAACAAAGTTTTTTTTTTTTTTTTTTTTTTTTTTGAGGATAAGCAAAGGCTGTTTATTCAGAGCTTACTAAGGGAGTCAGCCACCGCCACTTGTGTTCGGCAGAAACTCAAGGCAGAGAGAAGAGTGGGAAGGCTTCATAGTGGAGAAGAGGGACGGCTTCAGGCGTGTGCTGATGGAGGCTGTGGGCACGGAGATGCGGGAGGCAGCTAACTAGAAGCAGGGCATCCGTGTGATCGCTTAGGGGTGCATGTTTTGCTTTCTCTGGTTGGTCCTAAGTTGGAAGCAGGGACAAAAACGAGGGAAGCTGTCAGTCATTAACCATGTCCTCGCCATTTGGGAATTATTGAAATATGAGGGTTGAATGTTGCTGTTTTGTCACTTATTTTCTGGTTCTTTTGCATTTCCTTTGTTTCTTGTCCCATTTGTTTTGGACTGCCAATTCAGTTTGGTTGTTCTGTCTTATGATTCTTCTAGTTTTCTCTTTGTTTATCATATGTGGTTTTAATTTGATTATTTGTTTAGTGGTTACCTTGAGGTTTGGGCAAAAAATCTTCTGTATGAGATAGTCCATTATCTGATGGCCTCCTATTTCCTTATACTAAGTCAATTCAGTCACTTTCCTCTTCCCCTTCTAAGTTGCTCTTGTTATACCTTATTCTATCTTGTGTTGTGGCTGTGTGTTTACAGTGATGAGGTTAAATTTATTTTTGGTGAATTTCTTCCTTTGATCTTTGAGTTTAGTATTTAAGTGGTTGCTAACCTATTCCGGTAAAGATCTACTATTTCTCTGATTTTGTCTGCCTACTTTTCTCCTTACTCCAAGCTTTGTGTTCCCTTTCTCTTCTTGTTTTCGGGCCTGAGGGCCTTCTTGAGTATTTCTTGTAGTGGCGGTCTCGTGGCCATGAACTCCCTTAGCTTTTGTTTATCTGGGAGAGTTACTATTTCTCCATCATATTTGAAGGATATTTTTGCTGGATAGAGTATTCTTGGCTGAAAGTTTTTGTCTTTTAGTATTTTGAATATATCATTCCAGTCTCTTCTAGCCTGAAAAGTTTCTGTTGAGAAATCCGCTGAGAGCCTGATGGGAGTTCCTTTGTACGTTATTTTTTGTTTTTGTCTAGCTGCCCTTAATATTGTTTCTTTGTCGTTGACCCTGGCTAGCCTTACCACTAGGTGTCGTGGTGAAGGCCTTTGTCTGTTAATATATATAGGAGTCCTGTTGGCTTCGCTTACTGGTATTTCCTGCTCCTTCCCCAGATTTGGGAAATTTTCAGCTATTATTTCCTTGAATAGGCTCTCTGTTCCTCTTTCCCTCTCCTCTCCCTCAGGAATACCTATAATTCTTATGTTACATTTTCTAATAGAGTCCGATATTTCTCGGAGTCTTTCTTCATTTCTTTTTAGTCTTAGTTCTCTCTCTTCTTCCATCTGGAGTATATCTGTATTCCTATCCTCTAAAGTACTAATTCTTTCCTCCATATTGTCAGCTCTGTTCTTTAAAGATTCCAGATTCTCCTTTATCTCCTCCATTGTGTTCTTCATCTCCATCAGCCCTGATAGGTTTTTCTTTATGATTTCAATCTCTTTTGTGAAGAAACTCCTAATCTCATTGAATTGTTTGTCTGTGTTGTCTCGTATTTCGTTGAGTGTTTTTATGATAGCTATTTTGAAATCTCTGTCGTTTAGTTTATGGATTTCTGTGTCTTCGGGGTTGATTTCTGGTTGCTTGTCATTTTGTTTCTGGTCTGGTGATTTCATATATTTTTGCATTGTGGTTCCTGTGTTGGTTTTGGTTTTCCTCATCCTGGAAGTCTCTGGTTGCACTTTCCACCTGCCGCCACTGTGTGGTGGTGAAGGGCTGTGTAGTCTAAGCCCCCTGCGCTCTGCCCCAGTTTTTCTGCTGCGATCCGCAGTTTTGTTTTGTTTTGTTTTGTTTCTTTTCCCCACTGCGATCCACGGGTCCAGTCCAATTTATTCAGGTCTGCCTCGGACCGCTAGATCTGGTCGAGCTGCAGACTCCGGGTTGTGGGGAGGGGGGAGCTCTGTCTTTTGCCCTCTGGGTCCCTGACGTGGGAGGCTTCTCGTTTGCCCCTCTTTATCCGCTCTCTGGGTTGCTCAGATGTTGATGGTAGCCCTGTGGCTCCTCTGAGCCCTCTGTGCGGGAGTTTCCCACTGGTTGAGAGCGCCCGAAGAGCTGCAGTTTCCCGCCGAGGGCCGCCCCTCCCCCCTCTCTGGGAGCCGCGCGGACCGGATCGCTGATCTGATGGGGAGGGAGCGGAGTTCTCCTTACCTCTCCCCACTTCCTCCGGGGGCCCAGCACGTTCCGCTCTCAGATGTGCGGCAGTGTGGATCCCTCCGCTCCAGCTTTTGACTGTCTGGGATTCCGTTGTTTGTCTGTGGCTGTTACTTTTGTTGTATTTTGTGGGGGAAGAATTCACGGGAAAGCTCACTCCGCCATGATGCTGACGTCACTCCTCAATTCCTAACAAAGTTTTGACACAGATTCCCAATTCGGGCATTCAGAACATATAGCACGTTGCTGTAAGCAAGCACATTCTCATTCAAAGTTGCAAGTTACTATGTAGGAACAAGTTTGTATAGGTATTTCAAAGATGCCCAGAACTGAGCTAAACTTGGTATGTGTCCAACTCCTAGAAATAACTTCATGCCCCATCTCCCTTACTTCCAGCTAGTAAGGATCACATAATTCCTAACAAAGTTTTGACACAGATTCCCAATTCGGGCATTCAGAACATATAGCACGTTGCTGTAAGCAAGCACATTCTCATTCAAAGTTGCAAGTTACTATGTAGGAACAAGTTTGTATAGGTATTTCAAAGATGCCCAGAACTGAGCTAAACTTGGTATGTGTCCAACTCCTAGAAATAACTTCATGCCCCATCTGCCTTACTTCCAGCTAGTAAGGATCACATAATTCCTAACAAAGTTTTGACACAGATTGCCAATTCGGGCATTCAGAACATATAGCACGTTGCTGTAAGCAAGCAGATTCTCATTCAAAGATGCAAGTTACTATGTAGGAACAAGTTTGTATAGGTATTTCAAAGATGCCCAGAACTGAGCTAAACTTGGTATGTGTCCAACTCCTAGAAATAACTTCATGCCCCATCTCCCTTACTTCCAGCTAGTAAGGATCACATAATTCCTAACAAAGTTTTGACACAGATTGCCAATTCGGGCATTCAGAACATATAGCACGTTGCTGCAAGCAAGCACATTCTCATTCAAAGTTGCAAGTTACTATGTAGGAACAAGTTTGTATAGGTATTTCAAAGATGCCCAGAACTGAGCTAAACTTGGTATGTCTCCAACTCCAAGAAATAAGTTCATGCCCCATCTCCCTTACTTCCAGCTAGTAAGGATCACATAATTCCTAACAAAGTTTTGACACAGATTCCCAATTCGGGCATTCAGAACATATAGCACGTTGCTGCAAGCAAGCACATTCTCATTCAAAGTTGCAAGTTACTATGTAGGAACAAGTTTGTATAGGTATTTCAAAGATGCCCAGAACTGAGCTAAACTTGGTATGTGTCCAACTCCTAGAAATAACTTCATGCCCCATCTCCCTTACTTCCAGCTAGTAAGGATCACATAATTCCTAACAAAGTTTTGACACAGATTGCCAATTCGGGCATTCAGAACATATAGCACGTTGCTGTAAGCAAGCACATTCTCATTCAAAGATGCAAGTTACTATGTAGGAACAAGTTTGTATAGGTATTTCAAAGATGCCCAGAACTGAGCTAAACTTGGTATGTGTCCAACTCCTAGAAATAACTTCATGCCCCATCTCCCTTACTTCCAGCTAGTAAGGATCACATAATTCCTAACAAAGTTTTGACACAGATTGCCAATTCGGGCATTCAGAACATATAGCACGTTGCTGTAAGCAAGCACATTCTCATTCAAAGTTGCAAGTTACTATGTAGGAACAAGTTTGTATAGGTATTTCAAAGATGCCCAGAACTGAGCTAAACTTGGTATGTGTCCAACTCCTAGAAATAACTTCATGCCCCATCTCCCTTACTTCCAGCTAGTAAGGATCACATAATTCCTAACAAAGTTTTGACACAGATTCCCAATTCGGGCATTCAGAACATATAGCACGTTGCTGTAAGCAAGCACATTCTCATTCAAAGTTGCAAGTTACTATGTAGGAACAAGTTTGTATAGGTATTTCAAAGATGCCCAGAACTGAGCTAAACTTGGTATGTGTCCAACTCCTAGAAATAACTTCATGCCCCATCTCCCTTACTTCCAGCTAGTAAGGATCACATAATTCCTAACAAAGTTTTGACACAGATTCCCAATTCGGGCATTCAGAACATATAGCACGTTGCTGTAAGCAAGCACATTCTCATTCAAAGTTGCAAGTTACTATGTAGGAACAAGTTTGTATAGGTATTTCAAAGATGCCCAGAACTGAGCTAAACTTGGTATGTGTCCAACTCCTAGAAATAACTTCATGCCCCATCTCCCTTACTTCCAGCTAGTAAGGATCACATAATTCCTAACAAAGTTTTGACACAGATTGCCAATTCGGGCATTCAGAACATATAGCACGTTGCTGTAAGCAAGCACATTCTCATTCAAAGATGCAAGTTACTATGTAGGAACAAGTTTGTATAGGTATTTCAAAGATGCCCAGAACTGAGCTAAACTTGGTATGTGTCCAACTCCTAGAAATAACTTCATGCCCCATCTCCCTTACTTCCAGCTAGTAAGGATCACATAATTCCTAACAAAGTTTTGACACAGATTCCCAATTCGGGCATTCAGAACATATAGCACGTTGCTGTAAGCAAGCACATTTTCATTCAAAGTTGCAAGTTACTATGTAGGAACAAGTTTGTATAGGTATTTCAAAGATGCCCAGAACTGAGCTAAACTTGGTATGTGTCCAACTCCTAGAAATAACTTCATGCCCCATCTCCCTCACTTCCAGCTAGTAAGGATCATATAATTCCTAACAAAGTTTTGACACAGATTCCCAATTCGGGCATTCAGAACATATAGCACGTTGCTGTAAGCAAGCACATTTTCATTCAAAGTTGCAAGTTACTATGTAGGAACAAGTTTGTATAGGTATTTCAAGGATGCCCAGAACTGAGCTAAACTTGGTATGTGTCCAACTCCTAGAAATAACTTCAGGCCCCATCTCCCTTACTTCCAGCTAGTAAGGATCACATAATTCCTAACAAAGTTTTGACACAGATTCCCAATTCGGGCATTCAGAACATATAGCACGTTGCTGTAAGCAAGCAGATTCTCATTCAATGATGCAAGTTACTATGTAGGAACAAGTTTGTATAGGTATTTCAAAGATGCCCAGAACTGAGCTAAACTTGGTATGTGTCCAACTCCTAGAAATAACTTCATGCCCCATCTCCCTTACTTCCAGCTAGTAAGGATCACATGATTCCTAACAAAGTTTTGACACAGATTGCCAATTCGGGCATTCAGAACATATAGCACGTTGCTGTAAGCAAGCACATTCTCATTCAAAGATGCAAGTTACTATGTAGGAACAAGTTTGTATAGGTATTTCAAAGATGCCCAGAACTGAGCTAAACTTGGTATGTCTCCAACTCCAAGAAATAACTTCATGCCCCATCTCCCTTACTTCCAGCTAGTAAGGATCACATAATTCTTAACAAAGTTTTGACACAGATTCCCAATTCGGGCATTCAGAACATATAGCACGTTGCTGTAAGCAAGCACATTCTCATTCAAAGTTGCAAGTTACTATGTAGGAACAAGTTTGTATAGGTATTTCAAAGATGCCCAGAACTGAGCTAAACTTGGTATGTGTCCAACTCCTAGAAATAACTTCATGCCCCATCTCCCTTACTTCCAGCTAGTAAGGATCACATAATTCCTAACAAAGTTTTGACACAGATTCCCAATTCGGGCATTCAGAACATATAGCACGTTGCTGTAAGCAAGCACATTCTCATTCAAAGTTGCAAGTTACTATGTAGGAACAAGTTTGTATAGGTATTTCAAAGATGCCCAGAACTGAGCTAAACTTGGTATGTGTCCAACTCCTAGAAATAACTTCATGCCCCATCTCCCTTACTTCCAGCTAGTAAGGATCACATAATTCCTAACAAAGTTTTGACACAGATTCCCAATTCGGGCATTCAGAACATATAGCACGTTGCTGTAAGCAAGCACATTTTCATTCAAAGTTGCAAGTTACTATGTAGGAACAAGTTTGTATAGGTATTTCAAAGATGCCCAGAACTGAGCTAAACTTGGTATGTGTCCAACTCCTAGAAATAACTTCATGCCCCATCTCCCTTACTTCCAGCTAGTAAGGATCACATAATTCCTAACAAAGTTTTGACACAGATTGCCAATTCGGGCATTCAGAACAAGTAGCACGTTGCTGTAAGCAAGCAGATTCTCATTCAAAGATGCAAGTTACTATGTAGGAACAAGTTTGTATAGGTATTTCAAAGATGCCCAGAACTGAGCTAAACTTGGTATGTGTCCAACTCCTAGAAATAACTTCATGCCCCATCTCCCTTACTTCCAGCGAGTAAGGATCACATAATTCCTAACAAAGTTTTGACACAGATTCCCAATTCGGGCATTCAAAACATATAGCACGTTGCTGTAAGCAAGCACATTCTCATTCAAAGATGCAAGTTACTATGTAGGAACAAGTTTGTATAGGTATTTCAAAGATGCCCAGAACTGAGCTAAACTTGGTATGTGTCCAACTCCTAGAAATAACTTCATGCCCCATCTCCCTTACATCCAGCTAGTAAGGATCACATAAATCCTAACAAAGTTTTGACACAGATTGCCAATTCGGGCATTCAGAACATATAGCACGTTGCTGTAAGCAAGCACATTCTCATTCAAAGATGCAAGTTACTATGTAGGAACAAGTTTGTATAGGTATTTCAAAGAGGCCCAGAACTGAGCTAAACTTGGTATGTGTCCAACTCCTAGAAATAACTTCATGCCCCATCTCCCTCACTTCCAGCTAGTAAGGATCATATAATTCCTAACAAAGTTTTGACACAGATTCCCAATTCGGGCATTCAGAACATATAGCACGTTGCTGTAAGCAAGCACATTTTCATTCAAAGTTGCAAGTTACTATGTAGGAACAAGTTTGTATAGGTATTTCAAGGATGCCCAGAACTGAGCTAAACTTGGTATGTGTCCAACTCCTAGAAATAACTTCAGGCCCCATCTCCCTTACTTCCAGCTAGTAAGGATCACATGATTCCTAACAAGGT
Source organism: Diceros bicornis minor (assembly GCF_020826845.1). NCBI lineage: Eukaryota > Metazoa > Chordata > Mammalia > Perissodactyla > Rhinocerotidae > Diceros > Diceros bicornis. The sequence goes on from NC_080758.1 coordinate 53,210,410, forward strand.
TTTGACACAGATTGCCAATTCGGGCATTCAGAACATATAGCACGTTGCTGTAAGCAAGCAGATTCTCATTCAAAGATGCAAGTTACTATGTAGGAACAAGTTTGTATAGGTATTTCAAAGATGCCCAGAACTGAGCTAAACTTTGTATGTCTCCAACTCCAAGAAATAACTTCATGCCCCATCTCCCTTACTTCCAGCTAGTAAGGATCACATAATTCCTAACAAAGTTTTGACACAGATTCCCAATTCGGGCATTCAGATCATATAGCACGTTGCTGTAAGCAAGCAGATTCTCATTCAAAGATGCAAGTTACTATGTAGGAACAAGTTTGTATAGGTATTTCAAAGATGCCCAGAACTGAGCTAAACTTGGTATGTGTCCAACTCCTAGAAATAACTTCATGCCCCATCTCCCTTACTTCCAGCTAGTAAGGAGCACATAATTCCTAACAAAGTTTTGACACAGATTCCCAATTCGGGCATTCAGAACATATAGCACGTTGCTGTAAGCAAGCACATTCTCATTCAAAGATGCAAGTTACTATGTAGGAACAAGTTTGTATAGGTATTTCAAAGATGCCCAGAACTGAGCTAAACTTGGTATGTGTCCAACTCCTAGAAATAACTTCATGCCCCATCTCCCTTACTTTCAGCTAGTAAGGATCACATAATTCCTAACAAAGTTTTGACACAGATTGCCAATTCGGGCATTCAGAACATATAGCACGTTGCTGTAAGCAAGCACATTCTCATTCAAAGATGCAAGTTACTATGTAGGAACAAGTTTGTATAGGTATTTCAAAGAGGCCCAGAACTGAGCTAAACTTGGTATGTGTCCAACTCCTAGAAATAACTTCATGCTCCATCTCCCTTACTTCCAGCTAGTAAGGATCACATAATTCCTAACAAAGTTTTGACACAGATTCCCTATTCGGGCATTCAGAACATATAGCACGTTGCTGCAAGCAAGCACATTCTCATTCAAAGATGCAAGTTACTATGTAGGAACAAGTTTGTATAGGTATTTCAAAGATGCCCAGAACTGAGCTAAACTTGGTATGTGTCCAACTCCTAGAAATAACTTCATGCCCCATCTCCCTTACTTCCAGCTAGTAAGGATCACATAATTCCTAACAAAGTTTTGACACAGATTCCCTATTCGGGCATTCAGAACATAGAGCACGTTGCTGCAAGCAAGCACATTCTCATTCAAAGTTGCAAGTTACTATGTAGGAACAAGTTTGTATAGGTATTTCAAAGATGCCCAGAACTGAGCTAAACTTGGTATGTCTCCAACTCCAAGAAATAACTTCATGCCCCATCTCCCTTACTTCAAGCTAGTAAGGATCACATAATTCCTAACAAAGTTTTGACACAGATTCCCAATTCGGGCATTCAGAACATATAGCACGTTGCTGTAAGCAAGCACATTTTCATTCAAAGTTGCAAGTTACTATGTAGGAACAAGTTTGTATAGGTATTTCAAAGATGCTCAGAACTGAGCTAAACTTGGTATGTGTCCAACTCCTAGAACTAACTTCATGCCCCATCTCCCTTACTTCCAGCTAGTAAGGATCACATAATTCCTAACAAAGTTTTGACACAGATTGCCAATTCGGGCATTCAGAACATATAGCACGTTGCTGTAAGCAAGCACATTCTCATTCAAAGATGCAAGTTACTATGTAGGAACAAGTTTGTATAGGTATTTCAAAGATGCCCAGAACTGAGCTAAACTTGGTATGTGTCCAACTCCTAGAAATAACTTCATGCCCCATCTCCCTTACTTCCAGCTAGTAAGGATCACATAATTCCTAACAAAGTTTTGACACAGATTCCCAATTCGGGCATTCAGAACATATAGCACGTTGCTGTAAGCAAGCACATTCTCATTCAAAGTTGCAAGTTACTATGTAGGAACAAGTTTGTATAGGTATTTAAGAGGCCCAGAACTGATCTAACTTGGTATGTGTCCAACTCCTAGAAATAACTTCATGCCCCATCTGCCTTACTTCCAGCTAGTAAGGATCACATAATTCCTAACAAAGTTTTGACACAGATTGCCAATTCGGGCATTCAGAACATATAGCACGTTGCTGTAAGCAAGCAGATTCTCATTCAAAGATGCAAGTTACTATATAGGAACAAGTCTGTATAGGTATTTCAAAGATGCCCAGAACTGAGCTAAACTTGGTATGTGTCCAACTCCTAGAAATAACTTCATGCCCCATCTCCCTTACTTCCAGCTAGTAAGGTTCACATAATTCCTAACAAAGTTTTGACACAGATTGCCAATTCGGGCATTCAGAACATATAGCACGTTGCTGTAAGCAAGCACATTCTCATTCAAAGATGCAAGTTACTATGTAGGAACAAGTTTGTATAGGTATTTCAAAGATGCCCAGAACGGAGCTAAACTTGGTATGTGTCCAACTCCTAGAAATAACTTCATGCCCCATCTCCCTTACTTCCAGCTAGTAAGGATCACATAATTCCTAACAAAGTTTTGACACAGATTCCCAATCGGGCATTCAGAACATATAGCACGTTGCTGCTAGCAAGCGCATTCTCATTCAAAGTTGCAAGTTACTATGTAGGAACAAGTTTGTATAGGTATTTCAAAGATGCCCAGAACTGAGCTAAACTCGGTATGTCTCCAACTCCAAGAAATAACTTCATGCCCCATCTCCCTTACTTCAAGCTAGTAAGGATCACATAATTCCTAACAAAGTTTTGACACAGATTCCCAATTCGGGCATTCAGAACATATAGCACGTTGCTGTAAGCAAGCACATTCTCATTCAAAGTTGCAAGTTACTATGTAGGAACAAGTTTGTATAGGTATTTCAAAGATGCCCAGAAATGAGCTAAGCTTGGTATGTGTCCAACTCCAAGAAATAACTTCATGCCCCATCTCCCTTACTTCCAGCTAGTAAGGATCACATAATTCCTAACAAAGTTTTGACACAGATTCCCAATTCGGGCATTCAGAACATATAGCACGTTGCTGTAAGCAAGCACATTCTCATTCAAAGTTGCAAGTTACTATGTAGGAACAAGTTTGTATAGGTATTTCAAAGATGCCCAGAACTGAGCTAAACTTGGTATGTGTCCAACTCCTAGAAACAACTTCATGCCCCATCTCCCTTACTTCCAGCTAGTAAGGATCACATAATTCCTAACAAAGTTTTGACACAGATTCCCATTTCGGGCATTCAGAACATATAGCACGTTGCTGTAAGCAAGCAGATTCTCATTCAAAGATGCAAGTTACTATGTAGGAACAAGTTTGTATAGGTATTTCAAAGATGCCCAGAACTGAGCTAAACTTGGTATGTGTCCAACTCCAAGAAATAACTTCATGCCACATCTCCCTTACTTCCAGCTAGTAAGGATCACATCATTCCTAACAAGTTTTGACACAGATTCCCAATTCGGGCATTCAGAACATATAGCACGTTGCTGTAAGCAAGCAGATTCTCATTCAAAAATGCAAGTTACTATGTAGGAACAAGTTTGTATAGGTATTTCAAAGATGCCCAGAACTGAGCTAAACTTGGTATGTGTCCAACTCCTAGAAATAACTTCATGCCCCATCTCCCTTACTTCCATCTAGTAAGGATCACATAATTCCTAACAAACTTTTGACACAGATTGCCAATTCGGGCATTCAGAACATATAGCACGTTGCTGTAAGCAAGCACATTCTCATTCAAAGATGCAAGTTACTATGTAGGAACAAGTTTGTATAGGTATTTCAAAGATACCCAGAACTCAGCTAAACTTGGTATGTGTCCAACTCCTAGAAATAACTTCATGCTCCATCTCCCTTACTTCCAGCTAGTAAGGATCACATAATTCCTAACAAAGTTTTGACACAGATTCCCAAATCGGGCATTCAGAACATATAGCACGTTGCTGCAAGCAAGCACATTCTCATTCAAAGTTGCAAGTTACTATGTAGGAACAAGTTTGTATAGGTATTTCAAAGATGCCCAGAACTGAGCTAAACTTGCTATGTTTCCAACTCCAAGAAATAACTTCATGCCCCATCTCCCTTACTTCCAGCTAGTAAGGATCACATAATTCCTAACAAAGTTTTGACACAGATTCCCAATTCGGGCATTCGGAACATATAGCACGTTGCTGTAAGCAAGCAGATTCTCATTCAAAGTTGCAAGTTACTATGTAGGAACAAGTTTGTATAGGTATTTCAAAGATGCCCAGAACTGAGCTAAACTTGGTATGTGTCCAACTCCTAGAAATAACTTCATGCCCCATCTCCCTTACTTCCAGCTAGTAAGGATCACATAATTCCTAACAAAGTTTTGACACAGATTCCCAATTCGGGCATTCAGAACATATAGCACGTTGCTGTAAGCAAGCAGATTCTCATTCAAAGATGCAAGTTACTATGTAGGAACAAGTTTGTATAGGTATTTCAAAGAGGCCCAGAACTGAGCTAAACTTGGTATGTGTCCAACTCCTAGAAATAACTTCATGCCCCATCTCCCTTACTTCCAGCTAGTAAGGATCACATAATTCCTAACAAAGTTTTGACACAGATTCCCTATTCGGGCATTCAGAACATATAGCACGTTGCTGCAAGCAAGCACATTCTCATTCAAAGATGCAAGTTACTATGTAGGAACAAGTTTGTATAGGTATTTCAAAGATGCCCAGAACTGAGCTAAACTTGGTATGTGTCCAACTCCTAGAAATAACTTCATGCCCCATCTCCCTTACTTCCAGCTAGTAAGGATCACATAATTCCTAACAAAGTTTTGACACAGATTGCCAATTCGGGCATTCAGAACATATAGCACGTTGCTGTAAGCAAGCACATTCTCATTCAAAGATGCAAGTTACTATGTAGGAACAAGTTTGTATAGGTATTTCAAAGATGCCCAGAACTGAGCTAAACTTGGTATGTGTCCTACTCCTAGAAATAACTTCATGCCCCATCTCCCTTACTTCCAGCTAGTAAGGATCACATAATTCCTAACAAAGTTTTGACACAGATTCCCAATTCGGGCATTCAGAACATATAGCACGTTGCTGTAAGCAAGCACATTCTCATTCAAAGTTGCAAGTTACTATGTAGGAACAAGTTTGTATAGGTATTTCAAAGATGCCCAGAACTGAGCTAAACTTGGTATGTGTCCAACTCCAAGAAATAACTTCATGCCCCATCTCCCTTACTTTCAGCTAGTAAGGATCACATAATTCCTAACAAAGTTTTGACACAGATTCCCAATTCGGGCATTCAGAACATATAGCACGTTGCTGTAAGCAAGCACATTCTCATTCAAAGATGCAAGTTACTATGTAGGAACAAGTTTGTATAGGTATTTCAAAGAGGCCCAGAACTGAGCTAAACTTGGTATGTCTCCAACTCCAAGAAATAACTTCATGCCCCATCTCCCTTACTTCAAGCTAGTAAGGATCACATAATTCCTAACAAAGATTTGACACAGATTCCCAATTCGGGCATTCAGAACATATAGCACGTTGCTGTAAGCAAGCACATTTTCATTCAAAGTTGCAAGTTACTATGTAGGAACAAGTTTGTATAGGTATTTCAAAGATGCTCAGAACTGAGCTAAACTTGGTATGTGTCCAACTCCAAGAACTAACTTCATGCCCCATCTCCCTTACTTCCAGCTAGTAAGGATCACATAATTCCTAACAAAGTTTTGACACAGATTGCCAATTCGGGCATTCAGAACATATAGCACGTTGCTGTAAGCAAGCACATTCTCATTCAAAGATGCAAGTTACTATGTAGGAACAAGTTTGTATAGGTATTTCAAAGATGCACAGAACTGAGCTAAACTTGGTATGTGTCCAACTCCTAGAAATAACTTCATGCCCCATCTCCCTTACTTCCAGCTAGTAAGGATCACATAATTCCTAACAAAGTTTTGACACAGATTCCCAATTCGGGCATTCAGAACATATAGCACATTGTTGTAAGCAAGCACATTTTCATTCAAAGTTGCAAGTTACTATGTAGGAACAAGTTTGTATAGGTATTTCAAAGATGCCCAGAACTGAGCTAAACTTGGTATGTGTCCAACTCCTAGAAATAACTTCATGCCCCATCTCCCTCACTTCCAGCTAGTAAGGATCACATAATTCCTAACAAAGTTTTGACACAGATTCCCAATTCGGGCATTCAGAACATATAGCACGTTGCTGTAAGCAAGCACATTCTCATTCAAAGTTGCAAGTTACTATGTAGGAACAAGTTTGTATAGGTATTTCAAAGAGGCCCAGAACTGATCTAACTTGGTATGTGTCCAACTCCTAGAAATAACTTCATGCCCCATCTGCCTTACTTCCAGCTAGTAAGGATCACATAATTCCTAACAAAGTTTTGACACAGATTGCCAATTCGGGCATTCAGAACATATAGCACGTTGCTGTAAGCAAGCAGATTCTCATTCAAAGATGCAAGTTACTATGTAGGAACAAGTTTGTATAGGTATTTCAAAGATGCCCAGAACTGAGCTAAACTTGGTATGTCTCCAACTCCTTGAAATAACTTCATGCCCCATCTTCCTTACTTCCAGCTAGTAAGGATGACATAATTCCTAACAAAGTTTTGACACAGATTCCCAATTCGGGCATTCAGAACATATAGCACGTTGCTGTAAGCAAGCACATTTTCATTCAAAGTTGCAAGTTACTATGTAGGAACAAGTTTGTATAGGTATTTCAAAGATGCCCAGAACTGAGCTAAACTTGGTATGTGTCCAACTCCTAGAAATAACTTCATGCCCCATCTCCCTTACTTCCAGCTAGTAAGGATCACATAATTCCTAACAAAGTTTTGACACAGATTCCCAATTCGGGCATTCAGAACATATAGCACGTTGCTGTAAGCAAGCAGATTCTCATTCAAAGATGCAAGTTACTATGTAGGAACAAGTTTGTATAGGTATTTCAAAGATGCCCAGAACTGAGCTAAACTTGGTATGTGTCCAACTCCTAGAAATAACTTCATGCCCCATCTCCCTTACTTCCAGCTAGTAAGGATCACATAATTCCTAACAAAGTTTTGACACAGATTCCCAAATCGGGCATTCAGAACATAGAGCACGTTGCTGCAAGCAAGCACATTCTCATTCAAAGTTGCAAGTTACTATGTAGGAACAACTTTGTATAGGTATTTCAAAGATGCCCAGAACTGAGCTAAACTTGGTATGTCTCCAACTCCAAGAAATAACTTCATGCCCCATCTCCCTTACTTCAAGCTAGTAAGGATCACATAATTCCTAACAAAGTTTTGACACAGATTCCCAATTCGGGCATTCAGAACATATAGCACGTTGCTGTAAGCAAGCACATTCTCATTCAAAGATGCAAGTTACTATGTAGGAACAAGTTTGTATAGGTATTTCAAAGATGCCCAGAACTGAGCTAAACTTGGTATGTGTCCAACTCCTAGAAATAACTTCATGCCCCATCTCCCTTACTTCCAGCTAGTAAGGATCACATAATTCCTAACAAAGTTTTGACACAGATTGCCAATTCGGGCATTCAGAACATGTAGCACGTTGCTGTAAGCAAGCACATTCTCATTCAAAGATGCAAGTTACTATGTAGGAACAAGTTTGTATAGGTATTTCAAAGATGCCCAGAACTGAGCTAAACTTGGTATGTGTCCAACTCCTAGAAATAACTTCATGCCCCATCTCCCTTACTTCCAGCTAGTAAGGATCACATAATTCCTAACAAAGTTTTGACACAGATTCCCAATTCGGGCATTCAGAACATATAGCACATTGTTGTAAGCAAGCACATTTTCATTCAAAGTTGCAAGTTACTATGTAGGAACAAGTTTGTATAGGTATTTCAAAGATGCCCAGAACTGAGCTAAACTTGGTATGTGTCCAACTCCTAGAAATAACTTCATGCCCCATCTCCCTCACTTCCAGCTAGTAAGGATCATATAATTCCTAACAAAGTTTTGACACAGATTCCCAATTCGGGCATTCAGAACATATAGCACGATGCTGTAAGCAAGCACATTTTCATTCAAAGTTGCAAGTTACTATGTAGGAACAAGTTTGTATAGGTATTTCAAGGATGCCCAGAACTGAGCTAAACTTGGTGTGTGTCCAACTCCTAGAAATAACTTCATGCCCCATCTGCCTTACTTCCAGCTATTAACGATCACATAATTCCTAACAAAGTTTTGACACAGATTCCCAATTCGGGCATTCAGAACATATAGCACGTTGCTGTAAGCAAGCAGATTCTCATTCAAAGATGCAAGTTACTAAGAAGGAACAAGTTTGTATAGGTATTTCAAAGATGCCCAGAACTGAGCTAAACTAGGTATGTGTCCAACTCTTAGAAATAACTTCATGCCCCATCTCCCTTACTTCCAGCTAGTAAGGATCACATAATTCCTAACAAAGTTTTGACACAGATTCCCAAATCGGGCATTCAGAACATAGAGCACGTTGCTGCAAGCAAGCACATTCTCATTCAAAGTTGCAAGTTACTATGTAGGAACAACTTTGTATAGGTATTTCAAAGATGCCCAGAACTGAGCTAAACTTGGTATGTCTCCAACTCCAAGAAATAACTTCATGCCCCATCTCCCTTACTTCAAGCTAGTAAGGATCACATAATTCCTAACAAAGTTTTGACACAGATTCCCAATTCGGGCATTCAGAACATATAGCACGTTGCTGTAAGCAAGCACATTTTCATTCAAAGTTGCAAGTTACTATGTAGGAACAAGTTTGTATAGGTATTTCAAAGATGCTCAGAACTGAGCTAAACTTGGTATGTGTCCAACTCCTAGAACTAACTTCATGCCCCATCTCCCTTACTTCCAGCTAGTAAGGATCACATAATTCCTAACAAAGTTTTGACACAGATTCCCAATTCGGGCATTCAGAACATATAGCACGTTGCTGTAAGCAAGCACATTCTCATTCAAAGATGCAAGTTACTATGTAGGAACAAGTTTGTATAGGTATTTCAAAGATGCCCAGAACTGAGCTAAACTTGGTATGTGTCCAACTCCTAGAAATAACTTCATGCCCCATCTCCCTTACTTCCAGCTAGTAAGGATCACATAATTCCTAACAAAGTTTTGACACAGATTGCCAATTCGGGCATTCAGAACATATAGCACGTTGCTGTAAGCAAGCACATTCTCATTCAAAGATGCAAGTTACTATGTAGGAACAAGTTTGTATAGGTATTTCAAAGATGCCCAGAACTGAGCTAAACTTGGTATGTGTCCAACTCCTAGAAATAACTTCATGCCCCATCTCCCTTACTTCCAGCTAGTAAGGATCACATAATTCCTAACAAAGTTTTGACACAGATTCCCAATTCGGGCATTCAGAACATATAGCACGTTGTTGTAAGCAAGCACATTTTCATTCAAAGTTGCAAGTTACTATGTAGGAACAAGTTTGTATAGGTATTTCAAAGATGCCCAGAACTGAGCTAAACTTGGTATGTGTCCAACTCCTAGAAATAACTTCATGCCCCATCTCCCTCACTTCCAGCTAGTAAGGATCACATAATTCCTAACAAAGTTTTGACACAGATTCCCAATTCGGGCATTCAGAACATATAGCACGTTGCTGTAAGCAAGCACATTCTCATTCAAAGTTGCAAGTTACTATGTAGGAACAAGTTTGTATAGGTATTTCAAAGAGGCCCAGAACTGATCTAACTTGGTATGTGTCCAACTCCTAGAAATAACTTCATGCCCCATCTGCCTTACTTCCAGCTAGTAAGGATCACATAATTCCTAACAAAGTTTTGACACAGATTGCCAATTCGGGCATTCAGAACATATAGCACGTTGCTGTAAGCAAGCAGATTCTCATTCAAAGATGCAAGTTACTATGTAGGAACAAGTTTGTATAGGTATTTTAAAGATGCCCAGAACTGAGCTAAACTTGGTATGTCTCCAACTCCTTGAAATAACTTCATGCCCCATCTTCCTTACTTCCAGCTAGTAAGGATGACATAATTCCTAACAAAGTTTTGACACAGATTCCCAATTCGGGCATTCAGAACATATAGCACGTTGCTGTAAGCAAGCACATTTTCATTCAAAGTTGCAAGTTACTATGTAGGAACAAGTTTGTATAGGTATTTCAAAGATGCCCAGAACTGAGCTAAACTTGGTATGTGTCCAACTCCTAGAAATAACTTCATGCCCCATCTCCCTTACTTCCAGCTAGTAAGGATCACATAATTCCTAACAAACTTTTGACACAGATTCCCAATTCGGGCATTCAGAACATATAGCACGTTGCTGTAAGCAAGCAGATTCTCATTCAAAGATGCAAGTTACTATGTAGGAACAAGTTTGTATAGGTATTTCAAAGATGCCCAGAACTGAGCTAAACTTGGTATGTGTCCAACTCCTAGAAATAACTTCATGCCCCATCTCCCTTACTTCCAGCTAGTAAGGATCACATAATTCCTAACAAAGTTTTGACACAGATTCCCAAATCGGGCATTCAGAACATAGAGCACGTTGCTGCAAGCAAGCACATTCTCATTCAAAGTTGCAAGTTACTATGTAGGAACAACTTTGTATAGGTATTTCAAAGATGCCCAGAACTGAGCTAAACTTGGTATGTCTCCAACTCCAAGAAATAACTTCATGCCCCATCTCCCTTACTTCAAGCTAGTAAGGATCACATAATTCCTAACAAAGTTTTGACACAGATTCCCAATTCGGGCATTCAGAACATATAGCACGTTGCTGTAAGCAAGCACATTTTCATTCAAAGTTGCAAGTTACTATGTAGGAACAAGTTTGTATAGGTATTTCAAAGATGCTCAGAACTGAGCTAAACTTGGTATGTGTCCAACTCCTAGAACTAACTTCATGCCCCATCTCCCTTACTTCCAGCTAGTAAGGATCACATAATTCCTAACAAAGTTTTGACACAGATTCCCAATTCGGGCATTCAGAACATATAGCACGTTGCTGTAAGCAAGCACATTCTCATTCAAAGTTGCAAGTTACTATGAAGGAACAAGTTTGTATAGGTATTTCAAAGATGCCCAGAACTGAGCTAAACTTGGTATGTGTCCAACTCCTAGAAATAACTTCATGCCCCATCTCCCTTACTTCCAGCTAGTAAGGATCACATAATTCCTAACAAAGTTTTGACACAGATTGCCAATTCGGGCATTCAGAACATATAGCACGTTGCTGTAAGCAAGCACATTCTCATTCAAAGATGCAAGTTACTATGTAGGAACAAGTTTGTATAGGTATTTCAAAGATGCCCAGAACTGAGCTAAACTTGGTATGTGTCCAACTCCTAGAAATAACTTCATGCCCCATCTCCCTTACTTCCAGCTAGTAAGGATCACATAATTCCTAACAAAGTTTTGACACAGATTCCCAATTCGGGCATTCAGAACATATAGCACATTGTTGTAAGCAAGCACATTTTCATTCAAAGTTGCAAGTTACTATGTAGGAACAAGTTTGTATAGGTATTTCAAAGATGCCCAGAACTGAGCTAAACTTGGTATGTGTCCAACTCCTAGAAATAACTTCATGCCCCATCTCCCTCACTTCCAGCTAGTAAGGATCATATAATTCCTAACAAAGTTTTGACACAGATTCCCAATTCGGGCATTCAGAACATATAGCACGTTGCTGTAAGCAAGCACATTTTCATTCAAAGTTGCAAGTTACTATGTAGGAACAAGTTTGTATAGGTATTTCAAGGATGCCCAGAACTGAGCTAAACTTGGTATGTGTCCAACTCCTAGAAATAACTTCATGCCCCATCTGCCTTACTTCCAGCTAGTAACGATCACATAATTCCTAACAAAGTTATGACACAGATTCCCAATTCGGGCATTCAGAACATATAGCACGTTGCTGTAAGCAAGCAGATTCTCATTCAAAGATGCAAGTTACTAAGAAGGAACAAGTTTGTATAGGTATTTCAAAGATGCCCAGAACTGAGCTAAACTTGGTATGTGTCCAACTCCTAGAAATAACTTCATGCCCCATCTCCCTTACTTCCAGCTAGTAAGGATCACATAATTCCTAACAAAGTTTTGACACAGATTCCCAAATCGGGCATTCAGAACATAGAGCACGTTGCTGCAAGCAAGCACATTCTCATTCAAAGTTGCAAGTTACTATGTAGGAACAACTTTGTATAGGTATTTCAAAGATGCCCAGAACTGAGCTAAACTTGGTATGTCTCCAACTCCAAGAAATATCTTCATGCCCCATCTCCCTTACTTCAAGCTAGTAAGGATCACATAATTCCTAACAAAGTTTTGACACAGATTCCCAATTCGGGCATTCAGAACATATAGCACGTTGCTGTAAGCAAGCACATTCTCATTCAAAGATGCAAGTTACTATGTAGGAACAAGTTTGTATAGGTATTTCAAAGATGCCCAGAACTGAGCTAAACTTGGTATGTGTCCAACTCCTAGAAATAACTTCATGCCCCATCTCCCTTACTTCCAGCTAGTAAGGATCACATAATTCCTAACAAAGTTTTGACACAGATTGCCAATTCGGGCATTCAGAACATATAGCACGTTGCTGTAAGCAAGCACATTCTCATTCAAAGATGCAAGTTACTATGTAGGAACAAGTTTGTATAGGTATTTCAAAGATGCCCAGAACTGAGCTAAACTTGGTATGTGTCCAACTCCTAGAAATAACTTCATGCCCCATCTCCCTTACTTCCAGCTAGTAAGGATCACATAATTCCTAACAAAGTTTTGACACAGATTCCCAATTCGGGCATTCAGAACATATAGCACATTGTTGTAAGCAAGCACATTTTCATTCAAAGTTGCAAGTTACTATGTAGGAACAAGTTTGTATAGGTATTTCAAAGATGCCCAGAACTGAGCTAAACTTGGTATGTGTCCAACTCCTAGAAATAACTTCATGCCCCATCTCCCTCACTTCCAGCTAGTAAGGATCATATAATTCCTAACAAAGTTTTGACACAGATTCCCAATTCGGGCATTCAGAACATATAGCACGTTGCTGTAAGCAAGCACATTTTCATTCAAAGTTGCAAGTTACTATGTAGGAACAAGTTTGTATAGGTATTTCAAGGATGCCCAGAACTGAGCTAAACTTGGTATGTGTCCAACTCCTAGAAATAACTTCATGCCCCATCTGCCTTACTTCCAGCTAGTAACGATCACATAATTCCTAACAAAGTTTTGACACAGATTCCCAATTCGGGCATTCAGAACATATAGCACGTTGCTGTAAGCAAGCAGATTCTCATTCAAAGATGCAAGTTACTAAGAAGGAACAAGTTTGTATAGGTATTTCAAAGATGCCCAGAACTGAGCTAAACTTGGTATGTCTCCAACTCCAAGAAATAACTTCATGCCCCTTCTCCCTTACTTCCAGCTAGTAAGGATCACATAATTCCTAACAAAGTTTTGACACAGATTCCCAAATCGGGCATTCAGAACATAGAGCACGTTGCTGCAAGCAAGCACATTCTCATTCAAAGTTGCAAGTTACTATGTAGGAACAACTTTGTATAGGTATTTCAAAGATGCCCAGAACTGAGCTAAACTTGGTATGTCTCCAACTCCAAGAAATAACTTCGTGCCCCATCTCCCTTACTTCAAGCTAGTAAGGATCACATAATTCCTAACAAAGTTTTGACACAGATTCCCAATTCGGGCATTCAGAACATATAGCACGTTGCTGTAAGCAAGCACATTTTCATTCAAAGTTGCAAGTTACTATGTAGGAACAAGTTTGTATAGGTATTTCAAAGATGCTCAGAACTGAGCTAAACTTGGTATGTGTCCAACTCCTAGAACTAACTTCGTGCCCCATCTCCCTTACTTCCAGCTAGTAAGGATCACATAATTCCTAACAAAGTTTTGACACAGATTCCCAATTCGGGCATTCAGAACATATAGCACGTTGCTGTAAGCAAGCACATTCTCATTCAAAGATGCAAGTTACTATGTAGGAACAAGTTTGTATAGGTATTTCAAAGATGCCCAGAACTGAGCTAAACTTGGTATGTGTCCAACTCCTAGAAATAACTTCATGCCCCATCTCCCTTACTTCCAGCTAGTAAGGATCACATAATTCCTAACAAAGTTTTGACACAGATTGCCAATTCGGGCATTCAGAACATATAGCACGTTGCTGTAAGCAAGCACATTCTCATTCAAAGATGCAAGTTACTATGTAGGAACAAGTTTGTATAGGTATTTCAAAGATGCCCAGAACTGAGCTAAACTTGGTATGTGTCCAACTCCTAGAAATAACTTCATGCCCCATCTCCCTTACTTCCAGCTAGTAAGGATCACATAATTCCTAACAAAGTTTTGCCACAGATTCCCAATTCGGGCATTCAGAACATATAGCACATTGTTGTAAGCAAGCACATTTTCATTCAAAGTTGCAAGTTACTATGTAGGAACAAGTTTGTATAGGTATTTCAAAGATGCCCAGAACTGAGCTAAACTTGGTATGTGTCCAACTCCTAGAAATAACTTCATGCCCCATCTCCCTCACTTCCAGCTAGTAAGGATCATATAATTCCTAACAAAGTTTTGACACAGATTCCCAATTCGGGCATTCAGAACATATAGCACGTTGCTGTAAGCAAGCACATTTTCATTCAAAGTTGCAAGTTACTATGTAGGAACAAGTTTGTATAGGTATTTCAAGGATGCCCAGAACTGAGCTAAACTTGGTATGTGTCCAACTCCTAGAAATAACTTCATGCCCCATCTGCCTTACTTCCAGCTAGTAAGGATCACATAATTCCTAACAAAGTTTTGACACAGATTCCCAATTCGGGCATTCAGAACATATAGCACGTTGCTGTAAGCAAGCAGATTCTCATTCAAAGATGCAAGTTACTAAGAAGGAACAAGTTTGTATAGGTATTTCAAAGATGCCCAGAACTGAGCTAAACTTGGTATGTGTCCAACTCCTAGAAATAACTTCATGCCCCATCTCCCTTACTTCCAGCTAGTAAGGATCACATGATTCCTAACAAAGTTTTGACACAGATTGCCAATTCGGGCATTCAGAACATATAGCACGTTGCTGTAAGCAAGCACATTCTCATTCAAAGATGCAAGTTACTATGTAGGAACAAGTTTGTATAGGTATTTCAAAGATGCCCAGAACTGAGCTAAACTTGGTATGTCTCCAACTCCAAGAAATAACTTCATGCCCCATCTCCCTTACTTCCAGCTAGTAAGGATCACATAATTCCTAACAAAGTATGACACAGATTCCCAATACGGGCATTCAGAACATATAGCACGTTGCTGTAAGCAAGCACATTCTCATTCAAAGTTGCAAGTTACTATGTAGGAACAAGTTTGTATAGGTATTTCAAAGATGCCCAGAACTGAGCTAAACTTGGTATGTGTCCAACTCCTAGAAATAACTTCATCCCCCATCTCCCTTACTTCCAGCTAGTAAGGATCACATAATTCCTAACAAAGTTTTGACACAGATTCCCAATTCGGGCATTCAGAACTTATAGCACGTTGCTGTAAGCAAGCACATTCTCATTCAAAGTTGCAAGTTACTATGTAGGAACAAGTTTGTATAGGTATTTAAGAGGCCCAGAACTGATCTAACTTGGTATGTGTCCAACTCCTAGAAATAACTTCATGCCCCATCTGCCTTACTTCCAGCTAGTAAGGATCACATAATTCCTAACAAAGTTTTGACACAGATTGCCAATTCGGGCATTCAGAACATATAGCACGTTGCTGTAAGCAAGCAGATTCTCATTCAAAGATGCAAGTTACTATATAGGAACAAGTCTGTATAGGTATTTCAAAGATGCCCAGAACTGAGCTAAACTTGGTATGTGTCCAACTCCTAGAAATAACTTCATGCCCCATCTCCCTTACTTCCAGCTAGTAAGGTTCACATAATTCCTAACAAAGTTTTGACACAGATTGCCAATTCGGGCATTCAGAACATATAGCACGTTGCTGTAAGCAAGCACATTCTCATTCAAAGATGCAAGTTACTATGTAGGAACAAGTTTGTATAGGTATTTCAAAGATGCCCAGAACTGAGCTAAACTTGGTATGTGTCCAACTCCTAGAAATAACTTCATGCCCCATCTCCCTTACTTCCAGCTAGTAAGGATCACATAATTCCTAACAAAGTTTTGACACAGATTCCCAATCGGGCATTCAGAACATATAGCACGTTGCTGCAAGCAAGCACATTCTCATTCAAAGTTGCAAGTTACTATGTAGGAACAAGTTTGTATAGGTATTTCAAAGATGCCCAGAACTGAGCTAAACTCGGTATGTGTCCAACTCCAAGAAATAACTTCATGCCCCATCTCCCTTACTTCAAGCTAGTAAGGATCACATAATTCCTAACAAAGTTTTGACACAGATTCCCAATTCGGGCATTCAGAACATATAGCACGTTGCTGTAAGCAAGCAGATTCTCATTAAAGATGCAAGTTACTATGTAGGAACAAGTTTGTATAGGTATTTCAAAGATGCCCAGAACTGAGCTAAACTCGGTATGTCTCCAACTCCAAGAAATAACTTCATGCCCCATCTCACTTACTTCCAGCTAGTAAGGATCACATCATTCCTAACAAAGTTTTGACACAGATTCCCAATTCGGCCATTCAGAACATATAGCACGTTGCTGTAAGCAAGCACATTCTCATTCAAAGTTGCAAGTTACTATGTAGGAACAAGTTTGTATAGGTATTTCAAAGATGCCCAGAACTGAGCTAAGCTTGGTATGTGTCCAACTCCAAGAAATAACTTCATGCCCCATCTCCCTTACTTCCAGCTAGTAAGGATCACATAATTCCTAACAAAGTTTTGACACAGATTCCCAATTCGGGCATTCAGAACATATAGCACGTTGCTGTAAGCAAGCACATTCTCATTCAAAGTTGCAAGTTACTATGTAGGAACAAGTTTGTATAGGTATTTCAAAGATGCCCAGAACTGAGCTAAACTTGGTATGTGTCCAACTCCTAGAAACAACTTCATGCCCCATCTCCCTTACTTCCAGCTAGTAAGGATCACATAATTCCTAACAAAGTTTTGACACAGATTCCCATTTCGGGCATTCAGAACATATAGCACGTTGCTGTAAGCAAGCAGATTCTCATTCAAAGATGCAAGTTACTATGTAGGAACAAGTTTGTATAGGTATTTCAAAGATGCCCAGAACTGAGCTAAACTTGGTATGTGTCCAACTCCAAGAAATAACTTCATGCCACATCTCCCTTACTTCCAGCTAGTAAGGATAACATCATTCCTAACAAAGTTTTGACACAGATTCCCAATTCGGGCATTCAGAACATATAGCACGTTGCTGTAAGCAAGCAGATTCTCATTCAAAAATGCAAGTTACTATGTAGGAACAAGTTTGTATAGGTATTTCAAAGATGCCCAGAACGGAGCTAAACTTGGTATGTGTCCAACTCCTAGAAATAACTTCATGCCCCATCTCCCTTACTTCCAGCTAGTAAGGATCACATAATTCCTAACAAACTTTTGACACAGATTGCCAATTCGGGTATTCAGAACATATAGCACGTTGCTGTAAGCAAGCACATTCTCATTCAAAGATGCAAGTTACTATGTAGGAACAAGTTTGTATAGGTATTTCAAAGATACCCAGAACTCAGCTAAACTTGGTATGTGTCCAACTCCTAGAAATAACTTCATGCTCCATCTCCCTTACTTCCAGCTAGTAAGGATCACATAATTCCTAACAAAGTTTTGACACAGATTCCCAATTCGGGCATTCAGAACATATAGCACGTTGCTGCAAGCAAGCACATTATCATTCAAAGTTGCAAGTTACTATGTAGGAACAAGTTTGTATAGGTATTTCAAAGATGCCCAGAACTGAGCTAAACTTGCTATGTGTCCAACTCCAAGAAATAACTTCATGCCCCATCTCCCTTACTTCCAGCTAGTAAGGATCACATAATTCCTAACAAAGTTTTGACACAGATTCCCAATTCGGGCATTCGGAACATATAGCACGTTGCTGTAAGCAAGCAGATTCTCATTCAAAGTTGCAAGTTACTATGTAGGAACAAGTTTGTATAGGTATTTCAAAGATGCCCAGAACTGAGCTAAACTTGGTATGTGTCCAACTCCTAGAAATAACTTCATGCCCCATCTCCCTTACTTCCAGCTAGTAAGGTTCACATAATTCCTAACAAAGTTTTGACACAGATTCCCAATTCGGGCATTCGGAACATATAGCACGTTGCTGTAAGCAAGCAGATTCTCATTCAAAGATGCAAGTTACTAGGTAGGAACAAGTTTGTATAGGTATTTCAAAGATGCCCAGAACTGAGCTAAACTTGGTATGTGTCCAACTCCTAGAAACAACTTCATGCCCCATCTCCCTTACTTCCAGCTAGTAAGGATCACATAATTCCTAACAAAGTTTTGACACAGATTGCCAATTCGGGCATTCAGAACATATAGCACGTTGCTGTAAGCAAGCAGATTCTCATTCAAAGATGCAAGTTACTATGTAGGAACAAGTTTGTATAGGTATTTCAAAGATGCCCAGAACTGAGCTAAACTTGGTATGTGTCCAACTCCTAGAAATAACTTCATGCCCCATCTCCCTTACTTCCAGCTAGTAAGGATCACATAATTCCTAACAAAGTTTTGCCACAGATTCCCAATTCGGGCATTCAGAACATATAGCACGTTGCTGTAAGCAAGCACATTCTCATTCAAAGATGCAAGTTACTATGTAGGAACAAGTTTGTATAGGTATTTCAAAGATGCCTAGAACTGAGCTAAACTTGGTATGTGTCCAACTCCTAGAAATAACTTCATGCCCCATCTCCCTTACTTCCAGCTAGTAAGGATCACAAAATTCCTAACAAAGTTTTGACACAGATTCCCAATTCGGGCATTCAGAACATATAGCACGTTGCTGTAAGCAAGCACATTCTCATTCAATGTTGCAAGTTCCTATGTAGGAACAAGTTTGTATAGGTATTTCAAAGATGCCCAGAACTGAGCTAAACTTGGTATGTCTCCAACTGCAAGAAATAACTTCATGCCCCATCTCCCTTACTTCCAGCTAGTAAGGATCACATAATTCCTAACAAAGTTTTGACACAGATTCCCAATTCGGGCATTCAGAACATATAGCACGTTGCTGTAAGCAAGCACATTTTCATTCAAAGTTGCAAGTTACTATGTAGGAACAAGTTTGTATAGGTATTTCAAAGATGCCCAGAACTGAGCTAAACTTGGTATGTGTCCAACTCCTAGAAATAACTTCATGCCCCATCTCCCTTACTTCCAGCTAGTAAGGATCACATAATTCCTAACAAAGTTTTGACACAGATTCCCAATTCTGGCATTCAGAACATATAGCACGTTGCTGTAAGCAAGCAGATTCTCATTCAAAGATGCAAGTTACTATGTAGGAACAAGTTTGTATAGGTATTTCAAAGATGCCCAGAACTGAGCTAAACTTGGTATGTGTCCAACTCCTAGAAATAACTTCATGCCCCATCTCCCTTACTTCCAGCTAGTAAGGATCACATAATTCCTAACAAAGTTTTGACACAGATTCCCAATTCGGGCATTCAGAACATATAGCACGTTGCTGTAAGCAAGCACATTCTCATTCAAAGTTGCAAGTTACTATGTAGGAACAAGTTTGTATAGGTATTTCAAAGATGCCCAGAACTGAGCTAAACTTGGTATGTCTCCAACTGCAAGAAATAACTTCATGCCCCATCTCCCTTACTTCCAGCTAGTAAGGATCACATAATTCCTAACAAACTTTTGACACAGATTCCCAATTCGGGCATTCAGAACATATAGCACGTTGCTGTAAGCAAGCACATTCTCATTCAAAGTTGCAAGTTACTATGTAGGAACAAGTTTGTATAGGTATTTCAAAGATGCCCAGAACTGAGCTAAACTTGGTATGTGTCCAACTCCTAGAAATAACTTCATGCCCCATCTCCCTTACTACCAGCTAGTAAGGATCACATAATTCCTAACAAAGTTTTGACACAGATTCCCAATTCGGGCATTAAGAACATATAGCACGTTGCTGTAAGCAAGCACATTTTCATTCAAAGTTGCAAGTTACTATGAAGGAACAAGTTTGTATAGGTATATCAAAGATGCCCAGAACTGAGCTAAACTTGGTATGTGTCCAACTCCTAGAAACAACTTCATGCCCCATCTCCCTTACTTCCAGCTAGTAAGGATCACATAATTCCTAACAAAGTTTTGACACAGATTCCCATTTCGGGCATTCAGAACATATAGCACGTTGCTGTAAGCAAGCAGATTCTCATTCAAAGATGCAAGTTACTATGTAGGAACAAGTTTGTATAGGTATTTCAAAGATGCCCAGAACTGAGCTAAACTTGGTATGTGTCCAACTCCAAGAAATAACTTCATGCCACATCTCCCTTACTTCCAGCTAGTAAGGATCACATCATTCCTAACAAAGTTTTGACACAGATTGCCAAGTCGGGCATTCAGAACATATAGCACGTTGCTGTAAGCAAGCAGATTCTCATTCAAAGATGCAAGTTACTATGTAGGAACAAGTTTGTATAGGTATTTCAAAGATGCCCAGAACGGAGCTAAACTTGGTATGTGTCCAACTCCTAGAAATAACTTCATGCCCCATCTCCCTTACTTCCAGCTAGTAAGGATCACATAATTCGTAACAAAGTTTTGACACAGATTCCCAATTCGGGCATTCAGAACATATAGCACGTTGCTGTAAGCAAGCAGATTCTCATTCAAAGATGCAAGTTACTATGTAGGAACAAGTTTGTATAGGTATTTCAAAGATGCCCAGAACTGAGCTAAACTTGGTATGTGTCCAACTCCTAGAAATAATTTCATGCCCCATCTCCCTTACTTCCAGCTAGTAAGGATCACATAATTCCTAACAAAGTTTTGACACAGATTCCCAAATCGGGCATTCAGAACATATAGCACGTTGCTGCAAGCAAGCACATTCTCATTCAAAGTTGCAAGTTACTGTGTAGGAACAAGTTTATATAGGTATTTCAAAGATGCCCAGAACTGAGCTAAACTTGGTATGTGTCCAACTCCTAGAAATAACTTCATGCCCCATCTCCCTTACTTCCAGCTAGTAAGGATCACATAATTCCTAACAAAGTTTTGACACAGATTCCCAATTCGGGCATTCAGAACATATAGCACGTTGCTGTAAGCAAGCACATTCTCATTCAAAGATGCAAGTTACTGTGTAGGAACAAGTTTGTATAGGTATTTCAAAGATGCCCAGAACTGAGCTAAACTTGGTATGTGTCCAACTCCTAGAAATAACTTCATGCCCCATCTCCCTTACTTCCAGCTAGTAAGGATCACATAATTCCTAACAAAGTTTTGACACAGATTGCCAATTCGGGCATTCAGAACATATAGCACGTTGCTGTAAGCAAGCACATTCTCATTCAAAGATGCAAGTTACTATGTAGGAACAAGTTTGTATAGGTATTTCAAAGATGCCCAGAACTGAGCTAAACTTGGTATCTGTCCAACTCCTAGAAATAACTTCATGCTACATCTCCCTTACTTCCAGCTAGTAAGGATCACATAATTCCTAACAAAGTTTTGACACAGATTCCCAAATCGGGCATTCAGAACATATAGCACGTTGCTGCAAGCAAGCACATTCTCATTCAAAGTTGCAAGTTACTATGTAGGAACAAGTTTGTATAGGTATTTCAAAGATGCCCAGAACTGAGCTAAACTTGGTATCTGTCCAACTCCTAGAAATAACTTCATGCTCCATCTCCCTTACTTCCAGCTAGTAAGGATCACATAATTCCTAACAAAGTTTTGACACAGATTCCCAATTCGGGCATTCAGAACATATAGCACGTTGCTGCAAGCAAGCACATTCTCATTCAAAGTTGCAAGTTACTATGTAGGAACAAGTTTGTATAGGTATTTCAAAGATGCCCAGAACTGAGCTAAACTTGGTATGTGTCCAACTCCTAGAAATAACTTCATGCCCCATCTCCCTTACTTCCAGCTAGTAAGGATCACATAATTCCTAACAAAGTTTTGACACAGATTGCCAATTCGGGCATTCAGAACATATAGCACGTTGCTGCAAGCAAGCACATTCTCGTTCAAAGTTGCAAGTTACTATGTAGGAACAAGTTTGTATAGGTATTTCAAAGATGCCCAGAACTGAGCTAAACTTGGTATGTGTCCAACTCCAAGAAATAACTTCATGCCCCATCTCCCTTACTTCCAGCTAGTAAGGATCACATAATTCCTAACAAAGTTTTGACACAGATTCCCAATTCGGGCATTCAGAACATATAGCACGTTGCTGCAAGCAAGCACATTCTCATTCAAAGTTGCAAGTTACTATGTAGGAACAAGTTTGTATAGGTATTTCAAAGATGCCCAGAACTGAGCTAAACTTGGTATGTGTCCAACTCCTAGAAATAACTTCATGCCCCATCTCCCTTACTTCCAGCTAGTAAGGATCACATAATTCCTAACAAAGTTTTGACACAGATTGCCAATTCGGGCCTTCAGAACATATAGCACGTTGCTGTAAGCAAGCACATTCTCATTCAAAGATGCAAGTTACTATGTAGGAACAAGTTTGTATAGGTATTTCAAAGATGCCCAGAACTGAGCTAAACTTGGTATGTGTCCAACTCCTAGAAGTAACTTCATGCCCCATCTCCCTTACTTCCAGCTAGTAAGGATTACATACTTCCTAACAAAGTGTTGACACAGATTGCCAATTCGGGCATTCAGAACATATAACACGTTGCTGTAAGCAAGCACATTCTCATTCAAAGATGCAAGTTACTATGTAAGAACAAGTTTGTATAGGTATTTCAAAGATACCCAGAACTGAGCTAAACTTGGTATGTGTCCAACTCCTAGAAATAACTTCATGCTCCATCTCCCTTACTTCCAGCTAGTAAGGAGCACATAATTCCTAACAAAGTTTTGACACAGATTCCCAAATCGGGCATTCAGAACATATAGCACGTTGCTGCAAGCAAGCACATTCTCATTCAAAGTTGCAAGTTACTATGTAGGAACAAGTTTGTATAGGTATTTCAAAGATGCCCAGAACTGAGCTAACTTGGTATGTCTCCAACTCCAAGAAATAACTTCATGCCCCATCTCCCTTACTTCCAGCTAGTAAGGATCACATAATTCCTAACAAAGTTTTGACACAGATTCCCAATTCGGGCATTCAGAACATATAGCACGTTGCTGTAAGCAAGCACATTCTCATTCAAAGATGCAAGTTACTATGTAGGAACAAGTTTGTATAGGTATTTCAAAGATGCCCAGAACTGAGCTAAACTTGGTATGTGTCCAACTCCTAGAAATAACTTCATGCCCCATCTCCCTTACTTCCAGCTAGTAAGGATCACATAATTCCTAACAAAGTTTTGACACAGATTCCCAATTTGGGCATTCAGAACATATAGCACGTTGCTGTAAGCAAGCACATTCTCATTCAAAGTTGCAAGTTACTATGTAGGAACAAGTTTGTATAGGTATTTCAAAGATGCCCAGAACTGAGCTAAACTTGGTATGTGTCCAACTCCTAGAAATAACTTCATGCCCCATCTCCCTTACTTCCAGCTAGTAAGGATCACATAATTCCTAACAAAGTTTTCACACAGATTCCCAATTCGGGCATTCAGAACATATAGCACGTTGCTGTAAGCAAGCACATTTTCATTCGAAGTTGCAAGTTACAAGGTAGGAACAAGTTTGTATAGGTATTTCAAAGATGCCCAGACTGAGCTAAACTTGGTATGTGTCCAACTCCTAGAAATAACTTCATGCCCCATCTCCCTTACTTCCAGCTAGGAAGAATCACATAATTCCTAACAAAGTTTTGACACAGATTCCCAATTCGGGCATTCAGAACATATAGCACGTTGCTGTAAGCAAGCACATTCTCATTCAAAGATGCAAGTTACTATGTAGGAACAAGTTTGTATAGGTATTTCAAAGATGCCCAGAACTGAGCTAAACTTGGGATGTGTCCAACTCCTAGAAATAACTTCATGCCCCATCTCACTTACTTCCAGCTAGTAAGGATCACATAATTCCTAACAAAGTTTTGACACAGATTGCCAATTCGGGCATTCAGAACATATAGCACGTTGCTGTAAGCAAGCACATTCTCATTCAAAGTTGCAAGTTACTATGTAGGAACAAGTTTGTATAGGTATTTCAAAGATGCCCAGAACTGAGCTAAACTTGGTATGTGTCCAACTCCTAGAAATAACTTCATGCCCCATCTCCCTTACTTCCAGCTAGTAAGGATCACATAATTCCTAACAAAGTTTTGACACAGATTCCCAATTCGGGAATTCAGAACATATAGCACGTTGCTGTAAGCAAGCACATTCTCATTCAAAGATGCAAGTTACTATGTAGGAACAAGTTTGTATAGGTATTTCAAAGATGCCCAGAACTGAGCTAAACTTGGTATGTGTCCAACTCCTAGAAATAACTTCATGCCCCATCTCCCTTACTTCCAGCTAGTAAGGATCACATAATTCCTAACAAAGTTTTGACACAGATTCCCAAATCGGGCATTCAGAACATATAGCACGTTGCTGCAAGCAAGCACATTCTCATTCAAAGTTGCAAGTTACTATGTAGGAACAAGTTTGTATAGGTATTTCAAAGATGCCCAGAACTGAGCTAAACTTGGTATCTGTCCAACTCCTAGAAATAACTTCATGCTCCATCTCCCTTACTTCCAGCTAGTAAGGATCACATAATTCCTAACAAAGTTTTGACACAGATTCCCAATTCGGGCATTCAGAACATATAGCACGTTGCTGCAAGCAAGCACATTCTCATTCAAAGTTGCAAGTTACTATGTAGGAACAAGTTTGTATAGGTATTTCAAAGATGCCCAGAACTGAGCTAAACTTGGTATGTGTCCAACTCCTAGAAATAACTTCATGCCCCATCTCCCTTACTTCCAGCTAGTAAGGATCACATAATTCCTAACAAAGTTTTGACACAGATTGCCAATTCGGGCATTCAGAACATATAGCACGTTGCTGCAAGCAAGCACATTCTCGTTCAAAGTTGCAAGTTACTATGTAGGAACAAGTTTGTATAGGTATTTCAAAGATGCCCAGAACTGAGCTAAACTTGGTATGCTGTCCAACTCCAAGAAATAACTTCATGCCCCATCTCCCTTACTTCCAGCTAGTAAGGATCACATAATTCCTAACAAAGTTTTGACACAGATTCCCAATTCGGGCATTCAGAACATATAGCACGTTGCTGCAAGCAAGCACATTCTCATTCAAAGTTGCAAGTTACTATGTAGGAACAAGTTTGTATAGGTATTTCAAAGATGCCCAGAACTGAGCTAAACTTGGTATGTGTCCAACTCCTAGAAATAACTTCATGCCCCATCTCCCTTACTTCCAGCTAGTAAGGATCACATAATTCCTAACAAAGTTTTGACACAGAATGCCAATTCGGGCCTTCAGAACATATAGCACGTTGCTGTAAGCAAGCACATTCTCATTCAAAGATGCAAGTTACTATGTAGGAACAAGTTTGTATAGGTATTTCAAAGATGCCCAGAACTGAGCTAAACTTGGTATGTGTCCAACTCCTAGAAGTAACTTCATGCCCCATCTCCCTTACTTCCAGCTAGTAAGGATTACATACTTCCTAACAAAGTGTTGACACAGATTGCCAATTCGGGCATTCAGAACATATAACACGTTGCTGTAAGCAAGCACATTCTCATTCAAAGATGCAAGTTACTATGTAAGAACAAGTTTGTATAGGTATTTCAAAGATACCCAGAACTGAGCTAAACTTGGTATGTGTCCAACTCCTAGAAATAACTTCATGCTCCATCTCCCTTACTTCCAGCTAGTAAGGAGCATATAATTCCTAACAAAGTTTTGACACAGATTCCCAAATCGGGCATTCAGAACATATAGCACGTTGCTGCAAGCAAGCACATTCTCATTCAAAGTTGCAAGTTACTATGTAGGAACAAGTTTGTATAGGTATTTCAAAGATGCCCAGAACTGAGCTAACTTGGTATGTCTCCAACTCCAAGAAATAACTTCATGCCCCATCTCCCTTACTTCCAGCTAGTAAGGATCACATAATTCCTAACAAAGTTTTGACACAGATTCCCAATTCGGGCATTCAGAACATATAGCACGTTGCTGTAAGCAAGCACATTCTCATTCAAAGATGCAAGTTACTATGTAGGAACAAGTTTGTATAGGTATTTCAAAGATGCCCAGAACTGAGCTAAACTTGGTATGTGTCCAACTCCTAGAAATAACTTCATGCCCCATCTCCCTTACTTCCAGCTAGTAAGGATCACATAATTCCTAACAAAGTTTTGACACAGATTCCCAATTTGGGCATTCAGAACATATAGCACGTTGCTGTAAGCAAGCACATTCTCATTCAAAGTTGCAAGTTACTATGTAGGAACAAGTTTGTATAGGTATTTCAAAGATGCCCAGAACTGAGCTAAACTTGGTATGTCTCCAACTCCTAGAAATAACTTCATGCCCCATCTCCCTTACTTCCAGCTAGTAAGGATCACATAATTCCTAACAAAGTTTTGACACAGATTCCCAATTCGGGCATTCAGAACATATAGCACGTTGCTGTAAGCAAGCACATTCTCATTCAAAGATGCAAGTTACTATGTAGGACCAAGTTTGTATAGGTATTTCAAAGATGCCCAGAATTGAGCTAAACTTGGTATGTCTCCAACTCCTAAAAATAACTTCATGCCCCATCTCCCTTACTTCCAGCTAGTAAGGATCACATAATTCCTAACAAAGTTTTGACCCAGATTGCCAATTCGGGTATTCAGAACATATAGCACGTTGCTGTAAGCAAGCACATTCTCATTCAAAGATGCAAGTTACTATGTAGGAACAAG
Organism: Diceros bicornis minor; assembly: GCF_020826845.1. Taxonomy (NCBI): domain Eukaryota; kingdom Metazoa; phylum Chordata; class Mammalia; order Perissodactyla; family Rhinocerotidae; genus Diceros; species Diceros bicornis. Next base: position 53,237,399 of record NC_080758.1, read on the forward strand.
TTTGTATAGGTATTTCAAAGATGCCCAGAACTGAGCTAAACTTGGTATGTCTCCAACTCCAAGAAATAACTTCATGCCCCATCTCCCTTACTTCCAGCTAGTAAGGATCACATAATTCCTAACAAAGTTTTGACACAGATTCCCAATTCGGGCATTCAGAACATATAGCACGTTGCTGTAAGCAAGCACTTTCTCATTCAATGTTGCATGTTACTATGTAGGAACAAGTTTGTATAGGTATTTCAAAGATGCCCAGAACTGAGCTAAACTTGGTATGTGTCCAACTCCTAGAAATAACTTCATGCCCCATCTCCCTTACTTCCAGCTAGTAAGGATCACATAATTCCTAACAAAGTTTTGACACAGATTCCCAATTCGGGCATTCAGAACATATAGCACGTTGCTGTAAGCAAGCACATTTTCATTCAAAGTTGCAAGTTACTATGTAGGAACAAGTTTGTATAGGTATTTCAAAGATGCCCAGAACTGAGCTAAACTTGGTATGTGTCCAACTCCTAGAAATAACTTCATGCCCCATCTCCCTTACTTCCAGCTAGTAAGGATCACATAATTCCTAACAAAGTTTTGACACAGATTCCCAATTCGGGAATTCAGAACATATAGCACGTTGCTGTAAGCAAGCACATTCTCATTCAAAGATGCAAGTTACTATGTAGGAACAAGTTTGTATAGGTATTTCAAAGATGCCCAGAACTGAGCTAAACTTGGTATGTGTCCAACTCCTAGAAATAACTTCATGCCCCATCTCCCTTACTTCCAGCTAGTAAGGATCACATAATTCCTAACAAAGTTTTGACACAGATTCCCAATTTGGGCATTCAGAACATATAGCACGTTGCTGTAAGCAAGCACATTCTCATTCAAAGTTGCAAGTTACTATGTAGGAACAAGTTTGTATAGGTATTTCAAAGATGCCCAGAACTGAGCTAAACTTGGTATGTGTCCAACTCCTAGAAATAACTTCATGCCCCATCTCCCTTACTTCCAGCTAGTAAGGATCACATAATTCCTAACAAAGTTTTGACACAGATTCCCAATTCGGGCATTCAGAACATATAGCACGTTGCTGTAAGCAAGCACATTCTCATTCAAAGATGCAAGTTACTATGTAGGACCAAGTTTGTATAGGTATTTCAAAGATGCCCAGAATTGAGCTAAACTTGGTATGTCTCCAACTCCTAAAAATAACTTCATGCCCCATCTCCCTTACTTCCAGCTAGTAAGGATCACATAATTCCTAACAAAGTTTTGACCCAGATTGCCAATTCGGGTATTCAGAACATATAGCACGTTGCTGTAAGCAAGCACATTCTCATTCAAAGATGCAAGTTACTATGTAGGAACAAGTTTGTATAGGTATTTCAAAGATGCCCAGAACTGAGCTAAACTTGGTATGTCTCCAACTCCAAGAAATAACTTCATGCCCCATCTCCCTTACTTCCAGCTAGTAAGGATCACATAATTCCTAACAAAGTTTTGACACAGATTCCCAATTCGGGCATTCAGAACATATAGCACGTTGCTGTAAGCAAGCACTTTCTCATTCAATGTTGCATGTTACTATGTAGGAACAAGTTTGTATAGGTATTTCAAAGATGCCCAGAACTGAGCTAAACTTGGTATGTGTCCAACTCCTAGAAATAACTTCATGCCCCATCTCACTTACTTCCAGCTAGTAAGGATCACATAATTCCTAACAAAGTTTTGACACAGATTCCCAATTCGGGCATTCAGAACATATAGCACGTTGCTGTAAGCAAGCACATTTTCATTCAAAGTTGCAAGTTACTATGTAGGAACAAGTTTGTATAGGTATTTCAAAGATGCCCAGAACTGAGCTAAACTTGGTATGTGTCCAACTCCTAGAAATAACTTCATGCCCCATCTCCCTTACTTCCAGCTAGTAAGGATCACATAATTCCTAACAAAGTTTTGACACAGATTCCCAATTCGGGAATTCAGAACATATAGCACGTTGCTGTAAGCAAGCACATTCTCATTCAAAGATGCAAGTTACTATGTAGGAACAAGTTTGTATAGGTATTTCAAAGATGCCCAGAACAGAGCTAAACTTGGTATGTGTCCAACTCCTAGAAATAACTTCATGCCCCATCTCCCTTACTTCCAGCTAGTAAGGATCACATAATTCCTAACAAAGTTTTGACACAGATTCCCAATTCGGGCATTCAGAACATATAGCACGTTGCTGCAAGCAAGCACATTCTCATTCAAAGATGCAAGTTACTATGTAGGAACAAGTTTGTATAGGTATTTCAAAGATGCCCAGAACTGAGCTAAACTTGGTATGTGTCCAACTCCTAGAAATAACTTCATGCCCCATCTCCCTTACTTCCAGCTAGTAAGGATCACATAATTCCTAACAAAGTTTTGACACAGATTCCCAATTCGGGCATTCAGAACATATAGCACGTTGCTGCAAGCAAGCACATTCTCATTCAAAGTTGCAAGTTACTAGGTAGGAACAAGTTTTTATAGGTATTTCAAAGATGCCCAGAACTGAGCTAAACTTGGTATGTGTCCAACTCCTAGAAATAACTTCATGCCCCATCTCCCTTACTTCCAGCTAGTAAGGATCACATAATTCCTAACAAAGTTTTCACACAGATTCCCAATTCGGGCATTCAGAACATATAGCACGTTGCTGTAAGCAAGCACATTTTCATTCAAAGTTGCAAGTTACTAGGTAGGAACAAGTTTGTATAGGTATTTCAAAGATGCCCAGACTGAGCTAAACTTGGTATGTGTCCAACTCCTAGAAATAACTTCATGCCCCATCTCCCTTACTTCCAGCTAGTAAGAATCACATAATTCCTAACAAAGTTTTGACACAGATTCCCAATTCGGGCATTCAGAACATATAGCACGTTGCTGCAAGCAAGCACATTCTCATTCAAAGTTGCAAGTTACTATGTAGGAACAAATTTGTATAGGTATTTCAAAGATGCCCAGAACTGAGCTAAACTTGGTATGTGTCCAACTCCTAGAAATAACTTCATGCCCCATCTCCCTTACTTCCAGCTAGTAAGGATCACATAATTCCTAACAAAGTTTTGACACAGATTCCCAATTCGGGCATTCAGAACATGTAGCACGTTGCTGCAAGCAAGCACATTCTCATTCAAAGATGCAAGTTACTATGTAGGAACAAGTTTGTATAGGTATTTCAAAGATGCCCAGAACTGAGCTAAACTTGGTATGTGTCCAACTCCTAGAAATAACTTCATGCCCCATCTCCCTTACTTCCAGCTAGTAAGGATCACATAATTCCTAACAAAGTTTTGACACAAATTGCCAATTCGGGCATTCAGAACATATAGCACGTTGCTGTAAGCAAGCAGATTCTCATTCAAAGACGCAAGTTACTATGTAGGAACAAGTTTGTATAGGTATTTCAAAGATGCCCAGAACTGAGCTAAACTTGGTATGTGTCCAACTCCTAGAAATAACTTCATGCCCCATCTCCCTTACTTCCAGCTAGTAAGGATCACATAATTCCTAACAAAGTTTTGACACAGATTCCCAATTTGGGAATTCAGAACATATAGCACGTTGCTGTAAGCAAGCACATTCTCATTCAAAGATGCAAGTTACTATGTAGGAACAAGTTTGTATAGGTATTTCAAAGATGCCCAGAACTGAGCTAAACTTGGTATGTGTCCAACTCCTAGAAATAACTTCATGCCCCATCTCCCTTACTTCCAGCTAGTAAGGATCACATAATTCCTAACAAAGTTTTGACACAGATTCCCAATTCGGGCATTCAGAACATATAGCACGTTGCTGTAAGCAAGCACATTCTCATTCAAAGATGCAAGTTACTATGTAGGAACAAGTTTGTATAGGTATTTCAAAGATGCCCAGAACTGAGCTAAACTTGGTATGTGTCCAACTCCTAGAAATAACTTCATGCCCCATCTCCCTTACTTCCAGCTAGTAAGGATCACATAATTCCTAACAAAGTTTTGACACAGATTCCCAATTCGGGCATTCAGAACATATAGCACGTTGCTGTAAGCAAGCACATTCTCATTCAAAGATGCAAGTTACTATGTAGGAACAAGTTTGTATAGGTATTTCAAAGATGCCCAGAACTGAGCTAAACTTGGTATGTGTCCAACTCCTAGAAATAACTTCATGCCCCATCTCCCTTACTTCCAGCTAGTAAGGATCACATAATTCCTAACAAAGTTTTGACACAGATTCCCAATTCGGGCATTCAGAACATATAGCACGTTGCTGTAAGCAAGCACATTCTCATTCAAAGATGCAAGTTACTATGTAGGAACAAGTTTGTATAGGTATTTCAAAGATCCCCAGAACTGAGCTAAACTTGGTATGTGTCCAACTCCTAGAAATAACTTCATGCCCCATCTCCCTTACTTCCAGCTAGTAAGGATCACATAATTCCTAACAAAGTTTTGACACAGATTCCCAATTCGGGCATTCAGAACATATAGCACGTTGCTGTAAGCAAGCACATTCTCATTCAAAGATGCAAGTTACTAGGTAGGAACAAGTTTGTATAGGTATTTCAAAGATGCCCAGAACTGAGCTAAATTTGGTATGTGTCCAACTCCTAGAAATAACTTCATGCCCCATCTCCCTTACTTCCAGCTAGTAAGGATCACATAATTCCTAACAAAGTTTTGACACAGATTCCCAATTCGGGCATTCAGAACATATAGCACGTTGCTGTAAGCAAGCACATTTTCATTCAAAGTTGCAAGTTACTATGTAGGAACAAGTTTGTATAGGTATTTCAAAGATGCCCAGAACTGAGCTAAACTTGGTATGTGTCCAACTCCTAGAAATAACTTCATGCCCCATCTCCCTTACTTCCAGCTAGTAAGGATCACATAATTCCTAACAAAGTTTTGACACAGATTCCCAATTCGGGCATTCAGAACATATAGCACGTTGCTGTAAGCAAGCACATTCTCATTCAAAGATGCAAGTTACTATGTAGGAACAAGTTTGTATAGGTATTTCAAAGATGCCCAGAACTGAGCTAAACTTGGTATGTGTCCAACTCCTAGAAATAACTTCAAGCCCCATCTCCCTTACTTCCAGCTAGTAAGGATCACATAATTCCTAACAAAGTTTTGACACAGATTCCCAATTCGGGCATTCAGAACATATAGCACGTTGATGTAAGCAAGCAGATTCTCATTCAAAGATGCAAGTTACTATGTAGGAACAAGTTTGTATAGGTATTTCAAAGATGCCCAGAACTGAGCTAAACTTGGTATGTGTCCAACTCCTAGAAATAACTTCATGCCCCATCTCCCTTACTTCCAGCTAGTAAGGATCACATAATTCCTAACAAAGTTTTGACACAGATTCCCAATTCGGGCATTCAGAACATATAGCACGTTGCTGTAAGCAAGCACATTCTCATTCAAAGTTGCAAGTTACTATGTAGGAACAAGTTTGTATAGGTATTTAAAGGTGCCCAGAACTGAGCTAAACTTGGTATGTGTCCAACTCCTAGAAATAACTTCATGCCCCATCTCCCTTACTTCCAGCTAGTAAGGATCACATAATTCCTAACAAAGATTTGACACAGATTCCCAATTCGGGCATTCAGAACATATAGCACGTTGCTGCAAGCAAGCAGATTCTCATTCAAAGATGCAAGTTACTATGTAGGAACAAGTTTGTATAGGCATTTCAAAGATGCCCAGAACTGAGCTAAACTTGGTATGTGTCCAACTCCTAGAAATAACTTCATGCCCCATCTCCCTTACTTCCAGCTAGTAAGGATCACATAATTCCTAACAAAGTTTTGACACAGATTGCCAATTCAGGCATTCAGAATATATAGCACGTTGCTGTAAGCAAGCACATTCTCATTCAAAGATGCAAGTTACTATGTAGGAACAAGTTTGTATAGGTATTTCAAAGATGCCCAGAACTGAGCTAAACTTGGTATGTGTCCAACTCCTAGAAATAACTTCATGCCCCATCTCCCTTACTTCCAGCTAGTAAGGATCACATAATTCCTAACAAAGTTTTGACACAGATTCCCAATTCGGGCATTCAGAACATATAGCACGTTGCTGTAAGCAAGCACATTCTCATTCAAAGATGCAAGTTACTATGTAGGAACAAGTTTGTATAGGTATTTCAAAGATGCCCAGAACTGAGCTAAACTTGGTATGTGTCCAACTCCTAGAAATAACTTCATGCCCCATCTCCCTTACTTCCAGCTAGTAAGGATCACATAATTCCTAACAAAGTTTTGACACAGATTCCCAATTCGGGCATTCAGAACATATAGCACGTTGCTGTGAGCAAGCACATTCTCATTCAAAGATGCAAGTTACTATGTAGGAACAAGTTTGTATAGGTATTTCAAAGATGCCCAGAACTGAGCTAAACTTGGTATGTGTCCAACTCCTAGAAATAACTTCATGCCCTATCTCCCTTACTTCCAGCTAGTAAGGATCACATAATTCCTAACAAAGTTTTGACACAGATTCCCAATTCGGGCATTCAGAACATATAGCACGTTGCTGTAAGCAAGCACATTCTCATTCAAAGATGCAAGTTACTATGTAGGAACAAGTTTGTATAGGTATTTCAAAGATCCCCAGAACTGAGCTAAACTTGGTATGTGTCCAACTCCTAGAAATAACTTCATGCCCCATCTCCCTTACTTCCAGCTAGTAAGGATCACATAATTCCTAACAAAGTTTTGACACAGATTCCCAATTCGGGCATTCAGAACATATAGCACGTTGCTGTAAGCAAGCACATTCTCATTCAAAGATGCAAGTTACTAGGTAGGAACAAGTTTGTATAGGTATTTCAAAGATGCCCAGAACTGAGCTAAATTTGGTATGTGTCCAACTCCTAGAAATAACTTCATGCCCCATCTCCCTTACTTCCAGCTAGTAAGGATCACATAATTCCTAACAAAGTTTTGACACAGATTCCCAATTCGGGCATTCAGAACATATAGCACGTTGCTGTAAGCAAGCACATTTTCATTCAAAGTTGCAAGTTACTATGTAGGAACAAGTTTGTATAGGTATTTCAAAGATGCCCAGAACTGAGCTAAACTTGGTATGTGTCCAACTCCTAGAAATAACTTCATGCCCCATCTCCCTTACTTCCAGCTAGTAAGGATCACATAATTCCTAACAAAGTTTTGACACAGATTCCCAATTCGGGCATTCAGAACATATAGCACGTTGCTGTAAGCAAGCAGATTCTCATTCAAAGATGCAAGTTACTATGTAGGAACAAGTTTGTATAGGTATTTCAAAGATGCCCAGAACTGAGCTAAACTTGGTATGTGTCCAACTCCTAGAAATAACTTCAAGCCCCATCTCCCTTACTTCCAGCTAGTAAGGATCACATAATTCCTAACAAAGTTTTGACACAGATTCCCAATTCGGGCATTCAGAACATATAGCACGTTGATGTAAGCAAGCAGATTCTCATTCAAAGATGCAAGTTACTATGTAGGAACAAGTTTGTATAGGTATTTCAAAGATGCCCAGAACTGAGCTAAACTTGGTATGTGTCCAACTCCTAGAAATAACTTCATGCCCCATCTCCCTTACTTCTAGCTAGTAAGGATCACATAATTCCTAACAAAGTTTTGACACAGATTGCCAAATCGGGCATTCAGAACATATAGCACGTTGCTGCAAGCAAGCACATTCTCATTCAAAGTTGCAAGTTGCTATGTAGGAACAAGTTTGTATAGGTATTTCAAAGATGCCCAGAACTGAGCTAAACTTGGTATGTGTCCAACTCCTAGAAATAACTTCATGCCCCATCTCCCTTACTTCCAGCTAGTAAGGATCACATAATTCCTAACAAAGTTTTGACACAGATTCCCAATTCGGGCATTCAGAACATATAGCACGTTGCTGTAAGCAAGCACATTCTCATTCAAAGTTGCAAGTTACTATGTAGGAACAAGTTTGTATAGGTATTTCAAAGATGCCCAGAACTGAGCTAAACTTGGTATGTGTCAAACTCCTAGAAATAACTTCATGCCCCATCTCCCTTACTTCCAGCTAGAAAGGATCACATAATTCCTAACAAAGATTTGACACAGATTCCCAATTCGGGCATTCAGAACATATAGCACGTTGCTGCAAGCAAGCAGATTCTCATTCAAAGATGCAAGTTACTATGTAGGAACAAGTTTGTATAGGCATTTCAAAGATGCCCAGAACTGAGCTAAACTTGGTATGTGTCCAACTCCTAGAAATAACTTCATGCCCCATCTCCCTTACTTCCAGCTAGTAAGGATCACATAATTCCTAACAAAGTTTTGACACAGATTGCCAATTCGGGCATTCAGAACATATAGCACGTTGCTGTAAGCAAGCACATTCTCATTCAAAGATGCAAGTTACTATGTAGGAACAAGTGTGTATAGGTATTTCAAAGATGCCCAGAACTGAGCTAAACTTGGTATGTGTCCAACTCCTAGAAATAACTTCAAGCCCCATCTCCCTTACTTCCAGCTAGTAAGGATCACATAATTCCTAACAAAGTTTTGACACAGATTCCCAATTCGGGCATTCAGAACATATAGCACGTTGCTGTAAGCAAGCAGATTCTCATTCAAAGATGCAAGTTACTATGTAGGAACAAGTTTGTATAGGTATTTCAAAGATGCCCAGAACTGAGCTAAACTTGGTATGTGTCCAACTCCTAGAAATAACTTCATGCCCCATCTCCCTTACTTCCAGCTAGTAAGGATCACATAATTCCTAACAGGGTTTGACACAGATTCCCTATTCGGGCATTCAGAACATATAGCACGTTGCTGTAAGCAAGCACATTTTCATTCAAAGTTGCAAGTTACTATGTAGGAACAAGTTTGTATAGGTATCTCAAAGATGCCCAGAACTGAGCTAAACTTGGTATGTGTCCAACTCCTAGAAATAACTTCATGCCCCATCTCCCTTACTTCCAGCTAGTAAGGATCACATAATTCCTAACAAAGATTTGACACAGATTCCCAATTCGGGCATTCAGAACATATAGCACGTTGCTGTAAGCAAGCACATTCTCATTCAAAGATGCAAGTTACTATGTAGGAACAAGTTTGTATAGGTATTTCAAAGATGCCCAGAACTGAGCTAAACTTGGTATGTGTCCAACTCCTAGAAATAACTTCATGCCCCATCTCCCTTACTTCCAGCTAGTAAGGATCACATAATTCCTAACAAAGTTTTGACACAGATTCCCAATTCGGGCATTCAGAACATATAGTACGTTGCTGTAAGCAAGCACATTCTCATTCAAAGATGCAAGTTACTAGGTAGGAACAAGTTTGTATAGGTATTTCAAAGATGCCCAGAACTGAGCTAAACTTGGTATGTGTCCAACTCCTAGAAATAACTTCATGCCCCATCTCCCTTACTTCCAGCTAGTAAGGATCACATAATTCCTAACAAAGTTTTGATACAGATTCCCAATTCGGGCATTCAGAACATATAGCACGTTGCTGTAAGCAAGCACATTCTCATTCAAAGATGCAAGTTACTAGGTAGGAACAAGTTTGTATAGGTATTTCAAAGATGCCCAGAACTGAGCTAAACTTGGTATGTGTCCAACTCCTAGAAATAACATCATGCTCCATCTCCATTACTTACAGCTAGTAAGGATCACATAATTCCTAACAAAGTTTTGACACAGATTCCCTATTCGGGCATTCAGAACATATAGCACGTTGCTGCAAGCAAGCACATTCTCATTCAAAGTTTCAAGTTACTATGTAGGAACAAGTTTGTATAGGTATTTCAAAGATGCCCAGAACTGAGCTAAACGTTGTATGTGTCCAACTCCTAGAAATAACTTCATGCCCCATCTCCCTTACTTCCAGCTAGTAAGAATCACATAATTCCTAACAAAGTTTTGACACAGATTTCCTATTCGGGCATTCAGAACATATAGCACGTTGCTGTAAGCAAGCACATTCTCATTCAAAGTTGCAAGTTACTATGTAGGAACAAGTTGTATAGGTATTTCAAAGATGCCCAGAACTGTGCTAAACTTGGTATGTGTCCAACTCCTAGAAATAACTTCATGCCCCATCTCCCTTACTTCCAGCTAGTAAGGATCACATAATTCCTAACAAAGTTTTGACACAGATTCCCAATTCGGGCATTCAGAACATATAGCACGTTGCTGTAAGCAAGCACATTCTCATTCAAAGATGCAAGTTACTATGTAGGAACAAGTTTGTATAGGTATTTCAAAGATGCCCAGAACTGAGCTAAACTTGGTATGTGTCCAACTCCTAGAAATAACTTCATGCCCCATCTCCCTTACTTCCAGCTAGTAAGGATGACATAATTCCTAACAAAGTTTTGACACAGATTCCCAATTCGGGCATTCAGAACATATAGCACGTTGCTGTAAGCAAGCACATTTTCATTCAAAGTTGCAAGTTACTATGTTGGAACAAGTTTGTATAGGTATTTCAAAGATGCCCAGAACTGAGCTAAACTTGGTATGTGTCCAACTCCTAGAAATAACTTCATGCCCCATATCCCTTACTTCCAGCTAGTAAGGATCACATAATTCCTAACAAAGTTTTGACACAGATTCCCAATTCGGGCATTCAGAACATATGGCACGTTGCTGTAAGCAAGCACATTTTCATTCAAAGATTCAAGTTACTATGTAGGAACAAGTTTGTATAGGTATTTCAAAGATGCCCAGAACTGAGCTAAACTTGGTATGTGTCCAACTCCTAGAAATAACTTCATGCCCCATCTCCCTTACTTCCAGCTAGTAAGGATCACATAATTCCTAACAGGGTTTGACACAGATTCCCTATTCGGGCATTCAGAACATATAGCACGTTGCTGTAAGCAAGCACATTTTCATTCAAAGTTGCAAGTTACTATGTAGGAACAAGTTTGTATAGGTATCTCAAAGATGCCCAGAACTGAGCTAAACTTGGTATGTGTCCAACTCCTAGAAATAACTTCATGCCCCATCTCCCTTACTTCCAGCTAGTAAGGATCACATAATTCCTAACAAAGATTTGACACAGATTCCCAATTCGGGCATTCAGAACATATAGCACGTTGCTGTAAGCAAGCACATTCTCATTCAAAGATGCAAGTTACTATGTAGGAACAAGTTTGTATAGGTATTTCAAAGATGCCCAGAACTGAGCTAAACTTGGTATGTGTCCAACTCCTAGAAATAACTTCATGCCCCATCTCCCTTACTTCCAGCTAGTAAGGATCACATAATTCCTAACAAAGTTTTGACACAGATTCCCAATTCGGGCATTCAGAACATATAGTACGTTGCTGTAAGCAAGCACATTCTCATTCAAAGATGCAAGTTACTAGGTAGGAACAAGTTTGTATAGGTATTTCAAAGATGCCCAGAACTGAGCTAAACTTGGTATGTGTCCAACTCCTAGAAATAACTTCATGCCCCATCTCCCTTACTTCCAGCTAGTAAGGATCACATAATTCCTAACAAAGTTTTGACACAGATTCCCAATTCGGGCATTCAGAACATATAGCACGTTGCTGTAAGCAAGCACATTCTCATTCAAAGATGCAAGTTACTAGGTAGGAACAAGTTTGTATAGGTATTTCAAAGATGCCCAGAACTGAGCTAAACTTGGTATGTGTCCAACTCCTAGAAATAACATCATGCTCCATCTCCATTACTTACAGCTAGTAAGGATCACATAATTCCTAACAAAGTTTTGACACAGATTCCCTATTCGGGCATTCAGAACATATAGCACGTTGCTGCAAGCAAGCACATTCTCATTCAAAGTTTCAAGTTACTATGTAGGAACAAGTTTGTATAGGTATTTCAAAGATGCCCAGAACTGAGCTAAACGTTGTATGTGTCCAACTCCTAGAAATAACTTCATGCCCCATCTCCCTTACTTCCAGCTAGTAAGAATCACATAATTCCTAACAAAGTTTTGACACAGATTTCCTATTCGGGCATTCAGAACATATAGCACGTTGCTGTAAGCAAGCACATTCTCATTCAAAGTTGCAAGTTACTATGTAGGAACAAGTTGTATAGGTATTTCAAAGATGCCCAGAACTGTGCTAAACTTGGTATGTGTCCAACTCCTAGAAATAACTTCATGCCCCATCTCCCTTACTTCCAGCTAGTAAGGATCACATAATTCCTAACAAAGTTTTGACACAGATTCCCAATTCGGGCATTCAGAACATATAGCACGTTGCTGTAAGCAAGCACATTCTCATTCAAAGATGCAAGTTACTATGTAGGAACAAGTTTGTATAGGTATTTCAAAGATGCCCAGAACTGAGCTAAACTTGGTATGTGTCCAACTCCTAGAAATAACTTCATGCCCCATCTCCCTTACTTCCAGCTAGTAAGGATGACATAATTCCTAACAAAGTTTTGACACAGATTCCCAATTCGGGCATTCAGAACATATAGCACGTTGCTGTAAGCAAGCACATTTTCATTCAAAGTTGCAAGTTACTATGTTGGAACAAGTTTGTATAGGTATTTCAAAGATGCCCAGAACTGAGCTAAACTTGGTATGTGTCCAACTCCTAGAAATAACTTCATGCCCCATATCCCTTACTTCCAGCTAGTAAGGATCACATAATTCCTAACAAAGTTTTGACACAGATTCCCAATTCGGGCATTCAGAACATATGGCACGTTGCTGTAAGCAAGCACATTTTCATTCAAAGATTCAAGTTACTATGTAGGAACAAGTTTGTATAGGTATTTCAAAGATGCCCAGAACTGAGCTAAACTTGGTATGTGTCCAACTCCTAGAAATAACTTCATGCCCCATCTCCCTTACTTCCAGCTAGTAAGGATCACATAATTCCTAACAAAGTTTTGACACAGATTCCCAATTCGGGCATTCAGAACATATAGCACGTTGCTGTAAGCAAGCACATTCTCATTCAAAGTTGCAAGTTACTATGTAGGAACAAGTTTGTATAGGTATTTCAAAGATGCCCAGAACTGAGCTAAACTTGGTATGTGTCCAACTCCTAGAAATAACTTCATGCCCCATCTCCCTTACTTCCAGCTAGTAAGGATCACATAATTCCTAACAAAGTTTTGACACAGATTCCCAATTCGGGCATTCAGAACATATAGCACGTTGCTGTAAGCAAGCACATTCTCATTCAAAGTTGCAAGTTACTATGTAGGAACAAGTTTGTATAGGTATTTCAAAGATGCCCAGAACTGAGGTAAACTTGGTTTGTGTCCAACTCCTAGAAATAACTTCATGCCCCATCTCCCTTACTTCCAACTAGTAAGGATCACATAATTCCTAACAAAGTTTTGACACAGGTTCCCAATTCGGGCATTCAGAACATATAGCACGTTGCTGTAAGCAAGCACATTTTCATTCAAAGTTGCAAGTTACTATGTAGGAACAAGTTTGTATAGGTATTTCAAAGATGCCCACAACTGAGCTAAACTTGGTATGTGTCCAACTCCTAGAAATAACTTCATGCCCCATCTCCCTTACTTCCAGCTAGTAAGGATCACATAATTCCTAACAAAGTTTTGACACAGATTGCCAATTCGGGCCTTCAGAACATATAGCACGTTGCTGTAAGCAAGCAGATTCTCATTCAAAGATGCAAGTTACTATGTAGGAACAAGTTTGTATAGGTATTTCAAAGATGCCCAGAACTGAGCTAAACTTGGTATGTGTCCAACTCCTAGAAATAACTTCATGCCCCATCTCCCTTACTTCCAGCTAGTAAGGATCACATAATTCCTAACAAAGTTTTGACACAGATTCCCTATTCGGGCATTCAGAACATATAGCACGTTGCTGCAAGCAAGCACATTCTCATTCAAAGTTGCAAGTTACTATGTAGGAACAAGTTTGTATAGGTATTTCAAAGATGCCCAGAACTGAGCTAAACTTGGTATGTCTCCAACTCCAAGAAATAACTTCATGCCCCATCTCCCTTACTTCCAGCTAGTAAGGATCACATAATTCCTAACAAAGTTTTGACACAGATCCCAATTCGGGCATTCAGAACATATAGCACGTTGCTGTAAGCAAGCACATTCTCATTCAAAGTTGCAAGTTACTATGTAGGAACAAGTTTGTATAGGTACTTCAAAGATGCCCAGAACTGAGCTAAACTTGGTATGTGTCCAACTCCTAGAAATAACTTCATGCCCCATCTCCCTTACTTCCAGCTAGTAAGGATCACATAATTCCTAACAAAGTTTTGACACAGATTCCCAATTCGGGCATTCAGAACATATAGCACGTTGCAGTAAGCAAGCACATTCTCATTCAAAGTTTCAAGTTACTATGTAAGAACAAGTTTGTATAGGTATTTCAAAGATGCCCAGAACTGAGCTAAACTTGGTATGTGTCCAACTCCTAGAAAAAACTTCATGCCCCATCTCCCTTACTTCCAGCTAGTAAGGATCACATAATTCCTAACAAAGTTTTGATACAGATTCCCAGTTCGGGCATTCAGAACATATAGCACGTTGCTGTAAGCAAGCACATTTTCATTCAAAGTTTCAAGTTACTATGTAGGAACAAGTTTGTATAGGTATTTCAAAGATGCCCAGAACTGAGCTAAACTTGCTATGTGTCCAACTCCTAGAAATAACTTCTTGCCCCATCTCCCTTACTTCCAGCTGGTAAGGATCACATAATTCCTAACAAAGTTTTGAAACAGATTGCCAATTCGGGCATTCAGAACATATAGCACGTTGCTGTAAGCAAGCACATTCTCATTCAAAGATGCAAGTTATTATGTAGGAACAAGTTTGTATAGGTATTTCAAAGATGCCCAGAACTGAGCTAAGCTTGGTATGTGTCCAACTCCTAGAAATAACTTCATGCTCCATCTCCCTTACTTCCAGCTAGTAAGGATCACATAATTCCTAACAAAATTTTGACACAGATTCCCAAATCGGGCATTCAGAACATATAGCACGTTGCTGCAAGCAAGCACATTCTCATTCAAAGTTGAAAGTTACTATGTAGGAACAAGTTTGTATAGGTATTTCAAAGATGCACAGAACTGAGCTAAACTTGGTATGTGTCCAACTACAAGAAATAACGTCATGCCCCATCTCCCTTACTTCCAGCTAGTAAGGATCACATAATTCCTAACAAAGTTTTGACACAGATTCCCAATTCGGGCATTCAGAACATATAGCACGTTGCTGTAAGCAAGCACATTCTCATTCAAAGATGCAAGTTACTATGTAGGAACAAGTTTGTATAGGTATTTCAAAGATGCCCAGAACTGAGCTAAACTTGGTATGTGTCCAACTCCTAGAAATAACTTCATGCCCCATCTCCCTTACTTCCAGCTAGTAAGGATCACATAATTCCTTACAAAGTTTTGACACAGATTCCCAATTCGGGCATTCAGAACATATAGCACTTTGCTGTAAGCAAGCACATTCTCATTCAGAGATGCAAGTTACTATGTAGGAACAAGTTTGTATAGGCATTTCAAAGATGCCCAGAACTGAGCTAAACTTGGTATGTGTCCAACTCCTAGAAATAACTTCATGCCCCATCTCCCTTACTTCCAGCTAGTAAGGATCACATAATTCCTAACAAAGTTTTGACACAGATTCCCAATTCGGGCATTCAGATCATATAGCACGTTGCTGTTAGCAAGCACATTCTCATTCAAAGTTGCAAGTTACTATGTAGGAACAAGTTTGTATAGTTATTTCAAAGATGCCCAGAACTGAGCTAAACTTGGTATGTGTCCAACTCCTAGAAATAACTCCATGCCCCATCTCCCTTACTTCCAGCTAGTAAGGATCACATAATTCCTAACAAAGTTTTGACACAGATTCCCAATTCGGGCATTCAGAACATATAGCACTTTGCTGTAAGCAAGCACATTCTCATTCAAAGATGCAAGTTACTATGTAGGAACAAGTTTGTATAGGCATTTCAAAGATGCCCAGAACTGAGCTAAACTTGGTATGTGTCCAACTCCTATAAATAACTTCATGCCCCATCTCCCTTACTTCCAGCTAGTAAGGATCACATAATTCCTAACAAAGTTTTGACACAGATTCCCAATTCGGGCATTCAGATCATATAGCACGTTGCTGTAAGCAAGCACATTCTCATTCAAAGTTGCAAGTTACTATGTAGGAACAAGTTTGTATAGGTATTTCAAAGATGCCCAGAACTGAGCTAAACTTGGTATGTGTCCAACTCCTAGAAATAACTCCATGCCCCATCTCCCTTACTTCCAGCTAGTAAGGATCACATAATTCCTAACAAAGTTTTGACACAGATTCCCAATTCGGGCATTCAGAACATATAGCACGTTGCTGCAAGCAAGCACATTCTCATTCAAAGTTGCAAGTTACTATGTAGGAACAAGTTTGTATAGGTATTTCAAAGATGCCCAGAACTGAGCTAAATTTGGTATGTGTCCAACTCCAAGAAATAACTTCATGCCCCATCTCCCTTACTTCCAGCTAGTAAGGATCACATAATTCCTAACAAAGTTTTGACACAGATTCCCAATTCGGGCATTCAGAACATATAGCACGTTGCTGTAAGCAAGCACATTCTCATTCAAAGTTGCAAGTTACTATGAAGGAACAAGTTTGTATAGGTATTTCAAAGATGCCCAGAACTGAGCTAAACTTGGTATGTGTCCAACTCCTAGAAATAACTTCATGCCCCATCTCCCTTACTTCCAGCTAGTAAGGATCACATAATTCCTAACAAGGTTTTGACACAGATTCCCAATTCGGGCATTCAGAACATATAGCACGTTGCTGTAAGCAAGCACATTTTCATTCAAAGTTGCAAGTTACTATGTAGGAACAAGTTTGTATAGGTATTTCAAAGATGCCCAGAACTGAGCTTAACTTGGTATGTGTCCAACTCCTAGAAATAACTTCATGCCCCATCTCCCTTACTTCCAGCTAGTAAGGATCACATAATTCCTAACAAAGTTTTGACACAGATTCCCAATTCGGGCATTCAGAACATATAGCACGTTGCTGTAAGCAAGCACATTTTCATTCAAAGTTGCAAGTTACTAGGTAGGAACAAATTTGTATAGGTATTTCAAAGATGCCCAGAACTGAGCTAAACTTGGTATGTGTCCAACTCCTAGAAATAACTTCATGCCCCATCTCCCTTACTTCCAGCTAGTAAGGATCACATAATTCCTAACAAAGTTTTGACACAGATTGCCAATTCGGGCATTCAGAACATATAGCACGTTGCTGTAAGCAAGCACATTTTCATTCAAAGTTGCAAGTTACTATGTAGGAACAAGTTTGTATAGGTATTTCAAAGATGCCCAGAACTGAGCTAAACTTGGTATGTGTCCAACTCCTAGAAATAACTTCATGCCCCATCTCCCTTACTTCCAGCTAGTAAGGATCACATAATTCCTAACAAAGTTTTGACACAGATTCCCAATTCGGGCATTCAGAACATATAGCACGTTGCTGTAAGCAAGCACATTTTCATTCAAAGTTGCAAGTTACTATGTAGGAACAAGTTTGTATAGGTATTTCAAAGATGCCCAGAACTGAGCTAAACTTGGTATGTCTCCAACTCCTAGAAATAACTTCATGCCCCATCTCCCTTACTTACAGCTAGTAAGGATCACATAATTCCTAACAAAGTTTTGACACAGATTCCCAATTCGGGCATTCAGAACATATAGCACGTTGCTGTAAGCAAGCAGATTCTCATTCAAAGATGCAAGTTACTAGGTAGGAACAAGTTTGTATAGGTATTTCAAAGATGCCCAGAACTGAGCTAAACTTGGTATGTGTCCAACTCCTAGAAATAACTTCATGCCCCATCTCCCTTACTTCCAGCTAGTAAGGATCACATAATTCCTAACAGGGTTTTGACACAGATTCCCAATTCGGGCATTCAGAACATATAGCACGTTGCTGTAAGCAAGCACATTCTCATTCAAAGTTGCAAGTTACTATGTAGGAACAAGTTTGTATAGGTATTTCAAAGATGCCCAGAACTGAGCTAAACTTGGTATGTGTCCAACTCGTAGAAATAACTTCATGCCCCATCTCCCTTACTTCCAGCTAGTAAGGATCACATAATTTCTAACAAAGTTTTGACACAGATTCCCAATTCGGGCATTCAGAACATATAGCACGTTGCTGTAAGCAAGCACATTCTCATTCAAAGATGCAAGTTACTATGTAGGAACAAGTTTGTATAGGTATTTCAAAGATGCCCAGAACTGAGCTAAACTTGGTATGTGTCCAACTCCTAGAAATAACTTCATGCCCCATCTCCCATACTTCCAGCTAGTAAGGATCACATAATTCCTAACATAGTTTTGACACAGATTGCCAATTCGGGCCTTCAGAACATATAGCACGTTGCTGTAAGCAAGCAGATTCTAATTCAAAGATGCAAGTTACTATGTAGGAACAAGTTTGTATAGGTATTTCAAAGATGCCCAGAACTGAGCTAAACTTGGTATGTGTCCAACTCCTAGAAATAACTTCATGCCCCATCTCCCTTACTTCCAGCTAGTAAGGATCACATAATTCCTAACAAAGTTTTGACACAGATTCCCAATTCGGGCATTCAGAACATATAGCACGTTGCTGTAAGCAAGCACATTCTCATTCAAAGATGCAAGTTACTATGTAGGAACAAGTTTGTATAGGTATTTCAAAGATGCCCAGAACTGAGCTAAACTTGGTATGTGTCCAACTTCTAGAAATAACTTCATGCCCCATCTCCCTTACTTCCAGCTAGTAAGGATCACATAATTCCTAACAAAGTTTTGACACAGATTCCCAATTCGGGCATTCAGATCATATAGCACGTTGCTGTAAGCAAGCACATTCTCATTCAAAGTTGCAAGTTACTATGTAGGAACAAGTTTGTATAGGTATTTCAAAGATGCCCAGAACTGAGCTAAACTTGGTATGTGTCCAACTCCTAGAAATAACTTCATGCCCCATCTCCCTTACTTCCAGCTAGTAAGGATCACATAATTCCTAACAAAGTTTTGACACAGATTCCCAAATCGGGCATTCAGAACATATAGCACGTTGCTGCAAGCAAGCACATTCTCATTCAAAGTTGCAAGTTACTATGTAGAAACAAGTTTGTATAGGTATTTCAAAGATGCCCAGAACTGAGCTAAACTTGGTATGTGTCCAACTCCAAGAAATAACTTCATGCCCCATCTCCCTTACTTCCAGCTAGTAAGGATCACATAATTCCTAACAAAGATTTGACACAGATTCCCAATTCGGGCATTCAGAACATATAGCACGTTGCTGTAAGCAAGCACATTCTCATTCAAAGTTGCAAGTTACTATGAAGGAACAAGTTTGTATAGGTATTTCAAAGATGCCCAGAACTGAGCTAAACTTGGTATGTGTCCAACTCCTAGAAATAACTTCATGCCCCATCTCCCTTACTTCCAGCTAGTAAGGATCTCATAATTCCTAACAAAGTTTTGACACAGATTCCCAATTCGGGCATTCAGAACATATAGCACGTTGCTGTAAGCAAGCACCCTTTCATACAAAGTTGCAAGTTACTATGTAGGAACAAGTTTGTATAGGTATTTCAAAGATGCCCAGAACTGAGCTTAACTTGGTATGTGTCCAACTCCTAGAAGTAACTTCATGCCCCATCTCCCTTACTTCCAGCTAGTAAGGATCACATAATTCCTAACAAAGTTTTGACACAGATTGCCAATTCGGGCATTCAGAACATATAGCACGTTGCTGTAAGCAAGCACATTTTCATTCAAAGATGCAAGTTACTATGTAGGAACAAGTTTGTATAGGTATTTCAAAGATGCCCAGAACTGAGCTAAACGTGGTATGTGTCCAACTCCTAGAAATAACTTCATGCCCCATCTCCCTTACTTCCAGCTAGTAAGGATCACATAATTCCTAACAAAGTTTTGACACAGATTCCCAATTCGGGCATTCAGAACATATAGCACGTTGCTGTAAGCAAGCACATTCTCATTCAAAGTTGCAAGTTACTATGTAGGAACAAGTTTGTATAGGTATTTCAAAGATGCCCAGAACTGAGCTAAACTTGGTATGTGTCCAACTCCTAGAAATAACTTCATGCCCCATCTCCCTTACTTCCAGCTAGTAAGGATCACATAATTCCTAACAAAGTTTTGACACAGATTCCCAATTCGGGCATTCAGAACATATAGCACGTTGCTGTAACCAAGCAGATTCTCATTCAAAGATGCAAGTTACTAGGTAGGAACAAGTTTGTATAGGTATTTCAAAGATGCCCAGAACTGAGCTAAACTTGGTATGTGTCCAACTCCTAGAAATAACTTCATGCCCCATCTCCCTTACTTCCAGCTAGTAAGGATCACATAATTCCTAACAAAGTTTTGACACAGATTGCCAATTCGGGCATTCAGAACATATAGCACGTTGCTGTAAGCAAGCACATTCTCATTCAAAGATGCAAGTTACTATGTAGGAACAAGTTTGTATAGGTATTTCAAAGATACCCAGAACTCAGCTAAACTTGGTATGTGTCCAACTCCTAGAAATAACTTCATGCTCCATCTCCCTTACTTCCAGCTAGTAAGGATCACATAATTCCTAACAAAGTTTTGACACAGATTCCCAAATCGGGCATTCAGAACATATAGCACGTTGCTGCAAGCAAGCACATTCTCATTCAAAGTTGCAAGTTACTATGTAGGAACAAGTTTGTATAGGTATTTCAAAGATGCCCAGAACTGAGCTAAACTTGCTATGTGTCCAACTCCAAGAAATAACTTCATGCCCCATCTCCCTTACTTCCAGCTAGTAAGGATCACATAATTCCTAACAAAGTTTTGACACAGATTCCCAATTCGGGCATTCGGAACATATAGCACATTGCTGTAAGCAAGCACATTCTCATTCAAAGTTGCAAGTTACTATGTAGGAACAAGTTTGTATAGGTATTTCAAAGATGCCCAGAACTGAGCTAAACTTGGTATGTGTCCAACTCCTAGAAATAACTTCATGCCCCATCTCCCTTACTTCCAGCTAGTAAGGATCACATAATTCCTAACAAAGTTTTGACACAGATTCCCAATTCGGGCATTCAGAACATATAGCACGTTGCTGTAAGCAAG